>NC_057864.1:17971174-18587007 GCF_019393635.1 Dromiciops gliroides | reverse complement strand
GGCTGGTTACATGGGATATGAAGATTTTTTTGGAAAGCAGGACCTTGGAAAAGGAATCTATCTGGTCCCACAGGGCAGAATGAGAAGCCATGGAGGAAGCTGCAATTTAGATGAGATATCGGGAAAAATTTTGCTCTCAATTCAAGCTATTCCAATAGTGGGAAGGTCTACGTCAAGAGATTCTGGCTTCTCCATCTCTGAAGGTCTCCACATACATGCTGGATGGTGAATTGTTGGCTATGCTATCATTGGGATTCCTTTCATGTATGAGTTGGACTAAATGGCTACTGAGGTCCCTTTCATCTGTTAAATTCTGTAAGAATAAAAAATAGAATGGTGTAGTGGAAGGCACATTATACGCAACCCTCGGAGACCTGAGTTCTAATTCTGAAATGAGTTATGTGTTCCTGGGCTAGTCATTTAACCTAATCGAATCCAAAAATTTTAAGGGACCTCAGAGATTATCTAGAGCAATGAATAGCTGGACAAGAATCCCTACCTATTAAAATCTCTGACAGGGATTACCCAGTATTAGAGTGAAGACTTTTAATGATGAGTAGCACACTATCTAGCAAGCCCATTTTTTGAATAGTACGAATTGTTAGGAATATTTTCCCCTTACATCTGGTCAAAATCTTCCTCTCTTCCACTGAACATCCATTGCTTCTAGTTCCACCTTTTAGCTCAAAGCAGAATGAGATTAATATTTATTCTGCATGATAGCACTTTAAATATTTGAAATATTTTACCATAAACCTCTCCTCTTCCAGTGTTCTGTATCTACCTATTTCCCTTACCTGATCCCTGCATGGCAAGATCTCAGGGTATCTCAACATCTTGGTTGCCCTTCCACAAATATTCTATGGGTGACTGATGTCCGTCGCAGACTGTGAGGTCCAGAGTTAAACATACAGAATTCACTGAGTGTGGTCTGAATAGAATCATATGTATAGTGAGACAGTTATCTCCTCCATTTGGGATACTACCTTTCTTTTTCTTTTTCTCTTTATTTTTTCAGGGCAATGAGGGTTAAGTGACTTGCCCAGGGTCAGACAGCTAGTAATTGGCAAGTGTCTGAGGCTGGATTTGAACTGAGGTCCTCCTGAATCCAGGGCCTGTGCTTTATCCACTGCACCACCTAGCTGCCCTGGGAGACTACCTTTCTTAACAGAGCCTAAAATAGCATTAGGTGCTTTGTCACCTTGTTCATTCATATGGAATTTGAAGTTTACTCAATTGCTCAGATATTCTTCACAAAAAATTGGGCAATTATGCCTCTTTCATTCTATACTGGTGCGATTATTTTGTTCAAAGTATGGAAATTAATATTTAATTTTATTAAATTTTATCTGATTTAGATTCTGCTTGTCTGTTGAGATGTTTGTGAATCTATCGTCTTACATAATAGCTTTCCCTCTCACTTTCATGTTAATTTGGTAATTATGCCATCTATTTCTTCACAATATAATACCCAAGACATTGAACAGCACAGTTTTCTAGAACCGTCTTCAAGTTGGAAATCGATCTGTGAATTAATTCTTCTTGTATTCATCCATTCAACTAATTCCACATCCATTTCTCTGTCTTCATATCAAGCCCACATCTTTCCATCTTGTTCATAAGGGTACCCTTTGACACATGCCTGGCTAACATCCAAGCAAGCTAGGTCTATGACATTGCCTTAATCTATCAGTCCATTAATTCTGTCCAAAACCCTGAAAGTAAGGTTAGTGTGATGTGATCTGTTCTTGTTGAATTCAGGATGGCTCTTGGATTTTTTTCAGTTTGTTTTCTAACCGCTGAAGATTTAATTAATATGTTCTTATTATTGAACAATATGCTCTAGAATTGTGGTAGGGGTTGAAGTCAAACCGACAGACTTATAGCTTATGGACTCTAACTCATTCTTAAAAAATCAGAACAATGTTTTTTCCATCTTCCATCTTGCACAGTGTCTTCATGATTTTCAAGTACTACCAAGAGTATCTCTACCATTATATCATCAATTTCCTTCTGGACTGTAATAAAGTACTTTGGATTTGGTGACAAATTCAAGAGAGAAGCAGATGTCCTATTATCATCTCCTAGTTTATCTTGAATTTCAGTCCTCTTCTAGTTTGTTTCTTTTTCTGCCCTTCTTAATCCAAAGTTAATTCCCCTTGGTAGAGAAATTAAAAAACAAAACAAAATTAATGTCATAGTTTTGCCTACTGTTAGTCCTCCATCACAATTATCACCACCACCATGACCATTATCATGACTATCATTACCGTCTCATAACCCTCAAGAAACAGTCTTATCCCTGTCTTGAGATAGACAGGTAGATACCTAAATAGACAGACACATGGACAGAGAGGCAGACAGATAAAAAGATAGAGAGATTGTAGATGTATAGATAACTAGAAAAATAGATGATATATGGATAGAGTGTTTGTCAAGGGCTTACTAGGTGTCAGACATTGTGGTAAGTACTAGGAATAAGAGTTCCTTGACAGTCACTACTCTCAAGGGACTTATATTCTTATAGGGGAAGACAAAACGTAAAAGGGAATGTGGAAGAGGAGGGGGGTGAGAGAGGAGACCTGTGACAATTCAAGGCAGCTGAGAAAGAGGTGGAACAGTCCAGACAGTGAGTTGAGCTGAGAGTGAAGTGAGTGCAGCTGGGCCCTTCATGAAATGACTGTCCTGGTCAGGGATTCATCAATCATGAAAGTAGACCTGAGGGCAGTGGCATGTGCTGGTGAGGAGGTAATACAGCCTGGAGAGTGGGGGGAGCTGGGACTATAAAAGCTACTATGGGTCAAATGTACTTGAGGGTCCAGAATCCTAAGTGAATCTGAAGCTCACTGATTGTTCTAAAATGAACTCAACCTTCACCTGGAAAAGTCAGCACAAAGCAGGGGAAATACAGTGGGCCTGGGCCTGCTGAACAGAACTTTTTAATTGTACCTCCTTTTGTGTGGCAAAGTCGGGATTGCATGAAAAATCGTCAGAGGACATGAGTTAAAATTCTGGTTCTGTCACTTACTACTGTGTGAGCTTAGGGAAAGCACTTTCCTTTTTTTCTTTCTTTCTTTTTTCTTTCTTTCCTTCTTTCTTTCTTTCTTTTTTTTTTTTGAGAGGCAATGAGGGTTAAGTGACTTGCCCAGGGTCCCACAGCTAGTAAGTGTCAAGTGTCTGAGGCCAGATTTGAACTCAGGTCCTCCTGAATCCAGGGCCAGTGCTTTATCCACTGCACCACCCAGTTGCTCCAAGAGAAAGCACTTTTCTCTTGGCCTCAGTTTCCTTATTTGTAAGATGAAGGGGTTGTCTTACATAGCTTTAATCTAGGACCCCTTCAGATCCAGATTTATGACCTATACAAATCTTTTTAAAATTGCAGGGGGCAGCTAGATGGTGCAGTGGATAAAGCACCAACCCTGGATTCAGGAGATCCTGAGTTCAAATCCTGCCTCAGACACTTGACACTTGCTAGCTGTGTGACCCTGGGCAAGTCACTTAACCCTCATTGACCCACTCAAAAAATAAAAATAAATTGCAGTTGGCAATTTCCTTGTATATTCAAATTCATTTCATCAAGGAACTCCAATTTTTCTCCATCTACTGGGAATCAGCTTTTCATTGTTCAAGGACTTCGTTCCTCTGCAGAATCTTAGGTGTTTGAGTTTTACTTTTACTTTTCTGCAAAGTCTGAGCATTGGAGAACTATAACTGAGATGAATGTTAATCTGACCTAACCCCTCTTTTTTTTTCAGGAGAAGAAACTGAGGCCCAGAAAGACTAAGTACCTCCTATAAGTGGTCTTGGCCTTTTCCATAGCTTTTAGTGCCTTCCCTTCTGAGACTGCCTTCCATCCACTCTCTCTCTCTCTCTCTCTTTTTTTTCAGGGCAATTGGGGTTAAGTGACTTACCCAGGGTCACAAAGCTAGTAAGTGTTAAGTGTCTGAGGTTGGATTTGAACTCAGGTCCTCCTGACTCCAGGGCCAGTGCTCTATCCACTGCACCACCTAGCTGCCTCCATCCACTCTCTATATAGTGTATGTGGGCAAAATCGCAAAACTTTTTATATGTTGTCTCCCCCATAATAGTGTAGGGCAGAAACTTGAGGGCAGAAACTATGCTTTTTTCCTTTCTTGTCTCCCCAGCTCTTTTTTTTTACAGTGCCTGACACATAATATTTAATAAATGCTTGTTGACTAATAATTTAACACACATTTACTAAGTGCCTATGATGGGCTGGGAGAGAGGTTTGAGTCAGTACTGTGCAAAACAGAAGGGTAGCCATGTGCATAACCAAATTGGGGATGGGGAAGCTCTCTGCTTTTCTGAGTGCTCACATTATCTAGAAGTCATTCGAAGACATCTTATGGGTCGTGATTGAGCACAAGGATATTATTCATGTACCTACAGCATGGCATTTCCAAACCCCTTTTCATTTCATTTTGAGGGAGAGAAATGATTTCCTGATCTCTACACATTTATTGTCTTGGGTTCGAGCCAGTTATCCGTTCTCTCTAGTTCTCACCACACCACATGGAAAATCACTGGGGGATAATGCCTAGGCCCATATACCACCCAGGGCAGGAGGGAGGGGGGGGGCGTTCTCATCCAATGTGGATTCCTCGTTTTCCTTAGATCATTATCTACGGGCTGGTGGGCATTCAATAAGCCAGTTGCATAAAGGGTTGTAAATAATGAGGTTTGGCCCATTAGAGATAAAATATGAGTCCAGTGTGTGTGACTTGTCAAATCATCCTACAAAAACCCAAGCTGGTCTGTTTGTCTTTTTTACATTAGTTTGAAAACAAATCTCTCCCAGAAATCTATGAGCATCGACATGATAAACCATAACGGCTCCTACGGAGCCATCTATATCGTTCACCAATTCATAAGCGACTTGTCATTTAGAGGCTCCATCCTGTAGTTCCATATTTATGCAATTTTAAACACTAGAATTTACTACATTGATGAAGGGCTGTGATATGTGTGTGTGTGTGTGTGTGTGTGTGTGTGTGTGTGTGTGTGAAGGAGGCAATTCTGATCCTGTTTAATGAATATATCTTTCATTTAATGTGCCATAAAGGCAACAGAAGGAGCATTTATGATGGCTTTGGGAAGATGCTTTGGGTAGGCCTCTTGATGTTATGATACAAGTCACTGTCCCTGGGCATAGCAGAAGTCACTCTTTCATTGGACATCCTGTTCAGGTTACTCTTGGATCCTTTCTGCTTCTGAAAGATACAAGACTAGGATTTTTGGTGCCTGGGACCAGTACTATAAACTGCATCTGGAGGCAAATGGTACAAAATGCACTTTTGGTAGGGCTGGAGAATAGGCATGGGTACAGACCCATGGAGGGGAGACCATTTCCAGGGTAGACAAAGCAGAGTGTGATGAGTAACAAGGCAGGGTAGGAGAGAAGGCTCCCTCCAGCCCCCCATCTGGAAGCTTACAATTTTAGTTAATTCTTCTTGGTCCTAAATACCCCAGTCAGTCTTACTCCACATTAAGTAGCTCACTCTTAGCACTTTACATGGTAAATATAACAGAAAAGGAAAATGTTGGATGTTGGAGGAAATATGGGAAAACTTGGTCATCCATTCATTGTTGATGGAGTTGTGAAAAGATCCAACCATTCTGGAGAGCAATTTGGAACTATGCCCAAAGGGCTATAAAACTGTGCATACCCTTTGATCCAGCAATACCACTGCCAGGTTTATACCCCAAAGACATTCCCCCAAAACAGAAAAAGACCTATTTGTACAAAAATATTTATAGTAGCTCTTTTTTGTGGTGGCTAAGAATTGGAAATCAAGGTATGCCCATCAATTGGGGAATGCCTAAACAAACTGTGGTATATGATGGTGATGGAATTTTATTGTGCTACAAGAAATGATGAGCAGGATGACTTCAGAAAGGCCTAGAATGACTTGTATGAACTGATGTATAGTGAAGTGAGCAGAACCAAGAGAACATTGTGCACAGAGATAGCAATATTTTTTGATGAAGAATTGTAAATGACTTAACTATTTTCAACAATACAATGATCTAAGAAAATCCCAAAAGACTAATGATGAAGCACACCATCCACCCCCAAAGAAAGAACTGATATTGATTTAACACAAACTGAAGCATGCTTTTTCCACTCTTTCATTTTTTCTTTTATTCAAGTTTTCTTATACAAAATGACTACTATGGTAATGTTTTACTTAATTGTACATGTATAACCCAAATCTGATTGCTTACCACCACAGGGAGGGAGAAGGAGAGGGAGGAAGGAGAGACTTTTTCAAAACTTAAAATAAAATGTATTTTTTTTTTAAGATGGTACTTTAGAATTTGCAAAATGCTTCTGTGGATTATCTCATTTGATCTTCACAACAACCCTGGCAGACAGGTGCTATTGTTATCTCCATTTTACAGATGAGAAAACTGAGGCAAACAGAGGTTATGTGACTTGCCCAAGGTTACAAAGTGTTTGAGTTGAGATTTGAATTCATATCTTTCTGACTCCCAGTTCATCACTACTTTCAATATACCAATCAGCTGAAAAGTCTAATTGATTCTAAGTCTACACCATCTCTCACAGCATAAAGCACAGACCCATGTGAGGATTTTTGTGCAGGAGTTGTATATAGGGACTAGGTCTTACTCATTTCTGTATATTCTTTGGTGCCTCTTGTAGGCCCTTTCATCAAGCTTAACCTGCATAAGGGTTGAGTAATTGTAATATCATTGTAGATTGAACTGAGCACATGACATATAAAGAAAGTGATTTTGGGATTCAATGTTTTGCTTTAGTTTCAGTGATGTTCATATTTAATTTTAATTAACACACTAATATGAGCCTGTCTGGAGACTCCCAACCTATGACTTTCTCATACTCATGGATTTAACATGATTAAAAGGGCAATTAAGTTTGCTTAGAAACATAAATTCACAGCTGGGATTTGGGGGAGGGTGGTAAGTATATGGCATATAAAACTCAAAGAGCATCTGTTTTGATTGATTTCATTTATTCGAAAATAATCAGAGGACTTAGGCTAGAATTGCAATCGCAAAATCATTTTGGGGAAGGGGGAGCAGTGGTAGATGAATGGAAACAGGAAGTCAGAAGGCTACTTACATCCTTGGGATTCAGTGGGTTAGAGCGTGTGTGTGTGTGTGTGTGTGTGTGTGTGTGTGTGTGTGTGTGTGTGTGTGTGTGTACACAGACAGAGAGACAGACAAGAGACAGACAGATGGATAAATAGTCAGCAGAGACATAAACAGAGAAAGAAGTGGCTTCCTCTTTTGTAAAATGGGGATACTAATGCACACATTATCAACTTCTGTAGGCTTGTATTGAGGAAATTTATTTTTAAACATTAAATGATAAAGTAAACATGAACTAGTAGGATTATCATGGAAATAAGGGGTTTCCATGTATGTAACCTTTGTAGGGGGAGAGAAACTTTAAACCAAAATGAGAACATTAAAGAAATGGAAAGATCACTGAATCCAAGACACTGAATCCTGGTCACAGTGACCAGGTAATATAGATAGCCTAGCATCATAGATGTAGAGATACAAGTGACAACTGAGGACATCAAGTTCAACTCGTTTTACAGATAAGGAAACTGAGGGCCAAAAATTTTGACCTCCAGAAGGCCACACAGGTAATTATTGACAGAGGCAGGGTTCAAACTCAACTTTTGTGAGTCCAAATTCTGCATTTCTGAGGAGTTCATACCCATTTTATGGACTGGCATTAGGCCTGTGATTTCATTGTTAAATAGAACTCTCAAGTCAAGTCAAGTCAACTCAAATCAATGAGAAATTATTGAATACTTACTATGAGCCAGGGGCTGTGCTATGTGCTGGTAAGACAAACACAAGCAGAAAGACCATCCCTTTTTTCAAGGAGCTTGTGTGTCAGTGTTGGGCGAAGGGGATATTCCCTTCCTCCCCCCATAGAGGAAGTCCAAAGAGTCAGAAATGCAGCCTGGAGAGGAATGAAAACATGGTTGGCCTGACATCCTCCTTAAAACTGAGGTTCTAGAAGGATCAGCCAATCAGAGGAAGAGACTACAAGGGCAGAGAGTATTTCCAGTGTCAGAAGGCAGGGGGTGTAGTAAACCATCTGAGGTAAAGAGGTTTCTATGATATGGTTGAGAAAGTCTGGAGGATCATGAGGGCAACCTGGAGAGGAAAGAAAGGAGCTCCCAGGGTGGAGAGTCCCTTTACCAATGGAAATCAATATCTTTTCTTCAGTGTATAGTCTCACATGTAATCTGAGACACTGGATGTTTAAATGATTTGTCCAGTGTCCCACAGCCAATATGCTATGTGTCTGAGTCAGGACTTGGCCTTAAATCTTCCTAACACAATGAATGAGTGCATACCATGCCATAAGTCCTCTTTGCCCATTTAAAATGGGAACTCATTGAAAGAACTGGAGATATTTAGCCTAGAGAAGATAAAATATAGGGAATACATGAGACCTTTGTGAGATGTGACAGAGTAATCAGACCTATCTGGTCCCAGAGGGCACATTTCAGAAAAATGTATGGGAATTGCTGGATTCAGAGAGAGGAAAAAAGATTTTGCATCACTGCAAGGAGGTTAGGTGGTAGAACAACTACCATTCTGAACTGGCAGAGAGCATTTCTTCACCAGAAGTTCTGACATTAAGAAAATCATAGGGCCCCCTCAACCTTTGAAAAAAAATAGGTGGGGTGGGAATTTGGGAACAGAGCTGACAAGCAGTGGCCAAGGCTTCCTCATGAATAGAAGGTTCTTATCACTGGAGAGGAGATATTCAGTGGCCAGATGCATCCTTGTTGTCTTTCCCATTAGAATGTACTCTTTGAAAGCAGGCACCATTTTTGCTTTCTTTGTATAACCATTGCCGATCATGGTGCCCAACACATAACAAGTGCTTAATAAATACTTGTTGACTAACTAACAATCAACTTTTTAGAAAAAAATAAAAGCCAACATAATACTAATATAAATATAAAAAAGAATCAGAAAATATTTTGTATAATTAACTAGTTACAACTTGGCTTATTCAAATGAGCTCTTGAAAAGAATGGAAAATGGATAAAGAAACAGATACTGCCATTGACTATTGCCAGCCAGGATTTGTTTGCTCAGAACAAATGTGTTGGTGTTATACTGAGAGGGATGGATATTAAAATAGACATATTGCTGCACATAATGAGCATTATGAGACCTAGAAGACCTTCAACATATTAGCAGTACTCTGAGAGAAAATAATGGGATTTGGCAGATACTCAAAGGCCCACCTGGAGATTAATCTAAACTGATTGAATTAAGTGAGAGTGATTGGCTTTGCTGATTAGCCTACTTCAAGTTAATTGGATTGTAACCACACCTGGCTAGCCCTTAAGAGGGTATTGTTCTCAGAAACTAAGGACTTTGAACTCAACTCGAGACCACCTTCAAGTCCAGTGAACCAATGGATTTGGATGACGCCTGCCAATCAGCTTGAAGCAGTGGGTAAGGAACACCTCTGCTCCAGACCTATAAAAAGTTTCCACACTCAGTTTGAGGGGAAGTTCATGGTTGAAGCAGGCTCTTGGCAGAGGACTTGAGGAAGAATCAGACCAGGCTGGAACTCTAGGCTAGATAGGCCTTTTCTTAACTCCGTGTGTTACTTTTTTCTAATACCTAGTATGCTTTAATAAATGCTTAATGCCTAAAGACTTCTAATGTAAGGCAACCACACATTAGATTTTTTAGACATCACAGGTAGATTTTAAACATCACAACCCCCTGTGAATTTCTGAGAGCACAAAAAGTTTACATAGTATGAGAATTATTTTCTGTTACAGTGGAAGGAGTATACATATCAGTGAAATCATAGAGCTGTTAAAGTGTTGGAATATAATTTTTTACCTATAAAATGGGGAAAATAATAGCACCCACCTATCAGGTTAGTTGTAAGGACAAAATGAGATAGAACTTATAAAGTGCTTTGTAAACTTTAAAGTGGTATATAAATGCTGGCTGTATAAATGTTAGCTATTATTAAAGGGAATGCATGGAGAATAGCACAAAAAAGTAACTGTGGTATGTAACAATAGCTGGCATCTATATAAGGTCTGTGAAGTACTTAACAATATTATCTCATATGCTATATGACCTATAATGAAAATTAATTAATAAATCAATAAGCATTTATTAAGGTATACTATATGTAAGGCACTATGCTAAATGCTAAAGATCCAATGACAAAAATGAAAAAAAGTACCTGCCTTCAAGGATGTTACATATAGGTCTTTACAAAATGTAATGATGAGCAGACTTGTGTCACAAGAGTTTTTAATGGTACAAAACATTTCTAGTCCTTAGCCTAAGCTTGCTATAAATAGAAAAAGAAAGGAGAGAAAGAAAGAAGAGAGGGGGAGAGAGAGAGAGAGAGAGAGAGAAACTCCAAGGAGCAATCTATGGGGGGTCTCATTATAAAAACAGAACATTACATCCCTTGGCATACAAAGCAATATTTGTACAGCTGCACCAAGTCAAACATTGCTTGAGATTTATGAGATCTTGAAATGGAATCATGTTCTGGATGAGATGGAAATAGAGGAAGGTCCCTTCTCTTGTTTCCAGCTAGAAAACACACTGGGCACTTACAGAAATCTAAAGCAGGTCTATGTTTCCAGCCACACCATTCATCCTTTCATTTGTCTGGGATCATAACCTCACAGTAATCTTTGATTCTATCATTTCCCATAACTTCGAGCTGCCCACACTCCAACCTCTGATACACACTGGTCATGGGTTTTGTTGTTCAGTCATTTCAGTTGCATCCAGCTCTTTTGTGACCCCATTTGGGTATTTCTTGGCCAAGATACTAGAGTGGTTTACCATTTCCCTCTCTGCTCATTTTATCAAAAAAGAAACTGAGGCAAATAAGATGAAGTGACGTGCTCAGGGTCATACAGCTAGTAAGTGTCTGAGGCCAAATTTTAACTCAGGAAGATGTCTTCGTGACTCCAGGCCCAATGCTCTAACCACTGGGCCACCTAGCTGTCCCACACTGGTTGTGTGACTTTGGGGAAAGCATTTAACCTTCTTTGTGCCCCAGGCCATTTTCTAATCCTAAATGTTTCCAAGAAGAGATAATCTGCATTGGTAGAGGCAGTTTCCTCACTGGTATTCTTTCTGGTTTTACACTAACAAAATTACAGGTCCAGACTGAATTTTTCAAACTTAAAAGTTGTATATAAATTTGAAGTATTGTTTTAATTTTGATTCAGTGGAGGAAACCCAGGCTCAGGTTTACAGAGGAGAAAATGGAGGATCTAGGAACCCATTGAACCTTTTCAATGATAAAAGACAACAGAAAGAAAGTAGAACTATTCAATTCTTAGCTTTATTTTCTGTTTAATTTTTCCCTGCCATGGAGAAGGCCTTTGCCCTGGAAATAACAAACAAAAATGACTAAAAAATAATTAACCCCCAAGGTAAATTAGGAGATAAGTAGAAAGCACCTAGTTGTGCTTCATGAATTCAAGTACTTTAGTCCAGATGAACTAGGTCTTTGGGCACTGAAATATCTGGTAGATGGAGTGGTTGAGCCACTGTCAGGGATGTTTCAAAAATGATGTGGAAGGATAGAAATATCACAAAACTGGAGAAAGGGAAGTGTTGTCCTGTTTTTATTGGGGGTGGGGGGAGAAGATATAGTCTGTAAATTATATATCAATGAGCTTGACTTTGATTCCAGGGAAAATTCTAGCAAATAAGCATAGCTAGAGGCCTGAAATCAAGGTGGGAAATTTGCTCTCATGTATATTATTGAGACTCTATAGCATAAGACCTTTGATTTCATCATAGCTCTAGATTCATGCACTTTATTCAAAAGAATCAAGAAAGCTAAAAGATGTGTATATTGGGGTGTGGAGAAGTAGTGGAGTTTAAGTAAGCTAGAAAAGGCAATAGAACAACTGGAGCGTAAAGCACAATAGGAGTGGATTGCTGTAGGCGGAGTGAAAACTATTGTGTATCCAAAAGGAAGGACACATACGTGAGGAAGTCCAAGAACCAGAGTGGGAGAGAATGATGGAGAACATTTGGGTGAAGGCCAATGAAGGGAGAAAGAAAATTATTTTTTTCCCATTGGAAGATACTTCAGACCACCTAGGCAGAGAGGAAATAGATGAAGAATTTTGGGAAACATCACAAGCATGGATAAGAGATATCATATAGTAGTGATGGGGAACTAATTATCCAGCTAATAATTTCTTGACTTGCCTTAGTGATAATTTCCTCCTTCATAAGGGAGAAGGAAACAGCATTATTTGATTCTTATTAACAGAAAAGAATGGGTTACTGGAGTGGAAATGATGACATGTTAGAGCAAGTGACTACTATACCCTTATTTCAGACAGAAAAGACCTTCCCATCTCTGGGTGGAATATTTGTTCTTTCTAAACCTTGAAAATTGTTTCAGCTTCTGTTTTGGAGTATCAGGAGCTCCACATTTTCCCACATTCCTTGGTGAAACTGGATAAAACCAAGGAAAGGGTAAAGAGAAAATTGATTGTTTCTTTCCTTCTTATTATTGAGAAAACATGTTCTGTGGCTCCTATTTTATGGAACAACTTTCTTCCATCTCCTGCCTCTGGATACCACAAATAAGATTTGCAAACCGACTCTAGAATATTTTACATTTCTTTCTTCCCCATACAGTTCTTAACTGTTAGTTACATCAAATTGTCCCTTGGCTACCACTGAATCAATTTAACCTCAGGTCTGAGATTTAATGACTTTCAAAGAAGGGAATGAAATTGTGAAGGAAAGTAAGAAGGTAGATGCTGAGTCAGGAATATTTAGAGATCCAAATGCAATTTTGCATTAAGCTGAGACTCACTGAATGTTAGAGCTAGAAGGGGTTTTAGGATAGAATGTTATAATACAGAGTATAGAATAAAGGAGGTTAAACTGTGAACATATCTTGGAAATAGGACATTAGAGTTACAAAGTAACATAGAAAAAAAAGAAAAGAGCATAGAGCATAGAGCACAGAATGTTAAGGCTGATATATGGTTTAGAACATAGAATGCCAGAGTTGAAAGGTAACTTAGAATATAGAATGCCAGAGATGAAAAAAGGCTTAAGAATCCCATCATCATGACTATTATTCAGTATTGGACTAGAAATCTTAGCTACAGCAATAAGAGAAGACAAGGAAATTGAAGAAATTAGAATTGGCAATAAGGAAATGAAATTATCACTCTTTGCAGATGATAAAATGGCACGCTAAAAGGATCCTAGAGAATCAACTACAAATATTTGAAATAACAACTTATAAAGTAGCAGGATATAAAATAAATTCATGCAAATCATCAGCATATATATATACATGTATATGTGTGTATATATATGCAAATATAAATACACACACACATATATACATACACTAATAAAGTGCAGCAAGAAAGAGAAAGAGAAAGAGAAATTCCATATAACTGTAGACAATATGAAATACTTGGGAGTCTACCCACCAAGACAAACCCAGGAACTCTATGAACACAATGACAAAATACTTTTCACACAAATAAAGTCAGATCTAAACAATCAGAAAAAATTTCAATTGCTCATGGGTAGGCCAAACCAATATAATATAAATTACATTTCTGGCAAAATTAATTTACTTATTTAGTGCCGTACCAAACTACCAAAAATTATTTTATAGAGCTAGAAAAACTATTAAGAAAATTCATATAGAAGAACAAAAGGTCAAGAATATCAAGGGAATTAATGAAAAAGTGGTAAGGAAGGTAGTCTAACCATACCAGATCTCATACTTTTTTATAGACTGGCAATCATCAAAACAATCTGTACTGACTAGGAAATAAAGTGATGGATCAGTAGAAAAATTAGATATACAAAATACAGTAGTAAATGATTGTAGTAAAGTAGTACTTGATAAATTCAAAGACTCAAGCTTTTGAGACAAGAATTCACTATTTCACAAAAACTGCTGGGAAAATTATATGACAGAAACTAGATGTAAACCAACATCTTATATTGTATACTAAGATAAGATCCTTTTAGACATAAAGGGTGTTACCATAAGTAAATTAGGAGAGCATGGAAAAATTTACTTGTCAGATCTATCCATAAGAGAATGATTTATCACCAAATAAGAGATAGAGAACATTACAGGATTTAAAATAGATAATTTTGATTATATTAAATTAAAAAGTTTTGCACAGAGTCAATACAACCATGGTTAGAAGGAAAGGAAAAAATTATGGTGAATTTTTTTATAGGGAGCATCTCTGATAAAGGCCTCAGTTCTAAAATATATAGAGAACTGGAATACAAGTGATTCTCCAATTGATAAAAGATCAAATGATATGAAAAATAGGTTTTCAGACAAAGAAATCAAAGGTAAATGATATGAAAAAATGCTCTTAAGCAATATTGATTAGAAAAATATGAATTAAAACAACTTTGATCACTTCATACCTATCAGATTGGCTAATAGGACAGAAAAGGATAATGATAAATGTTGGAAGGGATGTGGGAAGATTATGACACTAATGCACTGTCGGTGGATTTGTAAACTGATGCAACCATTCTAGAGAACAATTTGGAATTATGTGCAAAGACTATCAAACTGTGTATCTCCTTCCATCCATCAATACTACTACTAGGTCTGTATCCCAAAGAGGTTTTTAAAGGGGGAAAGGATACATTTTTACAAAAATATTTACACCAGCTCTTTTTGTTGTGGTTAATGACTGGAAATTGAAGGAATGACTATCAATTGGGGAATGGCTGAATAAAGAGTTGTATGTGATTGTCATTTAATACTATTGTGCTATAAGAAATGAATAGAATGATTTCAGAAAATCCTGGAAAGACTTAAACAAATTAGTGCAGAGTTAAGTGAATAGAACCAAAGAAAAGTGTATATAGTAATACCAATATTGCATAATGATCAACTCTGCATGACTTAGCTATTCTCAGCAATACAATGATCGAAGATAATTACAAGACTTATGATGAAAAATTCTACAGACATCCAGAGAATGAACTGATGGAGTCTGAATGCAAGTTGAAGCACACTATTTTTCTTTTCCTTCCTTCCTTCCTTCCTTCCTTCCTTCCTTCCTTCCTTCCTTCCTCTCTCTCTCTCTCTCTCTCTCTCTCTCTCTCTCTCTCTCTCTCTCTCTCTCTCTCTCGTGTGTGTGTGTATGTATGTATGTATGTATGTATGTGTAGAGTTGTGAAAACTAAGAGGAGCCTAATCAAGACTTACAACACTGAAAGTTTGTTCTCCTTTATGATGTTTGTTTAAATACTGTTATTGATATTTTAAGACTTGTAGCGGAAGAGGAAAGCAGGGAGAAGGCATCATAATCTCTCTCTCTCTCTCTCTCTCTCTCTCTCTCTCACACACACACACACACACACACACACACACACACACACACATTTTTAAATCATAGACTGGCAACCTTCCTGCTAGTTCTTGGGGAAATTTTGGAATGCATTATTAAGGGGAAAAGTTAATTGACTTGTCCAGGATCAGCATGTTTCTGAGACAAGATGTGGGCCTAAATATTCTTGTCTTGAGTACAGCTCTCTACATAATATACAACATTGTTTCTATATAATGATTAAAAGCTGAATAAAATACTTCAGACTCAGGGTTCCTCACATGGAATCTAGAAAAATAGGATGAATTAGGAATGTTTTGAGTAGAAAATTTCCTTCATGTGTGTATTGGACAATATGACCTCAAGATCTTTTCCAATTCTGAGGTTATGAAATGCTTCAAATAGTGTCTGTAACAGGAATTTGAATGAAAAGAATAACTTTTTTCCAGGAATAAATTATAGAGGAAAAAATAATCATATCATCTATCCAAATGACTTAGATACCAAGCCATATGTGGACAAATAAGTAAAATTTAATTTTTGTATTAAATCTTAGCTACTTCAGGTTTATGGACTCACCATAAGGCAAGGAACCATTAAGAATCTCCAGTACTGTACAAGGTTACTCAGAAAAGGAGAGGTAATATATAATTCTGAAAGGCTTTTAAGATTCCTGCTGGTGTCCTCATATGTTAGCATATGTATAGTGTGACTAATAAAATATATGATCTTTATAGACAATAAAATGGAAGAAAGGAACACAGATCTACACATCAGATGAGCTTATATACCAAGTCCACAAGCTGGGGGCTCCCAGGATTACTCTGAAAATGGAAAACATATGGAGAACCAGTCTTGTTGGTTCTAGTATTTATGAGTAACTTGTTCCCCAGGGAAGACTTTGATAGTCATGGTAGAGAACTTGAAAAATAGTCACCCAGAGTTTGTTTCTCTTAACCCATGGGTAGGTAGCTAGAGGATTAAAATGATGTGTTTAAAAAATTAAGCTTGGGAGTTTGAATCCCAATTTTTTTTTGTGACTACAGATTTCCCCACCCTGGTCTCAAGAGAGGTATGAATAGAGAAGGTGGATCAATGTAAATCTGTCTTTCCTCCATCCTTGTCTTCCTTCTCTCTTTGCCTTATCCATCTCTTTTGACTCGTCATATCATCAGGCTAAAATAACACAGCAATCACCTTTAGCATACTAGTGAGTAAAAGGGGCATGATGACCATCTCCAAATGTGCGAAGGAAGGAGGGGTAACCACGTGGGAGTTGATGCAGAGTGATGAGCAATGAGCAAGATACAATAAGAGCTCTGGATCGAGGATGAAGAGAGTCTGGTTTATGTATGGGGGTGGGGAGGAAAAGAAAAGGAAACGGCTCCTTAACAATTGAAACTATCCAAGGAACAAGCTGCCTCCAATAGCATTGAGTTCTTTATTAGTGGAAGTCTTTTAAAAATATTTTATTTTCCCCCAACTATATGTAAAAATATTTGAACATTCATTTCTTTTAAGTTTTAAGTTCCAAATTCTCTCTCACTTTCTCTTCCCTCACCCCTCTCTAAACAGCAGGAAATCTGATATAGGTTATATATGTACAATCATCTAAAACACATGTCCAGATTGGTCAGTTTGTGGAAGAAAACAAACTAAAAAAAGGAATGGAGGTAAAAAATATTATTCTTCAGTCTGTATTCTGACATTAGTTCTTTCTCTAGAAGTAGATAGCATTTTTTCATCATGAGTCCTTTCAAATGGTCTTGGATCATTGTAATACTGAGAAAAGGTAATTCATTTAGAGAGTTGTTCATGGTATAATATTGCTATTATTGTTTACAATGTTCTCCTGGTTATGTACACTTCCCTTTTCATCAGTCCATTTAAGTGTTTCTAGTTTTTTTTTTTTCTGAAATCATCCTGCTCATTTCTGATAGTATGATAATATTCCATTACAATAATATAGCACAATTTGTTCAGCCATTCCCCAACTGATAGTCATCACCTCAATTTCCAATTCTTAGCCACCACAAAAAAGAGCTGCTATACATATTTTGTACAAATAGATCCTTTCACCCTTTTAAAAATCTCTTTGAGATACAAACCTATTACTGGTATTGTTGGATCAATGTGTATGCCCAATTTTATAGTCCTTTGGGCAAAGTTCCAAATTACTTTACAGAATGGTTGGATCAGTTCACAATTTAGTGGAAGTTTTAAAGGAAAGTTTGGAAAACCCTTTGTTGAGGATTTTGAAGAGGGGAAACCTATAGAGGTGTGGATTGGGTTAGATAATACTTCCAAATCTGATATTCCATGAGTTTGTGAAATACCTCAGAATTTCTCCAAGAAATACAAACATGGAGACTACAAAAGACAGGGAGAGTATGGTCTCTGCTTTCATTTTTCATTTAAAATTAATTTATTATTTTGTTCATTTATCAAGTATTCAATTTCCCCTCTCCCTTCAACAAATTCAAAGATGAAAGAGAAAAGGAAGAAAAGACAGAAAGAAAGAAAGAAAGAAAGAAAGAAAGAAAGAAAGAGGAAGAAAGAAAAGAGAATACAGAATGCATTTATGACATATTGTAAAGTAAAGCATATTCCCACATGAATGACATCCCAAAATGAATTTCTTGATATGCATATAAGTGTATCATTTGTAACATGAGTTGGACAGCTCCTTTACCTGTCTTCTGGAATCATGGTAGATCATTGAGTTGACCAGAGTTCTTTCAGAGTATCTCAAAATTGTTCATTTTTATAACATTGATGCAATAATATAAATTGTTCTGCTTCTGCTCACTTCACTCCACGCTTGATTATACAATTCTCTCAATTTCTCCTTGAAAGTGCCTTTTTCCTAATTTCTTCCAGCATGGCGCTTTTCTACTACATTCCTGAGGATGCCTGTCTGTTCTCCCTAGGCTTTCCTCCAGGTGCGGGTGATAATGATACTGGTGATGCTTCTCAGTGTGTGTTTTATTGAACCAGAGGGTGCTGATATACAAAGGGACCCGAGAGATTACTAAATCGAGACAAGACTACCTGTCACTTGATAGATGAAGAAACTGAGCCCTGTGAGGAAAGGTGACTTATCCAAGAGTACATAGCAAGTTACTGACAGCCCAGACTTGTAGTATCTTCTTGGTACTCAATAAATATTAAATGATGATGGTAATTATTAAAGCCACAAAGGAAGCCATTTATGTTTATTCTAAGTTGTTTTTTCTCATTTGTATTTTTCATATTGCATAAAGATTTTGATATCCTCCCATTTCCTTATGCCCTTTTTACCTTCTGATTTTTCTCAACTATTCACAGTTGATTTATTATCTTCATAAAATTGTTAATGTAAATTTGTCTGAGCCATAATTTATGAGAACACACTCAGTTGCTCTAGAGGGATTTATCTTTCTATGGAAAGGGATTTTTGAAAAGCTAAATTTATCTCTTTTCCATAAGTTAGTAAGAGAAGCCATTGCTTCTTCAGGGCCAAGTTCCTCTGAGGATTATTAGACTGGCAGGTAGGGTAAAAAAGAAAAGGATAATTTGGCTAGTGGTATCTGAAGCCAAGGACTTCAGAAGAGAAAGACATATTGGCAAAGACAATAACTTTATTAAGAAGGGTCTTAGAATGGGATTAGCATTTGGGGGTGATGTTTTAAAATATAAGAAAGACAAGTTCTGGCCAAAAGTAAAGAATACCTAACAAAACCTGATAGGAAATGGTTTCATCGGACATGGAAGGAGGAAGCAGATATGCTAAATAGATTCTACAAAGCTAGATACCTTAGAGAATAACTGCAGCATAGGAAAAAGCAAAACCATCTTAGAGGCATTCACAAATTCTCATGAGACAAATCCAAAGAAAGAAGCTCACAAGAAATAACTATATATGGTGTCTATATCTGTATAGCTAGTTTGAATGATGAATCCTCTTGAAGTAGCTACATTATTCAAATTGCATGTTTACATTGGTCTAGAACCAGTGATCATATCTGGTCAAATTTTTACTTTGAATAATGCGAATTTTAATTCTTTACTGATCCATGCCTCTTAAGATCTTACCATCTTAGATTCTTCCTCCTAATACACAGAGATTCATATGGCATCATTCAGAGAAACCAACCATCCATAAGATGACCGTGGCTCCCCTTTCTTAAGTGTTTTCGGGTTTATAAAATCTAGTCCTTGTAACAATCATGTAAACTATGTAATGTCACTATTACTGTCCCTATTTTATAGATGAGCTAATTAACATTGATAGATTACATGAATGATCAATTATTCCATAGTTAATAAATGGTAAATCAGGGATTTAAACCCAGAACTCACCTGTCTCCCAAGTCCACTACTCTTTCCACTAAAACTCATTGCTTCTCACACTGGGGATTCTATTGAAGAATAAGTCTGATGACATAGGAGCATAAAGAGATGTACAGACCCTGGCATAGTGACTAAGAGGAACCTTTGGATAAATTATGGATAGACAACATGCTTCATGGGTAGACAACAATGGATCAGAAGAATTGTCAGACCTGGCATATATACAAGATATAACATTCCTTCCATCAGCCAGGGTGAGGGGACCTCAATCAACAGATCAACACCAGAAGATATAACTTCTCTGCTGGCTTTTATCCCCTTCCTGGAATATCTTTGCCAAGAAAGAAGGAAAGAAGGAAGGAAGGAAGGAAGGAAGGAAGGAAGGAAGGAAGGAAGGAAGGAAGGAAGGAAGGAAGGAAGGAAGGGAGGGAGGGAAAAAGAAAGGGAAAGAGAGAAAGAGAAAAACAAAGAAAGAAAGAGAGAGAGAAAGAAGGAAAGATGGAAGGAAGGAAAGAAGAAAAGATAGAAGGAAGGAAGGAAGGAAGGAAGGAAGGAAGGAAGGAAGGAAGGAAGGAAGGAAGGAAGGAAATGAGTGATACTGAAACAATCTGTCATGAATGGACAGGATTTTCTGCCTCTACTTAAGATTCTTCTTTCACCACTAGGACAAAGAGTTTCTCACGCTTGATTCTAGAATGATCATGTTTCTATGAAACCCATTCTCCTGAAGTGTTTCTTTTACTCTAGTGGAATCCTACTCTTAATAATTAAGAAAAGTTATTGATTCAGGGGTTATTGTTGTTCAGTTGTTTTTCGTTGTGGCTTACTCTTCATGACTCCATTTGAGATTTTCTTGGCAAAGAATCTGACATTTCCTTTTCCAGCCTATTTTACAGACGAGGAGACTAAAGTAAATGGGGTTAAACGACTTGCCTAAAGTCACACAACTATTAAGTATCTGAGGCCAGATTTGAACTCATGAACATGAGTTCTCGATTCCAAGCTCAGTGTTCTATCCACTGCACCACTCAGCTGCCCCAGATTCAAAGGTTATAGATTAGTATTGTCTTCATAAGTAGCTATTGAAAACCTGGTTTTCCTTTCACAACTTCCATATCCCAATTTGCAATAGCTTTCCTGCCTTGTCTCCATGAATAGAATTCTTCTTGGTTTCCTTTTTTCCATTTATGGCTTTTCAAGCAGCTATTTTGTAGGCAAGCTTGCTAATTTTACAACTGAGTTCTGTTTTGTCAGCAGGAGCCTGAAGAGCTATTAATAAGAGGACAAGGTTGCCTTTCTTTTCCCTTGCCCTTCCTCAAGTGATCTAGTGGTGGGACCAAATGTATTATTTAATAACATTTGTTCCTGGTGAAAAACCATCAGTCTGGTCTCTTGGTTTTCACAAAACTGCAAAAGCAGCATTTTGAGACCTTCCTTTTGTAGTTCCATCCCCTAGCAGCCCTGGAATTTCCACAGAACCCAAGGTTGGTATGACCCTGTCATATAGACTCAGTGTAGGAGTCCAGTTATGCCCACGCAATTCTGAAGGAATATTTTTGTGCCCACTGGTTTCTACTGCTGTTGCCAAATAATGTTTCTGATGCAGGGGAATGACATGATGAAAGTTGTCTTTCAGGAAGAGTAATCTTTGAGTGACTACTGAGCTGCTGGAGGTTCCATAGTGAAACTGGCATTGAATATTGTTTTGTTTTTAAATCCTACATTTTAAATTAAATTAAAAATGCATTAGAATCAAAATAATAAAACTAATTGAATCCAATCAGGAAAAATCTGTATTCTCTTCTTCTCTTTCCCTCCAATTGAAAAAGAAGGAAAAAACAATTTGAAGGATCCCAAATTGAAATGAATTGTCTCAGAAAATCCTAAGTTCCTTATCCTTGGAAGTCTTAGAGCAAGGTTGGGTGATCTGTTGCCTTATGAGTAATTTGTAGAGGAGATTCTTCAAGCATGGAAAGAATGTGAAGGACTTTCAGGTGTCTGCCACCCCTAAGATTCTCTGAGCATGTGTCTGTTCTGAGACATGCCCCCAATCCCCTCTCCTGCAGAGGACGGCCTGAAGTATGATGATGTAAGGGTCAGGGGCTTGAGTAGAGTATGGTATTCCTTTTATCAATACAAATGATTTTTAGAACATTAACTCTTTGAGGTCAGGGACTGTTTCATTTTTTTTTGTTTCTATTCCTAACACTTAACACCATGCCTGGTACATAGTAGGCACTTAATAAATGCTTTTTAAAAATTGAATTGGGGCAGCTAGGTGGTGCAGTGGATAGAACACCAGCCCTGGAGTCAGGAGTACCTGAGTTCAAATCTGGCCTCAGACACTTGACACTTACTAGCTGTGTGACCCTGGGCAAGTCACTTAACCCCAAACACCTCACCAAAAAAAAAAATTGAATCAAGCTGAATATGTGTATCCAGAAGGACATTTACTTTTTCCATGCTTTTGCTATTGTTGCTGCTGTCATCTTTGTCATTTTTGGTGGTGGTTTTTTCCTACTATACTGGCTTCTTTGACTTTGGCAACGAGACATGGGCTATGGGTGTTTGTTTTCTCCTGGTGGTGATAGATTATTACTGATCCAGCTAGTCTCACACCTGGTCCCCCTGGTGACCAATGGCACAAATTTGTAAGTTGGGTGGCTGCCATTTGGTGGAGGCGGGGTGTGCCCTATGGCCACAGAGTAGAACAAAGCTAATTGGCTAACTGGGGACTGAACTTGCGAACTTGGCCTCATTAAAACAGTGCTCCAACCAACTGAGCCAAACACCCACAGATGCTTGAACTGAAAAACGAAACATATAAATCTGTTCTCTGGAAACAGAGCTGAGGATAAGGATCCACAGAGTCGGCAGGTGCCATCTATGAAATATACAGGGATAACAAAGGACATTAATATAGCTTCCCCACCCCATCCCTACCACCATGAATGCACACCTCCTTAATGGCAACACATTCTTTCCTTCATGGCACTGATATATAGATGGATAATATATAAATAGATATAGAGAGATAAAGAAGTAGAGATAGAGATCTATAGCCAGGGGTTTAGAGAAATAGATATGTATAGACATAGAGATATAGAGATATAGAGAGAGACATATGGATAGATGAATAGATCTAGATCTAGATCTGTTGTATTTGTGCCTGTGAAGATTTAAGCGCCTTACATATTAGGGGGGGAAGAGGAGGTACAATCATGACTCAATGGAAAGACTGTCAGACTTGGAGTTAAAAGACACCAGTATTCCAATTCAAGGTCTCCTATTTACTTGCTGTTTCATCTTGGGCAAATCATTTTACCTCTGATTCTTCATTCTCCTCATCTATAAAAGAGATTAGATGACCTCTGTGGTCCCTCCTAGCCCACCAGGAATGATGTTGGTCTATTTGAATGTCAAGAGACAGGATTTTTTCCAAACTTGACTAGGACACGCAATTACCTAGAACAAATAAGCTTGGAGATTACCTAATGTCAGCTACTCATCTTACATAAAAGGCATTTGGGGCCCTCACGGGTTAAGTCATTAGAACGATAAAAAGTTAATTTGATGCTCCAGAAGGTAATTCACTCCTGTTTTACTAGAGAGACTTTTGGTTGAAGGTTGGATGACCACCTGTGAGGAATATTTAAAAGAGACATTTGGCCACATATACTATGTATCAGGTAGCCACTGAAATCCCTTTCATCTTTGAAATTTTACTTACTCATCCAGGTAGCAAGTAGTTAAGCCAGGATTCAAACCCAATCCTGGAACTACAAATTTAATGTTGCTTTTTTCCCCCATTTGACTACATAACCCTCTGGACCTGCCTGGAAATTACTTTAATTCATTATGGTCTGAACAGAGATGCAGACTCCTGCTTCACTTGCCCCTTTCTACATCTGCTGTTGTGCAATGATGAATTGCCATAATCAGATGTATTGACTAGGAATAACTAGTGTCAATAAGACTGGGGTTCAAGTCTTACCTATGATATATACAGCATTATGGCTATGAGTTACATAACCTCTCAATGCCTCAGGAGCTTTCCAAGATGGAGGAAACTTCCATTCTTGAAGCTCCTTATAATGAATATATCATAGGTCTGAACCACAGCCTCTTTGCCTTAGAAAAAATAAAAACAAAGAAGAAACTAATGGCCAACAATAACCACAAGCAACTAGGGAGTAGTTCAAGAAATGAAACATTTTAGTCAACAAGGACATCATTAAGCAAATATATTTCTGGCTCAAAAATGTTTGAAATCTGGATTTGCTTTGTTCATGGAGTTGCTTAATTGCAACTAAACTTGGATGGATTCAAAGTCCTTCAGGAGAACTGTTCCAAAATATTTCTTTTTGAGTCTCTTATCCTTTCAACTGGACTAGAATCTCTTAAAACTGGGATTGTAGATGGCTGGAATTTGCTCATGTTTAAAGATTTGATTCCCTGGAGCTTCCTCTTCTCTCCTACACCACCCATTTTTTGATAAAATATCTACAGCTATTCTGATGGAAAAGATGGCAGCATGGACAAAAGGATGGGCCATGAAGTGATTGAAGGGACCCAGATAATAGTTGTTAATAATTTAATGTGAACTTGGATGGGAGACTCTAATGTAGTGTCTCAGGGACTGATCATTAGCCCTGTGCTTTTTAACATTTGCTATCAGTGACTTTGGATATAAATCCCCATGTGTGATATTTGAAGCCCATCACCACCTAGCCTCAACTTACCTTTTCAGTTTTATTGCATACTAATAAGAGAGGCAGTATGGGGTAATAGTGTGTTGGAATTGCAGTGAGGAAGACCTGGGTTCAGATTCACCTCAGTCACTAGCTGTGTGACCCTGTGCAAGTGATTTTGCCTCTATGGGCCTCAATTTCCTCATCTCTAAAATGAATGGATCAGACTTGATGACCTTTATGGTCTCTTCCATCTCTAAATCTATGGTCCTATCATTCTACTGTCCCATGAACACTGGCGTCTCGTCAAGCTGTCTTTGCTGTTCCTCATCTCCTGCCTACTTGCATTTGCCCCTGGCTGACACTCATGCCTGGAATGTATTCCCTCATGCCTAGTTTCTTTTAAGGCTCTTTTAAGAGCCACTTTTTCTTTTTTTGTTTTTCGTTTTTGTTTGTTTTTTTTCGAGGCAATTGGGGTTAAGTGACTTGCCCGGGGTCACACAGCTAGTACGTGTTAAGTGTCTGATGTCAGATTTGAACTCAGGTCCTCCTGACTCCAGGGCCGGGGCTCTATGTAAGTGCCACTTTTTACAGGAAACCTTTCCTAATCCCTCTAGGGGCTACTCCTTTCTTTCTCAATCACCTTCTATCTATTTTATATACGTTTATTATATGTAGGAATGCAACCTCTGTTAGGCTCATTAATTGGTTGATTGAGTGTTTGGCAAAGCCATGGATGACATCATTGTTTCATGTTCAGAAGGCTCTGGGTAAAGCAATGTGGGTCAGTCAGGAACTAAAAACATAATGATAAGCTAAAACTATAACAATAACAACTAGCATTTATATAATCCTTTAAGATGTTCTAAACCCTTTAAAAACAGTAGCTCATTTGATCCTCACAACTCTGCCATAAAAATGTTATTATTATCCCCATTTTACAGATGAAGAAACAGAGACTGACAGAGTTAAGTGACTTGCTTAAGGTCACATGGCTAGTTAGTGCCTTAGGTTGGATTTTAATTCAGAGCTTTCTGGATCCATGCCCCGTACTCTATCCACTAGGCCACCTAGCTTTCTCAAAACATGGGGCTTCAATTTAATTGGGATAGTTATCAAATCGTACACTTGTGCTTACACAATTGACGTCACAATATTTACAGAAGCTGAAAGGTTTGTAAAGCTCTTTCTTTCTATATGATATATGCATATATGTATATATACATATACACAATATGTGTCATATCTAATATATAAGATATATCTGAGACTATATAGAGTATGTCTCTATATCTATCTATCTAGAGAGAAAGACTCATTAGATATTCAAAATAATCCTCCAGGTATTATTAGCCCTGCTTTATAGAGGAGAGAAAGAGGTTAGATTCAATATCCTGAGAGAAAGATTCTGAGTTCCCCGAAGTCTGTTTCAAGGAATGAGTGTAACCATCAGTCAGTTAATGAATATTTTAGCACCTACTATGTGTTAGACACTAAACTAAATGCTGGTGATACAAAGAAAGAGGGGTAAAAAAAAGCCAGTCCCTGTATTCAAGAGGCCAGGGAAGCTAGGAGGTAGAAATGAGGAGGAGAATTTTTGGTATGGGAAAAAGCCAATCAAAATATACATTTAGGAGATGAGTGTCTTGCAGGAGGAACAGTAAAAAGACCAGTGTTGCTGGATTACAGAGTATAAGGGCATTAATGTATAAGAAGATTGGGAAAATAGGAAGGGACCAGGTTGGGAAAGCCTTTAAAAGCCAAATGAAGAAATTTAGATTTGGTACTGGATGTAATAGGGGCCTTTCTATATCTCTCTTTCTCCTTCCTTCCTTCTTTCCTTCCTTCTCACATTTTGTTTTCATTGCATATACTATGTTCTGTACTAGTTTGTATAAATCTCACCCTGCTTCCTGGGGCATCATATTTCTTTGCTTTCATTAACCAATCAACAAACATTCATTCAGTGAGTACCTACTCTGTGCCTGGTACTGTGCCAGGTAGTAGTGATATCAATCAATCACATATTACACAAGCATCTATTAAGGACCAAATCTGAATCAGGCAAGGTGCTAAATAATAAAAATATAAAGAAAAGTAAAAAGAGTCACTGTTCCCAAGGAGTAAAGTTACAAAGGACGATTACTAAAACATTCTTCATTTACTGAGCATCTACTTCATTCCCAGTCAGTTGCTACCCCAAAAAGTAATTGTTGTATCCTTGGGAGTTCTTTTTGTGCTTTTGACCTTCTTGATGTTGATGCCTAGCGATGGGATCTTTAGGTAACAAGGTATGGATGATTTTAAAAGTATAATTAGAATTTATTTTCTAGACTGATTTCATACCTCCACCAAAAACATATTGGTGCACTGGTCTTTCCTCAGTCCCTCTAATTTTGACTCTTCCTTTATGCATAGGGGAAAGGTAGAAGGTGTGCAGCTAGTGGTACAGTGGATAGAACTCTGGGGTTGGAGCCAAAAAATCTGGGTTCAAATCCAACATTGAACACTTATTAGCTGTGTGACTGAAAGCAAGTCGGCCTCAATTTCCTCATTGTAGAATCGGGATGATAACAGCACTTACAGGGCTCTTATAAGGCTCAAATGAGATGTTTGTAAGGTACTAAGTACAATGTTTGGCATATAGTAGGTGCTTAATAAGTTTTGTTTCCTTTCTTTATTAACTTTGCCAACTTGCTGGGTGCAGGGTATAATTTCAGAGTCCTTCCAGCTTGCCTTCTGTAATGTGTAGCATTTTGGAGCAATCTTTTTATTAGAAAAACAAATAGAACAGTTAATAGTTGGCAATTTTTAAAATTGCTAATATTTTGTTTATATCCCCACTTATGCACTGAGGACTGATTTCCTAGATTTCTTTTAATTCCCTATATAGAGTGGATATCCAACCCTTATTAGAGAGGGTTGCTGCAAAGTTTTTTTTTTTCCTTTTCCTTTCCTTAGTTGACGGTTTCCCTTTTCATCCTAGATTTCTTTTGTTTGTTCAGAGGCCCCTGGACTGTTTCCATGTGGCCCTGCTCAGGAGCTTCAATCTCCATCTCTGAGCTGGCATTCCTTCCCCCACCCCAGCCCTTTGGGTCTCTAATTGGTGAGCTTTCATTATGTCCAACATTGATGAAGGACATGTCACATGATTGCTCTCACCCTTACATTCCCTTAAGACATGACTCTGTGACCAAAACCAGCTCTTTCCTTGGCCAACTTCTCTCACTTTCTCTCTCCATTTAGCAGAACTACTTAGCCATTATCGTGATCTCTATCTCGGAGAGATGAGTCTAGAATATGAACATAATTGAAATGTAATTGCCCTCTATCACTGGAATAAGAAAAGTAAGTGTGAGGCCACTAAGCAGAAGCATAGAAGAAACCAGTTGTTACCAACCAGGAGAAGCAATAAGGAAATATTCCGTAGAATTGGAGGAATGAGAGAAATTACTGCTCACTTTAAAATTCAAGAGCACTAACAATGTGGGACTTTATGATTTGAAGCCATTCTTTATTGTCTGGGAGACCACAGAGTGCTTTGGTGGTAGGGGAGTGGGTTGATGAATTTGGAGTCTAAGGACCTGGGTTTGAATTTCAGCTAGGCCCCTTATTACCTGTGTATTCTTGTGCAGTTACTTTTCCTTTCTGGGCTTCTTTCCTTGTCCCTACAATGGGTTGAACTAAATGACTTTGAGGACTCTTCCAATTCTAAATCCAGACACCTATGATCATTCTATGATTCAGTGATCTTATGATGAGTGTAAGTCATCAGAAAACAGAAACTAGCTTTCCAGAAGAAATGAGAGCTATTCCCAAATGAAATGGACCTGTGTGAGTTCCCCATCACTCAAAGTATTCAAGCAGAGTAAAGATAATCATTGATTAGGGATGCAAAAGGAAGGAACTGTTGAATTCTTTCAAAGGTGAGAGTAAGTGGCATTGAGGGTCCATTTTGATTGTAAAAGTCTCCAGTTCTTACTATGGGTTTGAGCTTGGATGAGTGATTTCTTCATCTATTAGATGAGGTTGGACTAGATGTCCTCCCACTAGGACCCAATGAAACTGACTTCTCCTTGGCTTCTGTGCTCATGAAGAAGTGGTGGAAGAAGAGGAACATGACTCTAGGGTGGAGACAGAAGGGAGGCTTCTAGCAGCCTGGAACAGGTGAGAAGGGACACCTACTGGGAAAGCTTGGCTTGGAGCTCCTGCCTCCTGCTTCCATTTATTTCAGTCTACCTCTGGAGCTGGCCTGCAAGCAGGGTGCCAAGTTGCTAGTGATAGACACCAGTAAAGAGAGAGAAGATTCAGAGGCTGGTGGACACCCCAACCTACAGGAGGACAAGTGTATAAAAGTCAATGGTTGGGGATAGGGGAGGTGGGGGGAAATATCATAGATTTAAAGTGGGACAGGACCCTAGGGGCCATAGAATGCAATGCCCACTTTTTTTGGACAATGTAACTGAGGCAAACAATCAATCCATAAACATTTATCAAGTGCTTACTATGTGCCAAGAACTGTGTTAGGCCCTGGGTAAAGGCTGAGTGACCTCCAGGGTCACACAGGTACAAAGCATCTATGACAGGATTTCAACCTGTGTTTCTGACTCTGAGTCCAGCCCTCAACCCAGTACACCACTAATCAGAGTGTTTTATATAAAGCACGAAAGATAAGTTGCTATAGACACTTTCTACAGGGAAGAAGAAAGCAAGCATTTATTAAACTCTCCCTGAGGCACCACGCTATGTACTATACACATACGATCCCATTTGATCATTACGATAAGGCATTGACATAGATGCTTTTATTGTCCCCATTTTATATATATTTCCCTATTGTCTTTAGGATAAAAATACTTGTAAGAGAAAAAAAATCTTTGTTCTTTATAGCCCTTCCCAATATAGCTCCCTCTCACTGTAGATTGCCTTCCTTTGTGCACTCTGTGTCCTAGATGGAATCTTCTACTTGCTAGTCTGTTCATACTGGACTCCATCTCCCATCTCCATGCCTTTGAATAGAGCATTTCCCAAGCCTGAAATGAACTCCCTCCTTATCTTGACTCCTAGATTTTCTGGCTTCAAGTGCCAGCTCCTACACAAGGCTGTTCTTGAGTAGTCACCCCTTCTCCTCCCCTTGGTCAGTAGTGCTCTCAACACCATAACTTTGCATTTACTTCTTTTTAATATTTGACTCTTAATTATCTGAGTATGTATCATTTCCCTGAATAAGATATAAGCTCTTTGAGTTCAGTCGAGTCAGCAGATACTTATTAAATACCCACTTTATGTCATTATGCTAAGTACCTGGAAAGGCAACAAAACAAAATATCACCACCACCAGCAGCACTAATACCACTGCTACTACCACCACCACAACCACTGATACCACTACTACCACCACCACCACCACTACCACCACCAATACCACCACCACCACCGCAATCAAATAAAAATGCCTGGTCTTAAGAAGCTCACAGATAAGTGGGGGAAACAACATGCAAACACCCATATTAAAAAAAAAAAAGCATATATAATGAATACATGGACACTATCTTCAGAGGGAAGGCACTAGGATTTTTAAAAAGACTGGGAGAGGCTTCTTTTATAAGTTTTAAAAGGTGGGGTTGTAGCTGATACTTGAAAATGTAACGATTGGAATGACGCCACCTGCTGGAGAGCTACTGCAGGAAAGCTCCGCCATGAGGACAAGGCATCTGAGGGCAAGCCATGTGCTCAAGGTCCTTGGCATCAGGAAGTAACATTTGCTCATGGGTAATCTTAATCAAGGCTACCAGCCAATCAACTTGAGGAGCCTCCCATTTCTGGGAGGAGGACACGAAGTAGGAAGCAGATGCTGGTGGAGGGGTTCTTTCTCTTTTGGTTTCTGACCTCGCCATGGCAGGTCGGATGATGGAGTCTCTTAGAAATAGTTAGATTTTTACCTTTCTCTCTGATCCTAATGCTCGGTAATAAATACTTAAACATGCTTGCTAAAGCTTATAATTTATTGGCAACCACTCATTAGATTTTAGGTAGTATAGCTAGAATTTTAGCCCCTTACAAAGGGAATTAGGAAAACTAGGTGATGGGGATGGGGATAAAGAGAGTTCCAAGAATGGGGGAAACCAGTGAAACTTATTTTGTTTCTGTGACCTCAGTACCTTGCATAGAGTCAGAGACGTGGTAGGGACTTGGCTAAAGCTTATTGAATTGTGCTCAATTTATTTGGTAACATTTTCAAAAGCTACATGGAAGAAGGCTGCTTTCATTGTGATCTAAAGAGTTTTGCAAAGATATCCAAGCCATATACCCTTCCTCCTTCCCCCACCCCAAACAAAAAGGTAAAGAAAGGGTCAACAAAGAGATAGTAGTTTCCAGTGAGACAAGCTCAAGGTTACAAGTTGAGAGACAGAGAAACAAAGCCATTGAAAGTGGAGGAGGAGACAGACAGACATAGATAGAAAGACAGAGATACAGAGTAAGCAGAGAGAAAATTAGGGAAAGAAGAGAGAGAAGGGAGGTTCTTTAGGACCTCACTCAAATCCATTTTCTTAATAACCCCCCAAGTGTGGGTTTCTCCTCCATAAATAAACTCCGGCAGAGCCAACTTGCTTGAAGCCCCTGCTTCACTGCCGACAGCACGCCTGTGCAGCAGGTATTTATGGCAGAACTGTTCGCCAACTCTTCCATCTGGGAAGTCTTTAGTCCGCTTTCATCTGGGACACCTATGAAAGAAACTTCAGAACCATCCCTAACAAAGGCAGAGCATCTTTTTCGAAATCCTTTGGCAAGAAGAAGAACTCCAAAGGTTTCCCATAAAGGCAGGGTTTTGTGTCAGCCTTTAAAACAGTTGTTTGATATGATAATGTCTCTGGGTGAAACTTGGCACTGCTTAGGGGGGGATAATAGAGTACAATTATTTTATTCTGTTGTGCTGTCTGATGAGGAACCATTTATTATGAGCATAAGAGCTCCTGTAATCTGCAAATTAGGGAGGGAAGATATGGTGAATGAGGAAATAAAAAAGCTTCACTGGAGAAATAGCATTTATATCAATTCTAAATTGGGTGGTGGGCACCTGCCTTTCGGCTGGGAAGTTTTTACTGCTCAGAACCAGTCATAAAAAAAAAAAAAGAAAAAGAAGAAAGATTGAGTGAGTCTTCATTGCATTAGATAGAATATTCCTGGGAACAAACTGGGGTACAATACTTTCTAATTTGATTCCATATAAGTGAAGGTGAAATAGAAATAAGATTTAAAGAAACAACAATAATAAGTCACTCATTGAAAAAAGCAATGAATGCATTAGGGGGATTAAAAAGTGTTAAGAATAACTGGGATGCTCAAAGGTCACTGAATTAATGTCATTATTGAAACGCTACATTATTGAAAGAATATGTTGGAATTTTATAGCTTGAGAATGCCAAGAGACATATTCCCTATTAAAATGTTCCAGAAGGTCTCTGAAGGAATAAAACTACCAGAACTTTCATCCTTTTCCAACCAGAGACATGATGTCCACCCGGAGTTATAATTTGTCTTGACGTGACTTTCCCCAATGTATGGTCTGGACTTGCTTCCAAACACAATGGACAGCCATACCCCCTCCCAATCTCCCCATGGACCAATGGAGCAGGCAGATAGTGTCTCCAGACACGTCTGCCAAATATCCCCTATCAATTAGACCTTCAGGAAGGCTAAGGGGGCTGCCAGCATTGATTGGAGTACAAGGTAGGCGGTAGGGGGCAAATAGCTGAATAGCTTTTTTTTTTTAATGTTTTATTAATTAGACATCGCCATCTAAATGGTTGGAAACTTCAAATGCCTTTGGCATGAGGTCAGAATCATAAAAGAAATGGACTCAACAAATTAAACTAAGCCTGAATGTTTCCTGTGCCTCCTTGAGTACTGAGCTGTTTTTGGTACCAGGATTTAAAGGCTCAGCCTCAGTTGAACACTCATCCAGTCCCCTAATGTACCAACTGTAATTGAGATTCTTTATTTCTCTTTCCTATTTTTTTAGAGCCTTGGCCTGCTACAAATGTAGTGGCATTGATAAATAACTGTGTTTATTTTAAATAGGCCAAGAAATACTCATCTGTCAAAAAAATTTGCTCAGCAAAATAAAACCTCCCTTGACTTCTTTCCCTGCCTTCCTTCTTTTTCTAAGTTGGTCAAACAGCAGGGCATATTGTTCTTAGGGTTGAATTTTCCAAATAGGTTCCCTAACCACTTCTGCTCCTCCTTCTCCTCTGAAAGAAAGGGGGAAAGAAGGAAGAAAGGAAGTAAGAAGAAAGGAAAGAAAAAAAGAAAAGAAGGGAGAAGGAAAAAGAAACAAGCAAGGAAAGAAGAGAAAGAAAGAAAGGAAGAAAGAAAGGAAGGAAGGAAGGAAGGAAGGAAGGAAGGAAGGAAGGAAGGAAGAAAAAAAGAAAGAAAGAAAAAGAAAGAAAGAAAGAAAAAAGGAGGGAGGAAGGAATGAAGAAAGAAAGGAAAGAAAGAAAGAAAGAGAAAGAAAGAAAGAAAGGAAAGAAAGAAAGAGAAAGAAAGAAAGAAAGAAAGAAAGAAAGAAAGAAAGAAAGAAAGAAAGAAAGGAAGGAAGAAAGAAAGAAAGAAAGAAAGGAAGGAAAGAAGAAAGAAAGAAAATAATCATTCCTAATGTTTGGAAAAAAATCAGTGTCCCCTCTTGTGAAGTGACGGTGAAAGGTCTCCTATATCTTAATCTAATTCTTCCCTATGCCAAAGAAAGAGGCAGCCAGGAGTGAGAGATTCCTTATGTCAGAAGACCTGTGTTCAAGTCCCACTTCCAGTTCATATTATCTGTATGAACCTGGACAAGTGATTTAACCCTTTAGTGCCACAAACAACTCTTTAAGACCCTAAATTATGGTGGATAGACAGCTAAGTGTTGGCAGACAGAGTTTTCACACAAGGAATTCCTTACATCAAAGAAAGCACAAGTTCTGACCTTCCCTCACTTGTTGGTAGGTGCAGGAAGACTGTTATACTGTTGCTTAATATCAAAATCATGGCAAAGGAGATAGAAGGTCACCTGGAGTGTTTTTTCCCCACCACTTTCTTGCTTCTTCCTTACCCATATTTTAAAGCCACCTCCTCCAGGCAACCCTCCTTGATCCACCCTATCAGGACCCACCTTCTTCAGATCTCATAATGTCTTTTGCTTTTCAGCTATTGGATGTATTTATTATGTTATATTCTGTATGGCAGCTCTCAAGGTCAATGCCTTTTCCCCCTTTAGCGTGCAAGTTCCCCAAGGGTAGACTTTGTTTCATTTAAACATTGTATTTCTCCCACCAAATTTCCTAGGTCTCTGGTCACGGCAGGTGCTTAATGAATGTTTTGTCAGATATAGGGTTGAATGAATGAATGTTGATCAGCTGGTGATGGTAAGGGCAGAGAGTGAATGTAAAAAATTGTACATACATAGCAGGGACCAAGAAATAAAGCTTTTCTGACAGAGAATTTCTATTTGAGAATCAAGTCTGATGAGGATGTTCAGTATTTAGAGGGTCAGAAGAGGGTTGTTGTTGTTTTATATTAACTGAAGGTTGGAACCCGTGTTTCAATTCTTATTTGGGAAAATGTCTCTGAAATGAACAAAAGATACCTTCCTGCTTTAGCCATGGTTCAGATGTCAAGAATCAGTACTTTCTTCACTGTGGGATCAATCTACTATAGCAGATCACTTAGTTCATGAACAGGAGAACTTGAACTTGAACCTTGTTCCTGAATCTGTTGAAAGAGCTTGGAGGGTGATGTCATGACTGGCTTCAAGGATGCAAAGGGCTTTCAGGTAGGAAGACAGAAGAGGATCAAGCTGGTTCTCTTTGATCCCAGGGGGAAGATCTAGAAATCATGAGTGAAAGTTACACGAGGCATCAGAATTGCACAGTTAATGAATTTTAGAGATAGACAAGGATCTCAGAGACCATAATATTTGATCTACTTGGATGAAAATTTCCTCTACAATGTAGTCTGTAAGTGTTCATCCAAAATTTACGTGAAGATTTCCTGTGTTACAGAAAACCTATGGCATGACTGCTTACTCTAATTTCCATCACTAGAGAAAAGTTACTGCCATCCTGCCCATTTTATCCTCCTTGAAATCAAAGATGCGACATGAAAAGGAATAAGATGGATGCCTCCATATTTGTCACTCAGAGTTGACCCTCCAAAGAGGGGGCTCAGCCCCATGGTTTGTAGCTCTAAAATTGATCATGGATTTAGTGGGATGGAGAAGTTTCTACATTCCCAGAATCTTGGAGTTAAAAGGAATCTCAGACACTTTCTAGCCCATCTTGAAGTAGAACAGGAAAACTCCCTACAACATCCTCAACAAGTTTGGGCCTGAAAGGTCAGAGTTATTTTAGGGATAAAGTAGTTGATGAGATAATTAGTGATAATAACCAACCTCCGGGGGAGCGGTGTGTCTTATAGAGTCAAATCTCAGTAACGCTATTTTATTTCAGAGATCCTAACCCTGTGACTACTTAGATCCTCAAGTTCAGTCTCTGTTTCATACACACCTAGTGTACACACCTCTAAAATTGGGGGGAAGCTGGAAATAAAGAGGTCAAAATACTCATTTTGCAGATGATAAACTTCGAGGATGGGCTTTCCTTCTGATATAGGAATATCTAGACAATATTCTTTGATCTGGGTTTCCATGCTTTCTCGCTGCCCCCCCCCAAAATAACCCACACAAATAACCAAAAAAAGAGCTAGCTCTTTCTCTTCCTTGCCACCATGAAAAAAAAATGTTCCTTGCTCAAGCATTTTTACATCTTGCAAGGAGTGCTCAATATCATTGATTTAATGATTAATTCATTATGTTCCCCCCCTTAAAAGCCCAGCATCAATTTCGAGGAGAGAATCTTGCTGCAATTTGGGGAAACAAAACCTATTGCTGACATCAATTATTTAAAGGGCAAGAACAAATAAATCTAAAAATAAAACCTTAGCTAATATTAAGAATGCTTGGGGAGGAGGGGGGTATGGGAGGGGGAGGAGAGGTGGGAGACCTGGGAAGAGGGAATAGGATGCTGAAGACTCCTGAATGTTTTTGACTTTGCAGACCAAATGGAAAGACAATTCAAGAGATAGATCAAATCACTTTAGTGCTGTGGGGTTTGTCTGTTAGGCTATTTATCCCTATCTTACCAGCACTCCCACACAACCAGACCCAAAGCCAACAATAGCCTGGGGAAGCTTAGCTGACTGCTAGAGGTCAAGGTCTCCTCCATGCACCAACAAACCACAATCCAGTTGGCACAAAAGAGGTCACTGAGTGCTAATGGACTGCAAAAGATGGGGGATGGTGGGGAGGGTGGTGGTGGTGGAAAATCACTGAGGGATTGGGACTTTAGCAATTTCAGAGGCAGAAGAAGGCTCTGGCCACATGGTGTCACCCTTGATGCACAGTTTGGGCAGTCCATGACCTTCTCTGTGGCAGCAGGAAATGGGTTTTGGCTTCTCTCACTCCCTTCTATTCATTCACTACAGTGAACTCGCTGTACTTCAGAAAGCTGGCTGATGCCTTTAAGTCCTGTCTCTAGGCACATACCTCCAGGCTTAGGAAGAGTGCCCAGAAAGCTTGGGTTGGGAGCCTCCCCAAGTGTGGGTGGGTGTGCTCAGCTGAAGGAAACAGGAATCATCACGATTTTTATTTTCCCCCAATCTTCTCCAGAAACCCATCATCCTGAATTGGGTGGCTCATAATCCATCGGTCCAGGGTGGCATTTACCTTGGCAGAGAACCATCTCCTGCTTCTTGGCTTGCTCAGAGAGAAGCTTATCATTGGGAACATCTGTCTCAACAGCCTTAAAAAATCTGCTGCACCATGCACCATCATACTTTCTGGAGTCATGGGTAGTTGTGTGTGTGAGTGTGTGTGTGTGTGTGTGTGTGTGTGTGTGTGTGTGTGTGTGTGTGTGTGTGTGTGTGGTCAGAGGCTGGACAAGGCATTTCAATGTCCCAGGCATAGTATGAAAATGGCTTCCTTTCCTTATGAAAACCATAAGTTTTTATGCCTCCTGACACTATATTCATAGCCTTTCCCCCTGCAACATGCTGGGTATATTAGAATTCAGGGCCCACTTAGGACCATTGATCCAGAGTTGAAAGGGATGTCAGAGATCATCTAGTCAACCCCCTTCATTTCACAGAGGCAGAAACTGAAGACCATGCCTTTTAAGTGACTTGGTCACAGTCCCATAAGTAGTAAGCATACAAGACAGGATTTGAACCCTGGTCCTTTAACTCCAGAGCCAGCTCTCTTCCCATCACAACACCTTACCTGACCCATTGGTTACACCACCTGATTTGTTAAGTCAAGTCATAGAAAAACCCCCTACCTGGATTGGAAAAGAGAATCTGCTGGGTTTAAAACATGCATATGCAGTGGATAGAGCACTGGCCCTGGAGTCAGGAGTACCTGAGTTCAAGTCCAGCCTCAGACACTTAACACTTACTAGCTGTGTGACCCTGGGCAAGTCACTTAACCCCCGATTGCCTCACTAAAAAAACTAAAAACAAACCAAAACAAAACAAAAACAACATGCATATGTATAAACCTAGGTCATTAGGATTGTACTACACCACCTTGCTTTTTCTTCACCATCTCTTCTCTGAAATATAAGTTGGAGAGGTACAGCTAGCTAGACATTTATCTGAAGAAGGTCTGAGGGATTTTAGTGGATAAAAAATTTGGTGTGAATCAAAAGCCAAACACATTAGCCAAAGAAACTAATTCAGTTTGGGGCTGTATTAATAGAGGAAGAGAGAGGGGGAGAGACAGAGAGAGAGAGAGAGAGAGAATTTGCAATAAGAAATGTGTCCACTTATACCTCAATAAACCCCATTTGGAGTCTCGTCTTCAGTTCTGAGGACCATAGTTTAGGAATGAAGTAGATAATCTAGAAAAAATCTAGTAGAAGGTAACTAAGATCGTAAAAGACCTTGAGATGATGTCATAGGAGAATCAGTGGAAGGAAGTGAAGGCCACAAGCCTACAAGCTTTGATTGAAGCGTGGGAATTAGTTATGGGTGTTTGTAGGACTGTCATGTGGAAGACTAGATAGGCTTTTAGAGCTATCCCAAAGTGCAGTGGGTTTTCACAGGAGGGGTCTCTCCCTCATTGGACATCTTCAACAAAAGTCAGATGACCATTTGTTGGGTATGTTGTAAAAGGGATCCTTGTACAGATCTGGACTGGACTAGAGGAACTCGGTGGTCTTTTCTAACTCAGAGGTGCTGTGATTTGGGGTGTGATTCTGTTTTCCCCTGTTCTCTGCTGTATATCTGATTCCTAATTACTGATTCAGTAAGCATTTATTAAACATTTCCTATCTGTCAGTCACTGTTCTAAGTTCTGGGGTCACAAGTACAAAAGTGAGATAGGAGAAGAGGTCAGGATGAATAAGAGCTTTTAGAAGATTGAAGTAGGAGCAGGATGAAAGGATAGGAGATTGTGGGAAAGTAGGAGAAATTCAGACTTGAAACTCATGGAGGTGGAAGAATTTGGGGTGATGGTTAGGGCTTCAGTGTAACCCTCCCTTTGTAGGTAGCTGAGATAAAATGGAGATATAGGCTGTTGGAGTTGAGGAATGCCATCACAAGATAGGTAACTAAGTAAATAAACATGTATTAAATACTTGCTGTGCTAATCACTGGGAGGTTCAAATACAGTCAGAAATAAAAGACACTCCCTGCCTTCGAGGTGCTTACATTTTTTATTATTTATTTATTTTTTTATTTTTTAGTGAGGCAATTGGGGTTAAGTGACTTGCCCAGGGTCACACAGCTAGTAAGTGTTAAGTGTCCGAGGTCAAATTTGAACTCAGGTACTCCTGACTCCAGGGCCAGTGCTCTATCCACTGTGCCATCTAGCTGCCCCCAAGGTACTTACATTTTAATGGGGAAAGACAATACCTAAAAGAGGATGAAAATCTAGAGTGGGGGAGTTGGAGAAAGTAACTGAACAAGAGGATGATGGAGAAATCTAGAGTTAGAAGCACAATCAGGAACTAGATGTTCAACGGGGCATCCTCATGAGTATTGAAGTACCCCAAAATCTGCATCTAAGATGGAAGTAAAGCTCAGGAGTCAGCTACTGAATTCCTTTTTAAAAAGAGGGAAATTCACTTGGGTACTGATTGGTATCAGTCATGAGGGTCTGCAAAGATTAATATACCTGAATGGAGTGAACAATACAGGTCAGTTACTGGATGATGGTGACGGAGGGACAGCCTAAAAGTAGCAGGGGGAGCGTAAAGTCTGCCACTCTCTCCTTCTGGCCTGATATGTCAAAAGAACAAGGGAAAAGTCAGGCACTGCAGATTCATTTCCATCATCAATGACACCAAGAGAGACAGTGTAAGGGAAAGGAAGCCGAATTTGCAGTCAGGAAGAGCTGTGTTCAAATCCTACTTCTGACACTCATTAATTATATGATCAAGACAAGTCTCAGTTTTCTTATCTATGCATTCAGATAATAATCTCTGGTCCTTGCCACCCAAGGTTGCTGTTAGGGTCAAATGAGGGAATGTATGTAAAATACTTTTCAAACCACAAAATGCCATATAAAAGTCAGATATTGTTGTCATTATTAAGCAATATAGTTCAAATCTAGCAGCTTGACACTCACTATGCCATTTGCAGGAGTGAGAGTGGCACTTAAGGAGGTAACTTTGGCGAGAGTGACTGAACCTGCCCCAGTGAATGGAAAAGAAATTACTGAACTCACAACACAATTTTGAAAGAATCTAAGCATCCATTTTCAAGATATCCAAGATGAGAATATCCTAAATGATAGGGGAAACAATTAATAATGTCATTATTACCAAAACCAAATTAAAATGAGACAGATGAACTTGAGGATCTAAGTAGTCACAGGGTTAGGATCTCTGAAATAAATATTTGTGAGAATAGTCTGTGTTCATCATGGATGTGGATGTCAATGTGCATCTATTATGCACCTACTAATGCCAGGCACTGTGATAACAACTGAGGATATGAGCACAATAGTGAGATAGTTTCTCTCCACAAGTAACTTTCATTCTATTTGGTTAGAAAACATGTACATATATAGGAATGTACAAGATACTAAAAGCAAAACTCTCCTCCATCAAGCTATATCCCTTATATTTGCTAAAAGCATGCAAAATGCCTCGATAAATGTATTTATAGTGATAATTTGTTCAATGATCTTCTGGTTAATTGATGAATTATATCATATAAGATATAAAAAAGGGAGATACTCATTGTCCAAATACCTTTGCCATTGGTAAGGAGGACCTGCTAAGCCTAACCCAAATAGGAGAGAGATTCCTTAAGGAAGGCAGATGCTATTAATTGAGGATGACAATGTGCTGATTGAGGCACACCTCTAGAAGGATACCTTGACCCTTCAGCGAGATCAAGGACCAGTGAAAAGAGAATGGTCAAACAATCCACTCTGGAAAATCCAAATGGATGAAGAATTATAGATTACAAAATGTTTTGGGTTTTTTTTAGATGTGTAGTACATTGAATTATTCCAATAGTATGTATATTTTAGATGAGCACTGTGAATGGAAAATGGTCCAGTCACAGAATTGAATTCAAGGATAAGAGTGAGCTAGGTTGTATTTGGAAAATTTCAGCACTTTCATTGACCTCAAACTACTTACTGGTTTAAATGATCACATATATATATATATATATATATATGTGTGTGTGTGTGTGTGTGTGTGTGTGTGTGTGTGTGTGTGCGCACACGCGCGCACGTGATATTATGCTATATAAATGTATGTATGTTTATTCTAACACTGATATCCTTCCAGAGATACCGTGTCACTATAAGTCATACAATGACACAATTTCCAAAGAATCACTATTGTGGACTGTCCAAAGGGAAATGGAGAAACAAGAATTTAAAGAGCTAAGCACTTTACAAATATTATACCATCTGTTTCTTACAGAAAACTTGGGAGATAAATAGTATTATTCTCTCCACTTTACAGAGAAATATATTGATAAGGCAGAGGTTAAGTGACTTATTCAGAGTCACACAGCTAATAAGTATCTGAGGTAAAATTTGAACTCAGGTCTTCTTAATTCCAGGCCCAGTCCTCTCTCCATTGTGCCAGCAAGATGCACTATGGGCATACATTGTGGCATATTACCAATGATGATTTGCAAACCAGAAGTGTCACAAAAGGCACTGTCAATGTTATGGATAAACACCAGAAGAGGTAGGCTGGTCTACACTGCTGTGATCACAATGGAAGCCAATTGAGCAACACTAGATTTTAGTGTTATCCATGGAATCTTCAAAGACTTAACAAAAAAGATTCCAGTACATTGGATGGCTTCCTTTGACATGGAAACCTAGGATTGAATCCTGCCTTACTTGCAGTAGGACTATGGGCAAAATATTTAACCTCTCAGGTATTCAATTTTTTTCTATATAATAATTTATTTTTCTTCTATATAATAATGGCATATCTCTACTACCTGCAGTACCTTTCTCAGAGGTGTTAAGGTCAAATGAGGAAATTCATGCAAAATATTTTGTTAATAATAGCCAAAACTTATGTAGTGCTTAAATTTTCCAGAGCACTTTACAAATGTTTTCTCTTTTTATCTCATTATTATCCTCATTTTACAGTTGAGGAAACTGAGGCAAACAGGTTAAGTGACTTTTGCACAGGGTCACATAGCTTCTAAATTACTGAGGCTGAATTTAAATTCAGGTCATCCTGAATGCAGGCCCAGGACTCAATCCACTACACCACCTGCAGCCTCTAGAGGTTGGAATCTACCCATAACTGTCCATCTTATGCAACTCGGGTCCATGGTTTTTTTTTCCTACAAATCTGACATATGGACCCATTCAACATTCTGGGAGTCCTCCTACTCTTCTCTTGATGTTGAATGGGTACAAATGGAACACACACTCAGTCCACCAATAATTTTTGGTCTCACTACATGACTGTCATCTTTTTCTGACATGTGTTTCTCTGGTGACATTCTGTATGCTCTTTTGCATAATTTCTTACTTTAACATATTACAGCCAATTCATGCCCACCACACAAGCAAGATTGTACCTCAGACCACATCCTTACAATCATACACCAAAATTAACAGAAAATTCAAGATCCCATTGGGTTTATTACTCATTTCTATATTAAATTTAAAATTAAATTAAATTTTAAAAATGTGATTTGTTCAAACATGATATAACTTTCAAGACTCTCCTCTAAAGAGATATCTTCCACCCTGGGAGTATTGAAGTGTCATTTAGGGCCAAGGTCCAGGGGTCAATACCACTTGTTTAACCTCTTCCTATTTAAAAATCCCCCAATTGAATGCATTGATTCAAGCGACTATGAGAACAGGCTTTCTGACTTCCCCCCTTCCCTCCAGCCCCATGCATGGTGTTGATAAGCTAATTACCCAGCTAACTATTGGGAGAGAACTTGGTATCAGGAACACATGTAACTGTGTAATTATCAGGGGTTTCAGGAGTCACTGTGTAATTATCACGTAGTTTTCATGAAACAACATGTGTTTGCCTGTAAATATACAATTAAGTGGTGTCACTACCGTTAACTACTAAAGAGAACCAGCATCTGGCAATTATAGGGCCAGCTGTGGGGCCTTAGCATCAAACTTTCCTTTAAGAAAGACTAAGTTTTCCAGAGAGCCCCCATTCATTGGAAAGACCCCAGTAGTGCCTTTAGATTTACTCGACCAAATCAACTTTTAGTCTCAATATGAGGTATAGGGACAGACATTCCTTGTGACTCATTTAGGAGAGGCCATATGTCCTAGTGAATAGTAACCCAAGCTTGAAATCATAAAGACATGTTCAAATTCTTCCTTGGCCATACTCTGGGAAAGAATCTTAGCATCTCATTGCCCCAATCAATTCTATGATAAGAAAGAGAGACAAGTCAATCCTTCATCAATTAGGGAGAATTTTCTAATCAGGTGCTCACTATACTAATGAGATCCTAAGTCTGGACCATTCTTTTACCTCCCCTCTCAACCCTTCACAAACCATTCTCCTCAACAGTGTTAGTGTGGAAGATTTATTAAAACAATAAAGTATGTTGGTAGGGTATAAACAATCATACCCCCAGGTATCTACTTCCTAGTGGGCATCATCCTAGGGAATAGAAATAGAAGACTTCCCCATTGTGACCCATGAGCCATTCTCCCTTGGAGCTACATTCTAAGATTTACAATGCATTCAATTTTTAGCCCAGTATCTTTAGCCTCATTTAATGTTACTGCTCCAAGGGCCCTTAAATATAGATTCATAGATTTATTGATTCATAGAATTTTAGCACTAGTGTCAGCCTTAGAAAGAATCAAAGCCAAGCTTCTCATTTTACAGAGAAGGGAAAATTTGTAGAATATCGGTTAGGAAGGGTTTCACAGGCTGCTTAGTGGAACCAGTCTGCACGTCGGTTCGTTGAGTCCTGCAGAAGGTAATATTCTTGAGGGCAAGGACTATTTCCCCTTTTTGTATTTGTGGGCATGAGTATATTATAGTGTAGGCTCATCCACTTAGAGTGAGAAGGGATGTGAATGACCCTATGCTCTGAAATCCTCATTTTACAGATGAGGACATTGAGGCTGAGAGGCTTGTCTGAGATCAGTGGCAGGAGAGAGATTTGAACTCAGCTCTTCATAGAATCATTGCATTAAGAGCTGGAAGGTGCCTTAGGAGTCATTGATTCCAACCTCCTCATTTTATTATTAACAACAACAACAATAACAGCAGAAATAGCATTATTTTAGTTATTTATAATTTATAAAATACTTTAATAAATATTATCTATTGTATCTCCTCAGTCACCCTGGGAGGTACATACTATTATTATCCCCATTTTACAGATGAGGTAATTGAGACAGACTCGCCCAGGATCACATAGCTAGTAAAAATGAGGCAGGATTTGAACCCAAGTCCTCCTGACTGAAGATCTGGCATTCCATCCACCCTACCTTGCTGTTTCCCTTGTCTATGACTGTTTGTTACTGTTATTTTTTGTTGTTATTATTTTAGTGCCCTGCCCATTTCAATTTTAGAACTCTACTTTGGGTCACGGGGAGGTAGCCCTGGCTTTCCTTAGCCTCTCAAGGATTGCTGATCCATCACTTTGCATGCTCCCCATGCATGGACACCTATTTCCCCTATTTCCAATCTTCTCAGATTCTCTATAGCATCTGGTCCTGTCTCTCTAATGCAATCATAAGCTCCTTGAAGCCAGGCACTGACCTTCATATGCCATTTGCCAAGAAAGCCTTAGGTATGACAATGACTAGGATATCAATTGTATTCTTATGTTTATAAAGCAGTTTCCCTCACAACCCTGTGCGATAAGTAGAATAAGGTGGCAGGCTTAGAGTAAGGAAGACCTGAGTTCCAACCTGCTTCTGATACCTACTAGCCATATGACCTTGGGAAAGTCACAAAACCTCTGTTTGCTTCAGTTTCCTCATCTGTAAAGTGGCATAATAATGGCACCTACCTCTCAGGTAACACTTTGGATAAAGAGCTGGTTGTGGAGTCAGGAAGATTTGAGTAGCATTTTGGCTTCAGATACTCACTGTGTGATTCTGGGCAACTCACAACCTCTGCCTGCCTCAGTTTTTCCATCAGCAAAATGGGGGTAGTAATAGCACCTATCTCCTAAGGCTCTTGTGTAGATAAAATGAAATAATATTTCCGAAGTACTTTGCAAATCTTAAAGCATTCTACAAATGCTAGCTTCCATTCTATTTCTTTACATTATTAAGAATTACCTTCATAAGGAAATTGAGTCCAAGAGTAGTAAAGTGAATCAAAGAATGTGAAAATTTGAGAAATCCTTGATCTTACTGGCTATCTATTCCCACTCATACTAGAAAGCAATCCCCACTATTGCATCCAAAACAAGTGGTCATCTACCCACAGCTTGAAGACCTGGAACTTTCTTTCTTGTAGCTACAAATAATTGATCAACTCTCATTCTCTTCCCCTCCTATATGGTTCCTTGACTAAAGCTCTCCTTCTTCAGTGCCCTTATGTTGGGCTGGTGACCTTGTTTCTTTTGAAATTTTATTTTAAATTTATGGAATAAAAAGCATATCCATAATATAATACAATAAAAAGATGATTGCACATGAAACTGCAAATCTACCAGGCACAACCTACAAATGTAAAACATAATTTTCATGCACATTTCTTTTTTTCTTCCCCTGCCACCCACCCCAGAGATAGGCAGCATGGGTTTTGAAGATCATGTTACTGAACTCCCAATCACTAGCAGTCTCTATAAAGCTAGAACATATTTATTCATAGGTAGGATGCCATAAAGACCTTATTTTTGTAGCCAGAGGACCATCTTTGCTAAGCACAAAGGCTCAGCCCCATGTCCAAAGGACAGTGAAATTTTTCCATGATACCAAATTTAGAAGACCATCTACAAAGGCATGGAGGCCTCTGGGAAGATGAGGTGAGAGGGTGATATCTGCATGGATGAGATCGCAAATCCTTGAAACCCTGGAGTCGAGAGCAATTTCTATTCCCTCCACACACTCCAGGCACTTAGGAAAGTGCCTTTTAGTGAACAATAAATGTTTGTTGATTGATTAGTTCCAAAGAGTCTGAGGTGACAAGTGATAAATAAAGCCCTGTTGATGGGCTAATGGAAGGAGGCCAGAGGACAATACAGCCCACTCAATCAGGGGGTTCTCCCCACTTCCAAGTCACCTCTATTTCAACTATATAGATAGATAGATCAATAGATAGATGTAAATATATAGATATTGATATCTTTTGTACTCATATCACCTAAACATCCAAAGATATCCTCCCCCTCTCCCTCATTGACTGCCACATCCTATGCAACAAAGAATATAAAAGAAAAAAAAAAACATTAGTAAAGCTAAGCAACATATCAATGAATGTATGATACCATATGCAAAGTTCCATATGCACAGTCAGCTGGCTCTTTTCTGTGTCTAAGATTGATTATCATCATTACACAGCATTCTGGTGGCATTGATGCTTTAATCTATTAACCAATAAACCTTTCTTACGTCAGGTGCTTCTCTGGGTACTAGAGAGCCAATTAGAAAAATGAAACTCACCCTGACCTCAAATGGATGAGGGAGAATCTTAATCTCGCTGAGCCTCACTTTCTCTTTAAAATGAGGGAAAAGAGCCATCTATTAATTTGGGCTTGCAATCAACCAATTAGCAATAAGCAGATATTTATTGAGCTCCTACAGTGTGTCACACACCGTGCTAAGAACCAGGGTTAACAAGACAAAGATTGAAACAATCCCTACTCCCAAAGAGTTTACATGCCTTTATTTTTTTTGGTGCAATGAGGGTTAAGTGACTTGCCTAGGGTCACACAGGTAGTAACTGTCAAGTGTTTGAGGTTGGATTTGAACTCAGGTCCTCCTGAATACAGGGCTGGTGCTTTAACCACTGTGCCACCTAGCAGCCCCCTAGAGTTTACATTCTAATGGTGGAGACAAGAAGTTATAATTGTTTGGAATCCTCATCTGGATTGCACTTATCTTTGCTTGCTTCATTCTGCATCAATTCATATAAAATTTCTATGCTTCTCTGAATTTCCTATATTAATGTATTTTCATACTGACTCTCTTGATGCCATTTATGCACATACAAAAACATATATGTATACATATATACACACATGTATATCTTAACTTAACTTGCTACATGAATGTTAGCTATTATTACAAGTTATGTGATACTAAACAATCACTTAACCTTGCTTAACCTTGACTTTGGGAAAGTAACTTGATTTCCCTGTTCTCATTTGTAAAATGAAGGGACTGGTAGATGGCCTCTTATATCTCTTCTCTTTCTTGATCTATGATCCCATGATACATTTATATAGCTCTTTATAGTTTACAAAGCAAATTGTTATGTGGGGTGTTACTATTTCCAGTTTACAGGTGATAAAAATGCAGAATGAGGTTAACCATTACCTATAGATCTATTATTTGGTTATCTCTTTTATTCTTTCTTTAATTTTTTTTTTCATTTAACAAAAATCTGTTTTTCTTTCCCTCCCATCTATACCCCACTTTGTGGGAGGAAAAGAAAAATTATTTTAATAAACAGGCTTAATAAGACAAAACAAATTTTCATATTGGTTGGAAATAGCACATCCAAAAATGGATGTACCATTCTGCCTTCTGAATTCATCATTTCTCTGTTAAGAGGTGAGTTATAGACTTCATCCACAGTACTCTGGGATGCTAATTCTTTATTATGTTGATCAAAAATTTTAAGTCTTTCAAAATTGTCTTCCATTCTTCTTCTTCTTCTTCTTCTTCTCCTTCTCCTTCTCCTCCTCCTTCTCCTCCTCCTCCTCCTCCTCCTCCTCCTCCTCCTCCTTCTTCTTCTTCTTCTTCTTCTTCTTCTTCTTCTTCTTCTTCTTCTTCTTCTTCTTCTTCTTCTTCTTCTTCTTCTTCTTCTCCTTCTCCTTCTCCTTCTCCTTCTCCTTCTCCTTCTCCTTCTCCTTCTCCTCCTCCTTCTCCTTCTCCTCCTCCTTCTTCTCCTTCTCCTTCTTCTTCTTCTTCTTCTTCTTCTTCTTCTTCTTCTTCTTCTTCTTCTTCTTCTTCTTCTTCTTCTTCTTCTTCTTCTTCTTCTTCTTCTTCTTCTTCTTCGGCAATTGGGGTTAATGACATGCCCAGGGTCACACAGCTACTAAGTATCAAGGGTCTGAGGTAGGATTTGAACTCAGGTCCTCCTGAATCCCAATGTGCCACCTAGCTGCCCCTACATATTCTTATTATAAAAATTGTTCTCCTAGTCTGCTTTCTTAACTTTTTCTCTCTCAGTTCATACAAGTCTCTTAATGTCAGGTGTACCCTTAGCATTCCTCATACAATAACTCCAGGGTCCCAGAATTGTCCAATATTACAATATGAGTTCCCTGGAGGTAAGCAGTGTCATTGCCTTATCTTGATCTACAGTGCTTAGTGTAGGCACTGAATAAGTGCTGTGAACTTGATGTTTTCCCAGTCATTGTATATATTGTTATTTTGAATCTGTTTATTCCTCTCAGCCTTGGGAAATACATATCTTCCCATGTTCCTCTACATTCTTTATATTTGTCATTTTTTTATTGCGCAATATTTCATTATGTTCATAATCCAGAGTTTATTCACCCATTCCCTCAACTGATGCCAACCCTTAGATTTTATAAAGGTGAAGATTAAGTCCCCACGAAGTAAAGTAATTTAGCTAAGGTCACTAGTAAGCAACCCGGTAGGTAGTTCAACTGAGATTTAAATCTAAATCAGCTGAGTCCAAGTCCCAAGCTCTTTACACTACTAAGCCCTGCTGCTTTTCCTTCTGGGGAACCTGCACATTAGTGATTTTGATGGAAAAATACCATCTTCAGAAGGACACCCCCTTTGGATTCTCAGAACATCCATTGCCCTCAATCTGGTAGGTGACAGTGAAACTCAGTGTGCTGATTAATGGGGATGAGGGATAAAGAAGGAATCACCCATCCCTGAAATGAATTCAGTTCCAGGGAAGCAAATTCTTTGCTGCAGACAGAATCCCAGCTCTAATATTTAGAGAAGTGAAGGAAACACACACACAATACCGTGTCCAATCAAGATTGCAAGGAGAATTTAGGACAGGAGAATGTAATTACTCTCACTGGAATTTTGCCAGAACATCAGGGCTAGATACCCCTATGTTACCCAGAAAATAATTCATTATAACAACCACACTCTTCCTCTTAGTCCCCTCCAAGCCTCTCCAACTCAGCTCCCAAATAATGAGTTCCATATGCTGGACCCTTGAAGAAATAGAGTTTTCAGAATGCCCTGTCCTCTCTAAGTTGTCTCTTCTGACTACCCCCACAAAGCATTTGTCTCAGGGTGCTTGTATTGGTTGGGAGCATAGAATCTTAGATTCAGAACTAGAAGAAGCTTTAGAGGACATCTAGATCATACCCATTATTTTACAGGGAAAGAAACTGAGAGCTCTGGACGTCAAGTAACTTATTCAATATGATGGAGTCAGGTAGGACATGTCAGGACAACATTCTCCAGTGCCACATCCACAATATCATGCTGCCTCCCTAGATTTATCAGCTGCTGGACAAACACAGATTGCAAATGGTCCACTGTCTTTATAATCAAAAGAGGACATGGAGGAGGGAGCCAAAAGTTCAGTTCTGTGGGATGGATACATCACCATGTGCAAATAGCACTTTGCTTCTTATCTCCTCTCTTGAAATACAGCCCATGGTGCTGTTTTTATGCCATTGAGAGAGCAATAAAACCTGATATGGGAAGAGAAATGTAAAAGCCATCCTTCTTCAGCAGAAGAGAGAGAGTTTCAAAATGCAGGGCCAGAAGGGACAACTGTCCCCCTGACATGAGGTTTGGAGAGTATATCTTATATGACAATACTGTTTTTGTATTGCAGTGGAAATGCTAGGATTTAAATAGTTGAAGATTGTCTAGCTGGATGAATTTGATAACCAAATCCTACTGGAATGAGGCAGACCATTCAATACCAATGTTTCTGTTAATTTCTTAAATTTATAAGCAGATAAACAGCCAGAACCTTGAGGACCAATGATAGCATCTCACAGAATAAGATTAATAAGATTAATCCTCTGGCATACCCAACAAGTGGTTATCCAACCTCCTTTTCCTCCCAGGAAGAGGAAATCATCAATATTACCTCTGAAGATAGCCTATTCCTATTTGGGACAACTGGAAGGGTTATAATTTTTTCCCCTACTGACCCTCACCATAAATTCACCTTTTTACACCTTCTTCTCTCCTCCACTACTCTTAGCTCTGCCCTCTGCAGCCAAGCAGTACAAGTATACTTGAAGACATGTCCTATTCCTCTCCTCCCCTGTTTCTCCAGGCTGAACATGCTCGGTTCCTTCAACTGATTCACATTAGACTATAGAGGTAGATGATATATTATAGATCTATCTACTCCAACCCCCTCATTCTGTAATGAAGAAAATGGAGGTGTAGAGAGAAAAAGTGATTTCCCCAAAGTCAGAAAGTTGGGGGGGGGGGACAAAAACCCCACCCCCCCCAATACAAAAAAAAAATCTAGGATTTGAACCCAGATCTTCTGACTTGAAAAGTAAATCATAAGATCTTTGAGTTTGAAGGGAGTTTAAAGACCACCTAGTATAAGTTCTTTGAGTTTTTGTTTTGTTTTGTTTTGTTTTTAGGTTAAGTTACTGGCCCAGAATTAGCTGAGAACAAGTGACTGAGCCTGCATTTGAACTAAGATCCTAGGACCTGAAATCTAGGCTACTTTCTAGTACATGATGATGTCTTTTCGCTGTGGCCTTTATAATGGAATTCCAGGACAGTTGTACTGGGAGGAACCCATGAGCTCATCTATCTCTATATCCTTTATTTCATAACTAAGAACTTGTGAAGTGATATGAATTGGCTAAAATTGCACAATGAATTAGTTGCATAAGTACCTTTATACCTGCAGAAAAGCACTCAGATGTTTCAGGTATTACTAAGTCCCTAAATTTATTCCCAAAATCCAGGACTCTATGGCTAGGACTCACACCCAGCCCTGAGCTCCACAATAAGAACTCAGAGTTTAAGACAGAGGCACTGTAGTACCATGGAGAGGGCCCTCAATTTGTAGCCAGAGGAGCAGAGTTTTAATCCCATCTCTCTAATTTACTTCCAATATGGCCTTTGGGACAATCATTTAACCTCTGGACCTCAATTACCTCTTTTGTAAAAGAAGAGGATTGGAAAAAGGACCTTTAAAGTCTGTTCTAGCTCTAAATTGGTGTTCTTGTGACTAGACCAAATTAAGGCTGAAGGTGAAGTTCTTAGGGGATGAGTCAACTGTGGATAGATAATATCATAAAATCATGAGATCCAAAACCAGATGGGACCTCAGAGGTCCCAATTGCCCCATGTTACAGGTGAGGAAACTGAGTTTCAGAGTGGTTAAATGACTCACTCATGATGGTAGTTATTAATATCGCAGACAGGATTTGGCGAAGATATTTTAGAGCCTTACATCTAAATTGACTGTTATGTGGAAAAGCCAATGCAAAGACCTAGAGATGAAAGAGAGTAAGAGAGAGAAAGCCAGTTGCGCTGCCCCCACATCCTGTATCCTACATGAGAAGCAACTGAAGACCAGAATGGGGCTGTCACAGCCAAGGTCACCCAGATAATAATCATAACCAATAGCTACTCCCAATCAGTGCAATGTAGCCTGGTGGTTCACATGCTAGATGGGGAGTCAGGAGAACCTGGGTTCAAACCCTGCCTGTGACCCTTATCGGTTATGTCATCCCTGATATGTCACTTTAGGAAAGAGCCCAGCCATGCAGCACCTCATTCAAGGCTGAACTCTCCCTTTAGACTTCTCCTCATTCTCTCATTTTCCTCCCTCCCCACCTTCTGGCCTTCTGCACTTTTATGCATTGCCTTCCTTTATTAGAATATCAGTTATTTGAAGACAGGGATTACCTAGCTTACTTTGTATTTGAATCTCTGCTGCTTCCTTGCACTGTGATTAGTAAGGTGCTTAACAAATATTTAACTGTGTTAACAAATGTTTCTCTGTGTGTGTGTGTGTGTGTGTCTGTTTCAATCTCTGTCTGTCTTTCTCTGTCTGCCTCCCCACTTTTTGTTTCTCTTCTGTCTATCCCTCTCACTGTGTCTCTATTCTCTTCTCTTTCTCCTCTCTTTTCTCTTTCTCTGTCTCTACTTCTGTCTGTCAGTCATTCTCTTCTCTCTGTGTGTCTCTGTCTCTGTCTTTCATTCTCTCTGTCTCCTCTCTTTTTCTGTGTCTCTGTCTCAACAAATTTGAAATCTCTGACACTCAGTCTCCTCATCTGTAAAGTAAGGATTGTAATAGAACATCATTGTTATTGGGTTAAAATGAAATAATTTATGTAAAATTCATCCCAAACATGAAAATGCTATAGAAGTATCAAGTTAGTGTTACTGCTGATATGATTTAATCAGATTTCTTTTCTAACTCCAGCCCAGAGAAGATGCAATTTTGATAGGGTTGGGGAAGGAAGAAAGAATTTGAATCAACCAGCCCCTATCAAACCCCAGCTGTTTGCTGCACACTGTTCTAAGCACCAGGGGTATAGACACACAAATGGAGACACAAATTCTTGCCTTAATGAAGTTTACATTCTTTCAAAGGGTGATGGGGTTGGGATAGAATACAAAAGAATAGAAGAGTTAGCTTTGAAATACTTACCATGAAAGTCAGTTGTGTTGAAGAGGTGTTGAAGAGAAGTTCTGTGATCCTGGGTGAAAGGCTGTGGGCAGAGTAAGGAGAAAAATCATGCGTGAAGCAGACATCATGGATAGAGGGTCAGGAAGATGTCTGTTCAGTTGCTACATCTATCTGATAGAGTATACACAATTCTGTTCCAGTAACCTCCACCTCTCTGCCTAGAGAAGAGAGATATTTGTTATCTATTCTCCAGACCCACCACTGGCTTCTGAGTTGGCTTATAGGCAAACAGCTTTACAGGAATTCTGCTCTGAGACAGTAGTTCCTATTTACTGATTCTCAAACTCTTGAAGGGGTTGTGATGATGGACCAAGGGATTTGTGATAATTCTTTGATGGTGCTTTAAGTAGTAAATAATTGTAGAATATTATGCATAGTATATTCAATTACCCTGGGGGACATGACACATTTTTGTTGTTATTGAAAGAAACACACACACACATACACACACACAATCAGTTGGAAACTACTGCAATAAGACCTTCACTTAAAATAGCCTCAATTTCTCCCTGTGAAGATTTCCATCTAGCCTTTCCACATGGGTTCCCAAAATGAGAGGAAGGAAAATAAAGTTTTCTTGCTCATATTATCAGTGGAAAGAAATGACAACAGTTATTTTTGAGCAGGGGCTAATGGATGGAATTTCAGGTTATTGGACAGAGACCTGGGCAAACACTGCTGTCTGTACATCCCAACAGTAACTTTGCATGTTGGGAGCTCTAGCGAGGAAAAAGAATAAAGCTTGTGGATGCAGCATTTTATGGAACTGATTTGCTTATTTCTTTCGACTTTCGATTGCCCTCAGTGTTTTCCATCATCCCAGCCATTTACAATATTGCACATAAAAGTAAAAATTTTATTGAACAATAAAAATCCCTCTAATAAAATAAAGGTGGTAAATCCTTCCAAGTGGCATCTCAGAAAGCTTTTTCAAAGAAATGAGGACCATTTTAAGAAAACCAGCTTGAGATGTGAAGTGAGGGCTCTGGTGGGGGATAATATTTTATCAGAGTAAAGAAAACAATAGCTCTTACCCCACTTCCTAATCACAGCCACCACCCCTAAAAAATCCCAATGGCCTAGACAGAAGAAAAAGACATCAAAAAGTAAATAAAGGGGCTAGTAGGTTCAGTGGATCCCACTTCCTTATACTTTTGTAGCTATTGACTTTCTGCTCCTTTTATTCCCAGCTCTCTGAAGGCTGGTCAGTGATGGGATTTATAGTGTCCTGAGTGACACATTGTTCTCTATCAATCAGAAGGAAAGGGCTGGTGTGACAACCACTTGCTGCGGACAATGGGCCAGATTTTCTGTAATAATAATGATGATGGCTGTGATGGTGGTAATAATAGCAACAACAATAATAATTTTAACAGAGTACAGCCCCTCAAATCCATCATGGTCACTGCAGCATTTTCCCTTCTTGAAAAATAAGATGTTTAGCTAAGGCTGCTAATTCTTTGAAGCTCCCATCGTTTAATGTCTAACCTTGTTCAGTGTAATTATTTCTATCCATTATCCATCATGCTAAAAAATGACAGCTTGGGGACGAAGAGACTTCTCAAGCAAATGTTTTAAGACAGTGTGTAAGGTTGCAGGCACTGGCAAATGTTAATTAAATTATGTAAACAATGGCTCTTAGTGGCAATGCAGTACAAGGAAAGCTGGAGAGAAAAGGGGACAATTTAATAACTTTTAAACCATTTTTCCAAAGGACAAAAAAAAAGAAAGGGGGGGAGGGAGGTGGAAAAGAAGGTGGGAGAAGAGAGGGAGGAGGGAGGGAGAGAGAGAGAGAGAGAGAGAGAGAGAGAGAGAGAGAGAGAGAGAGAGAGAGAGAGAGCTTTTTTTGAGTTTTATTTTGATCTTCCTAAATTTGGGGGTACAGTTGAGTTGGTGAGCTCCAGTGTGACACAACGAAAAGTGGATTCGACTTGGATTCAGAGGACATTAAAATCCTGGCTGCCACGTGCTACCTGGTAATCTTAGGAAGGTCATTCCATTTCTTTTGGCCTCCGTTTCCTCCTCTGTCAAGTAAAGGGGTTGAATGCTATGACCTCCAAGGTGCCTCACAGCTCTAACATTCTATGATTCAAGGTCACTTTCAATTCTCCCTTTCCATAGTCCTGAGTAATTTCCAGCATCACACTGCTCTTTGCTCCAACATTCTGTACTCTGAAGTCCCTTCTAGCTCTGAAAATAAGAGGCTGTGACTTCTATTAAGCAGAGCTTTCAGGGAGATAAGGACCTACCATTGTAAGTCTACTGCTGGGATTTCATTCACTCATTCAAAAATATCTATTGAGTGTCTACCATGTGAGTCCTTGTACCACCTAAGTAGTGTGGGGAAAAAATGAACTAAAATGATGAAAGGTGTTTTAGAAAGAGCATTTTCCTGGGAGTCAAGTGGCATGAATTCTTACCCGGGCTCTGCAAGAAACAAGGACAAACTTTTTGACAAGCACAAACACAGTGATGGATCTTGTTCATTCATGCATCAGTGCTTTCATCGAGTCAAGGGATAAAATATATATAGAGAGAAATAAAAAGATAGACATATAGATGATAAATTGGAAAATAAGCAGGTGGTATGGGGAACTCCAAAGGGAGAAACTTCCCAGACCAAAACAAATTGGTAGGTGCAAGTGAAAAGCCTACCAGGGTCAACTACGTGATACAATGGATATAATCCTGGACTTAAAGTTCAAATTTAGCCTCTGATATTTACTAACTGTGTGACCCTGGGCAAGTAATTTATCCTCTGTTTTCCTTAGTTTCCTCAATTGTAAAGTAGGCAAACAATAGCAGCTACTTCTCAGGATTGTTGTAAGGATCAGATGAGATAATATTTATTAAGTGCCTGTCACATAGCACACACTATAACAATGTTAACTGCTGCTGCTCCTATGTAAATGTCCCATAATCAGTATGTGTCAGAGACAGGATTTGCATTGAGGTATTCCTCATTCCAAAGACAATTTTCTGTTTACTGTGCCAAAATAGTTTATTAGGGATGGATGATAGAGATACATGTTAATGATAAATTGATTATACACATACATGGGCATGCATTTGTATATTCATATGTGTCTATGTGGAAAGAGAAACAGAGACATTGACTCATAGAGAGAGAATAGGGAAAAGAATGGAATAAGCATGGATAAAGCACCTATGAATGGAATCTGTGTAGATTGCAAGCTGATTCCACCAGCTGGTTCCACATCTTTTTACCCATTCTACATGAGTAAACTTTCTATTAGATTGCAAATTTATTGAGGTAAGGAATGCTGTCATGTGGAAGCTAGGTGGCACCATATTGCACAAAGCACTGGGCCTTGAGTCAGGAAGACCTGAGTTTCAAATCTGGCCTCAGACACTTACTGGCTGTGTGACCCTGGCCAAGTCACTTCACCCTGTTTGCCTCAGTTTCCTCTGTAAAACGAGCTGGAGAAAGAAATGGCAACCCAAGCTAGTATCTTTGCCAAGAAAACCCAAAATCATGTCATGAAGAGTCAGACATGACTGAAAGATCACCAAACAATAACAAAATGCTGTCTAACTCATTGTTCTATTTCTTCAGGGTCTATCAAAGTACCTTGGCAAACATCAATATTTCACAATGGATAAAACACTAGATATGGAGTCATAAAAGAACAGAATTCAAGTTGTACCTCATTCATTTATCAGCTTTATGCCCATGAGAAAGTCACTTGATTGCTGCCTAACTTAGTTTCCTCAACTTTATAATAAGGATGCTTACCATTCAAAATTGTTATGATCAAATTTGATGTGATTTTGTCAAATGAAATAACACATTTAAAGTACTTTGCAAACCTTAAAGCACTATGAGAAGGTTAGAGAGTATTATTGTTCTTAATGTTGTTATTGTTGTTTGTCCTTTGTTCTCTATGAAGACCAATGACATTAGAAGGGGGATGTCTTGACTTGGAAGTGAGTTGGGTTTAAGTGAGGGATGGCTCTATAAGGTCATCAGCCTCACTCTCTCCTCCAGAGTCATCAGGGTTGAGTATCAAGGCATACATAAGGAAATCACAAATAAAAAAATCAATCCCAAATATTCACAAGCACATCCAGTGTAATTTTAGGGAGGTGGCCACTAGCAACTATGGATAACAGAGTAAGCATTATGTAGCTGGTATGACTGGGCTGAGCCTTATAGGAAGCCAGGAAATCTAAGGAAGTAGATAGCATTTTGTTCACCTCAAAGGACAGAGCCTATATGACACCAATCAATCCATGCTGCTCTTAGTAGAAAGACTAGGTTCTGGGAAATGGGTATGTTTCTTTGTTTTGAAAAAGAAATTGGGCTTAATTTTAAGATCATAATATAAAAGTAGAGAATTGCCTACAATGGGGCAAATCATAGGTCATCCCCACCCAGGATTCAAAGCATGTGGAACAGAAAATGGATGTGGCTTAAGACAGTGGGTTTGATGAATTTTCATTTGAAATTTAGCCACTCCTAAATAACTCAAGGTTCTGAATTTGTATCTTCCCAAAGCAGGGAATGCTCTTTATATTAAAAAAAAACACTTTTCATTTCCAAACACTTTTCTTGCTTCTCATACCCAGAAAGCTCTTATTTAAAACAAAGAATAGAAATAGAAAAAACTAGCATATGAAAAAAATAGCATTATCAAACAAATCAGATAGTGTATGTAATATTCCAAGTACAGTTGGTTCACCCATTTTTCAGTCAAGTCTAGCTCTTCATGACCCCATTTTGTGTTTTCTTGGCAAAGATATTGAAGTGTTTTGTCATTTCATTCTCCAGCTTATTTTCTAGATGAGAAAACAGAGTTAAATGACTTGCCCAGTGCCACACAGCTAGTAAGTGTCTGAGGTCAGGTTTGAACTCAGAAAGATGAGTCTTCCTGACTCAAGGTTCAACCACTGTACCTCCTAGCTGCCCTTACACCATGCACCTAGTCCCCCACCTTTCCTAAGAATGGAAGGAGGTTCATTTTCTTAACAGCCAAACTTCTTAGTCACTGCGGTTACACTGTGTTCAGTTTAATTTTGCTGTTGTTTCCATTTTTACTGATAAATTCACTGTATACATTGTTCTCCTGGTTCTTCTTGCATCATTCTCGATCCATTGATGCATGCATTTCCACACTTCTCTGAATTCTTCATATTCAAGTTTTCTTACATTGCATTGACATTCTATTGCATTAATGAGCAGATTAATTAATTAATTAATGTGTCTTGCCATTTCCCACATGTTGGACATCTATTTCCATTTTAGCTCCATGTTACCACAAAACATGCTATTAATAATATCTTATGATCACATATGGAGAACTTTTCTATCTTGGACCGCTTGGGTCCTCCATGTAGCAGTAATGCATCTGGTTCAAAGTATAGATCAGAGGTTCTTTTTCTTTTTTGTTTCATGGACCATTTTGGCAGTTTGGGGGAAAACCACAGATCCCTTTTCCAAATACTGTTTGTAAATATATAAAATAAAATATGTAGGGCTGTTAAGCAAACCAATATGGCTATCAAACCTGAAATAACTCTAAAATATATATTTTTGAATAGTTCATGAGCCTCAGGTTGACTCCATGGAAGGATGTTTTAGACCTTTTATTTTCTTTTTAGAACAATCCAAAAATTGCTTTCCAGAATTGTTGAACCAATCCACAGCCAGATATTAGCATGAGTAGGTCTATATTATTATGAAGGGTCAGACAGCGGTTTTCTTTTTGGCCAATGGCAACATTGTAAAGCAGACGAATGTTAAATGGACGCTCATGGGAAAGCTTAATTAATCCAGCATGGATACAGTTATTTGCTGCCCCTTAAAAAGTCACTTATTAAAACACTTTTATGCCAAGGTCAGTTTAGCACAATGGGAATGGCGCATAGTAACACCTCCTGCTAATTCCAGCCAAGAATTACAGAACCATTTGATAATCCCAGTGTTAGAAGGGTCTTCAGGGGTCATCTTGTCTAATTATTTCCTGAACAAAAATTACCTCTATGTCACAATAATGGCTTGAATGTTTGTGAACCACTTGATTACTTCCATCTCATTTGAATCTCCCAACAACCCTGTCAGAAGATAGGTGTTAATTTATAGATGGGGAAACTGAGGCTGAGAGAGGTTAAGCAATTTGACTAGGATCATACAGCCAATAGATATCTGAGGGAAGATTTGAACTGAACTTTTCCTGTCTCTAGCATGCTATCCACCATGCCTAGTTGTATTATATCCAATGAGAGGGTCAACCAGACTCCTTGAAGGCCTCCAGTAAGGGGGAATCCACTACTTCCTAAGGCAGCCAATTTTGCTTTTGGACATCTCTAATCAGGTAGGAAGATTTGTTTCATTTTTGAAAAATATTTCTATACATCAAGTTAAATTTGCCTCCTTGCTATTGCCATGTAGTTATGCTCCATGGAGCCAAACTATAGATCTTTGCACCCTCTTCCACATGACTTTTTTTCAAGTAGCAGAAGAGAATTGTGTTCTTTCAAGCTTTTCTTTCTCCAAGGTAAACATCCCAGTACCTTCAAACTACCCTAGGACACCCTGATTCCTCTGCATTTTAGTATTTTGGTCTCCCTCTTCTAGATATTTTCAAAGGAACGTGGACCACCAAAAGGAATATGTTGTTTCTGTTCAGTCACATCCAACTCTTCATGACCCATTTGGGGTTTTCGTGGCAAATATATTAGAGTGGATTGCTATTTCTTTCTCCAGACCATTTTACAGATGAGGAAACTGAGGCAAACAAGGTGAAGTGACTTGCTCAGTATCACACAGCTAATAAGTGTCTGAGATCAGATTTGAACTCAGATCCTTCTGACTCCAGGCCCAGCGTGCCACTTAACTAAGTGGCAAACATGTGTACTGAGGGTCTGTGGGTTCCAATCCTGATTTTTCCAGGTACCACCTGTAAGACCTTGAGCTATTTACTTCTCTCTGGGCTTCAATTTCCTCATCTTCACCAGTAACCTTCTCACTCTAGACGATTCCTCTGTCCCTGTGGCCCCTTCCTTTAATTGGCCATTTTCTTCTAGAACTTCCATTTTGTAGAATTAACCAGTACAGCTTCATGTTAGATCTTTAACTCCTTTTATGGGTCTACTTCTGCCTCTCCAGCCTTCTCCTCTATGGTCTCAGGTGGGTATCTTTTCTTCTCCTCTTGTTTTTACCTCCCTCTTATGCATTGCTTTACCTCATTTGCATGTAAGCTTGTTGATGGCAGGGACTATCTTTTTGCATGGATTTGTATCTTTGGTGCTTAGGAAAATTCCTGCCACATAATAATTGCTTAATAAATGCTTGCTGACTTGGTTTGACTTGAAGGAGATGGGCATACATGGCTGAAGCCCTAAATCTACGCTCCTCTGACCCTATAAGATCTTTTTCTGGGAGAACCAGTATTTCCAGCTCAGAGATGAAGAGGACTGAGCTGTATGTCATCAATGAGCATCTCTATTATTCTTAGACCCTCCTTGGTGAGAGGCTTTGTGACCTCATCTCCTTGCTCCATCAGCCATACTGCCCTGTAATTAACCAACATCGAATACACAGCTTTTAAAAAAAGAAAAAAGAAAAGGGAGCTGACTTTTGGGTTAATCTACATTTTCCTCTGGGCAATTTAAAAGGACTCTGTTACTCATATAAATCAAACAATCCACTAGATGCATGTTAAAAATGGTGATCTCATGTTAATGGACTTTAATTACTTTATCATATCACCAAAGAGCCCCTGGTTTTCCCTTCACTCCCCTATTTAACGGAGCAATCGTGTCAATAATAAATTTATCCAGCACCTTTCACGAACCACAAGGAATTAAAAGCTACACACATCAAGGATGGCTTAAATTTCTCCTACCTCTGGCTGCCTGCCACCCCTGAGCGCCTTAACCCCACATAGCATTGGAAAGCTCTGTTCCCATTCCACATCCAAGATACACATGCCTTTCTTCTTCCTTCATTATCAAGATAAAATACAGACCCCAATAAACCAGCCAGGAAAGGTGCCAGATGCCAAAGAAAATCCCATTAACTTCCAGAAAAGTTTGCTCCCCAAACTACTGTTCAAGGGACTAATGCAAAGGAAGCCCAACACATGCTCAGACAGAGCCTGGGGTCTAGCAAAAGGGTGTGGGAAGGAGCAAAGGTCAGAAGGGACTGAAATTTTAAAGACTCACAGAATGTTATAGCAAGAAGGGGCCTTAAATGGCATCTACATTGATTTCTGCCTTATGCTGTTGTTCTAAGACCTAGAGAGAAGACCAAACTAATTCAAAGTCCCATAGCTGATTGCCTACAGGCAAAACTTGAGTAGAGGATGCCTGAGGCCCAGTGTAGAACAGAGTCCAAGAGGCTTCCTTTCATGTTTTTGGTTTTTTTCCGTTTGATTTTTTGGTGAGGCAATTGGGGTTAAGTGACTTGCCCAGGGTCACACAGCTAGTAAGTGTTAACGGTCTGAGGCCGGATTGGAACTCAGGTCCTACTGAATCCAGGGCCAGTGCTCTATCCACTGTGCTACTTAGCTGCCCCTCCTGTCATGTTTTTGAAGGTGGGCCAAGCTTTTAACTAGCGATTCTGACACCAAAGGGCAAACACAAACAGCATGAAATGTTGAAACATTCAAATATCAACTTTTGCAACATATACATGTCCACAGCTATATGTGTGCGTATTTGTAAATAAAAACATATGTGTATATATTTGCATGTACAAACACGTCTATAAAATATAGATATCTATATTTATTTAATGCATATAGAAAAACATATCATTTCTTTGTAGTGGTTGTAGAATTCTTGAACCTACAAGTATGAAGAGACCTTTACAAATGATCCAAGCCAATCGTATCTTATGGTATCATAGATTTATGGCCAAGAAGAATACCAGTAGTAGGACTTGTAAATTCCATCCAAGTTTAGGCATCTAGTGGGTGACATAATTGGAATGAGAAGCCAGGTCTCCAGTAGCTCAGGTCTGTTTTCTTCTCACCCTTATAAATTATTGTGTGTATAAAAATAATTCATACTCTCTAATGAAGGATTCCAAGGACTAAACCTGTGTTCCAGTTCAATGAAATTCAAGCTAGTGCTTGAGCATCCATGGGCTTAAGTGCTCTTGAAAATTTGACTCAGTTTGTCTAAAGCCGTCTCAAGCTTGAGAGCTGATTTTTGAACTTCTATGGTGAGTGCTAGTGTTAATGTTGAGAACTGTCAAGTCTGAGTGAACAGTAAAACATGTGCCCACAGTGATTAGTAGAATTAAAGTCAAAGGGATTTCATTTAGAGGTCAGTGCTGGGATTTGGGGTTGACACCATATGCAAGTTATAGGAGCTTTTATTGGAGGTGTGACTAAAAAGATTGCAATTAATTCTTCACCACTATGTAAACCTTAGGAGATTTCAGAGAGTGAAATCCTGAGATATTTAAGTAAATACCATAAAAGAAAGGCAAAAGTATTAAGACCTGTTTGAAATGCTATGAAAACACCCTTAAAAATACCAGTCTAGTAAGACCTTTAAGCTCTTATTCTAGAAAATCTGTTATTTTCTTGTTATCACAATTAGGCATTTGATCCTCATATCCTTGTTAGTTGTTTGGCTATGACTATCAACACTTTTAGAGCAGGTACTGTTTTCTCCTTTCATTCTATCTCCTGGCATCTAAGAGGTGCTTAGTAAATCCTTATTAACATCACATGGAATAATTGCAAGGAAAATATAAGCAGAATACCAAGAAACATCAGCATCACCATTATCAGCTCACATTTATATGGTACTTTGAGTATTTTGCCCACACACAATACCCATTGCTTTCTAGTTGTAATAACATAGTCAAATCAACTCCGCCATTTTTTTTTACTGGATGTGATGTGGCCATCAAATCCCCTCTGGCCTCACTCACTAAACCCCTGTAACTTTCTTGACTAAGGTACCCCCTCTAGCCATCACTACTTACGTATGTTGTTTCTCCCTATTCTGTTGTAGGCAAAGGTTATTTTTATTTTTGTATTTCTATCCCCAAAGTTTAACGGACTGCTTGACACATAGTAGGCAATTAACAATTTGTTTCCAACTCATTTGTTCATTCCTTTCATTTGTTCTGTAGGTAGTTGATAATTAGGGCAGCTAGGTGGTTCAGTGGATAGAGTACTGGGCTTGGAACCAGGAAGACTTATCCTCATGAGTTCCCATTCAGCCTCAAACACTTGCTAGTTGTATCTGAGGTCATGAAGAATTGGACACAATTGTCAATGACAACAAAAGCTGATGTTATTATCCTCATTTTCCAGAAGAAGAAATTTAAGCTCCTAGAGGACAAGTGATTTGCCCCTGGTCAGTAAAGGGTAAGAGACAGAGCCAGGAATCATACTATGATTCTCTGAGTGCCAGTCCTTTAGGTCCTCAACAATCAAGCCCCACTTCATTTGCTCAACTTGAAGTCCCACTCTTCTGAGACATGCATGACCTTGTTCCATGAAGATCATGGAAGGTGGTGCCATTCTTACTCCTCATTCTCTGACTCTGCTCATGCTCTCTCACCCACTTGGAATGCTTTCCCTATCTATCTTGTCTATCCCAAATCCAACCTCCAAGGATTGTCTGGAGTTCAATCACCTTCCATATGCAGGATGCTCTATTCCTAGAGGGAACTCAAGCAACACATGCTTGGCATTTATTTTCATTTTCCATGTCCTTTTCATGATTATTATCAGATAGAATGCAGGCTCCTTGAGGACAGAAAGACAACATTTTTTATTCAGTATCTTTAGCCCCTGACACACAGCATCTGCTTATTAAGTATATTTTTTGGTTTTTGGTTTTTTGTTTGTTTGTTTTTGGTGGGGCAATGAGGGTTAAGTGACTTGTCCAAGGTCACACAGCTAGTAAGTGTCATGTCTGAGGCTGGATTTGAACTCAGGTCCTCCTGAATCCAAGGCCAGTGCTTTATCTACTGTGCCACCTAGCTTCCCTTAATATATTTTTAATTGAACTTAAAGTCAAGCAAACCCTTTGATTATTTCCAAGGACATTCCAAAAGGGCAGCAAATTGCAATTCCCTCAAAGGCTAATATGAACAAAGAATAAACTATCCTGGCAAAGGGCTTTTGGCTCTTTGAAGCTGTCTGTTAGGACAAACACATGGATAATTTTCAGACTGAGAATAATGACCTTCCTATTCAGGCTTTTTTTTTTTTTTGGTGAAGCAATTGGGGTTAAGTGACTTGCCCAGGGTCACACAGCTAGTAAGTGTTAAGTGTCTGAGGTCAGATTTGAACTCAGGTCTTCCTGACTCGAGGACCAATGCTCTATCTACTGCACCACCTAGCTGCCCCCCCCAGGCCTTATTCTAATGGGTGTCATCAATGGTTAGCAATGAGGTAAATTCCCAGGAGAAGTCTCCACTCCACCCAACCTAGGAGTAGACTTCCATTTTCAGAAATTTAGTTGAAGCAACTGGGGATATTTAGTGGGGAGACAAGAAGAAATGGGGCACTCACCCTATCTCATCCTCAGGAAAATGCTTTATAGGCACACCAAATCTGGAGTCAGAAGAACTAGGTTAAAATCACATTCCTGCCACCTTTTAGCTAATCATGTACATGTTTTGGGCCTTGGTTTCCTCACCTGTAAAATGAGGGAGCTGGATTCAATGACAGTTAAAGTCCCTTCCAGCTGTAAATCTATCAATTCCTTATGCACTTCCTTAGACATTTCATCTTGTCCTCAGTTTTCTCATTTGTAAAATGTAAGGGTTGAGGGGGCAGCTAGGTGACACAGTGAGTAGAGCACCGGCCCTGGAGTCAGGAATACCTGAGTTCAAATCCCACCTCAGACACTTAACACTTACTAGCTGTGTGACCCTGGGCAAGTCACTTAACCCCAATTGCCTCACTAAAAAACAAAAAAGTAAGGGTTGGATTGGGTTGATCTCTAAGTCCTCTTCCAGCTCTGAGTTCCCTAATTGTTCAGGACTTTGCTCCTTTAGCATGTTAAATTTTGACTTTAGTGCAGTTGTCATTGAGCAGTACACATTTTAGTTCTCTTTGTTGGTGCTTTAAGGTTTGCAAAGACCTTGATAAGTATTATCTCCCTTGGTCCTCAGAAAAACCCAAGTGCTATTATTATTATTCCCATTCTACAGATAAGAAAACTGAATCAGGCAGAGATCATATGACCAAGGGTCACAAAGCTATTAAGTGTCTGAGGTTGGATTTGAATTTGGTTCTTCCTAGCTCCAGGTCTAGTACCCTATCCATGATGTCACCTAGTACCATGAAGATAGAAATATTATTTAACTGACATTCTTTCTCTCCTAGTCCTCAGGACGATACTCTGTATACATTAGGGGTTCTGTAAATATTGAATTGTTATAGAATGCTTTCTTGTAAACCACAGGATACTCTACAAGGTTGGGTTGGTACAGTTATTGAATGAATGTGCTGACATTAAAGATGGGGAGTCATTTGGGGGTTAGGTACTAAGAGAAGAAAGACTTCATGAAAGGGTTGAAGTTTGAAGTCCACCTTTTGACGCAGGGGGGAAGCTAGGTGATACAGTGGATGGAACATTGAGTTTGGAATAAGGAAGACTCATTTTCATGAGTTCAAATCCAGCCTCAGATACTAATAGATGTGTGAACCTGGGTAAGTCACTTAATTCTGTTTACCTCAGTTTCCTCATCTATAAAATGAGCTGGAGAAGGAAATGTCAAATAATTTCAGTATCTTTGACAATAAAACCCTAAATGGGATCATGAAAAGTCAAAAATAACAAAAAATCACCTCAACAATAACAAATTTGGAACATCCAAGAAGAGAAAGGAAGGCATCAATGTGGTAGAGTGAGGCAATATCTAAAGCTGGAAAGGACCCTAGAGGTGATCCAGTCTAACCCCCTCAATTTTAAAGAGGAGGAAATAGAAGGCCAAGGAAGTTGTGATTCACTCAGGGAATCAAATGACAGCTGGGATTCATCCTTGCTTCCCATGGCTACAGGATTAGGAAACATGTTTTAGCCCTAGCCTCCTGACTGTAGTTATTTTCACTTTGGCCAAATGACTCCCTCTCTTCTAAGTCACTTATCTGTAAAAGAGATGTGAGAGACAGAAACAATAATCTCTAAGACCTTCTCATTCTGATCTCCTATAATTGTAATTTCAAGAAGGGGGAAGGTCTGAGCAAAATCACCAAGGCAGGAGGTTGGTAACAAGGGCAATCTTGCAAAGACGTCCTTCACAACTGAAGGACTGTCATAGCTCTCTATTAGCAGCTTAACACTTTCTTCCTTTTCTCTTAGGAGTTCCTCATTTATCCTTTGGAGTGGAAACATAATTGGGAGTGGGCAACGTATGGTGACGCTCACAGTACAAAAAACCAAGGGGTTCAAAGATGGACATTTTAAATATTTCTTTTTATAAACAGAGATTTTTGTTTAAATGCCAGAAAATTTCATTCTCCGTGGCTTGTGGGTTTTTCTGTTGTGATCTGTCAAGGCACATGTGTTACAGTGAAGACTGAAAGCCTGTAGAAAATAATCACATACCATGGGGACCATGTTTTCCCCTAATTTTAGCTATATAAGTTCAGGACTTCAAAAAATAATAAAACATTCATATTCTATTTTCAGGTTTGGTGGCCTATAAAATATTCAAACTTATGGATCAAAGATTGAATAGGATTTGTCCTCAAGTAATGAGATCTTAAATCTTGACATGATGATAGAAGAAGGTGTGTGAGGAGGAGGGGAGAAGGTGGAGATAGAAGGAGATTCACCTCGAATACCCTTCATCAGGATGAAATAAGTGAGTTAATTAGTAGAGGGCTGTAATCAGTTCTGCACTAATTGGGTCTCAGTTTAACCCAACATTTTCAACTTACAAGTGACCGCTGGTGTTAAATACAAAAAAAAAGGAGGAAAAGGAGAGGGGAGAAAAGTGGAGAAGAAAAGAGAGAAGGAGACAGGAGATGAGGGGAGGCAAAGGAAAGGAAGAGGAAAATGGAGGGGAAAGAAGAGGAAAGGAGAAGGGGGGGAAAGGAAAGGAGAGGAGGGGAGAAGGACACTTTAGTAAAAAGAAGTATATTGGTGGGAATAATACAAAATATGAGGTAATTCCTTTCTCCCTGTATTATGAACATGTCAGATCAGGTTAATTTCCCACATCGACGACCATAAAGGATCTATGAAGAAAGAGGCTATGTATCTCCAGAGAAAGAACCGAGAGTATATATATATATATATATATATATATATGTATGTATGTATATGTATATGTATATGTATATGTATATGTATATGTATATGTATATGTATATGTATATGTATATGTATACATACATACATACATACATATATATATATATATATATATGTAAATCTGCATCAAATGGTGACCTTCTATAGTTCAGGATGTGGAGGGAGACAGATAATACAGAACTTAATATGTAACACAAACAAGTAAAAAATAAAGGAAAGGATGAATGCCAAAGTTGATAACTTGTCATGGGGCATCAGATGCAATCTTCCTTGGTATGTGAACTTGAAGAAATTATTTCAAATGTCTGGACCTCAGTTTCTCCATAATTAAAATATTAATGAGGATGAGAGTAACTACTCCCTTTCCCCATCTCTCTTAAAGGATTGTTGTAAGAATCAATTGGGGGTAACTCAAAATACCCTCATCAGAATTGTTTTATCAGTCAATCAACATATTATTAAGTTCCTACTATGTGCCAGGAACATTGCATGAAATGTGTATTGTGTCTGCTTATCTGTGTTTATATTGCATCCATTCTCTCAATAGACTAAAATCAGGGATTCTGCATCTTTGTCCTAGGTTAGTAGCCCAATGATGAATAAGTGCTTGTTAAATGAAGGGATAGGCTTGTGTATGTGAAAATAACCATGGAGAAGCCAGAAGAGAGTCAGAAAGACAGTATAAGAAATTTAAAAACAAGACCTATGAGGAGGGTTAATTTGGAAAAAAAATGATTCAACTCATGTCATGGAAATTTAAAGAAGACATGTGAATTGTCTTCACATGTGCAGACCTGCTCACTTCATGAAAACTTAACATATAGACATTGAAATTTACAGAAGAGACACATGGGTATTTAATTATAGGACAAGGGGATTCTTTGTCTCACATGCTGATTCTCCTTCAATCAATCAACCAGTCACTAAGCGACTATTAGAAAGTATTGGGATCTCACTAGGTTTTGGAGGTGCCCTTATGGTGCTTACTCAGAAAATAACATAGGTGAAATTAAAATAGAAACACGATTCCAATATACGTATGGAGTCTCATTTCCCTTCTCAGTAATGTGCGGTGCATCTGATGATCTGACACGGAGAGTGACCGCTACCTCAGCATGCTTACAAATTCCTAATAAAAAGGAATCAATAGGAACAACATGAAGAATATGCATTAGATTTAAGGAGGAAATACTGAGGGCTGAAAATTCTCAGGGGTCAATTGAGAAAAGTTGTAGAAATTTTGTGTGTGTGTGTGTGTGTGTGTGTGTGTGTGTGTGTGTGTGTGTGTAAAAGTTTCCCTATTTCTGAGATGGCCTCAATACAAAGTATGGCCTGGGTGACCTCTCAGGACTTTTGCAGCCCTAGTATTTTTAGGAACTTCTAGAAGGGAGGAAATGGTTCAACATTCTGTTATTAAAAGGGAACACACACACACACACACACACACACACACCTGTATTACCATATGGAAGAGATTCACAACTGGAAATGGTGTAGAGAAGGAAGACTAAACTGGAATGGAGAAAGGTTCTAAGGTTTGACTCCAGCAGCACAATTCCCTAAAGCTCAGAAGAATGGCTGTGGCCAAACTGGACAGGAAACTACTGTTTCTGATAGACACCTTTCTAAAGATGTTCTGGTTTCAGATTCTGGCAAGGGTATGGAGGGAAGGAAGAGAAGAAGGGATGGAGGGAGGAAGGAAGGAAGGAAGGAAGGAAGGAAGGAAGGAAGGAAGGAAGGAAGGAAGGAAGGAAGGAAGGAAGGGAGGGAGGGAGGGAAGGAGGGAGGGAGGGAGGGAGGATAGGAAAGTAGAGAAGGAGGAAGAATGGAAGAAAGGCTGGAAGAAAGGAAGAGAGGGAGGGAAGAAGGGAGGGAGGAAGGAAGGAAGGAAGGAAAGGAGGGAAGGAGGGAGGGAAGAAGGAAGGAAGGAAGGAAGAAAAATGAACAAGAGAAACTTTTCTAAATGTATAATCTCAAAAATCAAGTAGCTATTAAACACAAATTAGGGTTTGAGTTCTTTTTTTGTCCTAATTAGTGGATTCTTTTACACCAAGACATTTTGAATAACACTGAGAGGAATTTCAGAATTTCAGAGGGATTTTTGAAAATTGAGGGTCAGGATATATTTTTGTTGTTGTTGTTGTTTTTGTTTTTTTCAATTTGTTTTGTTTAGTTTTTGAAATCACACTCAGCTTTACCAGAAATGTCAATGGTCCTTTCAAGTTTTCCTTTTCACTGAACTGTTGCAGTAAATTTTTTCTGTGTCAGAAAAGTGTATGCTCAGCACAGCCATTAGGCCTATAGAATAAATATGCCTTACTCCTATCTGTCTGTGATAACAGACTCTGGCCCACGCCACAGCCTTTCAGGTAAAATCGGTATATGTGTAGCATTGCAGTTGAGATTACTTAATGGACCACCATGCTCTTTGTGGTGAAGGCACCACCTTTTAGGGAGGGCACTAGTCTTTTAACCATTCAGTCTCAATTTCCTCATCTGAAAAATAATGGCATTATGTGTAGATAGTCTTTGTGGTCCCCTCTGGGACTAATAACCGGTGGTCTAATAGGTCGTGTTCTAATATCCTCTCCAGATCTAACATTCTAAGTCCTATCAGTCTTTAACATTGGATAAGCTAAGGTCCTAATATTCTGTATTTCAAAGACCCTCCAGTCTCTAAAAATCTTATGTTCTAACAGTAAATATTCTAAGGTACATTGCATAATGACATTTTTTAATCTAACATTCTCAGTTATATTCTAATATTCCATGACCCCCTTCTGGGCTACCATTAAGAATGTAGAATATGACTCTCCCACATACCAGAGTGCACTCTCTCCTTCTTTCAGCCTCCAGAGTACCTCTCTTCCTTTCCAATTAATTTCTGACCTATCTTTCCTTAGCCCTTTTTTACACATAATTTTTGTTGCATCATGATCTGACAAGGATGCATTTACTATTTCTGCCTTTCTGCATTTGACTGTGAGATTTTTATGCCCTAATACATTGTCAGTTTTTGTGTACATGCCAAATACCATGGAGACAAAGACATATTAAGATAGTTCAGGCACTGTCTTCTACACGAAGCCTCTCCTGATCTGCAATCGCTAATGCCTTCTCTCCTAAATTATTTTGTTGTTCTGTTGTTTAAATTGTGTCTGCCTCTTTATAACCCCATTTGTGATTTTCTTGGCAATGATATTGGAATGGTTTGCCATTTCCTTCTCCAGGCAAACAGGTTAAGTGACTTGCCCAGGGTTACACAGCTAGTGTTATCTTAATTGAACTACACTGCATACATTTGTATTACTAACATTATATTTATGCTGAATAGATTTTATTTGTATTTTTAGTTACACATATTTTTATATGGCTTCCTCATTAGAATGTAGGTTGGAAACAGGAATGGTTTCATTCTTTTTCTGTCTCCAAAGCAAAGTACAGCACTTGGTAGAACAGTAAGTGCTTAATAAATACTTGGTCATTGATTGACTCCATATTTCTAAGGTTCCTTGCTGCTCTGAAACTTCAGATTCTAAGAAAAGCAAGAATCTCATTTGTTGAATTCAGTTAAGCCTATCGAGTACTTTTTTATTTGATTTGATTTGATTTGATTTTTGGTGAGGCAATTGGGGTTAAGTGACTTGCCCAGGGTCACACAGCTAGTAAGTGTCAAGTGTCTGAAGCCAGATTTGAACTCAGGTCCTCTTGAATCCAGGGCCAGTGCTTTATCCACTGTGCCACCTAGCTGCACCCCCCTCCCCAGGGTACTTTAAATATCCTCCAGAGAGGAAAGACAATGAAAACAGACTCCTCCAAATTTCTAGTTTTAAAAAAAAGTTTCTTATTGCTGAGAAAGATTGTTGGAGAATTTAAATTTTCTCTTGGAAATAAAGGCTGATCATCCCATCTGAGTTGAAGGCATGAAAGGTTTAATTATTATCCCCTTTGCATAGTCATGACAACATATATACATACATATATATGTACACATATGTATATACACATGTACTACACATATGTATTTGTTTTTATATTCTATATACCTAGTATATGTTATTATGCATGTATGACAATTACATCATACGTATAGTAACATTATATTACTAAATATATTATATACACATGTAAAATATACTCATATGGATGATATATAAAATGATATATATTATATCCACTATATGACAAATATATTCATATGTTTTTATATATATGATATGTGTATAATTATCTCTTAAAGATTCTTTTTTAAAAACCACATTTTTTAAAATACCCAAACCACCATCATCCAAGCAGAACAGTTATATCTTTCACTGTTAAGTGATTTCTATAATTATGAAAGAGTAGGCCACTTTCCTCTCAATAGGCCATGCAGAAGATGACAGACCCTTCCCAAGTGACTAAGAAATCTGTGAGTTAAAAGAATTTTCTGCAATTATGTGCTGGGAATATTAAGACTTAATTAATGTATTGGAGATACCAATAATAAAATGCACAGTGTTGTCTGAGAACAAATGGAAATCGTTAAAGCATTGGTGAAATTTATGGTTAAATAAATCAACAGAATTGTCAAATTCATGAGGGAAATAGACCCAGGCATATTTCTACGTGGGCCTATCAATGGAGCCCTCGAACCGATCCCAGCCTGTCAGCAGCTCCATAGATAAAGAAAGCATTGCCCCTAATGAATTTTGAGTATTGAAACCCACTTAAATAATAGATAGGACATCCTCCTAGTGGGCTCTCTGCCTGCAAAGTGACCTGAGGTACAGGAATCTCTGATTACGCCAGCCGGGGCTCTACAGCTGCACATATGCTCCAGGCCTATCGGACTAGACAGGGCGAGGGATGGTGGGTGGGGGTGGAGGGCAGCAGCTGCTTTGGAACATATGAAAAAAAAAAAAAAACAGAGTCAAGGGGAGGAGGGGAAAAGAAAAAAAAAAAAGAGGATTCTCCCCCTCCCCCTTCTGAATATATTTAACGTGTTAAACACACTCTGGAAAATTTCTGAGTGTTTCAAAAAGCAGGCTGCATTCTGAATCTCACGGGGAGTGTTCCAATCTCTGAATACTGTATTCCATGTTTTGGACGGCATCTGCTACAGGGAGGAAGTTATGAATAATTAAGCCAGCCCGCACATTACAACCATGGATGATGGCGGCCCTGCTTGTGTGTTGGACTGCCTGGCATGGCCGAAACCATTTAGGAAACTCTGCTCCTCTCTTTCCCTTTAAATTTATCTTGCAATCACTTCACTGCTTAAAGGGGAGGGGTGCTGGTGAGGGGAAATCTTCCTTGAGTTTTAATTAAAGTATTTAAAATAATTTCCATCGAAGTCATATGTGTTTGAGGTCTGTCAAAATTGATGCTTTAATAACGTGTCACCCCTTTCTCTATTGCCCTGAAATCTGTTAAAATTACCACTAATCTAATTGGGAACAAAGTTGTCAGAAAGCATGCCGCTCTGACAGTTTGTCTTTCTGCAAACTGCCGACAGATTGCGAGCCACGCATGTGTTGAGCAGATGGGTAAGTTAAAAGGAACACACAAAAAAAAGCAATTTATTAAATCACCTGGAGCCAGCAGCTCCATTCCCAAAATAGTGAGAATGAAATATAACAGGGGCTCCGAGTCCTGGCACTGGAATATACCAGAAGGTACCGGTTACAAAACAAAACAAACATTTGGAGAAGACTCAGCTGTGTTACAGAATAATGAGGAGTTATTTAACCCCATCTAGATTACCAGCCGAAATTAATTTAGGGGGCCGCAGCTTTGGGGGAAAATGGGTTGGAAGGCTGCAGGTTTAACCCTTCAGTACCTCCCCCTTTGTCACTGGAGGGGAGGAAACTCTCCCTCTCTCCCTCTCTCCCTCTCTTTCTGTCTGTAAGTCTCTTTCTGTCTCTCTTTCTGTCTCTCCCTCCCTCCTTCCCTTTCTGTCTCTCTCTCCCTCTCTCTCTCTGTCTCTTTCTCTCTCTCTCCTTCCCTCCCTCCTTCTCTCTCTCTCTCTCTCTCTCTCTCTCTCTCTCTCTCTCTCTCTCTCTCTCTCTCCCACTTTCCATCAACTGAGCCAGTTTGCCAAATGAGGGATAGATGTGGGGGACTCACTGCCTCTCCTACAGATGCTTCCCACATAATTGCTTTGCTGTCTTCCAGGGATGGAGGGGCTGAGCATGGCAGAGGAAGGGCCCCAGTGGGGTAAGTGAGAAGCAATGCCAGAAGAGTTGGTGGGGCTACTTTAATAATGGGCCTGCATAGCAGCAGATTAGATGTTATCTGAAGGGGTCATTGACTACAGAGAAGGAGCTGATGTGGGACACAAGGTCCCTCCAAATTTAGAGGCATTTAGTATTTTTTAAACTAATATCCATCCAATCTAGGAAATCTGAGGTCTGAATATAACAGGATGAAATCAAATACATTTTTAAAGAGATAGTGCATGTGAAAGGAATATCCCCAAATCTACTCCCCCCCCCCCACACACACATACACACACACAAATGACAGACACATCAGGAGCCTGGAGAGCTGACCTATCTGCTATTACTGGAAGGGGGCGATATGAGACTGTGTTTCACAGAGCAAGAAGTAGAAAATTTCTACTGGAAATTTTTGCGGTTGGAATAGGGATGCAAAGCCCTTGGGAGAATTCCAAAGTCCCTGAGAGAGGACTACAGCCTTTGAAAGCATCCCTACAGCACTCCCTACCCCTGAGAATTCCAGCACCCTTAAGAGAATTCCCAAACTCCTAAGAGCAGTCCAAAGCCCTTTAGGGAATTCCAAAGCTCCAAAGAGAATTCTAAAGCTTTTGATTATTCCAAAGACTCAGAGAGAATTCTGGATTCTATTCCAAAAGCCTTTGGGAATTTGAAGGACTCAGACAATTCCAACAGTGTTTAGCTACATATGTCTCTTAATTCCCATCATTTTCTGATGGGGGTGTATGTATCAAAGATGTCTTTGTTAGTTTGAACACCATGGGCCCAAGTTGTGTTTATTTCTACTCCAGTCTCAAAATAACAACAAAATGAGTAGTTTGTGCATTATCAGGCTCCAAATGGTATAAAGTATGCCAGGAGCAAGCAGCTAAAATATATTTTTGTTTTATTTTAGGGTAATGGGAGTGATTTCACAGAGACCCTGGGACCCTAGGAGGTGGTAGGAAGGAAGTAAGGTCAAGTTGGACTAGGTAGAATCTTACTTTGCATACAGCTGCTGGGAGGGTGGAAATGGATGCCATCTTTTAAATTTTCATTTTAACTGATTATTCTTGCTCATTCTATGATGAATTTAGTTGTTCCTGTGCTACTGAAGACAGTTTTGCATGTAACTGAAGATGCCAGAAACTATCAGTGTCCCATATATTTTGACCCACTGGGAAGGAACCTTGGTCATCATACCCCAGTAACTATTTTTGAAGATTCAAAGTTAGTAGAAGTAGTATACACCTTGTGCCTAAAACAGCAAGTCTAAACTCTCAGAAGTCATTTATCAATTTCAGAGTGGAATAAGAGCCAACAACCTCCTCTGCTCTTTGCAAATCAAGGGATTCTTCCTTTTCGGCCAAATTGCCTTTCAACAATGTAGAATCATAGCATTTTTTTGAGCTCAAAGGACCTTTAAAAGACATACTCATAAAAATGTAAATGACAATATGAGACAGAGTATGAGAAATGCCAAGTGAACAGCCCTCAGACATTATCCAGTCCAACCTCCTCATCTAAGAGATGAGAAAAGTGAGTCAATAAAAAGGACAAAAAAAAAATGACCAATGAATTAAATAATGACTGACCTAATTTTTTCCGAGGGCAGAACCAAGAGGCAGGAGTGAAAGTTGTAGAGTCAGATTTTAGCTCAAGAAGAAAAACAAATCCAAAGGGAGCTGTCCAAAAGTACAATGGGTTAGCTTAGGAGGTTGTGGGCACCCCTTCACTGGCAATGTCCAAGCAGAAGCTGAGTGATGACTTGTTGAGAAATTTTAGAGGGGATTCATGTTCAAGTTTAGGTTAGATGAGATGATCAAGGAAGGTTATTCCAACTCCAGGAGTCTTTGTTTTGGGGACAAGATATTGAAATTAAATGTAAACATGTCAAGTGAAGATTGCTATGAAGAATTTCAACTTGGAGAGGGGATGAATTAGAGGGTAGGTGATGCTTGACTTTAATTATTTTAGGGAATAACATATGGAAGAGAGATTAGACTTCTTTATCTCAAAAGACACAACTAGGAAGAATCAGTTATAGGAAAGTAGAGTTGAGCTCATGAATGGTTCTCTATTAATTCCCTATTATTGGAAGTCTTCAAGCAGAAGCTATATGACCATTTGTTGGGGATGGTGAAGGAGGTGATGAAGATTGCTGAAACTTTTTCACTTTCCACCTCATCTGGCTTTCAGTAAACCTTCTAGTGCTATTTATTTGATAGGAAAGAAAATCCAAACCAGAGGTTAACATGCATATACACTTAAGAAATAAAATGAAGTGATTAATTGTTTTATAGAGTAAAGGAAAATGTTTTGTTTTTGTTTTGTTTTGGTTTTTGGTGAGGCAATTGGGGTTAAGTGACTTGCCCAGGGTCACACAGCTAGTCAAAGGTGTGAGGCCGGATTTGAACTCAGGTACTCCTGACTCCAGGGTTGGTGCTCTATCCACTGTGCCACCTAGCGTCCCTGAGGAAAGGAAAATGAAATATAATTCTTAAAGTGTGTTTGTATGTATGTGTAATTTTGTCATTTGGGAATAAGTTCAAAGAATCTAATCAAAATATTCTCCATATCACTTTGACAAGCTCTTCATCCCCACTGGAGTATAAAATCAAATATAACATATATTCTCAACTCTTCACCTTGTCTCACCCCCTCCCTTCTATGTAGAATATAGAATATTCTCCTCCAATCTCCTACTTCAATTAGATTACAGAATCATTCCATGATTAGCTTGTCTAAACTCGTAATTCATAGACAAAGAAAATGATGACCAAAGAGGCAAAGACCATTGTCCAAGGCCATACAATTAGTTGTTGGAAAAGCTAGGATCAGGACCAAGTCCTTCTGTCCTTTTGATTAAGAATGCTGCTTCTCATGGCCTAACTAGCTCAATTCTATGTAGTTGAGAAAGTCTTCCCTTCCTCAATTAAATTCCCAAAGGTTTACTTCATGTGAAGGGTTGTGCTAGACAATTGTAGTTAAAGAAGATAAAGAAAAAGAATAGTCTGTCCTCAAAGAGATTATGTTCTACTGATCACTTAGTATACAGTGACCCCCCCCCAAATCATAGTTATTATCATAGCTAGCTTTTATGTGGTACACTAAGGTCTGCAAAGTGCTTTACAACTATTAAATCATTGGATCCTCATAACCCCAAGAGATGGGTGCTATTATTATCCCCATTTTACAGGTGAGGAGAGAAAGACAGACAGAGGTGAAGCGATTCGCCCAGAATCACACAGGTAGGAGGATTGTATGAGACAATATTTGAGCTCAGGTCTTCCTGACTCCAAGTGTCATGTACTATCCAGTTTTGTTTTGTGTGTTTGTTTTGTTTCATGTGTTTGTTTTGTTTTGTTTTTTTAATGGACTGCAAGCTCAACATCATTCAATGGTGAATTGGGCTCACATTATGAGAGACTTGATGTCTGAGACCAGGCAGGTGATGTTCCCACTGTATTCTACTGCTCATAACACAACTGGAGTATTGACTTCAGTGCTTCACATTTCCTTAAGTAGAGGGTGGATAAAAGAAGTTCTCTCGTCAATTTGATTATGTAACACAGGGTTGCAAAACTTTACTTGGAATTATGATTTTAAATCATTGATTAGAGATGGATTAATTGACTTGGGATGGTGTGGATACACGGCTGATAAAGCTGTGAACTTGAACACTAGTAAAGCTGCACACACACACACACATACACACACACACACACACACACACACACACACACACACACACACACACACACACCCTACATGGGCATACGCACCCTGTGTTTTTGCCCTTTTTCAACAGAAAAGATCATTATATTTGGATCCTGGATGGGGTGTGTCAGTGGCAAAATTTTTTGCATGCACACAGTTTCCCCCACCTCATCAAAGCTGCTAATGGTTACCTTGAAGTAGAAACAGAGGATGTAAATGTGCTCTAAGTCACAGAGCCTTGGCTAAGAATTCCTACACTCCCACAATTTAAGATCCATCCTTCTAGGGAAAAAAGTGGGCTATGAAAGAAACACTAGCCTCCTGTGAAGAATGGGGTTGTGATGTGACCCCCAAATGTAGGGGATCCACAAGAAAGTAAAGACTCCACCGGTAAGAAAAAACTCTGAACTTTGACTTTCTCCTCTGCTATAAATTATTTTAATGAGATTCATCTTACTTGTGAGGAGATATAACTCAACAGGCAGGGCAGCTAGGTGCCACAGTGGATAAAGCATTGTCCCTAAAGTTGGGAGGACCTGAGTTCAAATCTGATTTCAGACACTTACTAGCTGTGTGACCCTGGGCAAGTCACTTAACCTGAATTATCTCCAGTCATCCTGATGTATATCTTTCAACTGAAAACATGTCCTGGAGGAGAGAGTGAGGTTGGTGACTTGCACAGTCCTCCCTCACTTAAATCTAATTCAGTACAAGTCCTGACATCACCCTGATGTCATGGTCCTCTTCAAGATGGAAGATCAAACAACAAGAAGTCTGTAAGTATGTATTGTGTCAGGCATTGTTCTAATTGCCAGTGACAGAAAGGTAAAATAGGCTGTCGCTAGGCAATTTATATTCTCACTGGGGAGAAAATATACAACCAACTACTATATCCAAGATTATACACATGCAGAGAGATTTATATATTTTATATATTTATATATGTGTACATATATATATGTAAACACAGAAACATAAATATATCCATATATGTATCCATATATAAGGATATATGTGTATACACAGCACACATACCTCCATGTGCATACATACATACATAATTTATTTATATTTATATAATTAATATAACTTATACACACACACACACACACACATATGAAGGTCAGTTCAGAGGGAAGGAACTAGCATTAGGGGTGGAGGATAAAGGGGGAAGGAATAGAGACCTGGAAAAATGTCTTGCAAAATGTAGGGTTTGAAGTGAGATTTGAAGGAATTTAGCAAAGCCAGGTGGTAGAAAAGAGGAGTTTATTACCTGAGCATAGTACCAGAAAACTGGATGTTTATGTGTCCCTGGAGTGAAAGTGATACGCACTAGAACATCAGTAAGTTGTATCTTTAATAATATCATACAAGTTTCCATTTGGGGTTTGGAGGGACATCCAAACCATAAGGTATTCTGAATCTGAAGGGGTTTTAAAAAGTGTTAGGAGAAGCTGAGAATGACTGAAGAGGAAAGAGAATTATTTTGATTATATATGATTTACTAGGAATCTTTAAGGCATAATTTGAAATTTCTGTGGTGTCATATAAAGCTTATCCTATACCTGGTGTCCACTGTTAATTTGAACATTTCTTTTTTTGTTTGTTTGGTTGTTGTTTTTTTTTTGCAGGGCAATGGGGGTTAAGTGACTTGCCAAGGGTCACACAGCTAGTAAGTGTCAAGCATCTGAGGCCGGATTTGAACCCAGGTACTCCTGAATCCAGGGCCAGTGTTCTATCCACTGCACCACCTAGATGCCCCCTTGAACATTTCTATAAGAGCTTTTGAATCCCTTTGCCCACATCTATGGTGACCTAAATACCAACAGTGCTTGGGTTATATTAAAAGATGTCACAGAGGGGACTATGGGTAGGGGCAAAATGAGTCAAAGAACAATATAATTTTAGAGGTTTCCTCCAAGAGTAGACCTAGTGAATCTAAGGTCAGAGTTTGGGCTGTGGGGCCACAGGTTACCTCTGGAACAACCATGATAAGTTGCATGTAGCCACACACAAAAAAATTATTCTGGTCAGGGGCCTAGCATTCCAGATCTATGAAAACTGGTTGAAAGAAGTTAAGTTATTTATCTTGGAGAAAAGAAGGCTTATGGTGCATTGGAAAGCATCTGTCACATGTGAAGGAGTTTACATTGAGTTTGTTTTGCCCCAGAGGCAGACCAGAGACAAGAGTTGGAAGTTCCACAGAGGAGAAGGTGGAGTTGTTGCCTAGGGTCTCCCAGCCTGAGGCAGGATTTAAGACCAGGTGTGTCTGACTGTAAATACAGTCACTACCACCACTACTCCCATTTTTGTATCCCCTGTCAAGCCTAGAGTGGTCTCTGTGAATGTTATGGGTCATCTCTTCTACAGGACTTTTTGTTATCTTCCCAAGAGCTGCCCTCCCACCCCAGAATTCCACCTTCACTCTTCTCTGTTGGTCTTTGGTTTTCTAAGCACAGGCTTGTTTTCTAAATGGGAATTTAAGATCCTCAAGAGCAGGGGCTGACTTCCCCCTTATAAATACTTGTTGAATGACTGATGATGGCACGGGGATTATGGAAATGATGCATGCACCGTTTACAGTTCAGAACAGAGCTGAAGGCTTTGCTAGGATCCGAGATCATCTGAGCTGGGAGTGACCTCATAGCAGAAGAGAACAGAACAATAACTGATCATCATTAGCACTCATACAGTGCTTGACAAGGGAGGAAACTGAGGCCTAGGAAGATGAAGTGACTCACCTAAAGTCAAACCAATGGTAAGCATCAGAATTGGTATGTGAACCTAACTCCTTCAACTCCATACTGAATGGTCTTTATACTGCACTACAATGCCCCCCCCGCCCCCAAGTATTTGGAACATTAGAGCTGGCAGGCACCTTAGAGTAGGGAAAGTTGGAGTTAGGAGAGAATTTAGAGCAGAGAAATTCACAGCTTGAAGGGACCTTTAAACTTCCTAACCTATCACCCTCATTTCAAAACAATTATTTGCTGACCAAACTTAATAAGAAATCTAAACAACCGAATCTCCTTTTCATCAGGGCTTCCCCCAGCATACAGAACTTTCTTTAACTTCAATGTAGACCCTTCTGTTCACTGAAGAGTAATTCAGAATGTATAGGGGCCTGAGAATTTGACTTTGGGAAGAAAACTGTTACCCAATGCAAATACAATAGCGGGGGAAAGGGGACAATTTTAGAAAGGTGGAGAAATTAGAAAGGGTCCAAGTAAGGTTGACTCTCTGTTAAGGAGAAAGAGAATGAAAATTATGAGGAAATCTTACAAGGCCTAGCCATACTTAGTCTACGAACAGGGAGACTGAGATATGAGACTTTCCTGATATGGGATCCTAGTCCATGATGAAGTTTGAACAAAAAACTGTCTAACTGTTATCCTAGTAGGATGACAGGAAGACCCCAAAAGAGTATATGGGTTTAACATGCATCATGAAATATAACTTAATTCAAGTTAGAGTCAGTGACATGGAATAAAGTAGAAAGAAGCACATCTGGAGATGGAAGAAGTAGTAGGAATTCGGGCCTTGCTACATGTTACCTGTGGGATGCTAGCCAAATTGGCCAAATTGTGGCAGCTTCACTTTTCTACTTTATGCCTGGCATATAATAGATAAAAGAAATCCTTTTAAAAATTAAACAATTGGGGCAGCTAGGTGGCACAGTGGATAGAGCACCGGCCCTGGAGTCAGGAGTACCTGAGTTCAAATCTGGCCTCAGACACTTAATACTTACTAGCTGTGTGACCATGGGAAAGTCACTTAACCCCAATTGCCTCACTAAAAAAAAAAAATTAAACAATTGATTGGTTGGAGGTGGAACAAGAGGTAATACTGTGTAAGAACCCTTTCCTTACTGCACCATCCATTTGCCATGGAGAAAGAAGATAACAATTGTCTTCATGTAATGGAAGGAATAGTGTGCTGAGAGTCAGATGAGAGGTTTGGAGTTCAAATTTCAGCTCATGAAAGCTGTGTTGCCTTGGGCAAATTGATTAAAATCTCTGAGTCTCAGTCTACTCATCAACATCAAAGGACCCACAAAACTTTCATTACCTCTCTTCTAGGGTTTGGTAAGGAAAATATGAGATATGCAGAAGGATTTTGGTAAAACAATTAATGATGTCACTACTAGTAATCACAGCATTTTACATTTATGCCAAATTTTGATTTTTATAATTATAATTATCATATAATATACCATACCATATCATATCAATTCATATCTCATCTAATATTATATAACTATGTAATATAATTATACATTTATAATTAACATATTATAATAAATATACTAATAATTCTTATTTTGCATTTCATTATAAAGTTAGTGAATGGCATCATACCATCTAATCACTGTTATTACAATTCAAAGAATGGCATAGATAGCATTCTGTACTGGTGTGTCTCATAACTAATCCCATTGGAATTTCAAGGCGCAGATATTGATTTAATTTTGGTGAACTCTAGGTCTCATTCATTCCTACAAAGTACAGAGGAGTAAATTAATGACCAGAGATAATTTGAAGGCTGGTCATGTAATAGATTACCCTTTACCAACTATGTGACCTTTGACCAATCCCCTATTTCTCCTCCTTGGACCTCAGTTTCCTTATCTGTCAAATGAGAAAATGTGATTAGATGACCTCTTATGTTCCTCCTTCTATAACCTTATTAGTTAATAACTCTTTGACTAAAAGAGAAACCAGGGTTGTCTTTAGGGGTGGAGAGATGAATATTATCTATTCAACAACTTGCTTACTTGATTTATTCATCTATCTATCTATCTATATATCCATTCATTCATTCATTCATTTATCTATTTAGCCATCAATTAATTAATTTATTTATTCATTTATTTATCTATACATCTATTTATTTATTCATTTATCCATCCATTTATTTATTTATTCACTTATTTACTTATTTGTTTATTCATTCATTTATTTATTTGTTCATCCATCCATCAATTCATCTATCTATCATCTATCTATGCATCTGTTCATTCATTCATTTATCTATTGATCTATCTATTCAATCATTCATCCATCTATCTATCTATTTATTTTTGCAGGGCTATGAGGGTTAAGTGACTTGCCCAAGGTCACACAGCTAGTAAATGTCAAGTATCTGAGGCTGGATTTGAACTCAGGTCCTCCTGAATCCAGGGCTGGTGCTTTATCCATTTCACCACCTAGCTGCTCCTATTTAACTGCTTTAAAAAGAATCTTTGGAATTAGGAATTATTCACATATAAAATAGGAAGCTTGAATATTCATTAATAGTTCCTTAAAAACCCTATGAACAGTTAATAAGGATACTTGGGGGGGGGCAATGTAGAATAGTAGGACCTTAGCTATATGCCCTTGAATATGTCATTTTATTTCTCTGAGTCTTGCTTTTTAACATCTGTAAAAGCTTTTATCATCACTACCACCACCATTATTCAAAAGAAACAGAATGGCTAAAAAGTAGGGTTGGACAGAATTACAAAATAAGTAGTTATATGAAGAAATGGAAGAACTAGGACAGGGAAGAATAGGGGTGAGAATTTGGATGCCGATCAATGAAGGGAGAAATAGGCACCATTTTGTCCCTCCCTGGGATGAATGGGATGATGTTGCCTGACAAAGAGAAGACAAAAATACCAACTTCTTATTTCCCTTGCATTTTCTTTACTAAGGAGAATGTGTAACTTTTCCCCTGCAAATTCTGGAAAAAAAATGACTAGCAGGGAATCATGGAAGGTGATAATAAGAGAACACATTATTGTTCTTCATGAAGTGCTCCAGCCAGGTTGAATTACATCCTTGGGTATTGGAGAAAACAAACAAATGACAAGAACAACAACAAAATCAACTCTGGGATGTGATTTCTGTCTGTGAAATCTGAAAGACCATGCATTCCAGAGGAGGGACTGCAGGGTGGGAGAATGGCTTTTACTGTCCTGATTTTCCAAAAAAAGAAAGAGTTCAAACTATTCAATGATCTTCAACTTTGGGAAGGGGGTGTGGTGATTGAATAGATAAGGAAAGGGATAGTGCACAGTGAGAAAACAAAGAGAAGGCTAGAGAGGGTCAGCATAGTTTCCTCAAGAACAGGATACATCAGTTTAAACTTATTTCCTTTTATGACATGGCTGATAAACTAGCTGAACAGTATAATTGTAAATAGATATATTATCTAAATGCTAGCAAAGCATTTGATAAAGAATCTTAGCACTGTTTTAAAAACAGGTGGAGTGTTGTAGAAGCAATAGGGGCTTGAGAACTGATCAGCATCTTGAGATTTGTAGTTCAGAGGGACTAGCATTCCTTTCTCTGCCCAGAGAGTAATTTAGGATTATCATAAGCTTTGAGTTAGGTGGAAAGGAATAATCATACTGCAGAGTTCTTAAAGGGATACCCAGATTCAGTCTAGGAGACAAAAGGAGTGAGGACCTCAAGAACTAAGCAGCAGCAGCAGCAGAAGTGAAGGACTGCTTCGTGAGCCCTGCCTAGGGCTTAATGTGTTCAGCCAGAAATTATAAATGGATAAGTGACAAGAGGAGAAAGTCAACTGAGGGCCATTTCCGTGTCTTAATGGTCCATTGTGAAAGGAGCACTAAAGTTGTTTTAGTTTGGTCTCAAAGGACAATCACAGGAGTAACCTCCTAATAATTAGAGTGGTCCAAAAGCATGGTGGGCTGTCTCAGAGGTCATAGCTTCCCCTTGTTACATATCCTTGAGCTGAGACTGAGCCCCTATTGGGTCAATTATATTAGGCATTTCTTTTCAGTAAGGGCCTGAAAGAGACACGTGGACCTCTGAAGTACGTTCCACCTCTGTGATGTCATGATTCCATGATGCTGATTCACTTTGTTGATGAGAAAACTGAAGCTTGATGAAATGCCCAAGGTCACAGAGCTAGTTGTAGGAAATTCAAGAGCAGGTCATTCAATCCTCAGATCAGTGTAATTTTGATTACTCTAATAACACATACCACTTCTTCCCCAAGCAAATAGACTTATTTCTTCAATTTGATTCCATTCCATTCAGTTAAATTCATTTTTTATTTCACCAAGTATCAATTACTTGTCTACTAGTGTTCTAACAATGTATGATGGTTGTTCAGTTATTTTCAGCTATGTCTGACTTTTTGTAACCTCATTTGGGGTTTTCTTAGCAAAAATGCAGTGTGGTTTGCCATTTCCTTCTCTGGCTCATTTTACAAATGAAGAAACTGAAGCAAATAGAGTTAAGTGACTTGTCCAGGGTCACCAAGCCAATGTCTGTGGTCTGATTAGAACTCAGGGCTTCCTGAGTTGAGGTCCTGAAATACAAAGGCAAAACCCAAACAAACAAACAAACAAACAAAACCATTTTCAGTCTTGGATTAGTTTGGGGTTGAGTTAAAATCCCCACATCTGATATTTACTACTTGTCCATCCTTGGATAAGTGACTTAACCTTTCTGTCACTCAGTTTCTTCATCTGTAAAATGAAGGAAGGAACTAACTACATGATCAATGAATATCCTTTTGCTATCCTTTTACTCCAAGAAAACCTTCTCCAGCATTTGTAGAAAACCACCGCTACAGAGGGACCCTAATGAACTTTAAAAATAAATTATCTGCAAAAATATAATCATTTCAGGGAGCATCTAGGTGGTGCAGTGGAGAGAGCACTGGCCCTGAATTCAGGAGGACCTGAATTCAAATCTGGCCCCAGACACTTAACACTTACTAGCTGTATGACCCTGGGCAAGTCACTTAACCCCAAATGCCTCACCAAAAAAAATAATAATAATCATTTCAGTGGAAAATAGGACCTCAATCACTGGCATTGGGGAGGGACTTCAGAAAAAGTCTTAGTATCAGAAGTGGCCTCTGGGCTCTGTCTTGGAGAAAGCTAAGGATTCCAAGAGGCAGAGGTGAGGAAGGAGGGGATGCCAGGCATGGGAGACAGCCAGTGCAAAGTCATGGAGGTGAGAAATGGAATGTTATATTCAGGCAACAGTAAGTAAGCCAGTTTATCTGGAGCAAATCCATTCTTCTCTTCTTCCCCTTCCCCCTTTTCCAGTGTTTTGGAAAATCATAAAGATCCTCTCTCTTAATTGAGAACTTAAGGTTTGTGATTTATTTAATGGTGGCTTTAAATAAATGTTTTTAACCCCACTTAGAATCCAGCCCTTCAGATGATTTATTGCTACATTCTTCCCCTGGTTAATTAAACTCATTTCTTAGGAAATGACTCATGGCTAATCACACCAAGAAAAAAAAATAGTTATATTGCCCTCTTTGTTGTAAAATGAGTGTAAATAAAGTTAAAAGCAAAATTAAAACATGCACACACACACATATCTACACACTGGCCCTAAACTCAGTAGCATTATATAAAATAATGCCACTGCAGATGGGTTATAAATCCAGCCCCAGTCCTGTTACTAGGTAGAACCAGGCAGCAATTTACATCCTGCTGGAGCAAACATTACTCCATGTTCTATCAAGTGAATTTTCCATTTCTTTGGGGAAGCACGATTTTGGAAGGTAAAACCATCTCCCCCGCCCCAGATTCCTAGACTCAAACCTGTTGTATGGCTTCTTTGCCCACTGGAGGGATATAAAACCATTATGCTTAAGTGTCCTAATAGCTAGCATATGTTTTTTTCTGAGAAATGACACTGCCATCTGGATTTAGGTCTACTGACGATTTCATACAATACTCCCTCTTTCTTCAGAGAAGGGAGGCTGAACCAGTCCTACTTGGAAAGCTTTGTCTTATTAATGCAAAAGCAATTGGAGGTGAAACTTAACATGTTACCTCCCTTCTGAAGATTGCAGATGGCTTTGCTGAGAAATAGGACTGCCATTGGAGCTGGGAATTCTAGAGGAATAGGTTGGGCTGGAAGGAATGTAGAGTCAAATCATTGTTCTTGAATAGCATGCTTTTGTACAATAACCCAGTGAGACCATGTGTTTATTATTTATTATTATTATTATTATTATGCCCACTCTGCAGAGGAGGAAACTGAGTCTCAGAGAGGAGAATGACTGATCATGGGTTGAACAAAAAGTCAGTGGTGGTAAACAGGGCCAGCCTTGAAATCAGAAAGAACCAGGATCAAGTCCTGACTGATATTGGCTTTGTGACCCTAGACAAGTCATTAAATGAGACTAAAGATAGGCAGTGTGGTACAATGGATAGAGGGACAACATTGGAATCAGGCACATCCAGGCTCACATCCTACCTCCAACACCAATAATTGTGAAAGCTTGGGTGAGTCACTCATTCATGTGATGAGAACAAAGAGAAGCAATAGGGCATAGTCCAGGGTTAGAAAAATGTGGGTTGACATCTCACCTGTGATACATATTAGTTGCATGACCCTAGGTTAGTCACTGAGTATCTCAACACACCAGGGAGCTCTCCAAAATTCTAGATAATAGAAGAGTTCCAGCACTACTGAAATGACTGGTCTGGATTTTATTAAGAAGAATAGAATAATGGAGATGATCATTAAAGTCATATTAGTGAATTTAGACAATGGGGACATTTGCTAACATGACTTTAATAATAATAATACCAATTATTCTTATTCTATTCTTATTATTGTCTGAGAGACATCCATTAATATGACTTGGAGTGTTTTACTCTCTCTTTATTTACTCTCGTTCCAATCCATTGGGCTTGGAATTAATGAACAAGGCAAGTGATTGGGTAAGGATGGGCCAGGATGTGGGAGTGAATACAGCACTTCACATATGATATGCCCAGTTCACTTTAGGTACTCAGCTCTACAGTGGTGTCTATACTGGCTCAATCCCAAGTCATTAAGCAGACATTCCAACAAAATCCTTATAACTTAAGGAATAATGTGATAGTCCTCTCTGCTATGAAACAAGCCTTGTTACCATCTCCAGAAGTCATTCATTCCTCCTCCTGCTGCTTGGCAGTTGGAGTTGGAGAAGCCAGCAGTAACCTCTTTGACTCCTGCAGGTCTTCTCATACATCAGGGACTGGGCGGGGAGGAAGGGAAGAAGACCCTTCTCACCTGAGTGCATTCTTACTGGCCTCCTGGCTGTTGTCATGCACAGGGAAAACCTTCTGGGCCCCTCCATCCAACTGGCTGCATGTGGAAATGGGCAGGCTGGGATAATTGATGTGCTCGGTCCGACCGTGCACAGGTGGCTCAGAGACGGCGTACAGCCGCTTCTCGGGTTTGCCAATGCCATCTGTTGCCATTGGAACATCTGTCGTCAAGGTCACCCTGTCACCCTCTGTTAAAGTTACAGGTTTGGTGAGGAGAACAATGTCACCTAGGAAGGAAAGGATGGGGAAGGGGGAGGAGAGGAAGAGGATAAGGGAAATTAGAAAAAGCAGAAAAAAAGATAGGATTTTTAAAAAATTGGTGGGAGAGGGAAAAAAAAGAATCTAATACCCTTTCAATAAAGGGAATAAAAATAGGCAAAGTATGTGTGATTTTCTTTAAGAAGGATGTTTTTTTCTAAGCCATTTGACTTGGGATATCATTTCTATCTTCATCTCCACTTCAAATATTAGACCATTTAATACCTCTATATATCAAGCACACATAAATAGGATGGTTTATAATCTTGGAGATTTTGTACTTACATACTCTCTTTTTAAAAAGGCAGACCTGCAGTTATGATAGAACTTATTTTAAAATATAAGTATTCCCCCTTTTGCTCCATATATCCACAAAGCTATTTCTGATGTGATCCCTTTGCAGAAATATTTCTCTCTGGGTGTGTGCGCGCGCATGCATGTGTATGTGTGTGTGCATATGTGTGCTCACTGAGAGACCAGGTGGGGAGTAGCGGGGAGAGGGGATTGTGTTTATCAAAGTATTTTACTGACATTTGAGCTTTTGCTCTTATGCTAGAAAGAAGAACCCATTTGTTAATAAAGGACAATTATGTTAATAGACTCAAATGAGCTGATGGACAAAATACCTTCATGAATCAAATACAATATTGGATTTTTAATGCTGGCACTATTCACAGGCAGCTTCATTCTCAGTGGTATGAGCTCAGTTTTTCTCTGTATGTAGATATTTATATTATATATGTATATATATAATACACACATGCAATTTACATATTGACTTGTACAGCTACACATACACGTGCATTTTATATCATACACATCTATGTATGTAGTCACATGCACACATGTGTATGTACACACATATACATATATGTGTATAGCCATATGTATAAATCATATACTTTAGGCTTTTTTTTTAGTAATAATCTGACTCAGTACATGTGGCAAGCCAACTTAACACCCATCTGTTACCAAATGAGAGGCTGTCGAGGCCCAGCAACTAGTCCTAAGCCACCATTGCCAGCACCAGGCACTTCCAGGGCCTTCCAAAATATCACCATCTAAGGGTGGGAAGCAGCCCATCTCCTGTCTTTCCACACAACTCCAATAGCATTCTTCTCAAGACAAACCTGTCAATATTAGGACACATGGTGAGGGCCTGGGTAAAGGAAGCAGAAGGACCAAGAAGTGTGATTTCATTGACGTCCCTCTCCCAGAGCAGGTCAGCCCCTTCTCTGCTGCAGAATGTCTTCCAGAATTGTCCCATGACAGCAAAGTTAAGTGATTTACCCTGGGTCACACAGCTAGAACGTATGTCAGGGATTATAGGATTATCGATTTTGAGCTAGATGGGACTTGGAGGTCATCTGGTCCAACCCTTTCATTTTGCAGAGAAGGAAAAACTGAAGCCAGAAAGGGGAAGGGGCTGACCTGTGGTGGGTGAGTGAGAGGCAGGATCAAGATTTTATCTCAGGTGTTCTAGTGCCGCATCCCACAAAATCTCCACCGTATAGACCAAAGAGGAAAATGGCATGCTGGTTGGCTCCTGATTTGCACAGAATGATAGAAGGTCACAGGTCATTTGGTCCAATACAGTCCTGGGCAAGAATTCACTCTGCAACATAGAGAGCAATCACTCACCCTCCCTAGAGGAATAAATGCTTATCCAGGTCTTTATGCTTTATAAATTGCTTTACATATGTGGTCTCATTTGTTCTTCACAACAGCCATGGGGAGAGGGTTCTGTCACTATGTCCATTTTATAGATAAGAAGCTGGGAGACATTAAGTGATCCACACAGCTAGGCAGTATCCGAGGCTGAATTTGAATTAGGGTCTGATCACAAGTCCAGTACTCCATCCATTAATGACCTAGGTCCCTGGGTTTGAAGGCCTTCAGCTGTGAGGAATTCACTGCCTCATGAAGCAACTCATCTTGCTTTGTGAGCATTTCTCTTCTGTTAGAAATGTGTCATTTATATGAAGCCAAAGTTTCTTTCCCTTGAAACAACAACCAATGTTTATATTAGCGTTCAGAAATTGCTTAATGTGCAGATCTCACTTGGACCTCAAACTCTGAGGTTGATACTTTAGCTATTTTTGTTATTTTTTGAAATTTTTTTTGTAATATTGCTTCTTTCATATTGCCTAAAATTGCCCCCCTGTGGGAGCAACTAGGTGGCACAGTGGATAAAGCACCGGCCCTGGATTCAGGAGGACCTGAGTTCAAATCTGGCCTCAGACACTTGACACTTACTAGTTGTGTGACCCTGGGCAAGTCACTTAACCCCCATTGTCCTGCAAAAACAAACAAACAAAACTCCCCCCTTTTCACTCCTCCCTGGTCTGAGAGTCATTCCATTATAGCTAAGAATTTACTTTAGACATTCTTATGCCCATTTTACTAATGGGAACGCCAAGGCTGTGGGAGATGACGTGATTAGCCCAGGGTCACACATCTATTAAGAGTCAGAGGCAGTCATTCCTGCCCCTCCTCCTCACATTACTTCTAGCTCTGCCCTCTGAAGCCACAGAAACAAGACTGATTTCTCCTCCCAATAAGAGACCTTAAAGCCAACTCTCATGTCACCCCGAGTCTCTTCTTCTTCAAGCTAAACATTCCAAGCTCCTTGAACTTTTCCCATGCTACGGCAGCCCTTTCAGGCCCCTGCCATCGTGGCTGGATCTTACAGGGAGCTTTTGGGGCTGTCTCCTTCACACACCATAGAAGATTCTTCCTGCATTAAAGGGCATATATAAGGAGAATCTTGGAAAGAGGAATGAGTCACACCAAGCTTAGACCTTGCTGTGCTTTAACAGCATAGCAAGATCCCCTTAATAACAAACAAGCCTCCAAGCCAATAGAAGTCAGACGTGTTGGCAGTTTCCAACACTATAAGTACAAAATGGAAGTTGCTTAGTTAGATGTCAGTTGTTCAGAAAAAGATCTGAGGATTTCAGTGGACTACAAGCCTATATAAGTCAGCAGGGTGATTGTCCAGGTGGGGAGGGAGGAAGATAGAAACTAAATGTAATGTTGGCCTGTACTGAGAAGGCCATTGCTTCAGGAGTGGCCAGGGGCTGGTTTCACTGTCCTCTGCCCTGGTCAGGCCAATCTACCATACTGTAGTTGGTTCTGGGCACAGTGAAGAAGGACATGATAAGGTGGGGAGTGCCCGGTGGAAGGCATCAGAGATGGTGAAGGACCTCGAAGCCTTGTCACATAAGGATCGGCTGAAGGAACTGGGTTTGCTTAACTTGGAGATGAGGAAACTGGGGAGGGGAATGAAGGGTGTCCTAATGCATTTACAAGGTTGCCATGTGAAGGAGTGAGCAGAGTTACTCAAGGCAGCTAGGGGGCGCCATAGTGCACAGAGAGCTGGGCCTGGGGTCAGGAAGACTTATCTTCTTAAGTTCATGTCTGTCCTCAGGCACTTACTAGCTGAGTGACCCTGGACAAGTCACTTCATTCTGTCTCAGTTTCCTCACATGTAAAATGAACTGCAAAAGGAAATGGGAAGACCAGGATCTCTGCCAAGTAAACTCCATGTGGGGTCATAAAGAGTTGGACATGACTCAAACAACTGAACAGCCAGGAGACTCACACCGCTTGACCCCAGGAGGAAGAACGGGGAACAATGAGTACCGGCTGTAGAGTCCGACCTGGGCTTGCTGTCAGACAGAACTTCTTCACAGCTGTGCCATCCACGAGGGGTCTGGGGCACCTCAGAGATGTGGGTCCCTCTCCAGGGATGGTCTTCAAGTGGCCCTTGTACCTGGATCATAGAGTGAGGGGAGGGGAGTCAAGTGTAAGGACTGGAAAGGTGGGAAAGAGGCAGGTCATGGAGAGTTTCAAAGGCTCTTTTTAGAGCATTTTTCATTTGATCCTGAACTTGGAGCTCAGGAGCAGACCTAGATTTTGGAAAAATCCCCGTGGAAGCTGGAGGGAGAATTGATCATAGCCAAAAGCGACTTAAGGCAGGAGGAGGAGGGCTATGGGAAGGCTGCTCAGGTGAAGGGTGAAGTCCTGAACCAGGCTTGTGGCCCTTGGAGTTGGAAGAAGGCGGTTCTGTGATTCTAGGTTGGTCAGCTTCCAAGATCAGCACTGGCTTGAATAGCGCAGGAGGGCATTTTCCATGTTAGCTCACCCCAGGACCAAGCTGATAGGATAGTCACCTCTGAAAAATGTCCATGGCTTTCTGAAGAATAGAAGCTCATCTTGCACAGCAATTTCATTGTTTCCAGTTTTTAGAATCCACTCCCCCTTCACTTCAGTCCTCATCCTCAAGAACTTTGATTTTTATCTGTGTAGAAGACTCTGATAAAGAAGGTCCTTCAATCAATGAAAACCTGCACCTAGGACTCTTGGCACTGAGGAGTGACCTTATATTACCTGGAATCAGGGCATCAGTCCACTTACTCAATCATTTCCAAACCAAGCTCCCTGGACTCTGCCCATCTTTCTATCCCCTTCCCACCGGAATCTTGCCTCTTCCCTAGAAACCCTGGGCTTGGAGAGGTGAGCTTTCACCTTCTCTTGCCCCATACCAGGCCTCCAGTCCATTTGTCGGACAATTCTGAACCTTACTGCCCACCTCTTTCCACCCCCTTTTATGTGTTATATTTCCCATTAAAATATCAGCCCCTCAATGCCATGCACTATTTTGTTTGCTTGTTTTTGCATCCCCAATGCTTAAACATCATACAGCAAGGGCAATATCTTGCTTTAGACAAACTCAAGCCAATACAACTTTGCCAAATAATTAAGGAACATCCAATCACATATACAAAGTTTGAACATGCTTGAGGAAGATCGAAAAGGAATCAACATGTTTCCAAACTTCCATATCCCCCACGTCCCCTTCAGTTTCCTTCAATTCAATTCAGCAACCATTCCTTAACCAGGCCAGAAACTGAGTGAGGTGTCAGGAATCAGTCCGTATGGTCAAAAGGCTGATTTTCTTTTGGGATGGGGTTGGACATGGAAAGAACATGTACACTGACAATTAGACTCAATATATTTACAAAATAAATTGCCTTTCCCTTCTCTTTATATTCCACAGGCTAATTTTGGATTGTAGAACATTTCTCTCTCTCTCTCTCTCTCTCTCTCTCTCTCTCTCTCTCTCTCTCTCTCTCTCTCTCTCTCTCTCCATTTATCTATATTGATCTATTTATATACCTACCTACTGAGTCTCCATTCATCTATCCATCTCTACATTTGTCTGTCTAGTCATCAATCTACCATCTATCTACCTCTGTCCACCTTAACTATCTCTGTCTCAGTGTGTCTCTTTCTCTCTGTCTCTGTCTCTCTGTTTCTTTCTCTCTGTGTCTATCTCTGTCTCTCTCTGTCACTGCCTCTGTCTTGCTGGCTGCCTCCTAGAAGGCATCTAATCCAGCCATCTCAGTTTTCACAGATGAAGAGGATACAGAAGTGACTTGTCTAAGACCACCCCACAGAGGCAAAACTGCAGTTTGAACCTGCTCCTTCTGCCTCCACATTCAGAGTCCCTTTTGGAGGGCAGCCCCTCGGGCTGACTGACAAGGTTACTCATTCGTTTTTAATCACCCTCTTAGACATCAGGACCCATCCATTCCGGGTTCCATGAAGGACCCAGATGATTATTGAGGATTAATGGGTTATCCGAGGGGCCAGTTGGTGCATTTGGAGGGAAAAGTGTAACCAATGCAGCTGTTTACTAATAAATAAAGCCTCAGCTGCGGCAGCCATAAATTAGAGGTCTTTAATTGGGAGGCTGCAAACCTCGGCTCTTTATTACAATGCAGCTTCTTGTTATTTTATGATGTCAGGGTAGATGGCAGACTGACAGAGGGCTTATGAATCACAGTTTGCAGATGGCACTCCTGGGCCTCGGCGGCGACGGGCACAGAGGAGCATGAGGGCTCAATAGGGGATCCTGCCAAAGACGACCCCCTGAGAATTAGCTGTCTCCATTTCTCTTGTGCCAATCTCGCCCTGGCAGGGCCCTTGTTTGAGAGGGGGAGAGGAAGTATGAGAGAGAGAGAGAGAGAGAGAGAGAGAGAGAGAGAGAGAGAGAGAGAGAGAGAGAGAAGAGCTGATTGACAAATATAGAGAACTCTCTTATCTAACAATAAGGACAGTGGAGCCCAAATTGAACTCTAGTCTTTTTAAATGAAAGCCGGCCTGAGTTGGCTAGGAGCAGCCCAGAGAACTGAGGGTTAGGGAGCTAAGATGCCCAGAGACTGAGCAGGCCCAAAATACCTGTCCATCCTTTCCTGCCTCCTCCCCTACCCCCAATCCCTCCAGCTAGTGGGGGAGCTTTCTAGTCTCTTAGGCACAGCAGACGGCCCCTGTGCTTGGGATTCAGTGGTCTCCTAATGGAGTCCATCTTTGCCAGACAGCTGGGGAGGTATCTTGGCTCACAGAATTCAGGTCTCTAATGCATCTAGGGGACAATCTCTTCTTTTTGGGCACCATTCACTTTGATCCCTGATGATTAATGCACAGCAACAAAGCCATGGTAACTGTCAACAGATATTTGGAGGGATATATCTTTCAATGGAATTGATTCTAATCACTGGCTCTTCAGGGGGAAAAACACAGCAAATGTTGGGGCCCCTTTGGAGATAGCATCCTGCAACGTGGCTTCTGAAAGCACATCAGTACCACTTTGTTCAAGGTGGAAAGGGATGAAGAAAAGAGTAGTTGGTTTTTTTCCTAATGTCTTGCAGCTTTCCAGAGGTGAGTCAATCCTAGACTCATGCCCAAACAGGCCTTGAAAGCACCCCTGAGGTGCCTGTAACTCTTTTCCCACCTTGCCCTGTATTTCTGACTGAAATGTAGAAGCTTTCTGCGACAGAGCTGTTCTCTCCATCTGCTGTGCTGAAATGGAAATCATAGCGAGTCTCTAGAGCCCAAGATCTGGGGGGATGGAGGTACCCAAAGCAGCTTCTATCCACATTCTTTTGCAATAAATTGAGCCCAGGGTGCAGAAAGATCCAGAGGGATGGCACCCCATTCAACAAAAAGGCACTGGATTGCAGAGAAAAAAAACCATTGCATCTTAGTGCAGTCAATGGAAATTGATCACACTCTTGCCTGTTAGGGAGCTCCACTCAAGAGCCTGGAAGGAAGCTACAGGAACTGTGTGCAAATGAATGGGGAAGAGCAGCCAATCAGTTGTTTAACACACATGCGTGGGCCACACAGTATGGGCAGAGCTTCCTCTTGGTCTTCTACTTCTCTTTCCTTGAGTTCTGCCACAAATATATACATTTGTTTTGCTAATTAAAAAGGAAGACCATCTAATATTTTGATAGTCCTTTATTACTCAGCAAGTGCTTTTCATATGAGAGTAATAAAGTAGTAACAGGAATAATTAATGAAAAACACTTAGAGTGTTCCACTGCCTTCTTTTAGGAAAGTTCAGATGATCAAATGTATCCATTTGGTCTCCAATGAGATAATAAATGTAAAGCACTGAGAATTTTAAAGTCCCATGTTAGCTATTGTAATTATGGGCATAGTTATTAACTGGACTTGTACAAGCCCTGTTACAAAAGGGAGGGAACAACCCCATTGCTTCCTTTAATAGCTGAAAAATGAAATCAAAGGAGTAAGTTCAATTTAATTCCATGATATGCACAATACAAAGGTATGCACATGCATACACACATATGTATGCACAGACATGTCATACAAAATCATACATATTGCATATGCACTCGTGGATCTATGCATACATATGTATGCATAATTGTAACACCTAGAAATGTATACATGTATGTGTATGCATATGTATATATGTATGTGATAAATATATAGATGTGTACACATATAGGACATATATGGGAATTTTTATGATGCTAAAAGTGTTTTTTCTTTATATATCCCTCTATAACTAACTATATCCATATAAATGAGAGATGATAGATAGATAGACAGACAGATAAAATAGATATTGATGCATAAATAGATATATGGACCAGTAAGCAGTGGGTACAACCAGGGGGACATCTTAATCACCTCTAACTAGAGTAAACATTCTGGAACTGGGTCCCTTCCAAGGACACATGTGCTGCCTTTGGATCTGGGATCCCTCTGGGTATATATTTTTCCTTCACCCTTTCAGGAGGTCTACATGGGCTGGCTCAGTGCTGAAAGACTTGTTCTTTGGTGGTAATGACCACTGAGTCAAGAAGAGTCCCACTGTCTCTTTTTCTTTCCAGAATAGGCATGGAACTCTTCCTCTCTCTTGGATTACCTCCATTTCTTCTCCCCTTAAACCACATGCCCCAACCTTGGACCACTTCTTAAACCTGGCACCAGATGCATGTGCTACTTAGGGGCACCCATGGTAAGGTTCTAGCCCCCTGGCTGCCTATTCTGTTTGGTATTTCTTACTATGAACGTAGGTGACTGAACAATGATCAGGAGATAAAGACTTTCCATGTGTCTTCTTAGAGGAGCTCAAGAGTTTCTCAGTCATTGCTCCCCATGGACTTAATCTGGTCCATACACATAGTTTTACAACTAGGGGCCTTTCAGAGGGGGAAAGAGATAGTTCACTAGCCCCACTAGGTCCAACTGTGGTTTTTCATATTAGTAGAGATTCATATGTGAAGCACAGTCAAGGGTTTTTGAAAGATTCTGAAGAGTGGCAGAGGTCCTAGAAGGATCAGAGAAAAGTAAATGCCTCAATTATAAAAGGAAGAAAAATGGATTTAGAAGCAAAAAATAAACATGGGCAATGAACTTGACTTTCATTCTTGACAACATTCTAGAACATATTGTAAAAGGTATGGCGACTGAATATCTAGAAAAGAAAGCAGTGATCACAAGGAGGCAGAATGGCTTCAACAAATATGTCATGCCAGATTTCATTTCCTGTCTCAACAAAATTCCTATCAAAATGATAGAACAAAAGAATGTTATAGCTATATTTCACCTCTATCGTAGTAGAACATTAAATCAAGTCTCTCATACATTGCAAGAGATGCATATAAAGGAGATACTAATAATAGAAATAGGTGAATTTGGAACTAATCCAATAGCTAGACTCAAAGACTAGTCATTAATGTTTCAATGTTAATTTTGAAATCCAGCTCTAGTGGAGTGTCTCAGGGTTATGCAGATAAGACCAAGATGGGAGGGATAACTAATATACTGGATCAAAGAGTCAGGAAACAAAAGGATTGCAGAACTTAACATAGTGTCTGGAACATAATAGGCACTTGATGTTTATTGGATTATAATGGAGGATTCTCAGAGTCTAGAACATGGGTTGAATATAATAAGATGGAATTCAATTAGGACAGATGTTTTACACTCAGGTAAAAAAATAAACCTTATTAGTGCAAGATGGGAATATGTGGATGGATAGACAGCTAGTGCTTTGAAAAAAGATCCAGGGGTCTAAATTGAAACCTGAGCTCAATATGAGTCATCAGAATGATGTGGCAGACAAAAAAAGTTAAGTCCATCTTGAACTACATTAAGAAGTCCATAGCAGGAATAAAGAGGTGCTGGTCCTATTATGATCTCACCTACTAAGACTGCACCCGGGGGCTCTTTTGTGCTATAAGAAATACATTTTAAGAAAGAAAATGATAAGCTAAAGAGTATCCATAGGACAGCAGCCAGTATGATGAAGGGTCTTGAGTTCATGTCATATGAGTATTGATTAAGGGGATTGGGCCTGGAGAAGAGAAGACTGGGATAGGTTGGAGTGTGGGGATTAAATAGCCATATTCATATATTTGAAAGGCTATTATGAGAAGGGAAGAACAGACTTTGTTTCTACCATGGAAGGAAGCAGGAGCAGGAGAAATCAATGGAAGATGCAAAGAAGAAAATTTAGTCTAGACCTGGGTGCAGGTGAGTGGGAGAATAAAAAACAAAAATACCTTCCTAACAATTATAATTGGTAGGAATTGAAATGAGCGATCTTGAGAGATGATCGGTTTCCCTTTTCTTGAAAGTCTTCAAGTAAAATCCAGCCAAATATATTTCATGGAGATTATGATAGAGATTACTTTAATGTAGAAACCAAATTAGAAGGCTGTGGATGTCTCTTCCAATTCTCAATTCCTGATTCTGTGGCTCAAATAGGGTGATATATGAGTAGAGAATAGCAGACAGATGGGAGAAATGTTGTGGAGGACTTGGCAATTGCTTGGCTATGGGGGAATGGGGAAAAAGAAAAAAAGATGATTCAATGATTTTGAAACTGGGTGTGGGAATAATGTTGGTACTTTTAAGAACAATGAGGAAAAGCTAAATAAAACATCCATTTTCACACAACTCTTGCTCTATTCCCTGGAAACTGACCACCTCTGCCTCCCTAATACCCTAGCTTTGGTCCATCATATGTTGTCCCATTTCTGTGCCTAGAAACTACATGAAACTTTCCCAGATAGATTAAGATTTACGAATATTAGGCAAGTGTTGGCACAGTAGATTAAGTGCTGAGCCTAGAATCTGGAACACCTGAGTTCAAATCTGGCCTCAGACACTTACTAGCTGTGTGACCTTGGGCAAGTCATTCAACCTCTCTATTTGCCTGACTTTCCTAAACTTTAAAATGGGCGTAATAATAATGCATTGTCTTGATGATCAAATGGGATATTACTTAAAAAAAAATTAGGACAGTGTTTAGCACTTAGCAGGAGCTTGTTGATTGAATAATTGATTAGAATTCCATTTTTGAAGGCTTCATATCCTTCTTGGCCTGTATTTCCCTACAGAATTCTATTTCATTTATCTTTTTCCCTGACACTGTTGAAAGTTCTTCTGAAATCTAGGCCACAAGACAGGCTATTTCCAGCTATACTGCCCTCTATCACAAATGTCTAATTTAAGATAGAGTCATCCCCAAGGTTCCCATCTATTTAAAAAATGAGAATGAGACTAACGCCTACTTCTCAGTTGTAAAGTTCAAATGACATAATATTGGTAAAGTACTCTGCAAACTTTAAAGTACTAAGTAAAGGCTAGGTGTTATTATTGTTATTGCCATTACTGAATTTTTCTGCTCTTATAACACTTCTTGCCTGCATGTTTTTATTTGGTCCCATGCTGTGATTTCTTTCTTCCCCTCACTCCTCTCTCCGTCCTTCCCTTCCTTTTCCCCTTCCCTTCTCTTAAAAATGCTTAAATCCATGCAGAGTATGATTCCTTACACATAGGAATAGTGTATAAATTCAAAGTCCAATGGATTTTTGATATTATCAAAATGGACACTTCTTCCAATGTTGTTGATCTCAAGATATCTACTCCTCTTGTGTGGTTCTTGTCCATGTTCTATATAGTCAATTCCTAGAGGGTACTGGCCCAATATTCTGATACCAATGAATACAAATGGATAGTTCAAGTTGTCCACCTCTCATTCTTTAGAAACAAAAACAACTTTGGTTTTTGTTACCTATATTCCTTCCTTCCTTCCTTTCTTCCTTCCTCTCTCCCTCCCTCCCTCCCTTCCTTATTTCCTTTCTTCCTTCCTTCCTTTTGTCCTTCCTTCCTTCCCTTCTTTCTTTCATTCTTCCCCTTCCTTCTCTTTCTTCCCTCCCTTCCTTCTCTCCTTCCTTTCCCCTTTCCTTTCTTCTTTCCTTCATTTCTCTATTTATCTGGTTGTTATTTTCCTTTCTGATTTATCTATGTGCATATTGTCCCCTCCCAGCAGAACATTAATTCCTTGGGGTACTGCCTCATTTTTGTCTCCATATTCCTAGTGCCTGGCACATGGTAGGCACTTAATGTATTTTGAATAGAATACATAGAGCAGAATTTATTAACCATAAGTAATCCTGATCATACCCAAAGTAAGCCATGGACAGTACCATCACTGGGTCAAATGTTTCTAGAAGTCATGACTCTTGCAATGACTGCAAAACCACTTTCCATGTTCAGCTGGTTAATCTGGGAACTCATCCAGCTACTGGAAGGTGATATTGATTTTGACTCTTGGTGGTTTGGCCCCCAAACCAGGGACTGGAGAAAAGGCCTGAGCCTCTTTGATATGGTCTCTCAGAATGTGGTCCAACTTCTTCATGATTTTGGCTCCTTGTCCAAATAACTGTTCTCTTCCAAGCTACACGTTCTACTTCCTGCCTTATTTCCACTCAGTTTCATTAAGAAAAGGAACAAGAGTGTTTGTGCTTCCACATGCATAGGGAATTCTGTGGAAAACGTTTTTTACCTATGTTTTCTGACCTGTGGTTCAGTGGTGATGTGGAGTTTTTAAAATCATAGCATGGTAGGAGATAAGACATTGCTTTAGAATGATGAGAAAATGATAGGTCTGAGCATTTAAGATACAATCATAGAGGGGCAGCTAGGTGGCACAGTGGATAGAGCACTGGCCCTGGAGTCAGGATGACCTGAGTTCAAATCCAGCCTCAGACACTTGACACTTACTAGTTGTGTGACCTGGGCAAGTCACTTAACCCCAATAGCCTCACTAAAAAAATTTTTTTAAAAATTTAAAAAAAAATTTAAAAAAAGATACAATCATAGAAAATGAACTTCCTGCAAGAAAGAAAGTACAATCTTCTTGAAGCAACGTTGTTTTTTTTTTTTCCTATAACTATCTGACTTTAGTTGAATGCCTTAATTTCAATCTGGTCCAGATATCACCATCATCACTATAAACATTATTGCCACCATCACTGCCATCATTATCACTGTTATCATCATTCCCTCACCATCATGAGATGTTAAGCTGCAGGAAGAACCGTACTTTCTATGAATGAAAGGAGAAGAGAAGAGGGTGAGGAGATAACATTTATATAGTGCTACGGTGTGCCAGGTACTGTGGTAAGCACTTTTTTTTTTTTTTTTGCAAGGCAGTGGGGGTTAAGTGACTTGTCCAGGGTCACACAGCTAGTAAGTGTCAAGTGTCTGAGGCCGGATTTGAACTCAGGTCCTCCTGAATCCAGGGCCAGTGCTTTATCCACTGCGCCACCTAGATGCCCCCTGGTAAGCACTTTTAAAAATGTAATCTCATTTGATCCTCACAATGACCCTATGAAGTAGAGGTAGGTGCTGTTATTATTCCCAACTTAGAGTTGAGAAAATTGAGACTGAGGGAAGATAAGTGACTTGTCCAGGGTCACACACCTAGGAAATGTCTGAAGAGTTGATAATGCCAATTAATTCTGCCCTATTTAGAGTATTGTGTTCACTTCTGTTTCTGAGGGATGTTGATAAATTGGGAAGCCTACAGAGGAAGAAAAGAAGAATGGGGAATGGCCAGGTATCCATTTCCTGTGAGGACTGATTGGAAACATGAGGAATGTTAACCAGAATAAGAAAAGACACAGAAGAGGTGTGAAAGTTGCTTTCAAGTATTCAAAGGGCTTCTGGAAGAAGAATTATACTCATTCTGTTTGGCCCCAATGGACAAATAGTAGGGGAGCAATGAGCAAAAGTTGCAAGAGGAAAATCAAGGGGAGAAATTAGATCAGTAAAACCTCTCTCAGAATGAGAACTATCCTTAGGAGGAATGGAATACCCAAATTCTATTTGATTGTCATTTCTAAATAGGGCAAAATTACCCCTCCCCTTTATTCTTCCCCCTGTAGAATATAATCTCAGTGAGGTCATGTACTGCTTTCATTTTTGTCTCTTTATTCCCGGAATCTGCACAATTTCTGACAAATAGGTGTCACTTACTAAATGCTTTCTGGATTAAACTCAATTCTGTGACTTGGCCAAGGTCACATAATGAGTAATTGTCGGTTCTGGAATCTGAACCCTGCCTGCATGTTCTATCGGTTCTACGTGTGTGTGTTGAGGTCCCAGGGACTTAGAGACACAGTTGAATCAGAGAAAGAATATATACTCTCATCTCCCAGAACTCACCTCCTAAGTCAGGCCCATTAGCACCTACTTTTCAGAGCCCTGACTTATTTGACCAATAAATCTCTCATGTGCATTATAGGATTTTGGTCCAACTCAGATGACCAGTAGTGAAACTGGAAAGGGAAAATTCAAAGAAGAGCAGCCCATAATGGTATAGGGGAAAGTGGAATCTCCCTGGGACTTAGCAGAAGCCTGAAGAAATTGAAATAGCATTTTCTCCTTTACAAGGTCCCCACAGTTGCTCTTATTTCTTCCCACAAGCCCCTCACTCTACACCCACCTAACAGTTTGTCCCTTGTTTTTCCTGGCTTCCCCTTCCATTTGGGGGCAGGCTTTTTATACTCTGTCCAGTGTACAAATTTCTCTGATCTTTATATGGGAAGTGTGAGCCAGTGTCTCTTCAGAGATTGTAATGAATTCTCTCCTTTGCACTATTTCCCAGGCCACCACAGAGACAGAGGGAAATGAGTCCAGATGACAAATCCATCTACCCACTTGAGTCTTACCACCTAACATGCTTTCTCATCTTAACCCACATTTCTTTATATGCAGAAAGCCTTAGAAAGTGCTTAGAACACTGGATCAGGGATCACTTAAGACTCTATAGAATTTTACTGTTATTAATACATTCTATTCCTAAAACATGAAACTTTTTAAAAAAATATATTTATTTATATTAAACATTATTTTCTTTTTAAATTTTGAGTTCCCGATTCTCTCCCTTCTTTCCATCTCTCTCCCACCCACTGAGAAGGCAAACAATGTATCAATTACACATGTGAAATCATGCAAAACATATTTCCATATTAATCACATCACAAAAAGAGCTTCTCCCTCAAAAAAAAGAAAAAGCAAGAATATCATACCACAATGTACACTTAGAATTCATCAATTCTTTATCTGGAGTTGGACAGCATTTCTTCATCCTAAGTCTTCTGGAATTATCTTGGTTCATTTTATTGATCAGAGCAGTCAATTCTTTCACAGTTAATCATCATTACAAAATTATTGTTACTATACACAATGATGTCCCATTTCTTCTTACTTCATTTTGCATCAGTTCCTATATATCTTGCCATGTTTATGTGTTTTTTTCTGAAACCACTCCCTTCATCATTCCCGCAATACAATATTACTCCCTTATAATATATGCCATAACTTGTTTAGCCGTTCCCCAATTGATGAACATATCCTCAATTTCAAAGTCTTTCCCACCACCAAAAGAACTGCCATATTTTTGTGCATAAAAAGTCATTTTCCTTTTTCTTTGATCTCTTTGGGGGACAGGTCTAGTAGTAGTATTTCTCAATCAAAGGATATACATAGCTTTATAATTCTTTGGACGTTGTCTCAGATTGTTCTCCAGAAAGAATGAACCAGTTTACTACTCCACCAACAATTCATTACTTATATTTATTTTCTCTCATCCACTCCAGCATTTGTCATTTCTGATAAGTGTAAGGTGATGCCCTAGAATGGTTTTAATGTTTTATTTAGAACATATTGTCATATGACAACAGATAGCTTTGATTTCTTCTGAAAACTGCCTGTTCCTATCCTTTGACCATTTATCAATTGGGGAATGGTTCTTATTTTTATAAATTTGACTCAGTTCCCTATATAGTTGAGAAATAAGGCCTTTATCAGAGAAACTTGCTGTACATTTTTTTTTGATAAAACATCATGTCTGTGGTGCTCTTTTGCAAAATGTAGTTTCCCTGATTATCTCTTTTAATTAGATCTATTTTTGCTTCATCTTCGATTATGATTGCTACCCCTGCCTTTTTTACTTCAGCTGAACAATAATAGATTCTGCTCCAGTCCTTTTTTGTATGTCTTTCTATTTCAAGTATGTCACTGGTACATAGCATATTGTTGGATTCTGGTTTCTAATCCATTCTGTTATCCACTTCCATTTTATGGATGAACTCATCCTATTCACATTTACAATTATGATTAATAATTGCATATTTCCCTCCTTCATATTTTCTTTGTTTATTCTTCTATTTCTCTTTTTATTCTATCCCTCTTCAAAAGTCTGTTTCATTTTTGACCACTGCCTTTCTTAATCTGTCCTCCCTTTTTTCAATACTCCCATATCTCTCACCCCCTTTTCCTATTTCCCTATTGGTAAGGCAGATTTCTATACTCAACTGAGTGTGTGCATGTATACACACATATACACATTTATGCATACATGTACATATATACATATGTATGCATAATATAGACATAAATACACATATAATTCTCTCTTTGAGTCAATTCTGATGAGAGTGAGGTTCAAGCATTGCCTACTACCACAACCCCCATTTTTCCTTCCACTATAAAAGCTCTTTTTAGCACCTCTTTTGTGTACGAAAGTTTTCACTATTCTGCTTCTCCCATCCCCTTTGTCCAGGGCATCCTTCTTTCTCAACACACACACACACACACACACACACACACGTGAGCTGAGAAAGAAGGATTTTATTTATTTATACATATACGTACACAAACACACAATACATATACGTGAGTTGAGAAAGGATTTTATTTATTTATACATATACAGACACACACATATACATATACAGACATACACATATATGTATTTATACATATACAGACACACATATACATATACATACACACACACACACACACACATATATATATATATATACACACACACTCTGGTCTTTATCTAGGAAGGACCTCTGACCCCTCAAGCTACAAGTACTAGCACTTGCATTGCTCTGAAAATGAAACTCAGAATCACACACGGGATATAGAATTACCAACTAACACCAGCTGCAATCCAACAAACATCATATATATATATATATAAAATTAAATAGTTAATTAATAATACTATTAAATTTTAGAAGAACATAGGTCAGACTAGGGGGAGAACCTATTTAGTTAGTTACTTAGTTAGTTAGTTAGTATTTGCTAGTCAGTCAGTCAAAACTTAAGGATTAACTCTTTGGCTTACTCAGTAAGATCATAGCTTCTACTCTACTCCAAAGGATGTGGGATGATGGGAAGGAGTAGCTCCACTGGATTCTGAATGGGTTCAGTAATTATGACCTGTTGTGGGGAGGTGTTTTTTTTTTCAGTTTGGGGCTCCAAATCTGGGAGGGATTCAGAGAAATGAGTGTTCCTAGAAAAGAATGACAGGAATAGTTATTATTCTGGAAACCTTTTCTATGAGGAATAATTGAAGACAATAAACCAGCATTTATTTAGCTCTTACTGTATGCCAGGCACTGTGCTAAGCACTGCACATACAAAGAAAGACAAAAACCATCCTTGCCCTCGGGCAACCTACATTCTAATGGGAGCAATAACATGCCAATAACTATGGGAATACCAAAAGCATTCATAGTAGAAGGAAAGATGGAGGATCTAAAAGAAAAGACTATGGAGAAATTGATAATTATGTTATCAAGTACATACATTTGAGTAGTTGCCATATTGAAGAAGGAGTAAGTAGCCTTGATCTGGGCTCTTTCTCTCCCTACCCCAAAGGGGCTAGTGTTACCGACACAAAAGCCCACAAAATTATCTTCTCTTTATTGTGTGTATGTCCCTATCTATCTCTATCTCTATATGTCTGTCTATCATCCCCAATAAAATGTAAGATTCTTGGAGGTAAAAGCTTTATATTTTTTGGGCTTTTTATTCAGGGAGCCTACCATAGTACTTGGAAAATAGTAAGCACTCAGCCAATGCTTGTTGATTGATTGATTAATTCCAATGGATGGAAGTTACAGAGAGAAAAAACTCCAATTCAAAGCTAAGAAGATCATTCTTATCCTAGAGCTAGTGTGGATCTTGGAGATCCTATACTCCAGCTACATTTTTATACAGATGAAGAAACTGAGACTTACAGAAGTGAAGTTTAAAGTCTCCTGAATAATAAATGGCAGAAACAGGATTTCAAACCACATCTTCTGACTGTAAGTACAAAGTGTTTTATACTACACCGTGCTCTTGACAGAGTTTCAATATTGTGCATGTCAGCAGACCATCAGTGGTATTGCAGAAGAGATTCATGCATTGAGTGTCAGGTTGAGTGGGTTAATCTCTGAGATCCTTTCCACCTCTAAGACTCTGTGATTCCTTGAAAGGATATAACTAGTTCAGCAAGACCATGACTGATCCAGATATAAATCTGAAGGTTAAGTGAGGGTCCCCACCTTAAGGGTGCAACTCCAACAGTTCCTGGAGACCATCCAATCCCTACTACTCTGCTGATTAGTATTGCCGACAAAGAAGAAAAACAGAGCTTGTTATGTAAGCCATCCGCACCACGTATATGCTTCTCTTCCCCAAATATGCAGACAAGTTTATTTAGAAAGCTGCACAGCTCAGCCCATGCTATATATTATCCTAAGCAGACTTGTTTGCTTATGTCCGTGAGCCTGAACTGTGGGGGAGCCATGAGCTCTCTCTATTCTACAGATCATACTTAATGTAGACACAAGCCAGGTATTTGGCACAGGGACATGGAAGCCTCACAGGAATGATCGATTCCTTCCTACTCCCAAACAAATGGGTGGCCAAGGCCCCAGTTTCAGAAGAGGGGAGCTCTCCTGGTGCCTTTCTGTGCATGCATCTTTGTTCATTTAGGAAAACAAACACTGACCACTGGAGACACATCGCCTCATTTCTCTGAGTCTACAATGACTTTTGGGGCCAGCCTAGCATGAAGAGATGGGAGGGAGAGAGAGGACGGCCGTGTCTGCAAAAGTTAATGTCCTGTACCTTAGCCCAGAACTAATAAAACCATCCCTTTACTGGCATCAGAAAAACTTTCCGTTTTCTGGACACTTTGCTATTTATACTCATTGCGAGAAATTGTCAGCCAAGACCACCTGATTTTCAAAATGTATTTCTTGTGTGTTCCTAGTTAAAAAAGAAGATGAAGGAGGAGGGGAAGGAAGGAGGGGAAAAAATGCCTCACCACACTGAAAAGCACTCAAATTCATTTCTTGATGGGTGAGATTTCCTCAACCCCCAAAGCAGGCAAGGAGTTGGAAGCTAGTTTTGAAAATCACTTTCTTTCAATTCCTTTTTATATTAGTTAGATGATGTGAGACTCATTACATTTTATAACCCACCGAACAAAACCTTACAATTTCTTGCTAATATTAGGCAATGACATAATACCATTTGTAGAGGTGCTGCGGAAAGCGATTGACTTTTACTGGCTTCTGATGGCAGGGCTGGCCACTTTATATTCTGTTTTATGTAAGCGTTTCCTAAATTTATCGACCTCCTTGGATTTCTCAAGTTGCTTAATTATGGAAGGCAGAGGACAGCTCAGTGGCCTGAGACAAGAACCAGTTCAGGCATCCTATGAGTTGGTTCATGAAGAAATTAATTTCAACTCAATTAAATAAGCATTATGTAAGCACCTACTATGTGCCAGTCATAATTCCTGATGTTGGCGATACAAGAATAAAAAATATATATCCTCTATCCTCAAAGAACTTGCATTCTATTGAGGGAATGACATGCATATAAATAAATATATATATATATATATATATAAGTTGTATAGGAAATAAATACAAAATGAATTTTGGGAAAGTGAGGGATAACAGGGGGAATTAAGAAAGAATTCATGTAGGAGATAGCACCTGACCTGAGATGTAGAGGTAGCTATTCTCAGCATCATGGAATCTAAAGGACTTAGATTCAGATTTCATCTCTGCTCCTTCCTACCTGTTTGACCTTGAACAAGTTATACAACTAAATATCCTTGCAACTCAGTTTTCTCATCTGTAAAATGTGCAGTTAAGACTAGATGGACTCTGGGGTCCCTCTCAGATTCAGATTTTGTAGTCCTATGATCTTTACATCCTAGAATGGCCCCCCAAATCAACCAGGAATATTTGAGCTAGATACACTTTTTATCCCATTTGGGTACTCTTCCAGGAAGAAGACTCATATGGTGGAAAGGGCCCTAGATTGGAAATTAGAAACACTGGGGTTGAATCCCACCATAATCACCTCCTAGTCATGTGTACTTGGATAAATTACTTAGCTAGGGCAGGGTTAACTTTCTGAGATTCACTTTTCTCATCCATAAAATAAAGATAAGAATATCTTATGGTTGACTATACATGATTATTGTGAGAATCATTTATGTTTTTAGAAAAAGTGAATGGGAAGGTACTTTATAAAATAATTATATAAATGACAACTTATGTAGAGATTGAATACATGAAAGAACTATGAAGGATCTTAGAAATCATTTAGCCCAATTATTCATTTTTCAAATGAGACAAAATCAAGGTCAATGAAGTAATATAACCAAAAATGTAAAGTTAGAGGGAACTCAGAAGTCTTCTAGTCTGACCCTCTCATTTTACAATTGAAGAAACTGAGGCCTAGAGATGGCAAATGAGTTGCCCAAAGTCATATGGGTAATAACAGAACCAGAATTTGAACTCAGGTCCTCCAACTCTCATTTTAATACAATTTCCTCTATTAACCCAGAATCACAGACTTTCAGAGTTGGAAGGCATGTTATGTTCATATAGGCCAATCCCATATCTGAGGAAGAATCCACTGTACAATGTACCTAGCAAGTGGTCATCCAGCCTTTATATGAAAAATTCCAATGACAAGCAACCCACTACCATATTATGAAACCTATTCCACTTTGGGAAAGCTCCAATGGTTAAGACATTTTTTCTTTTAACCAAAGTTCAATGTGGCTTTGGTTGGATTTGGTTTGGTTGGTTTTTGTAATCTTCAATAATGAGTCCTCATTATGTCCTATGGATCCAAGGCATTGAGTACAAAAGAAAGATTGCAGGAATTAGAGCCAAAGGCCTTGAGTTCAAGTCCTCCCTCTAGCATGGAGTACCTGTGTGACCTTGGGAAGGACCTATATCTCATAGGTCTTATTTTCCTCATATGCAAAATGAGGGAATTAGATAGATGAACTTGAAGTTACCCTGTAGATTTGTGAGGGAGGAAGAAGAGTAAATATGCATTTATATATCACCATGCCAAACATGATCCTATGATTTTCTTATATTACCAGTTTTAAAGTCCTTGTTGGTAAATCATTAAGTGAGTACTTGCCTCCAAATCCATCTCCTAGTCCTCTGTAGTCAGCATGGGATTCCTAAGACTTTGAACTGGAAGGAACTATAGATATCATATAGTCTAGTCTTTATTTTATATGTATGGTGGAACTGAGGCATAGCTCTGTTGTCAGTCAACAAACATTAAATCCCTACTATGTGTTAGGAACTGTGCTAAGCATTGGAAACAAGATAATGAAAGTGAAGCTGGCTTTTAAAAGGGGGGTGGGTGGGGAGATCTCCATGCTCTAAGTATTCTATAAACATAAGAGATTTTATTATTTTTATTATTAGACATATTCATGGCAGAGATGGGGGTGGGCCCCAGGCCTGACATGCTCCCTTGAAGTGAATCAGTGTGGGAAAGGTTTATTTATCGACATAATTTCTTTGCTTTCTCTAGGCTCAGATGTGTAATTAAAGACCCTCTAGACCAGCCTGAGGAAATGAGACAAGACAGTAGAGAAAGTTCTCCAAAAAATAGCAAATGGAAACTGAGGGAGCTTTCATCGAAGTTCCTGACCCACAGCCCAGTGTTGATGACCTAATGGAGTTTCTCCCTCCCTGGGAGAGGCTACACCTTCAGCCTGTAGCATGAGACTGGGGTTCACCTTTCCACCAGTGACTCCAACATCCAAAGCAGAATTTGTGAAAGGGAAAGAAGGAGAATGGTTTACCAGGCCAAAAACTAAGCATCTGCTGCTATTTCTGTGGTGACCCACAACTCTCTACAGGAGTTCTTGGCTTTCAGAAATCATGACTTCCCTGACATCTTGTTTGGTAGTTCAATTCCAATCAGTATGAGCAAAGCACAGCATAGGATTCAATCCAACAAATATTTTCCATATATGTACTCTGTGTCAGACATTGGGTCAGGTGCACGTAGTCAGTCTGTTCCAGTGGAGAGAGGACTGATTCTGGACTCAGAGCTTCTGGGTTGGAATTCTGATGCTTACTAGCATGGAGATCTTGTTAAAATAACCACATTTCTCTGGGCCTCAGTTTCCTCAACTTTAAAAGGAGGGTATTGAACTAGCTGGCCTCTGAGGTTCCTTCCACCTCTAGATATAAGATCCTATGATTTTGCTTTTCTGATTGATGCCATTTGATTGAATCATGTTCTATTCCTGTATCAAGTGTTTATAGGTTTTGGAAAAAGGATGAAAAAATCTGGAAGGGAGAGATTAGGCTCTTTCTGCCTTCTTTCTGCCACTTAAATCATTGTTGTTTTTCAGTCATGTCTGACCCTATTTGGGGCTTTCCTGGCAAAGATAATAGAGTGGTTTGCCATTTCTTCCTCCAGGTCATTTTTCAGATAGGGAAACAGAGGTAAACACGGTTAGATGACTTGCCCAAGGTCACAGCTAGTAAGTGTCTGAGGCTGTATTTGAACTCAGATCTTCCTAACTCAACGCTCAGTGCTCTATCCACTGTGCCACCTAGCTGCACATTACTTAAATACAATAGTACTATTCTCATCTCTATATGTGTACACAAGTTGTCTCCAAGGTTTGGGATGAACCCATTCTTCACCTCATCCTCTTGGAATCCCCAAGATGAGCTTCATTTCATGTGTACACTTGATTTTTAATGGAACTTCTCTTCTTGCTAGGTTTTATTGGTATTATCTAGAACTGCTGAATTTATTTTATATTCTACAAGTTTGCTAAAGTTATGATTTCAATTACTTTTAGTTGTCTTTTAGAGTGCTTTAAGTAGCCCATAATACCCTCTGCAAAAAATGATAATTTTGTTTCTTCTTTACCTAAGGTTATTCCCTCTATTTCTTATTGTCTTATTGGTGCAGCCAGAATTTCTGGTATTATGTCAAATGGAAAGGTGTTTCACCCCCTGCATTTATTGGAAAGGATTCTAGTTTGTGTTTAGCTCAACTATGCATATTTGTTACAAGAAAGTAGGTTGTGTGTTTTTTTTTTTATCTTGTTTCCCAATGAAGAGAGGGAGTTGGCGGGAGAGAAAATACATTTCTGTAATTTTCTTTTTTCTTTCCTTTTTTTTCTAAGTGGGGCAATGAGGGTTAAGTGGCTTGTCCAGGGTCACATAGCTAGTAAGTGTCAAGTGTCTGAGTCTGAATTTGAACTCAGGTCCTCCTGAATCCAGAGCTGGTGCTTTATCTACTACACCACGTAGGTACCCCCTGTAATTTTCTTTTTAATAAGGAGGTGGGGGATGCTATAGATTTAAAATATTGCATACAGTTTCAGATGAAATCACTAAGTTTTACTTAACTATTCATTTTATTATTTTTTAGTTTTACTTTTCATTCATTTTATTGTTTGTTAGTTTTTACTTGTTAGTTTTACTTACAGAAGAGCTCTCACAAAGTGGGAAGAATCTGTTAAGGTTTGTGATGTCAAAATAAAGCACATCAATAAAATAAACAAAAGATCGTCTCTCATGCTACTTGAGAGGCAGCATGGCATCAGGGATAGCACTAGCCTTGGAGTCAGGAAGACTTTCAACTCTATCACCTCCCTTGGCCTTATTTGTTGAGTGGGTTGGACTTAATGGTCTCAAAGGTCCCTTCAGGTTCTAAATTCATGCTGCTATGCTACATTGTATCATAGGGACCTATGTCTATGAGCACAAAATAAATTTATATATCCAATGAGTTTTCACTTCTCTGTTATGGGGTGAAGTGAGAAGGATATATTTAATATGCACACATAAGAAAGTGCAAACTAATTTGAGGATGGAGACAGTGCTGCTGATTGTTGTAATGCTAGCTGCCATCGACTAGAGTGAGGACTCCAGGAAGACAAGAATTATTTACTTTTTGCTTTTTTATTCTCTAGACTTTCTGTGGTACCTGGTACATAATAGGTGCTTAATAAATGCCATTAGAGAGAATTGATCTTTAGATAACACTTTAAAGTTTATAAGACACATCATGGACATTATCTCATTTCACTAATAATTACCCTATGAGATAAGTATTTCAGAGTTTAGGATTCCCATTTTACAGATGAGGAAACTGAGGCTTGGGGAAATGATGTGATTTGTTCATGGTTAGACAGCTTGTAAGGATTGTTTGGTATGTTCAAACCTAGCTCTCAGATGTTCTAAATCTGTTCTTTATTTCACTGCACCACATGGTGCTGAAGAAAACAGAAGACATTTGTGGCTCTAAGCCTTCCATCGACTTTTCTTTCCTACAAATTTAAGCTTCTCTGTGTGTTGACTGTGTGTTGGCTCTAGACATGATTAATATTAACAGCAAAAGCAATCATGAGGAGCCATTTTTCCATGCAATAAATGGTAAAAAAAAAATTAGCTCTCCCCATATATTACTAAATTATACATAATAGTAGAGATAGAAAGGACCTTAGAGGTCACCTAGAGTATCTGCCACATAGTTCCAGAATTGCCTTTATAGTGTGCCAAGGTAAAAAGGGAGACAATAAGAGAGCACCTAGTTGCACTTGACCAAGCCATCAATCAATCAGCATTTATTAAGTGTTTACTTCCAGGCAAAATTTTCTGTGGAAACCAAGAAAAAGTTAAAGTAGTTCCTACCCCCAGAAGCTTGAATCAGCAGACTCATATGAGCAATATCCAGGAGGACTGAAATGATGGGCAGCTATCACAGCCAAAAGTAGCTTGGAGGAACAATGGTTAGAGTTCTGGCACTGGATTCAGGAAGACTCATCTTCATGAGTTCAAATATGGCCTCAGACACTAGATATGTGACCATGGGCAAGTCATTCAATCCTGTTTGCCTCAGTTTCTTCACCAGTAAAATGAAGACGATAAAGAAATATCAAATCACTCTAGTATCTTTGCCAGGAAAACTCTAAATGGGGTCATGGAGAGTCAGACATGACTGAACAACAAATAGTACCTGAGTGACTTGTAGTGATGGTTGAAGATCATAGAATGACTTATCACACTACCAGGGAAGGACAAATGTCCAGGGTTTCCAAAAAGGGGAAGGAATGGAGTCTGGACATTTGTCCATCCCTCTTGCTATAATAAGTTTTATTTTCTATTACTTTCGTCCATCCCTGCAAGTCACTAAAGTAAATGACAGGCTGATGAACTTGACATACATTGGCAAAATTATAGAATGTGCCATTAAAGCAATGGTTGAATATATAGAAAGAAAAAAGTCATCACAAATAACCAACCAGGCTTCCACAAGAATAGGCCAAACCAAAAAAAAAATGTTTTTAATTAAAAAAAATTTTAAAGTATAGGCCAAACCAAGCTCATTTTCTTTTCCAGAAGAATTATTAGAATGACAATTAAAAGGAATGCTGGAGACAAAGACTAGCTAGATTTGAGCAAAACATTTGATGAAGCCTATTGATTCTTGGAGAAAGATGAAGAGATCCAATTAGATGCACATGGAACTGATTGAATAACCAGATGGAAATATAGTGAGGATTGGGCAAAGTAATTACTGACTTGGAAGGATATACATAGTAAAATGCCCTAAAGAATTATGCTTCAATGTGGAGAAATTAACATTGTTATTAATGACTTGAGTGAAAGCACAGGAAACTATCTATGTATCTATATATCTATCCATCTATCCATCCATCCATCTATCTAGATGGATATTACATGAATGCAATATAGACATATATAGATATCCTGGACTCATGAAAACATGAATTCAAATCTAGCCACAGAGCCCAACTCTATCATAAAATTAAAAGTCAAGAAATAGGCTGGGAAAATGAACAAACAACAAAATAGAACCTGATGGTTCAAAGTTACTATGGTGACAGCCAAGAGCAAAATAAAGATTCAGAAGAAGACAACAAAGTAAAAACATCTATTCCAAACCTTGAAGAAAAATGTACATTGGTCACAGACTGAAAAAGAATTCATGGAAGAGCTCACAAAGAAATTTAAGAATGAAATAAGACATATAAGAAAAATTAAGGAAAGAAATGAGAGTGATGTAAGAAAATAGTTTTAAAAGTCAACAACTTGGTAATGGAAGCATGAAAATTACTGAAGAAAATAAAACCTTAAAAACAAAATAGGTCAAATGATAAAAGAGGCACAAAAATCCAGTGAAGAAAATGACTCCTTAAAAAGCAGAATTGACCAAATGGAAAAAGACGTACAAATATTCACTGAAGAGAAGAACACTTTAAAAAGCAAAACTGGCCAAGTAGAGAAAGGTGTACCAAAAATCCCTAAAGAAAAGAAGTCCTTAAAAGGTAGAATTGGCCAAATGGAGGTAAAAAATCTCACCAAAGAAAGTAATTCCTTAAAAATTGGAATTGGAAAATTAAAAGCTAATGATTCAGGGCAGCTAGGTGGCACAGTGGATAGAGCACCGGCCCTGGATTCAGGAGGACTTGAGTTCAAATCCAGCCTCAGACACTTAACACTTACTAGCTGCATGACACTGAGCAAGTCACTTAACCCCAATTGCCTCACTAAAAAAATTTATAAAGCTAATGATTCTTTGTGACATCAAGAATCATTCAAATAAAATCAAAAGAATAAAGAATAATAGAAGAAAGTGTCAGATATCTCATTGGAAAAACAATTGCCCTGAAAAAAAGATTGAAAAGAAATAATTTAAGAATTATTGAACTAGCTGAAAGCCATGATAAAAAGGATTTTAGACATCATATTTCCAAATATTATCAAAGAAAATTGCTAAAATTCTAGAACCAGAGGGTAAAATATAAATTGATTACTTCCTGAAAGATGACAAAATGAAAACTCTTAGGCATATTATGGTCAAATTCCAGAGTTCCCAGGTCAGGGAGAAAATATCGAAAGTATCCAGAAAGAGACAATTCAAATATAATGGAGCCCCAGTCAAGATAACACAAGGTTTAGTACTTTGTATATTAAAGAATCAGAGGATTAGGAATGTGATACTCTAGAGGGCAAAGGAGCAGTTTTAATACTATCCAACAAAACAGGACAATCTGTTTTGTGCTTTTTTTGGTGTTTTCTTTTTTTTCGGGGAGGGGGGTTGTGGATATTTAATGAAAGTGAGAACTTTCAAGCATTTCTGATAAAAAGAACAAATAGAAAATTTGACTTTCAAATATAAGACTCAATAGAAACATAAAAAATAAACAGGAAAGAAAAAATTAGAAGGGTTAAATTGTTTACATTCCTACCTAGGAAGGTGATACTTGTAATGCCTAAGAACTCTCTCATTATCAGGGTAATTAGAAAGTCTACATAGAGGGCATGGGTGTGAGTTGACTATGATGGAATGACATCTAGAAAAAATAAGATTAAGGGTTGAGAAAGAGGGATGTACTGGGAGAAAGATGAGGGGAAAGGTAGATGAGGATAAATTATCTTACATAAAAGAGGGATGAAAGAGCTTTTACAGAGGAGGGGAAGATGAGGGGGTGCAGACACGAATTGAACCTTACGTACTCTCATCAAAATTGGCTCAAAGAGGGAATAACATGCACACTTACTTGGGCATGAAAATCTATTTTACCCTACAGGGAAGAGGAGGGGAAGGGAATAAGAAATGGGTGTGGGGCACTGATAGAAGGGAAGGAAGATTGGGGGAGGCAGTGGTCAGGAGCAAAACAGTTTTGAGAACAGACAAAGTAAAGGGGGAAAGAGAAGGATAAATGGGAAATGATGATGGAGGGAAATGCAGTGATCATAAGTGTGAAAAATATTTACAGTGGATTTTCCTGATAAAAGCCTCATTTCTCAAAAAAATAGAGAACTCTGTCAAATTTGTAAGAGTACAAGTCATTCCTCAATTGATAAATAGTCAAAGGATATGACCAGGCAGTTTTCAGAGAGAGAAATCAAACTATCTATAGCCACATGAAAATATGCTCTAAATCTCTATTGATTAGAGAAATACAAATTAAAATAACTCTGAGGTTCCACCTTACACCTCTCATATTAGCTAATATAACAGAAAAAGAAAATGATAGATGTTGGAGGAGATGTGGGAAAATTGGGACACTAAAGCACCGTAAGTGGAATTGTGAATTGATATAACCATTCTGGAGAACAATTTGGAACAATGCCCAAAGGGTTATAAAACTGTGCATGCCCGTTGACCCAACAATACCACTATAAGGTCTGTAATCCAAAGATATTTTTAAGAGGAAAAAACCTAATAGTACAAAAATATTTATAGTAGCTTTTTTGTGGTGGCAAATTGAGGAAAATGGCTGAACAAGTTGTGGTATATGATTGTGATTGAATACTATTGTGCTCTAAGAAATGACAAGCAGGATGGTTTCAAAAACTAGAAAAACTTACATGAACTGATACAAAGTGAATTGAGCAGAACTAAGAGAACAGGGTACACAGTAATAGCAATATTACATTATGATCAACCATGTATAACCTAGCTCTTCTAAAAATACAGTGGTTCAAGACAATTCCAAAGGACTCATGATGAAAAATGCTAACCACATCGAGAAAAAGAAATGATGGAGTATGAATGCAGATCCAAGCCTACTTTTTAATTTTATTTTTCTTGAGGTTTTTTGTGTGTTTTCTTTCACAGTATGACTATATGAAAATAAGTTTTACATGACTGCACATGTATAACAGATCAAATTTCTTTCCTTTTCCATGAAGGAGGAGGGAATGAAGGAGATAATTTGGAATTCAGAATTAAAAAAAAATGTTAAAAATTGCTTTTGGGGCAGCTAGGTGGCTCAGTGGATAGAGCACCAGCCCTGAAATCAGGAGTACCTGAGTTCAAATCCAGCCTCAGACACTTAACACTTACTAGCTGTGTGACCTTGGGCAAGTCACTTAACCCCAATTGCCTCACTTAAAAAAAAAAGCAAAAAAATAGTTGCTTTTACATGTAATTGGAAAAAGTAAAATATAGAACAAAAACAGTTATCAGAAGAATTGAATACTAGGGTAAATCCAATATGATGACACATAGTAGAAATAAAGTTTTATATCAGAGTTCAAAGAAATCCATTTGCTGAGCATTATGATATAGGGAATGAGTAGCTAGAAGGAAATTTGTCTAAAAAAATATGGGGATTGCATAGGATAGTATACTGCAAACTCAATATAAGTCAACTATGTGATTTGAGAACCTTCTGCCTCCCCCCCCCACCCCATCAAGCTAATATCATATTAGGCTGCATAAAGAGAAGTGGAGGATACCAAAGCTTAGGGAGATGATATATCATTTGAGCCAGTGCTGATTCCCACCCCCACCCCCACACCCCGCCATTTGAAGCAGTGTGTCCAATTCTGGGAACCACATTTAATGAAGGACAAAGACACTTGGAAAATATCCAGAAGATCATGGCCAAGCTGATGAAGCATTTAAATTTCAGCTATATGAGGGTGAGTTTACAGAACTGAAATATCATGGTATGAGTGTTGTCTCCATCTATTTGAGAAACTGGAATATGGAAGAGGAAATACTTTTGTCCTCCTTGTTGACTAAGGGCGGAATGAGAAGCAATGGGTAGAAGTTAAAATAAGGTAGATTTAGATTTGTTGGTAAGGAATGGGGGGTATAGCGTTCTAACAATTAGAGTAATGGACTGCCTCAGGAGACAGTGAGTAGATTTTTGTTCCATGATAGCCTGTAATAGCTGACCTCTAACATCCTTTCTGAATCTGAGATCCTGTAATTCTATGATATTTTTGGTCATCTAGTGAGATAATATTTGATATGAGATGAAGTGTTTTGAAAATCTTGAAGCACTATAAAAAGGGCTACTGTTGATGATGGTGGAAGGAATAACCCATAGCTGAAATCACAGATCCATCAGAGTATTTCCTAGTAATTATTTGACAGTGAAATCAGCTCCCCAGCACAAAGGTCTTGGATGGAGGTTAAATAATTACTCATCAGGCTTCCTGTTAAAGGATTTCAGACTTCATGTAGGTGCTATTACTTAAACACAAGAACTTTGGGCTCCTCCATCTCTGAGTCTATGATTCTATGCCATTTCCTGGAAGGAAGGGTAGGTGTTAAGCTAGGTGGGGCAAGGGACAATGGAATCCAACCTCATGGACTTCAAAGTGAATTATTGCTTCCATGGGAGAATTCTCAAGTTCCATGTTGGATGTCCTGACTCAGTTTCCTGCCAAGGATACTTTTTTCTCTTCTTGAATGTGGGAGGCCTGGATCAAATAGTGTTTTTAGCTCTTCTCATTCTGAGGACCTGATGAGCTGTTCTTTGCCATGGGATGTCCTCATTGGTTTGGGATGCCTTGCTTTGTCCCTCTTTTTATTTGGAAGTGAAGATCCATCTAAAAGTACAAACCCAGAGGGCAAGTGGTAAATGTTTTATCATTGACAAGTTTAATTTTTATAGTGCTCCGCATTAAAGAAATGTGAGCCAATTAGGCTGGCTGATGCCCAAGCACCTCAGCCAAGCTAAAATGTACATTTCCAAGCTGACTTTAAATAGAACCTTGCAATTGCTCACTGCTTTTCAAAGATTTATCACCCCTTCCCTCCTATGACACAGTCTAGCCATCCAGCTCTGAGGTGGCTAGATGGTTTTTGATTACAATGGCTAAGCTCTGTACTCTGTAAAGGTGAACTAGGGGGCTTAGCGGTATTCCAAACTTTAGATGAAGAACCTGCTTTAAGGTAAAGTATAAAGCCCAGTTTGCTGATGAGAGGAAGTGCTGGAGAAGGATGGGATTCATGTACTCAAGGGAACTCAAAGCTCATCTAGTTCAAACCTTACCCTCCTGATTTTTACAGACAAGAAAACTGAGGCCCATAGAACTTAAGTGACTTAGCCAAATTCACATAACTATTAATTATCTGAGGCAGTATTTGAACTCAGGACTTCCTGACTCCAAGTCCCTTTCTACTATCCCATGCTGTCTCCATGTGCTCTGGAAAGCTGAATTCGAGGGTGAGATGTTGCAAGCTTCAGACAATTAGCCCAACTTAATGACACAAGAAAGACATCATGTCCTGATAAAAGGAGTGAAGTTTAGGAAGAAGAGTTTTGCAAAATATAGAAGCAGGTAGGTGGCTCGGGTTGATAGAATGCTGGGCCTGGAGTCAGGAAGACCTGAGTTCAAATCCAGCCTTAGGCGTTTACTGTGTGATCCTGGCCAAGTCACCTCATCTCGATTTGCCTCAGTTTTATCAATTGTTAAATGAGTATAAAAATAGCAGCTATGTCCCAGGATTGTTATGAGAATCAAATGGAGATAAGATTTATATGCTCAACACAGTGCCTGGTACACAGTGAGTGCTATATAAATGTTAGCTATTATCATTATTACTATTATTATTGTTGTTGTTGTTGTTATTATATCATCATCAAATCTCAGAGCCTAAGCACCTCAGAAGCTGTCTAGTCCAACCTGTACCTGAACAGGTAAATGACATACTTAACAAATGGTCATACAATCTTTGCTTAGGAAATCCACTTCCACAGCATCACATTGCACTTTTGGACAGCTCCAATTGTGAGAAAGTATTTCCTTCCATTGGGCTCAAGCTGGTTTCGTTACCAAGTTGACCCATCACCTTTAGTTTGGTCTTCTATCACCAACAAGAAAAATCTAATTGATTTTCCACAGCCCAGTTTTTCATATCCTTGAAAATGTTTCATCTCTTCTCCAGCTTAAACATCTCCAGTTCAACTAATCCTTACATGACAGAAATGTGAGGTCATTCACCATCCTGATTGCTTTCATCTCAACTCTCTCTGTCTCTCTCTCTCTTTCTGTCTCTCTCCCCCCACCCCCAATCCCTAGTTTATAAATGACTTTCTTAAACTGTGGAACTCAGAACAGAACATAATCCTACTAATAATAAGTAGTCATGATAATAGCAAGAATTTATATAATGTTTGAAAGGCTTGAAAAACACCTGACAAATATTATTTAATTTGGTTCTCACAACAACCCAGTGACGTAGGGGCTATTATTATCCTTATTTAACAGATGAAGAAACTGAGGCTTACAGGGGTAAAATGATTTGCCCAGGGTCACAGTTTAGTAAGTGACATATGCCAGATTGAACTCATCTCTTTCTGATTCCAGGTATAACACTCTTTACACTGGTTTTGATTCCCATCTTATGCCTATCTTTCCAAACAGTCCATAATCATGATTCTTTCAAGTAGTCAAAAGTTCAGTAATGTGGTTTAGGAAAAAAAGTGATCAACCTAAAGTCAGAAAAACATGGGGTTCAACTGCCTCATCAGACTTTTTTTTTTTTTTAGTGAGGCAATTGGGGTTAAGTGACTTGCCCATGGTCACACAGCTAGTAAGTGTTAAGTGTCTGAGGCCAGATTTGAACTCAGGTACTCCTGACTCCAGGGCCAGTGCTCTATCCACTGTGCCACCTAGCTGCCCCCTCATCAGACTTTTAAAAGCTGTGTGATCCATGAAAGTCATTCAACATTTCTGTGCCTCAATTTCCTCATTTGCCAAAGAGAGATAATGCCTAACTCAAAAGATTGTTGTAGTGGTCAAATAGAATAATGCATTTACAGAATTGTAGGCTGAAGCATGTCAGCCTCCTCCAGGAATTTTATTGTTGTGGTGATTATGATTGAGTCACTTCTGACTCTCTGGGACCCCACTGGGGGTTTTCTTGGCAATAACAATGAAGTGGTTTGCCATTTCCTTCTCCAGTTCATTTTATAGATGAAGAAACTGAGGTGAACCAGGGTTAAGTGATGTGTCTAGGATCATACAACGAGTCCATGTCTGAGGTCACATTTGACACTAGGTTCTCCTGACTCCAGGCTTGATATTCTATACACTGCACTACCTGGCTGCCATCCTCCAGGAATACAGCCAGTGAAATTGCTAAGTCCAGGGATACAAAGAAAGGCAAATAAACACTGTTTCCCTCTAGGAGTTCACAATTGAATGGGAGGAGCAAGATGTAAATAACTATGCACAATGATTGGTGGGGGAGGGGGAACTCCTGTAAGATGGTGAGATTTGAACAGTCTTATCTGGAAAGATAGGAAGAAGACAGTATGTGGATGACCTTAAAGGCCAAACAGGATTTTATATTTGATCCACAGGTAAAAGGGAGTCACTAGAGCTTATTGAGTAGGGGAGGGACAATATCAGACTTGGGGCTTTAGGAAAATCACTTTGGTATCTTTTGGGAAGATGGATTAGAGCATGTCCAGACTTAAGGCCAGGAGACCAGTTGGGGGCTGCTGAAATAGTTTAGGATATAGGGGCAGCTAGGTGGCACAGTAGATAAAGCACGGATCCTGGATTCAGGAGGACCTGAGTTCAAATCTGGCCTCAGACACTTGACATTAGCTGTGTGACCCTGGGCAAGTCACTTAACCTTCATTGCCCTGCAAAAAAAAAAATAGTTTAGGATATAGTGGAGAAAAGGGGACCTATATCAAGATGTTTGGAAAGTCAACAAGATTTGACAGTGGATGGACAGTGCGAATGCAAATGAGGAGTCAAGGATACCACTGGTGTTGTAAGCCAGGGAGGATAGTAATGTCCTTTAAATAATGGGAAAATTGGGAAGAGGGGAGGGCTTGGGGGAATGATAATGAATTCTGTTTGAGAAGTTTGAAATGTCTATGGGATATTCAACAGAAGGAATAGGTTGTCTGTCCTTGGGGCAGTCCCTCCTCACCTCTGTCTCCTGGGCTCCCTAACTTCATAGTTCAGGTACCAGTCTCATATTTCAAGATTTTCTTTGCCCCATCCTCAATTTTGAATACTCTCTCCCTCTCAATATTGCTTTATACAAACTCTGTATTTGTGTTTGAAGGGGTTACCCCAGGAAATTGTATGACACTAGAGTATAGGGTTAGGCTCAATTTGGTCTTGGTATTCCCAGTGCCTAGTGCAGTGCGTGACACATAGTAGGATATTTAATAAATGTTTGTTCCATGGAAATGAGTAGAATTGAATAAAAAGATTCACACTTCTGGCAACTCCTCTTGTGCCTGGAGCACATTCTTTGGAAAATGCATAAAGACAGTAGACATTTGTCCTCTGAAGGTGGATTTAATTTTTTGAAAGCCAAAAGTAATTGAGAGCCAAGTCTGGTTGGTGAATAAGGATCCAGTCCAAGTCTTAGGTAATGATCAGAGTAGCTCACATTTATGTAACACTTTAAATATTGCAAAGTACTCTCATTCATTCATCTTATTTGATCCTTGAAATGACCTGTTAGGCATATTCTATTACTACCCCCATTTTACAGATGAGGAAACTGTCCTTTAGAGGTCAAAGCTAAGAGGGATTTGAACCTAGGGCTTCTTGCTCACAAATACTGAGCACATTTTTGTACCTCAGATGATGCTTCTGATGCTTCTGCTGCTGCTGAAGATAGCAGTGAGACTGTATATAGCACTTTGCAAAGTGCTTTACAGATATTGCCTCATTTCATCCTTCCAACAAATCTGATAAGGAAGTGCTAGCATTATCCCCATTTCACAAATCATGAAACTGAGGCTGATGGAGGTTAAGTGAATTGGCAAGGGTCATACAGCTTATAAGTGTTTAAAGATGAATTTTAACTTATCTTCCCTGACTCTATCCACTGTACCACTTAGCTGGTCAAGTTACCAGACTTTTCCAAGCCTCCATTTCCTCATCTGTAAAATGGGTTGTGGGACTAATAACAACACCTTCCTCACATAATTCTGTTTATCCAACAAAATAATATATGGAGAGGTAAGGATGAAGTGAAAATAGAAAGTGATGGGATGAACTGTGGCTCTGTATGTGCATGTATATGTGCGTGCATGTGCATGCATGTGTGTGGACATGTATGTATGCATGTGTGTAGTTTTAGCTTATTAACAAATCCTTCACAAAGAAAAAATACATCAAAAGATTGTTGAAATTATTCAAACAGGTTTAATCTCTTTGAATTTCCCCAGACCAAGTATCTGCTTTACACCAGCTATTGGGTTAAGTATGGAGCTATTGACAAAATGAAATGTTCCCAGAGAGCTTCTGTTCTGCTCAGGCAACCTACTCAATAGAGTGAAAAGTATATGGCTTAATGGAAATTCATGTCAAGAGAGAATCAATATCAATGACAGGAAAGATCAGAAAAGGCTTCTGTTGATAGTGGGTGCCCGAGCTATATTGTGAAAGTACACTCGGAAGAATCTATGGTATTATGATTGAGTAAAGCACTAAGACTTTGATTCTGGAAGACCTGGGTTTAAATTCTGCCTCAGACATTTACTAGCTGTATGAACCTGGGCAATTCACTTAACCTCCCTCAGGCTCAGTTTCCTCGTATGTAAAACGAAGATATTCAACTCTTTGACCTCTATTTGTTTATTTTTTCTTTCAACAAACATTTATTTTATTTTCCATTTTCATATAAGGGTAGTTTTCAACATTCATTTTCATAAGATTTAGATTTCTAAATTTTTCTCCCCCCCTCCACAAGATCACAATCAGGTTATATATGTACAATCCACAAGTGTTCTTTTTATCAGTTCTTTCTATAGGGGTGCATAGGAAGCTTCCTCATTAGTTCCTTGGGATTCTCTTGGATCATTGAACTGCTGAGAGTAGTTAAGTCATTCACAATTACTCATTGAACAATACTGCTGTCACCACTCACAATGTCCTCTCAGCTCTGCTCACGTCACTATACATCCATGTTCATTAGTCTTTCAAGGTTTTTCAGGGATCATCCTGTTTGTCATTTCCTGTAGCACAAGTCCATTCCACTACAATCATATAACACAGCTTTTTCCATCATTCCTCAATTGATGGACATTCCCTGAATTCTCAGTTCTTAGCCTCCACCAAGAGCTGATATAAATATTTTTTGTACAATGTTTCCCTCTTTTCTCTTTTTCATGATTACTATTGTTAAATGTTTCCCTTCCATTCTATTCCCTTCTCCATGCTATTTATTCTCTTATCCATCTTCTTTCATCCTATCACTCTTCAAAAGGGATGTGCTTCTGTCTGTCCTCTCCCCGACTCTGCCCTTCCTTCTTTTGCCCCTTTCTCTTTATCCCTTTCCCCTCCTATTTTCCAGGATTATAGAGATTACTCCACCCAATTGAGTGTGTACATTATTCCCTCCTTGAGCCAATTCTAATGAGATGGAGGTCTTTGAGCCAATTTTGATGAGTGTTAGGCTCATTTACTGCCCAGATTAAATAGATTACTCCACCCAGTTGGGTGTGTCTATCAGTCCCTCCTTAAGGCAGCTCTGATGAGTTTAAGATCTTTGAGCCTTTTCTGATGAGTGTAAAATTCATTTACTGCCCTGCTCCTCTCCCATCTCTTCCCCCACTCCATAAGCCTTTTCCTGTTACTTGCATGTAGGATTTCACTTCTGCCCTTCCCCCTCCCCCAGTGAATTCCCTTCACCTCTCAATTTAACCCTAAAGGTGTTATCATCTAGCTAAGTGACACAGTGGACAAATCATCACCCCTGGACCCAGGGGGATCCCAGCCAAAACCTGGCCTCAGACACAAGACAGTCACCCACTGTACAACCCCAGGTATGCCCCCCAGCTCCAATTTTTTTTTTTTATAGTTCTCTAGGGTCTTGTATTTGAAAGTCAAATTTGCCATTCAATTCAGGTCTTTTCATCACAAATATCTGAAAGTCTTCTTTTTCATTAAAGTCCCATTTTTTTTCTGCTGAAAGATAATGCTGAATTTTGCTAGGTAGGTTATTCTTGGTTGTAATCCCATTTCCTTTGCCCTTTGGAATATCATATTCCATGCCCTCCGGTCCTTTAATGTAGAAGCTACTAGATCTTGTGCTATTCTGACTGGGGCTCCACAGTACTTGAATTCTTTCTTTTTGGCAGCTTGCAATATTTTCTCCTTGACCTGAGAGCTCTGGAATTTGGCTATAACATTCCTAGGAGTTTTCTTTTTGGGATCTCTTTCTGGAGGTGATCAGTGGATTCTTTCAATTTCTATTTTAGCTTCTTCTTCTAGAATTTCAGGGCAATTTTCCCTGAGAGTATCTTGGAAGATGATGTCTAAGCTCTTTCCTTGACCATGGTTTTCAGGTGGACCAATAATCTTCAAATTATCTCTCCTGGACCTATTTTCCAGCTCTGCAGTTTTTCCCAGAAAATATTTCACATTGCCCTATATTTTTTTATTTATTTGGATTTGCTTTATTGTGTCTTGGTTTCTCATAAAGTCACTGGCTTCCATTTGTTCAATCCTAATTCTTAGGCAATTATTTTCATCAAAGAGCTTTTGTACCTCCTTTTCCATTGGCCAATTTGACTTTTCAAGCTGTTGACATTTTTCTCATGTCTTTCCTGCATCACCCTCATTTATCTTTCCATTTTTTCCTCTACCTCTCTAACTTTATCTTCAAAGTCCTTTTTGAGCACCTCTATGGCCTGAGACCAATTCGTATTTTTCTTGGAAGCTTTAGATATAGGGGCCCTGATGTTGACATCTTCCTCTGAGGGTGCCCCTTGGTCTTCCTTGTTACTGAAGAAACTTTCTATGTTCCTTACCTTTCTCTGTCGGCTCATCTTGCCTTTCTTTTACTAGACTTTTAGCTCCTTAAAGTGGGGCACTGTTTCCAGGCTGCAGTATCCCAATCTTAAGAAGTCCCAGGTGGTATGATTTAAGGAGAATCAGGTTCTTCCCTCCCCCGGCCTGTTTCCTGGTCCTAGATGACCCCAGACCAACTTGCCAATCAACCAGCATTGTGTTGTGGTTGTTAGCTCTGACAAGCCTGTGCCCCTCCCCAACCTGGGCCACTTCTACTCTAGCCTACCACCTGGTTCTCAGTAGGTGTGTAAAATCCAAGGTCTGCCTTAGCACCAGCATAGACCCCTGTAGTTTCTCCCCTGCCTAGGGCTCAGCCCACTCACCAGACTGTGAGCTTAGTTCCAGATGACACTGGTGCTTCAGCTGATTCAGAGGCTCTGGGGGTCTCCTTCTCTGGTGAGGACTTCCTGAGATTGGATCTGTGTCAGGGTGACTGTGGGGTCGGGCCCAACTCCTGTATCAGCACAGCAGCTCCCTCCTTCTGACCTTCTAAGCCGTTCTTGGTTAGAAGATGATTTCAGCACATTCTTCTGTGAGTTTTGCTGCTCCAGGCATTTTCCTATGACCTTATTTGGATGTTTTTTGGAGCAATCATGTCATGAGACATCTCAACTCTTTGACTTCTAAATGCCCTTTTAGGTTTACAATCTTAGGAGCTAGAAGTGAAGAGTTCATCCCATCTGTGGGAGACCATGTGCACAAAAGCATCCATCATCAAAAAACATTCACTGCCTCACTGTGGTAGGCATTGCAGGTGCAAATATAAAAAAAAAAAGAATCAATCCTAGTTTTCAAAGAGTTTGCCTTCTCTCTGGGGAGATGATAGATATAAATAAATACTTGAAGAAAGATAAGGGAGGGAATCAGGAACATTATAGAAGAATGCTCTTTAACTCACAGATTGGACCAGAACAATCTTTTAGTCACACCCATTTGAAAATAAGAATCTTCTAGACCACATCTATGCCTACTTATCCATCCTTCTCTTACTGGTCTCCAGTACAAAGGAAGCCAGCCCATCCTGAGGCAGCCCCGTCCATTCCACTTTGCTAATGGTTGGGAAATTTTGATATCTTTTGATTGGTGTTCTTTTTCTGATATGAAAAGAAGCCTAAATAGTGTTCTTTACAATATCCTAGTTTTATTCTTTGGGGTCAACTTCATTCAATGATCCAAATGGCAACTTTTCGAGCACTTATAGAGAACTATTTCCTCCATTCATTTTGTCTTCACTAGGCTGGATACCCACCTGAGATAACATATTAAAGGAATCTTTGAAACCACCTGTTCATCTTCTCATCTTAACATGTGACACACCTGAAACAATGAGAGGACAATGCAAGAGGAGTTATGATTTTTAGTAAAATGTAAGACATAATGATGATGATGATTGGCAGGAAAAGAGAGAGTGAACTGCAGCAACTGGGTGGGGGGCTTCAGGAGTATTAGGGAAAATGAATTAGAGAGGATTTTAGAAGAGTGGGTAAGATTTGGATAATCAGAGAAGAGAGTATTTGGCAAACTCTCCTCAAGTCTTTGGCTACATCAGTTCTGCACTGCTATGACCAGTGCTTGGCACAAAGTAGGTGCTAAATAAATACTTGTTGATTGATTTACCTCCATTTGATATATGCTGAGTACTGGGATTACTGGATCTAAGGGTATGAACAATGATGGTACTTTTTTTTCGAAGTGACAACATTTAGAAACTTAGGGGCACTAATCAACTTTACCTGCTATGGTTTTTTCCCCTATGGAGTTTATGTTTTTATAAAATCAATTCACAATAAGATCAAGATGAATTTATGAATATCTTTTCTTCAATTAACACTAACTTCTTTCATACATATGATATTCCATTTGCCTTCCTAACAACTTTCCATGTTAAGAAAATCAATATCATTATTCCCATTTCATTTGTAGGGAAAACTAAGGCTCAGAGAGTTTATAAGGCCTGCCTAGCCTCTTGATGATACCAAAATGTCCTTTCTTGACTCCAAGCCAAGATTGGATTCCCAGCAGATGGCACTACTTCCATTCTGCAAATGGCCCCTTTAGGATTCTCAGATAATAGAAGGAATAAAAACGAACCATTTCTTTCCTGTGATAGTTGTATTAGGGAATAAACTCATTGAGCTGTCTTCAAAATCAGAGATGAAGGCTCAGGTGATCCATTCCCAGCCCAGCAAGATCTCTTGCTGCACTGTTTCCAAGTGTCCATTATCTATTTGTGTATAAAGGATTAGCTCACAAAACTGGATATGGACTTAAAATTGAAAAGAACCTCAGAAAACAATGAGTTACCTCACTGAATTTTATAAATGAGAAAACAAGCACACAGAGGTAAAGAGCCTGAGGTGAATCAAGTTGTACATGGCAGAACCACATGTTTGTCCATCACTATCAGGAGGTGATTAGGATTCTTTATTACTAGTCCTCTAGAATCATAGTTGGTCCTTATGTTGACCTTAGGTCTTTCAAGGATGTTTTTTACAATGTTATTGTTATAGCAACGGTACTTCTTGTTCTGCTCATTTTGTAGCAAGTCATACAAATCTTCTCAGGTTTCTCTGAAGCCATCCCCTTCTTTGTCTCTTATGGCACAATAATATTCCATTATAGTCATATATGAAAAGTTATTTGGTCATTTCCTAGTTGTTGGGCACCCTTCAGTTTTCAGTTCTTTGCCAACATGAAAAGAGCTGCTATAAATAGTTTTGGACAAATAGTACCTTTTCTCGTTTTGGCAATCTTTTTGGAATAAAGGTCTAGGAATGGTATCATTGATTCAAAGATTACACACAGATAAGTAAGTTTGGGGGCATAATTCCAAATTACTTTCCTGACTGGCTGTACCAATTCACAGCTCCAACAGTACATCAATATGCCTGCTTTCCTGTAGCTCCTCCAACATTTGTCATTTTCCTCTTTTGTTGCCAAGTTGTTTTTTTAAGAGGTTTGAAAGGGAAATTCATGGTTTGATATAGAATACTCTTTTGGGTTCTGCTATGTATATGGAGATGCTCTTTTCTGATGTTTAAATTAGAATTTTTTAGGAAAGAAAGGGGACTTTAGAGGTCCTTGAACCAAGCCTATTCAATTTATAATTCAGAAAATTGAGGTTCAGGAAGCTTCTGATTTTCCTATAGTCTCACAGAAAGAATCAGAGGCAGAGTTTAACAGGATTTCCTGACTTGCTCTCTTCCTTCAGTAATACTTCTTCTACAAGGGGTAATTCAAATTTTTACTTTGCTCATTACTGCTGCTATGAACTTAGGCAAATTGCTTTGCCTAACCAGGTCTTCATTTCTTCATCTGTTGGAATAAAACAACAGATTCTAAATTCCTTTTTCAATTTAGACCTTCTATGTTCTGTGTTCTAATACTCTATTTCAAAGTCCGTTAAAAAACAAACAAACAACAACAACAAAAAAGTCCCCTCCAGTTCTAACATTCTATTTTCTTAAAAAACCATCCTAAGTTCCTTTCTCTCATGTGTTTAATTATGAACTCCCAGATCTAATTCCATCTCTCTCTCTCTCTCTCTCTCTCTCTCTCTCTCTCTCTCTCTCTCTCTCTCTCTCTCTCTCCCTTCCTCCATCTATCTATCTCCATCCCCAGCCTATTTACTGAACACCAGTCTCATTTCTGTTTTATTTCAATTGATGTTTGTTACATTTTAAGTTCCAAACTGTCTCCCTCCACCCTTCCCCACTCCATACTAAAAAAGGTCACCATAGGATACAGGACACAGATTTACAAATATTATACATGCTTCTATTTATCAGTCCTTTCACTTGAGGTGGTTAGCATCATAAGTCATTTGTAGTTGATTTGAGTATTTATGATACTCATAATAAATTAGTTGTCCACAATTATTTTTCAAACAATGTTGTTGTTACTGTATATAATATTCTCTTGGTTCTGTTCATTTTGCTTTTCATTATTTCATATATTGCAAGTCCTTCCATGTTTTTCTAAAATCACTGTCTCTTTATTTCTTACAGAACAGTAGTATTCCATCATAATCATACCCCACAACTTGTTTATCCATTCCCCAATGGACAATCATCCCCTCAATTTCTAGTTCTTTGCCACCACAAAGAGAGCTGCTATAAATATTTTAGAATATATAAGTTGTTTTCCTTTTTCCCTGATCATCTTGGAAAACAGATCTAATAGTGTTATTTCTGGCCAAAGGTATATACACATAATTTTATAACTCTTTGGGCATAATTACAGACTGCCCTCTAAAATAGTTAGATCAGTTCACAGTTCCACCAACAGTGTATTAATCTCTCAATTTTTATACATCCCCTCTAACATTTGTCATTTTCCCTCCTATCATTTTAGTCAATTTGAATAGGTATGAGATGAACTCTCAAAGATGTTTTGATTTGCATTTCTCTAATCAAAAATGATTTAGATAATTTTTCATATGACTATATATAGTTTGATTTCTTCATAAAAAAACTGCCTGTTCATATTCTTTGACCATTTATCAGTTAGAGAATGACTCATATTCTTAGAAAATTGACAAATTCTCTATATATTTGAGAAATGAGACCTTTATTTGTGAAACTTTCTATAAACTTTCACCCTAATTTCCTGCTTTCCTTTTAAATTTTGTTACATTGGTTTTATTTGTACAAAAACTTTTTAATTTAATGTAACACCAGTCTCATTTCACCAGCTGCTTGTTGGATATTTCTTTTACATAATGTTTCCTAAGTTTCTTCAACTTAATATGACCAAAACAGAACCCATGATCTCTACTTCAAACTTACTTGTCTTCAGAACTTCTTTATTTCTACTGAGTTTACCATGCACCTTTCAGTCACCCAGGGTCACTTTGCATCATCTTTGACTTCTCTTTTTTCCTTCATGGCATATATCCAAACAGTTGACAAATCTTGTTGATTCTATTCCTACCATATCCATGGCATCCATTCTGTTCTCTCTGCCCATGTGACAACATCCACAGTTTAAGCCCTCATCACCATTACATGCCCCTGCACTATTAATATTCTCTGCCTTCTCTGTCTAGCATGTCTCCTATCTCCAATCCATTCTACACAAAGCTACTAAAGTAGTCTTCCTAAAGCACCTGTTTGGCCATGTCACTTCCTTACTCAATGAATAACATTAGCTCAGAAAATTCTCAGCCTGTCCTCTTTTTCAAAAACAACAAATACAGGAAGAAGCATTTCCTAAGCACTTACTATATACCAGGCACTCTGTTGCACTCCCAGACTGTCTATAAGAGACATTGGAGGTCTTTCTCTGGTTCATTGAATATATCATGGAGGCCAGTGCTACATGTAGCATCATTCACCCTTTGGGTTACCCAACCTCCTCTTTCCCAATGTAACCAGTCTATCCCAATTGAATGTCCTTTATGGTGTCTTCTCTGCCACTTTATGAGAGTAGGCTATCGCTGATAATACACTATAGTCTATTCATTGTCCATGTTCATCTTACTCAACTCATGAAACTACTAGCCAGCAATGTAGAATCGTAAGACCTTAGAAGTGGAAGAAATTTCCATGGTAACCTATCCTACTCCTGCCCAAAGCAACCATTCCCACCAGAGAAGGTACACTGGCCTTGCTGCTAGCTGCAATGTTACTCAAAATAACCAGGAAAGGAAAATATTGCTTTCGTTTTCCAGTTCGCTTTAAAGGATCAAGGGGCACCACCTAATGGCCTACCTGGAAAGATGAGGACTTTGGTCAGTGACAAGCATGATGGAGATATCCAGTATCCCTCAGACTGTGTGCTTGCCATCTGTCAGCAGCATGGTAAAGTCATCCTCTAGGCTCTCTGGAGCATCATGCATGAACTGTCCAGCATCACATCTATGGAAGCAGAAATAACAAAATCTCTAAATTTGCAAAACTAAGGATCAGGAAAACTTAGAATTTCCCCTCGCATTGTTTCCTTAAATAACGGCAGTAATTTTGTCTAAACTTCTTATTTTCCACAAACAGTAACAAATCAATAAATCATTATTAGGGACCTATCATGTCCAAGGGATGGGGGTAAACATCTGTGAAGGCAGCTTTGATAGGGTCAAGTTCCCAAGATTACCACCTAAAATCAAAGTGATCCAAGTCCCTTCATATCAGCCTTGTGAGAAAATAATGGGATTTGGCAGATACTCAAAGGCTCACCTGGAGATTAATCTAAACTGATCGAATTAAGTGAAAGTGATTGACTTTGCTGATTAGCCTACTTCAAGTTAATTAGATTGTAACCACACCTGGCCATCCCTGAAGACGGTATTGTTCTCAGAAGCTAAGGACTTTGAACTCAGCCGGAGACTACCTTCAAGTCCAGTGAACCAATGGATTTAGATGACACGTACCAATCAGCTTGAAGCAGTGTGTAAGGACCGCCTCTGCTTCAGACCTATAAAAAGCTTCCACACTTAGTTTGAGGGGCAGTTCATGGTTGAAACAGGATCGTGGCAGAGGACTTGAGGAAGAACCAGACCAGGCTGGAACTCTAGGCTAGATAGGCCTTTTCTTAACTTTCTGAACTCCACATGTTTTCCTTTTTAATAATACCTAGTATGTGTTAATAAATGCTTAATGCCCAAAGACTGGTGCTAAAACTTCTAATTTAAGGTGACCACACATTTACATTTTAAACATCACAGCCTTCTTAACTTCTTGATGTTTCAATTTCCTCTTCTGAAAAATTAGGAAAACTTTTCCATAATCTCCATTCACTTTCATTATGGAAAAAAAAATGCTTTGCAATGTGATGCAGAAATGCTCAGGAATTATTTCCCATCTTTGAAATGAAAAAATGAGGGGCATCTAGGTGGTTCAGTGGATAGAGCACTGGCCCTGGACTCAGGAGGACCTGAGTTCAAATCCAGACTCAGACACGTGACACTTACTAGCTGCGTGACCCTGGGCAAGTAACTTAACCCCAATTGCCTCACGAAAAACAAACAAACAAACAAACAAACAAACAAAAAAGAAGAAGAAAAGAAAAAAGAGGCTTTTTCTCAATCCATCAAGAAGTATTTAGTAAGCACCTACTATGCACCAGGACCTGGGAATACAAAGGAGAAAAAGGAACCAATCCTTTGTTCTTGAGCTTATGTTCAGTTGGGAGAAGCAACGTGTATCCCTATAAACACATACAGAATAAATGCAAAGGCCCATCCACCTCTAAGTTCCTACATTTTGGGAAAACAATTTAAAGACTATTGATGACTGAGTTAGCCCTAAGCTCACTACTGGAAGCCCAACTCAGAATTAACACTAATTAGCTATGGGACCCTGGGCCAATGACTTCATTTCTCTGGGCTGATTTTTTTCTCCTCCACAAAGGAAGGAGGTTAGATTTTAATGACCTCTAGGGTTTTTTCCTGATAGAACAGTCTACAATTGTATTGTTGCTTTAGGACACAGTTCTTATAATTTGAATCTCCCAAGCTGCACAGGAGTACATATTTTCTTCATGGAACTTCTGGCATCAGAAGGGAGCCAAATACTACACAAAGCAGGATTGATGGGCACCATGTTAATGAAGTAGTTAGAGAGTGTGAATTTGGGACATCATGAACTAGATGTTATGTAGGACTCACAAGCATAATGTGGCCAAAATGGAGCTTGCTCTCAATGTCCTACCCCTATTTTCCTAACCTCTCTAGTGCTGCTCAGGGCACTCCTATCTTGCCAGATACTCAGCCTCACAGCCTTGGCTTCATCCTTGACATTTTACTCTCACTCACCCCACATAGCAATCAGGTGACAAATCTGATTGGCAGCTTCATGAACTTTCTCCTGTGTCTCTTTTTACTCATACTGTCTCCATCCTAATTCAAGTCCTTATCTCATGCCTCAGTTTTCCAGGTCATCTCCATTTTTCAACTATCCCCAACGAAATTAATTTTCTACTCAGCTGTCAAATTGATTTAAAGCACATTTCTGACCCTGTTCTTGCAGTTAGACAGTGCAGTGGATGGAGTTCTGGGCCTGGAGTCTGGAAGACCTGAGTTCAAATCTGGCCTCAGGCACATACTAGCTATGTGAACCTGAACAAGTCACTTAACCATGTTTGTTTCAGTTTCCTCATCTGTAAAATGAGCTCAAGAAGGAAATGACAAACTGCTCCAGTATCTCTTCCAAGACAACCCTAAATGGGATCACAAAGAGTCTGACTCAGTTGAAAACAAATGAATGCCAACAATGATCATGTCACCTGAGCTCCTCCTCAACAAACTTCAGTGGCTCTCTATTACCTACAGGAACAAATATAAATTCTTTAATTTTTGTACAATTTGTCTCACTCCTATCTTTCCAGGCATCTCATCTTAGATTTTCCTCTCCTCCAGATGCCCCAAGGGGCCTTACTTAATATTAAATATCACCTTCATTTTTCTCATTTCCAAGCCTTTGAAACTGGTTGTGACTCATGCATGGAACTTGCTTCTTTTGTACATCCATCTCTTAGATTTTCTGGCTTCATTCAAGACTAAGCTCACCCATGACATTCTATGCGAAATTTTCCTGCTTCCACCCCCACCCTCAAAACACATCAGCTGCTGGTGGCTTCCCCTCCAAGGTTACTTTCCAGCTCTGCTGTTTATACCTTGTATGCAAACTAGTTCTTTCTATGTCACTTTCATTATTAGAATATGAGCTCCTTGAAGGTAGGAACTATTGTTGATGTTGTTGGTTTTGCCCTTCTTTGTATTTCTAGTGTTTAGCACAGTGCCTGATACATAATAAGCACTTAATAAGTTCTGAGATCACTCTGAATTGAAAGTGATCATGGAAAGGGTCATATAGGAAAGTAGTATTGAAGAATCAGTAAAATTTCAATAAATAGAGGATGAGTAGGGAAAGGCATGAATAAAAGCCTGGAGGCATGAAATTGTACCACCAACAAGAAAAAAAAAGGCCACCTATTTGGGCTACAGCAAAGAATGGGAGATCATAGTGGAAGGGGAAAGTAGGGCGAGATTCTGAAACACCTTGGATGTGAGAGAGCCATTTTATCATCATGGTAGGGTGAAAAGAGGATGAACTAAGGGGAAGCAAGGCAAGGAGATTCTGGAACACATTCCCAAGACAGACAAAATAAGTCACTTTTTAATTGGATTAAAAAATAAATATATGCATTGGAATGGCAAAAATTGTACTCTGCCTGGTATTCTGCCTTTCAATTGTACCAGCAACTCTGTGTAAGCAACTCTGATGGTGTTTTGCTGCTATTATTACACTTCAGAATGGAAATAAACTATGTTAGCAATACTCCAATCTTTTTAAAAACCCATGCCTGTATTCTATGCCAGGTTTTTACCAAGGCTGCACTAGGATGTGATTTGTCATCTCATCTGACTATCTTTTCCAGCCAGCAAAACTTGGGCCATTTAGGAAGAAGCCAAAGGAACCCTGAGTTAGTCAGATCTCATTTAATAAGAGCAACAATGACTTTGGGGGGATGGAGTTGGGCATATTACTTCATGAGTACATTGTGTTTCAGAGAAAGTTCTATCTTATTACAAACATGGAAATCCACTGGGGGAAAAATATCCATAAACTGAGCAAACCGGGACCTAGATTAATGGTCTGGGTTCAAATCCTTCCTTTAATTTCTTTCTACCTATATGACCTTGAATGAGTCATTTCCCACTCTGGGCCCCATTTATCTCATCTGTAACATAATGGGGGCTTGCATGATATGGCCTCTGAGGGCCCTTCCAGCTCTAGGTATACAACCCTAATACTCCTTTCAAGACTGGGTGCAGACTGACTTGTACTGAATTCCTTTTCTCTGGTGATCTCAAAGGTAGAATAAAATCAGGAAATGATGGGAGGAGAACTCAAGGAATGTTACTGCCACTGCTCATCTGTTCATCTGAAAATAGCCAAACTTTAATTTAGGACCACCTGTAGGAGATTTAACTAATTATAAAAGAAAAAAAAACATGCTCTGGTATTTAGAGAGATTCTGACTGTTGGCTTCTGTTGCATAGAGAAGATGAGTCAACCAACCAATCAATCAACCAACCAACATTTTTTTATAAAGTACCCACTATGTTTAAAGCACTAAGGATACTAAAACAAAATGAATTCAATACTTTCTTTCTTTTTTTTCCTTTTTTTTTTTTTTTAGTGAGGCAATTGGGGTTAAGTGACTTGCACAGAGTCACACGGCTAGTAAGTGTTAAGTGTCTGAGGCCAGATTTGAACTCAGGTATTCCTGATTCCAGGTCTGGTGCTCTATCCACTGCGCCACCTAGATGCCCCAATACTTGCTTTCTAAGGTCCTACTTGAGGGTTGCGATATATTTCCAGATAACTGAATATTAAAGATATTCAAATACATACATTATTAGGAGGCAGGGGCACTCAACTATCAGAATGAAAAGTCTCTTGAAGGAGGTAGTACTTGAGCTGATCCTTAAAGAAAGCTGAAAACTGCAAGAAGTGGAAGTGAGCAGCAATATCACCCCAAGAATGGGACACAGCCAGTGCAAAGTCAAAGGGGTGGTAGATGGGATATCATGAATGGTGAACAGCAATCAGGAAAGTTCAACTGGAGCAAAGATTGTTTTTGGGGAAGCAATGTGTAACCAATCAGGAAAGATAGTCTGAGATCAGATTGTAAGAGATTTAAAATGTCAAATAGAGAAATTTGTTCTTTACTCTTAAAGCACTGGGGAGCTGATGATATGTGAAGCATATGAGTGACCTGGTCAGCCCTGCATGTTAGGAATAGCAATTGAGATGTTGTAGAAGGATTAGAAAAGAGGAAAACTGGATTCAAGGGGACAAATTAGGATGCCATTATAATATTCCAGATGAGAAGTGATGAATTTGGATGAGGGTAATGGTGTTACAATTAGAGAAGAGTGAATGGGTGTGAAGGGGTCAAATTGAGAATATGACACCCAACTTGATAGGAGAGGTGAATTGAGATTGACTTCTAGGTTTTGAATGACATGGCCCTGAACATCAAAGTTCAGAGAAGTGGTGATTTTAGGGAAAAAAAATCCGATGTTGAACAGGTTGAGTCTGATTTGCCTAAGGGAATGTCCACAAATTCAATAGAGAGTTGGGGATGTGAGGCTGGAGCTAAGCAGAGAGATGAGAACTGGTTATGTTATATTTGACAATCATATATTACAGTTGAATGTAATGGCATCATCTAAAGGAAAAGGGAGGGAGAAAAAAGAAAGACTCAGCGCTGACAATCTGAGAGTCCACCCACACCTGGGTTGGGGGGGCGGGCATCAATGACAGAATGATGACTCTTACAAATCAGGATGACAAAAACCCAAGGAAGTAAGTATCCAGAAGAAGAGACTGCCAAGAGTATATAAGAAGTCTGTTTTAGGGCAAGCTGAGAATCAGGATATGGCACTATTGGGGGGTTCAGGACCTTGGAGACCAGCTCATCCGCTTCTGTCTGGATAAGAATTCACTCTTTACCATCACCACCAAGTGATGAAATAATCTCCACTTGAACACTTCTAATGATGGAGAACACAAGGCTTCTCCAGACAAGCCATTCCGCCATTAGACAATTCCAATTGCAAGAAAGTCTTTTCCTCAGATCAAGTCAAAATATCTCCTTGTAGAATTTACCCTTCATTCTAAATTCTGTCCTTAGGTACTACCCAGAACAAATCTAATCCTGACATGTTATAGATCTTCAAATACTTGAAGAAATCATGTTTACCTGGCTAAACATCCCCTCTTCCTTCAGCCCTCCTTAGTCCTCATCATAGTGACCACATTCTACTGGATATACCCAAGATTATGAATTCCCTTCCTGAAATGGGGCACCTAGAACTGGTAGAATCAGAGAGGCAAAATGGTGGATGGGGTCCAATGGAATATGTCCAAAATCCAAAAGACTGAAATTCTAAAGGAAAAACCTTAGGAATCATGTAGTACATACTGTAGTAAGTTAGATGAAAGTTCTAAAGAGGTAAATTATGTTTGATGTTGGTGAGGAATCTTCTTAACAATTAGGGTTACAGGGGCAGCTAGGTGGCGCAGTGGATAGAGCTCTGGCCCTGGATTCAGGAGGACCTGAGTTCAAATCCAGCCTCAGACACTTGACACTTACTAGCTCTGTGACCCTGGGCAAGTCACTTAATCCCAATTGCCTCACCAAAAAAACAAAAACAAAAACAAAAACAAACAAACAAAACAATTTGAGTTATTCAAATGGAAAATGGGCAGCCTCAAGAGGGGTTGGCTCATCCTTTACTTGAAGCCTTCTAGGGAAGGCTGGAAGACCAGTTCCCTGGTATGTTTCCTTGCATTTATTTCATAGATATCTTGAACATAATTACATATGGATGTACAGATATACTATCTCATGCAGTCAACTGTAATTTCCTTAAGAAAAAAGGCAGTTTCATTTTGATCTTTGTACCCCAAGTTCCTTGTTTGGGCCTGGAAAACACAGTAGGAACTCAATAAATACTGATTTAATGGCTGATCACTTGATATTGTAAGGGGAGTATTTGTTCAGAAGAGAATGGATTAGATGACCTCTGTACTCCCTTCCATTCTGTCTCTGAAATTCAGTGATTCTGTAGCACAGTGGGGTCAAAATAAAGAAATGAAGAACCAGATACCTTGACACCATTATCACACAGCCTCTGAACTTTGGAGAGAATGCCATTGTTCACAGAAATTGAAAGACAGTGGCAAAACAGAAGGTAAATTACTTCCTCTGCGTCCCAGATCTAGATAGTGGCATAACTGGAGGCCAGCTAGCCTGACTTTTGGCCATAGGGTCTTATTGCCACTCTTTGGGGGCACCCTCTAGAACTTGGAATCATCAGCAGTTCTTGATTCTTTAATTAAGAAAGTAGTCTTGGGACTGATCCCAGGGAGTGGTCAATTACCCAATTATTTCAATTGCATTTTAAATTAGGTTTGCATTTTCTTTGAAAATGATTTTTAAGTAACTTCACTTAAAATCTGAGCTTCAGTTTCCTCATCTATAAAATGGGTATAATTATACCTGTAATTGTCTACATGCCAGGGCTGTTTGTAATCCTTTAATGTACTGTATAAATGTGATGATTGGTATTATATGATCAATATAGTTCTTACTAATAATCATGAAAAACATAATATCCAAGGTTTATATCCTAAAGTTGTCTTTAGCTTGTAAGCAATAGGGAGTCATAGAAAAATTTGAGCAAGACAGTGATGTGGTCAGGCCTGTGCATTGGAAAGAAAAATTGTCAACTCTGTGGAGGATGAATAGAGGAAAGATAAGGAAACCAGTTACAATACTGTTATAAAAGTTCAAAGCAGGTAGATTTTCCTCACTGAAGATCTTGAAGGAGAGCCTAGTTAGCTGTTTGCTGGTCATGAAAGGCAGAATGGTATCTTAGATCAGGGGACTTGGACTCAGGAACAGCTAAGTTCAAAGCTGGTCTTGGTCACTTATAAATTAGCCCTGTGACTATGAAAAATCACAGCCTCATTGGGATTATCATCTATAAAATGGGGCTATTCACATGTGTAGTATATACCTTCATGGGATCATTGTGAGACTCAACTGTGATTACTTTTAATTTTATTTTTAAAGAACAATAATCTATTTTTTCTCTCTCCCCTCTCCCCTTACCAACTGATAAGAAAAGAAAATTATTGTAACAAATGTACAGTCATCCAAAATAAATTCCCATTTTGTCCATGTCCAAAAAGCATATGTATTTTAGCATGAACATTGAAATGATCAGTTCTCTGTCAGGTGGTGCATACCATAGATCATCATCAGTCCTCTGGAATAATGGTTGATCATTGCCTCAATCAGAGTTCTTAGGCCTTCTAATGTTTTTCATTTTCCCAATGTTATTGGCCTTGTGATGTTGCTTTCCTGGTTCTGCTCACTTCACACTACATCAGTTCATCCAAGTCAGCTTCCCAGGTTTCTCTGAAACAAGCCGTTTCATTATTTCTTACAGCACAATACATATTATGGTGCATTCATATACCTCAAGTATTTTGTAGTTTCAAAACACATTCTTGGTGTTAGTTGTCCCAGTGGTGATGATCATCATGAAAAAAGGTTGTCTGATTCAGGTTCAGGCTGGACTTGCTGGCTAATGGCCATTCTTCTAGCTCTGGAATACTATAATTCCATGGTTCTAAAGTAAAGCTATAGTTACATTATCAGAGAGAAGGAGACCGTTCCACAAAATTGACTCGGTGGTATCAACAGGATCTGGCAACTGATTGGATTGGGTAGGAGTTGGGGGTCTTCTCAACATTCTCCTTATCTATTTTCAAATTGCTATGGGGAAAATGTGAAAAAGTGATGTATAACCTTGAAACACAACCAGCTAGATCTAAGCAAAATGAATCCTGTGTATTAAAGAGAGAATTCTGGGGAGGAACGTCTGTCAGGAGGGTTATTTCTGAACACTGTGAGAAAGGCAACATTCAGCATAAGGTAGGAGATGAATGTTTCTGGGAAATAGCCTTAGATCATGCAATTAAAAGCTCCATTCCTAATAAAACCTGACATTTATGCAGCACTTTGTATACATTATCTCTTTGCAATCTCACAGTAATCTTGATGAGATAAATAATACAGGTACTCAGTCCCATTTTGCAGATGAAGAAACTGAAGGTCAGAGAACTTGAGACATGCCCCCAAAACACAAGGCTTATATGGATAAAAGGTAAGATTTGAACCCAGCTCATCCTGAAGGAGAATCAAAACTTCTCAAAGTTAGCAGACACTTCAGAGACCGCCTAACAACAACAATGACAGCAATAGCACTTATGTGGTGTTTTAATGTTTGCAAAAAGCTTTACAAATGTTATCACATTTGATCTTCACAAACCCCTGGAATATACGTGTTCTATTATATCCATTTTATCTCCAAATTCAGGCAGACAAAGGTTAATTGATTTGTCCAGGGTCACACAGCTCATAAGTATCTGAGACCAAATTTGAACACAGGACTTCCTGATGCTGTCTATTTGATCAGATTTTTCTGTTAACAACTGCTTCCCTTCTCCCACCCCAACTTCATCCAATTAGATCTCATGCAAGTCCCTGACTCCCAGAGATGGGAAAAAATTGAATTGGGCCATCTAGCCCCACACTTGTCTGAAACACAAATCCTTTCTGTGACTTCTCCAGTAGCTGCCTATCTAACCATCTCTTCTAATATTTAGATTTATTAATATATTTTGTTTTCACCCAACAGACCTTTGAGAATTTGAGAATAATACATAATTCTAAACACAAATCAAAACAACTCCTTTTATAAAGTGTATCCCTCCCTTCTCTACCCACTGGACAAGAAAAAGCAGATTATTAATGATTGATTGGCAGAAAGGAAGTAAACCTTAACTTTGAAGATCTGGTTCTCACAGTGAAGTTGTAAATATTCAGGGTTGTGTTGGCTTTTTAGACTTGATTTATATTGTGAAAAATCACCGTAAACCTGATTTTTTTAGTCTCTTCTTCCTTTCCTCTGTCCTACAAGTCTGAGGATCTTTCCCAGAGTTCTTCATATCCGTCATTCCCAGTATTGTAACCATATCCCCATAACCATACCATATATTCTTGTTCAATCATTCCCTCCTCAATGGAATCCATTTTGTTTACAGAATTTTCTTTTACAAATAATAATGCTCCAAAGCTATTCACACATAAAACATAGGTAGATGAGGAATTCCCAAACTATTCCTATTTAGTGGTTTATGGACCCTGAAGGGGTTACCAACAGTTGTCCAAGGGCTTCTTAATAAAAAATTATTTAATGCTACCTGAAGTAGTATATAATTGTCAAATATGTTGTCACCCTTCTCTGGGGGTTCACAACACATTTTCTTTTGTTGTTTTTGTTAAAAAGGCTTCATAGGACAACAGCAAAAATGAGAAAACCCCTCGGAACCCCTGATCTAGACCGTGGCATGCTAGGACAACCCTGAGAACTTGTGCATCATAATACACATGCATACACACACACACACACACACACACACACACAATTGGGTGATAGTAAAGATGTGATTTATTGTGGAATACCACTTGTGAAATCTTGCCTATTTCCCTACTGATATCCATTTCAACTTTTCCCTCAATGCATATGTATGATATTTTCCTAGAAATTATATGCAGATGAAAGAGTAAACTATATGAGTTATTAGTTATTAGTGTTATTTTGTTTGTCTTTTACCCCCAAAATAATACAGACTGAGAGTATTCCCATTCCTTAGTTATATTTTCTTTCTTCATATACCTTGAGCCCTCAAAATTGTTTTACATAGAAGTCTCTGTATTTCTGTCTGTCTGTGTCTCTGTCTCTTTATCTCTCCCCCTCTATCCATTCCTCTTACCCCCATCTCATAAACACATACATATGGTTTAGTCAAGTTTCTTTTCCTTCTTTGTCATTTCTTCGATCCTATTTTCTACTAACTTTTGAAGTTAGATTACATTCATGAGGTCTCCACTGTCCTTGATGGTTTAAAGTGTTTATTATAAAAATCCTTGCAGATCTTTTTCATTTTTGCATGTGTATTTATGCCCTTACTTCCAGGTTTATCCTTAAATGCACTCTAAATGACTTTACTTAGTTGGGGCTCTTGTCACTTTTTCTTTAAACTTGCCTTTTCATTCACTGCTCTTCACTATTTTATAAGGCAATAAGATTTTGCAAATGAGATTATATTTTTAAAGTGATATTACCTTTGGCTGCCAAATTTCTTTGGTTGACAAGAACAACCAAATCTGGTTGCTGAATAAGATTTTTTAAAATTCATTTTTGTTCTCCTTATGGTGATTGATTTATATTAGTTAAATTTTCGTATGAAATTGTTATAATAGGAGTTAATGTATTTTACTCTATCCATTTCACATTTTTTGGCATTGCTAATTTGTTTAAATAGGTCATTTTTATTTTTCTTATTTCATCTCAACTTTATCTTTGTTTTAACAAGTTGGTGTTCTTACTGCACAGAGTTCAATTAGGAATGAATCCCATTTTATTAACAAGTCATTTGCCATCTGATAAACTGTAATAAATTTAATTTTTTGACATTGTTGGTGCTCACCATGACTAGTGGCTACCAATTGTTTTATTGAAGAAACTCTTCATGAAAATATTCATGCCTGTGTAATTTATACTTTTAGCCTTTAGCCTTCCTCATGCCTTCTCTATGAACTGTTTTCCACCATATTGATTTTTTGGCCATTCTTGCCTATCCCTACCTTTTCATTCAAGTCATTAAAGTAATAAAGCATACATCTATTACTTTGGAGGGTCTTTTTGAGTTTTTCATAGAATTTCTCTACCTCTTTATGCTCTGCAACAGAGATTATCACATAAGGTGCATTTTTTTCCTAGTGATCTTTTTCAAATCCATATCATTAGCACTGCAATGTGAGATAAACAAATGTCCCATGAAATGATGGTTATTGTTGCCTTTGGACACAAGATAAACCCAGCTCTGCCAACTCTTTTATTTGCCTCTCAAAGAACGATTTGTGAGTCCTCTCATACCTTCCATTAATTGTAGTTCCCTTTTGTTTTCTGATTTATTTTATAATAAAAATGGCAAGATCAACATGACTCAGAGTTTTAATAGAATGTCCATTGGACAAGGATCTCATGCTTCAAATAATAAGAGCTAAGCTAATATTTATGAGCTATTTAAAAACTGTGTGCTTAATCACGATGATGATGAAGAGGAGGAGGAAGATGGGTATGATTTACAAAACACTTTAAGGTTTACAAAGAGCTTTGCATATGTTACCTACTTGTCCCCTCATAAGAACCCTGTGAAGTCATTGGTACTGTTATTCCCATTTTATAAGTAAGAAAACTGGGGCAGAGAGGGGCTAAATGATCTTCCTGGTGTCACACAATTAATAAGTGTTTGAAGCTGGATTTAAACCTTGGTCTTTAGTCCAGGTTGCTAGATAATTAACTGCCTCTCCTTGTCAATATCAAAGCAGACATAGCTATATAAGATTAAGATACATTTTGCACCTTTCTTTATAACATGGGTTGCTGTTTTGAAAAACTACACATTTTAAACAGGCCAGCATATTGGCTATGAATGATTCTGTACCTTGGTGAGTAGACTAGCTTTCATAAGCAGACACAAACATTAGTTGTTAGGTTCATATATAAAGTATTTTCCAATATAGTGGAACTAGCCAGTCATTGTCCTTCATATCATAGGTATGGCCCTAGAGAACCCAAAGTCATAGCCACATTGTGATGAAGTATTATTGTAGGAAATTGGAAAGCTTGGGACACCCTAGGTTCACTGAGAAAGCCAAGATCACATTGATTATTTTTATGCTACATTTCACTGTTGACTAATATTAAGATTGTGGTCGACGGGAGTCCACAGCTCTTATCCCTATGACTTATATTTCTAGGTCACGTGTCCTCCATCCCATATTAGTGATGTTGATCTATTTCTGAGTCCAGCGACAGGCTTTAGATTACGCCCATTCAATGCAATTTAACCCAATATTCTAGTTTGCTAGGGTCTTTTGGATGCTGACTCAGACATCCAGGATATTATTTGTCCCTCCCAACTTTATGTCATGTGAGAACTGATAAGCATGCCATCTCTGCCCATTAGTCATTATCTGTGCCAGGGGACAAGTAGCTAGTCACCTAAAAGAATGATATATGGGACTGGTGAGTTTTGGGGAAGGAAAGAGAAAAGGAATGAGCATTAAATAGTACCTACTTTGTGACTGATACTGTGTTAAATGTTTTACATATATTACTTCATTTTACCTTCACAATAACTCTGTGAGGTAGATATTGTTATCATCCCCATTCTACAGTTGAGGAAACTAAGGCAAACAGAGGTTAACTGACTTACTTTGGGTTACAGAGCTAATAAATGTCTGAGGTTGAATTTGAACTCAGGTCTTCCTGATTCTAGCCCCAGTTGGTTTTAGAGGACATGTAGTCTAATCCCCTCTTTTTAAAAGAGGACGAATTGGAGATATGTTGGGGAAATGACTTGCTCAAATTTATAGAAAGTAGAAAGTAGCAGAGAACATATTTGAACACTGGTATTCTAACTCCAGAAGAAGAGAGATCATGTCATGGTTCATATATGGTTATATGGTTCATATATAAATATATATATATATATATATATATATATACACACACACATACGTATATATAGTATATGTATTTATATATTGATATATACATTATATGTACTATATATGCATATATTATATGTGTGTGTGTGTGTGTGTGTGTATATATATATATATATATATATATATATATATATATATAGTCTTTTAGTTTGATAATTGTGTTTCACACTCCAATCCATCCTCCACTCAGTCTCCAAATTGGTCTTTGTAAAATGCAGATCTGATCATATCACTCCCCCTATTCAATAACCTGCAATGGTTCCTTATCACCTCCAGAATGAAATAGAAAACCCTCTGTTGAGCATTCAAAGCCTTCCATAACCTGCCCCCATCCTACTTTTCTAGTCTTCTTACACCTTACTCCCTGCCTTGTATTCCTCCACCCACTGATACTGGACCACTAAGACCTAGAAAGGTGAATGAATTTTCCAAAATCACAAGAAAACTGAGACACTTCATAGCTTGGTAATTGGCAAAGTAAGAATTCGAACTCAAGTCTTCTCACTCAAAATTGAATGCACTTTCTCTTGTACCAGAGTTCTGGGATTGGAGCTAAGCTCTCCTGATTCTACGTTCAGTGCTCTTTACCCAGTGCCAGCTTCCTTTACATGGGTGCTCATACACATGCACACCGATGCATGTATTCTCTTCTCAGAGACAGGAGATCCCTTGCCCCCAGTGGTCAAATCTGGGTTGAAGAAGAGGCAGAGAATGATCTGTTTCTGGGGCCCAGGGCTCCCACCAAGCTCCATGAGCTTCCCAGAAGAAAAGCACAACAACAATAAACATGAGAATGGCAAGGCTAGTAATTGATGATGATAATGAATGTTTATAAATTTAAATGATGCATCTACTCCTTTCAGAATTTCCAAACACTCTCCATAAATATCTGTTTGTTCTGAGATTATCATTCCTTTTTTCCCACACAGAGCCCCAACATTTGGAGGCTGTTAAGCTGCCAATCCCACACCTCACCAAGAGTGTGTGGGCATCCAAAACTTTTGCCCTCTTTCTGCAGTTGGTAGACACTGGCCCAAGTTCTAGGCCGGGAAAACTTTTTTTTCCTGTTGTTTCTGGTTCCTGGGCAGATTCTGAAGGCCATTGATGGTGGCAACTTCCCAAATGCCTCTAGGCCCCACACATGCTCTCAGCTACCAACTGGCTGGAGAAGTTGGTCACCTTTGTGGGCATTGTGTCCTTGGTCAGTTGAAAGAACTGAGAGTGCTTTGCATTTATATACACTTTAGGATATATTCTTGTGGAAGGGAGTAATGGGTTGTGTGGCAAAGTTGGGGAGGGTAGGAGGAAGGGGCGGGAATGTGCAGGCTGAACAATGAAAAGAGTCTGGGTGGGGGGAAGGGAGCACTTTTAGATTATTGTGTACTGTTCTGGGTGACATATTCTGGGAAGGATATCAACAAAGGCAAGAGTGTCCAGGCAGAGGGAACCAAGATTTTGGAGGGCTTTGCATCTAAGGTGTATGAACTTCAGGTCAAGGAACTAGTGACATTAATCCTAAAGAAGAGAAGGTTGAATGATATTCTTAAGTATTTTAAGGGTTGTCCTATAGAAAAGAGATCAGGGGCAGCCAGGTGGTACGGTGGATAAAGCACCGGCCCTGGATTCAGGAGGACCTGAATTCAAATCTGGCCTCTGACACCTGACACTTACTAGCTGTCTGACTCTGGGTAAGTCACTTAACCCTCATTGCCTCACAAAAAAAAGAAAGAAAGAAAGAAAGAAAGAAAGAAAGAAAGAAAGAAAGAAAGAAAGAAAGAAAGAAAGAAAGAAAGAAAGGAAGGAAGGAAGGAAGGAAGGAAGGAAGGAAGGAAGGAAGGAAGGAAGGAAGGAAGGAAGGAAGGAAGGAAGGAAGAAAGAAAAAAGAATGAAAGAAAGGGAAAAAAGAGATCAGTCTTATTCTCCTTGGCCCCAGAGGATACATACATACATATTGGATATGCATATGTTTGTGTTTGTTTATGTGTACATATGTGCACATATATGTGTGTTTGGATGCATTGGGTGGATATATGTGTGGCTATATGTATGTAGGTATAGATATTTGTGTCAAAACACAAAACAAGCCTCCATACATAGTTGCAAAACCACCCAAACTCCTCAAGTGGAGGCTGGATGACTGTAAGATATACAGAATTAAAACAAACCACATAGAAACAGACCACAAAGTGTTTTCCTCAACACTGTCAATCAGAAAGTGAGATTATCATGAACCTCTTTTTGAAGATGATGAAACTGAGGCTCAGGTAAGTGGTTTGTTTAAGGTTGCCCAGCTAGAGAATTTCAGAACTGGGATTGGATCCAATGCCTCCTGACCCAGCTCTCTTTCCACAGCACAAATCTGACTCTTAAGGGGGCTGCGTAAGGCAGGGAGGGTTTTATTAAATGACCTCTGAGGGCCCTTATAAGTCTCAGAGTCCATGACTCAGGAGACAAAATGAAACGGGGGGAAAAAAAGAAAGAAAAAAAATTAACTGGGAGTCATGCAAGCTGAATTTAAATCTTCTCTCTGCCATTAATTAAGTGTAGAACTTGGGAGAAGTAACTTTATGCCTCTGTGCCTCAGTTCCCCCACTTGTCAAACTAGTAGGCTGGAGTGATTCTAAGCTCTCTTCTCCTGAGCTTTGATTCTATCATTTCATTAAGAACCCACCCAGTGGATTTTCATTCCCTTTGCCAGAAAGGAAATCACTAGCTCTTTTGTCTTTAGACACATCCCTTCACAGTCAGTTATGTCCAGAGCAAGGGAGGCGGGGTGGAGCCAGGGAGAGGGGAAGTTAGCTTGGGTGTATGTAAGGATAAGTTGGGGAATGGCTAAGGAAGCTTGCAGCTGCTGCAAGTCTCACTATTCCCTAATATAACTCTCTGTAATGGGATCCCTTATATCTCTATTGTGAGTGAAAGGTCATTCTGGGTATGGGTTTATGGAAAAAATAAAACCCAAAAGAGGGGGGAGGGGGATGAGCTGAAAGCCTGTCTCTGAAATGGCAAGAATTACCAGGATGTGTATGTCTGTCTGTGCATGTGGGTGTGTACTAGTGCATATGTTGTATATATGTGGGTTGTAGAGGGAGGAGTCACTTCCTCAGAATCACAGAACATTCAATTTGGAAGGGACCTTTTAGGTTACTTAGCCCACTCTACTCCCAAATATACAGATAAGGAAACTAAATACCAAAGAGAAATGACCAACCTAAGGTCACTGACTGATTTCCTGGAAAATACAGGGAGATGTGATCTGAAGGGCTTGGGAGATAAAAGGCAGGAGGTGAATTTTATGCTAACAGCATTGGATTATAGGCTCATAGATCTAGGTGTACAAATTTCAGAGGCCATAACATCAATTCACTTCATTGTATAGATAAAGAAACTGAGGCCCAGGGAAGTAAGATGACCTTCCCAAGGTCACACAAATAGTAGATACATAGATGATAGAAGAAAGAAAGAGAGAGAGAGAGAAGGAAGGAAGGAAGGAAAGAAAGAAAGAAAGAAAGAAAGAAAGAAAGAAAGAAAGAAAGAAAGAAAGAAAGAAAGAAAGAAGGAAAGAAAGAAGGGAAGGAAGGAAGGAAGGAAGGAAGGAAGGAAGGAAGGAAGGAAGGAAGGAAGGAAGGAAGGAAGGAAGGAAGGAAGGAAGGAAGGAAAAAGGGATGGGGGGAGGAGAGGAAGGAGGGGAGAGGAAAATCATTTATTTACAACTTACTAAATTCCAGGCAAATAACAAATAGGACAGCCGGGATTCAAACCCAAGAAATCTGTCTCCGGTTTTAGCTCTCCAAGTGACAGAGAAGTGAATATTTTGAGTAGGCCCCTAAAACAATCAATCTAGCCTTATGCATGCACACACACACACACACACACACACACACACACACACACACACACTCATGCACACATACACTCACCCATGCATAGAAGTGTTCCCTGCAGTCCAATTTTCCCCCAGCTGCACCAAGCTCTGCTTTCCAGCAGGGGACATCCATAGCCCAGACAACAGAAATCCAGCCCAGCAGATGGAAGCGTCCATAATCCTGGGCTTTTAAATGAAAATTATGAAGCATTGGGAGACACAAAGCTGACCTCAGCCCATTCACTATCTTGTTCTGCAAAGACAAAAGTCCTGTGGTGGGATGACCCACCTCTTCCTTGACTACAGACAGAAGGAGGGGGGAACCTCAGCTTAATCTAAGGCTCATAATCGTGTGTTAACATCATGAGGCCAGAGAGACCATTTTGCTCATACTAATTGTATAGAATTCACTCTGGCCTGATGCACAGAAAGAACCCAGATCATAAAAGCTGGGGAAATGGAGCCAGCATTGTGTGACTCATATCTCAGCTGAGGTCATCCGAGGGGATGCTGTGGATATACAAGCCCTGGAGATTAGAGGGGCTCAGTCTTGCTTTGCCTGATGTCTGAGCCATAGACTCATTGAATATCTGTCCCTACATGGGAGATGTCATGATGGAAATAGTCATTCTGTCCTGGGGAACAGCAGAAATATAAGCAACCACCCAACCTCAATCACACCGGACCTTTTTTATGCCTAGTTCCAGAGAAAGAAAAGAGGAATATGGGGAACCTGGGACAGGTCAGTTATTTCCCAAAAGGATCATGGGTAACATGCTCCCCACACACACACGCAGAAATTTTATATTAGGAAAAGCAAAATGAGTCTTTCTTTGATGCTGTTTGGTTGTCTTCAGTTGTGTCTGACTCTTTGTGACACAATTTTGAGTTTTCTTGGCAAAGATACTGGAGTGGTTTGTCATTTTCTTCTCCATCTCATTTTTCAGATGAGGAAACTGGGGCAAACAGGGTTAAGTGACTTCCCAAGGGTCACACAGCTAGTAAGTGTCTGATGCCAGATTTGATCACAGATCTTTCTCACTTAGGGCCCAGCGCTGTATCCACTAGGCCACCTAGCTGCCTAAAATGGGCCTAAAAAGAATTATTTTAAGAAAGCAAGTTACTGAACTTCAATGATACTTTTCTCTTTATTTTCAAATAGTCTCATACCCTAAGACTGTGAAGATACAGACCCTTCTCTCTTTCCAAATGCCATCCATCAATCTTTGACTGGCCTGTAGAGGACTCCAATCAATGTAACAGAAAACTGGGTAATTAAAGTCCAGCCCTTAGGAATATATGCAATGTACTTGGCCTGATACAATCCCTCACATGGATTTAAGGACAACTATTATATGGCTCAGACACTTACTAGTTGTGTGACCTTGGGTAAGTGAATTCACAGTTTATCTCAGTTTCGTCATCTATAAAATGGTCTAGAGAAGAAAGTGGTAAACCTTTCTAGTATCTTTGCCAAGAAAACACCAAATGGAGTCTTAAAGAGTCAGAAGTGACTGAAATGACTGAACAGCAGCAAATTATATGACTATTTGTGGTCCACTTGGATCAAGCTCCCATGGATTTAATTACCATCTTTATGCTGATGATTCTCAAATCTGCTTAACCTGCCAAACTCTGCTTATCTCTAGTCTTTCCCTCCCAACTTCCCTCTCCACCTTCCCTATGACTGACAAAGGCTCTACCAGACTCCAAGTCCCTCATGCTCACAACCTAGGAGTCAGCCTGGACTCCTCATTATCTCTCACCCCTACATCCATGCTCTTGCAAAGACCTGTCCATTTAACCTTTACAACATCTCTCAAATTTACCCCCTTCTCTATTCTGATGTTTCCACCAGACCCTCATTACCCACACCTGGACTGTTGCACTATCCTGTGGGTGGGTCTGCCTACCTCAAGTCTCTCCCCACTCCAATCCATATTCCATCCAGACCAAAGTCTATTTTCTCCACTGGGTTGACATGAAACCATGAGCACATGGCCTTGATGTTTCTTCAGTCTCTTTATGTCTAATCTTTCCTCCCTTAGGTGAAAAATATTGGATATGGAATGGATGAGCCTGTGACCTTTTGAGCTGTAAAAAGTCAGAGGAATAAGTCACTAGATACTGAGTGATAGGAGCCCACAGCAGAGTTTGGGGGCATCTGAGGCTGGTGAGGAGTGAAGAAACAAGGAACCAACCTGACTCAGTGTAGCTGTAGATTGAAAACAGCAAAGAGGGAGTAACACATCTTTTAACTATCATATTTGGAAGTGAACTTCCACATGGTGAGAGGAAATCCTCTGTGAGCAGCTGCTTTAAATGTGAACCCACTCTCCTCAGGTAGTGCAGAGAAGAATGTGCCATGCCCCACCCCACCCCATCCCACCAGATGTTGAGGAAAGTATTTATAATTCTGTTACTGAAAAAAAAAAATAAGTCTCTCTCTTCACTTCCCATCACTTTGATGCCTTCTGCCACTATCTTCACTCCTGCCTCACATGAAGGCTAAACCCTCTACATACCAAATTTCTCCTCACCAAGGCTAAACCCTCTACATATACGAGTGATCCCATTTCATTCTGTCTTCTCCAAGAGAAAGGCTCCTCTATCATCCTTCCTCTCTCATTTATCTTCATTCTTTCCTATCTGTTTCCTGGCTGTTTCCCAACTGCCTATAAATATACCCATGTTTCCCCCATCCTCAGAAAATCCTCACTTGATCCATTTATCCAAGTTAACTATCATCCCTTCTCTCCTACCTTTTGTGGCTAAACTCCTTGAGAAGGTTGTTTACCATAGGTGCAGACACTTTCTCTCTTCTTAACTCTCTTTGGTCTGGCTACCAGCCCTATCATTCCACTGAAACTGCTCTCTCAAAAGTTCCTAATGATCTCTTCATCACCAAATCTAATGTCCTTTTCTCAGTCTTCATCTTTCTTGACCTCTCTTTTGCCTTCGCCACTGTTGATCACTCTCTCCTTGATACTCTTTTCTTTCTATGTTTTCAGATGCCACTCTCACCTGGTTATCTTCCTACCTGACAGCTCCTCCTCAGTCTCCTTTGCTGAATCTTCCTCCAGGTCATGCCTTCTAACTGTCAGTTTTTCCAAGGAAGCTGTCCTTACCTCTATTTCCTTCTTCCTTCATATTATTTTTCTTGGCGATCTCATTTGCTCCCAAGGATTCAATTATCCTATCTATGCTGTTGTTCTTCGAATCTCCTTATCCATTCCTAACCTCCCTGCTAACTTCTGGTTTCAAATCTTCAATTACATATTAGACATCTCAAGCTGAATGTCCTGCAGACATTTTAAATTCAACATGTCCAAAACTGAACCCATTACCTTTTCCTCCTTCTACCCTCTCCCCTTATAAACCTCCCTATTTATTTTGTTGAAAGCACTGCCAATATCCCAGTCCCTCAGGTTTGCAACTACTCACTATTCCTCATCTCTCCCCACCCCCTGATCCAATATTCCAAGGTCTGTTTATTTTCCCTTTGTAAAATTGATTGCATATGCCCCCTTCTCTCCTCTGACACTGCTACCACCCTGAAACTACTTAAAGAGTGCCTGATATATAATAGGTATTTAAAAAAATGTTCATTGACTGAGTGAATGACTGGTAGAGACCTTAATCACCTCAGATTTGACTACTGAAAGCCTGCTGGTTAGTCTCCCAGACACGAATCTCTTCCCACTCCAATCCATCCTTTTCTTAGCCATCAAAATAACCATCCTAATGCATAGGTCTGACCACATCATCCCTTACTCAGTAAACTCCAGAGACTCCCTATCACCCCCAGGATCAAATACCAAACCCTATTTGACATTCATAGCCCTTTATAACCTGCTCCTTCCATCCACCTTTTTAGTCCTATCCTGCCCACTCACTTTGGCCCCCAACACATACTCTTCAATACAGTCACTCGGGCCTTGTTGCTCTTTCCCAAACAAGTCATTCCGTGTTCCAAACTCTTACATTTTTCCTGGCTGTCCTCCATGTCTGTAACGTGCTCACATCTCATCTCTACCTCCCGGCTTCACATGGCTTCCTTCAAGTTCCAGCTCAAATTCCACTGTCTATAGGGAGCCTTTCTTAAGTCCTTCCCTAGAACCTTTCCCCTGGTGATTATTTTCTATTTATCTTCCACTCATAGCTTGGTTATACAGAGTTGTTTGTAGGTTGTTTTCCCCATTCGATTTGGAATCTCTTCTAGGTCAGGGGCTGTCTTTTGCTTTTCTTTGTATCTTCCAATGCTTGGTATGGTGCCTGGCACATAACAGGCACTTAATAAATGTCCATTGAATGACTGGTTGTTCTTATTCTGTTTTCAATAAATATCCATTAGTAAAAGTGATGAAATTCTACTGGGGTGCTAATCATTGGTGATTGATTTGGGCAAGAATACATGAGAATGGATACTTGAGCTAGTAAAACACCGCCCCTCACGGGCTCCCCTAGAACCTTGGGTGGGAGAAGATGTAGTCAGAGTTTCTAACCAGCAGAACTGAAGTCCCGACTTAATAGTGAGAGTAGGAGTTAGGATAAGAACCCTGAAAGGTTTCCAAGGATTATATGGACTCCATTGGGTAGGGAAAAAAAGGCTTTCTTTCACTGCATGAAAGTTGGAGTCTTTCCCTTAGCTTGCTATGTACTCATAGTAGAATGTACACATAGTACTCCCAGTTGTATATACATACATGGTGGTATGTACTCATAGTAGAGTGGAAGTCACTTAGGGTAAGAATGGTAATTTCTTGAAGGCAGAGGCTCTTGTTCATACCTCATTGTATCTTCAACATTCTAGGCTTGAGAGTCTATGATTAATAAACTCAATTCATTTTAATCAACTTCCTTGTGCTTAATCACCATCAAGATAAACCAAGACAAAAACTGTAGAGTCTCTGTCTTTGAGACACTTACATTCTGCTGGGGTATACAATATGTGCATATTTAAGTAAATCCAAATATTTTCCAAGTAAACCCAAAGTAATCTCTTGAGGAAAGCACTAGCCACTTGTGGAGGTGAGTGGCCTCCTTCAGGAGGTGGGATTTTGACTTGAGCTTTGAATGAATGAGTGAAGCGATCAAAAAGCATTTTGTTAAAAGTCCTACTGCATGCCTGGCATTGTGCTGGGTATTAGGTATATGAAGACAAAGAAATCTTTCCCACCCTCAAGAGGCTAACAATCTACTTGAAACAAACAACATTTCTGCAGCTGAGAAAATAATAAATATTGACAAAGCCAGTATGCAGTAATTTCAGAGGGGTGATAACACAAACAAGTGTGTGGGTATAGGGAAGAATCAAAGAAAGACCCTCTCCAGGAGATAGCTCTTAAACCAGAGCCTGGGGATACTTGTTGGAGTGGATTTGATTGGATACTTGAAGGTTATGCCAAGAGAACATGAGATCTGGCAGTTTCTACCAAGCTGGAGAGGCTTCAAATTCCCAGTGATGCACTTATATAATTTTTATTGTTATTTGAAGACATGCCTAGCTAAGCTAGAAGTTCATTGCCAGAGAGTTTGTCCCTAGGATTTGGTGCATCACACTCCTGATCAAGTCACAACACCTGGTAATAAAGTGTGGAAGAGTCAGTGGTCAGTATTACTAAATGAAACCTCCCCCCACCCTCTACATACCCACCCACACAAACATTGAAAAAAATTATGGATCCTTACAGTATCAAAAAAATGAAATACACAACCCAGAATAGACTGGTATAATGTTAGTTCCCTCTGGGGTCACTTCCCTAAATCACACTGAACTCATTGGTCCAGCATCCAGAGGGAAACTAACAATTCCTGCACTTAGAATGCTAGGGGTAACCCTGAAGGTTTGGGGTTTTTAGCACTATCAATAATGAGCCCTCACATGGTACCCCTCTCAAAGATCACCAATTAGCCAACCATAGTTAATGATCTTTTAGAAAGGACTATTTACTGAGATGGTCTAATAAGGAGAATGAATGCATAACATTCTCTCCCACATGAGGGCATATTCTCTCCCTTGGAGAGAGGGAGTTTGACATTTAGTGATTCATGTTGCCAAATGGCAAACTCATGTCTTTTGGTTATTAGAGGTCCTTTTTTCTCCCTTAGCAAAGTCCAAATGAATCATACCTTCAGTGTGTGTAGCTCTCTACTGCATGGATGGGGAGCTAAGATGAGGAAGTTTGTCAAAGAATAATGTTATCAAGCAGTAGCATAGTTGAAGATTTCTGATAGTTCCCATGGAGATAAGAAGCAGGTAGACAAGGTCACAAGAATGGCCTGGCAGATTAACTAGGAGGAGGCAGAAATTTTTGGAGTAAATGGCAAAGTTTGGTCCCTCACCAGCCTCTCCAGCAAATAATGTAGGACAAACAAGATGTTAACGTTGTCCCAAAGTCCCATTAACATTATCTGCTCTTCTGATTGCTTCCAATCTAATAAAAGGAAGAAAAGGGGATGGCAAAGGGAGAGAGGCAGTATGCAAAAAGACTTCTTGGCCTCTGACCGTACCTGTATTACCCTTATCAAGTCATTGTATCTTTCTAAGCTTCATTTTCCTCATCTGAAAAAAGTATAATGAGTATTGTAATAACTTGAACTCCAACCTCTTAGTGCTATTATGAAGATCAAAAAGAGAATGGAAATATAGCACTTTATAAATCGGGGAGTATTACATATCGCTTAGATGTTTATTATTTAAGGAGAAAAGAGTGGTATGGAAGCTAGGACTCTGTACCTGGGAACTGAAGATCTGGGTTTAATTCCTGAGTCCAAATAGACTCAAATAGACTAGCTGTATAACCCATCACAAGTTATTTAAATTCCCTGCACCTCAGTTTCCTTGAAAGTTAAATGAGGCTATTGAGCATATATTACCTCCAATGTCCCTGATAACTCTATCTTTATGAGCCTTTGATGCTGCTTCTTTTTTATCACTTACTAACTTTCTTACCTTGAGAAAGGTAATCAAAGATCCATAGGTCCTAAATTCTTAATATGTAAAAATGAGAAAGCAAGATTCTAGGGTCCCTTTGCTATTCTAGTAATCAGTGAAAATGGGATAATTATAATTAAAATATCCTCCTACAAGAGTTTTGTAAGAATCAAATGTCATAATGCACATATAAAGCTTGGTAATATTTTAAATGCTTTGTAGACAAAGGATCTATAAATATGATGATCAGGCCATAGAGAGTTGGCTTTGGAGTCATAAAGAGTTTAGTTCTTTCCTCTGACTCATAATAATTGTGTGACCTTGGGCAAATCACATGCCTAACCTTTCTGTGTCCCAGGCAGTTCTCAAAGACCCTAAATTCCAGAGTAGGTCTCAATGTTCACTAGTTTGCGGGGTTCCTAATCAGATATTCCCTACACCAACAAAAAGACAGATCTCTCAAGAAGATGAAGAAGAGAGAGAGGAAGAAGATGAAGATAAAAAAGCAGAAACAGATAGAAAAGGAGAAGGAGGAAGGAGGAGGAAGAAGAGGAAGAAAAGGAAGAAGGAAGAGGAGAAAAAGGAGAGGATGAAGCCCCCTCTTTTTCTTACTGTTTTTTTTTTCAGGAAAGGAGAATAGCAAGGGTATGTTGTTTAAGGTTTTTTAAAGTTTGGACTGAGCCCCAGCTAATTCAGACAGAATTCTGGAGGCCAGATGGGAAGGGCTCTATAGTGGAAGGAGAGAAAAACAAGATTTGAACAAGTCTTTCATCTTGACTGCCAAAAGTGCATTTCAGGGGGCCCCAGGTCAAGAAGAAGAGAGAAAGGGGGTGTGGTGGTTTGGCCAATCCACACTGGAAATGATTTTGATGAAGATAAAATACTCCGGTTGCATCCTTGGTTCCTAGATGGATGCTCATACTAACAAATCTGTTCTGCCCTAAAGCTTTTCTATCCAAACATTTCTATAGCCTCCATCACTATTCATGTTCTCAAACAATCACAGACATAGAAGAGAACCCAAGAAGGTATTCAATTCATCTCCTTGCCTCCTGGCTGGACCACACAGTTGGGTAAAAAAGAAATCCCTATTTTTAAAGATTTTCAGAGAATAAAATTTCCCAGAAAAGGAGATTTCCCAACTTTCCTTGGAATTCAGTGTTTACAGCTCTGCTGGGAATTGCTTCCTTACATCTCAGTGAGTAGTGTTAGAAGAAAGAGAACTGGCTTAGGGATTGGAGATCAGGGACTTGACTCTAGGCTTAATGTGCTGAGTGAACTTTGGCAAGACTGGAACTTCTGAGTCTTACTCTTCATCTGTTGAATGAGGAAATGCTTTCTAAGGTTCTTTGTTAATAATCACTTGCATTTCCAAAGCACTTTAAAAGTCACTTACTTGTGTCATAACTGCCCCCAGGAGGTATGTAGTGCAAGTATGATTATGTCCATTTTGCAGGTAGGAAAGTTGAGGTTCAGAGAGATTGAATGATTTTTGTCATGGATACACAGATCTGAGTTTCAACCCAATGCTACGTGGTGGCAGGAGCAATGAATGCTTCAGTACATCATACTCCTTTAAAGTATAGACTTTTTCCGAGTCAACCTTGGAGAAATGATTATTGGAGACAGAGAGACAGAGAGGAGGGGAGGGGGGAAGGGGAGAAGAGAAGAGAAGAGAAGAAAAGAGAGGAGAAGAGAAGAGAAGAGAAGAAAAGAGAAGAGAAGAGAAGAGAAGAGAAGAGAAGAGAAGAGAAGAGAAGAGAAGAGAAGAGAAGAGAAGAGAAGAGAAGAGAAGAGAAGAGAAGAGAGGAGAAGAGAAGATGTTATGGGGAAATAGAGTGGGGGGTTGAGATAGGGGTTCTTAGGAATTGCTCTTTAAAGAATGAAACCCCGGGCAGCTAGGTGGTGCAGTGGGTAAAGCACCGGCCCTGGATTCAGGAGTACCTGAGTTCAAATTTGGCCTCAGACACTTGACACTTACTAGCTGTGGGACCCTGGGCAAGTCACTTAACCCCCAATGCCCTGCAAAAAAATAAATAAATAAATAAAAAGAATGAAACCCCCTTGCACACAAATCCAATTAGAATAAAATAATAGTTTATTTAGGTGTTAGGGAAAGGAAACCAAGAGAGAAATCCTTGGACTTCTTCTCATGGGGAGAAGGCATAGCACAGAAGTGTGGCTCTGAGATACCAATCTCCTCGAGCAGGAGACAGGCAGATACTTTTATAGATCTTTGATGGTGGCCTGATGAGCTGATCATCTGACTGTGAAAAGTTCCCTTATTGGGGGAGGATCATTCCCCACTGGTGATGGCTGGGGGAAGTTGGGTTAGGGGAGGCTCTGGATCTCTCAAGCCATCTCTGTTCTCCTCATGCCACAAAGACCACACCAAAACTCATCTCCCTGAGGGTTGGGGGAGACTGGAATGAAGGGTGGTGGTCCTGGAGCTAGCTCAGTCCTAATCTTGTGTTGTTTATTTCTTTAGGTGTGTAGGTCCTTTGGTTTAGTTTCTCAAGAAGAAGGTTCTTTTGATTTATCCCACAAAACTTCTGGGGTACCCACGGCCATTCAAATGAGGTACCTAGGCCCATAACAGAAGAGACTCAAATTACGAGTGAGAAGAAATCTAGAGTTGGCAACATCCTCAGAGTCCATCAAATCGTGTCCTTTCCTTTTACACATGAGGAAATTGAGGCCCAAGAAGGATAATGTACTTGCCCAAAGTCGCACATATCCTAAGTGACCTAGAATTGAGACCTGGGGTACACTCACACAGAAGGAGCATGACCATGCTCCCTTTGCATCCATAGATGCTGTTTAATTTTTGATTCAACAAATCAACTCTGCAGCAGGTATAACAACCCCTGAAAGTACAAGTTTAGGACAAATACAAAGAAATTTCTCAAAAAGTATTAGAAAGGTGGGAAGAGATCAATTGTTGAACTTGTTAAGGAAAGGCTGGGAGTGGCAAGGGACTACAACTTACAATTTGCATCATCGTCGTCGTCGTTGTCATCATATTTGGTGCTTTTTTTAGCAGTTTTATGATTTCTTAAAATTCTTTCACATTTAGATGGAAATCCCTTTAAAATGTTCTGGCCTTCTCCATAGCTGGCACCTGGGTCTATGAAATGTTACTTCAGACTACACTTTGTAGAATTCAGTCTCACAGTGGACTGAATGAGAGAAATTCCAAGTTAAATCAGGAAAATGAAGTTGACCAACCTGGTCTGATCAGCCCAAATTATTAAAAATTAATATGATTTCAGAAATGGGGCATCTGGACAGAGAGAGACAGTGAACAATGCTGAAGCCCTGGGTTCAAATTCTGACTCTAAACAGGCAGTGTTTGACTTTTGTCTTGCCCCTGGACTCTGATGACTCTGGAGGAGAGAGTGAGGCTAATGACTTACTGCAGCTCTGTCTTGCTTAAATCCAATTCACTAGAAAGTCAAGACATCACCCTAAGGATGTCATTGGTCCCCTTCAAGAATAAAGGTTGAAGAACAACAGCAGCAGCAGCAGCAGCAATAGATAGAGTCAGGAAGATGAGTTCAAATCCTGTCTCAGATCCTTACTAGCTGTGTGACCCTGGGTAAGTCATTATCTGCCTCAGATTCCCCTTCTATAAAATAAGAAGGTTGTACTAGGTGACCTTTTTGGTCTCTTCCACTTCTAGAGGAATTAATCTATTATCCTGTCTCTAAGATTAAATATTTCAGTGACCCAAGTTGTTTTTCTCCCCACTGCCCCAGCCAGGGGACCCAGGGAGGGGTGGTGGTGGTGCCTATTGGACCAAATATAGGATCTTTGATTTACAGCTGTAAAGAACCTTACAGACCACAGATTCAACCTTTTCTTTTTTGCAGATAAGGAAACTAAGCCCATATAAATGGAGTGTCTTGCCCAGGAACATATAGCTAATGAGCATTTGAGGCAGGATTCAAACCAAATTCTTCCTGACTCCAATTCTAGAGCTATCCACTTCCTTTTGTCCCTTCAAGGGTTAATGTTCCAGTCAGTGCAGTCCAGTCCAGTTCTGAGTCACTGATCTCTGGATCAATGCTATAATGACACAGTAGATATATATGCATATATATATATGTGTGTGTGTGTGTGCATATACATGTATGTGTATAGATGTATATGTGGATGTAGTTATATAACACAATTCATCATATCTATATGTATGTGTACATACATGTGTGCACACACATGCATATGTGTATGCCTACATGCATGTATATGTGTGCTTGCTTATTTATTTAGATGCACTGGGTTTTAATGTTGGCTCTCCTGATTACTAGCTTTGTGACCTTGGGTAAGTCATTCTAACTAACTCTTTAGGATCCAAGATCTTCCTGGAACCAGGGTGGACTGGAAAATGTGGCCTCAATATTCTCTTCAATCTCTAAGATGATGTGGTCAATTGCAGCCATTTAAGCATTAACAGGGGATACAGAATCTTCCCTGGAACAAGGCTCTCCACTGATTCTTTGTGGTGTGTGTGCTTAATGAAGTCTGAGCTGCTGGAGCTTCATTAACTCTCCACAGGAAATTCCCAAAGAAGAAATGAAAGTGCTATTGAGGCATGGGAAGGGGTTTGGGGACCAAAGCTTCAGCAGCTAATTCTTAGACCTGAACACCTCAGAACTGCCTCCCTTCACAGCAAAAAGGAGGAACATCCTTAGCTAAGTCCCACATAACTAGCCTTTCACTCACTTGAGGATAATAATGATGATGACTGCTATTTGCAGAATCTAAGGTTTGCAGAGTTCTTAACATTTGGAACTTCATGAAAACCCTAGGAGATAGGTACTGCAGGCATGAACATCCTGATTTTATAGATGGCATTTCCTACAATGAAGAGGCCTCACCTCCAGTGGTCAGAAACACAAAGGTGCAGTATCATATCCTGCCCCTATTGCCTTCTCTGGTTTCTGATACGTCAGTAAGAGCATCCAGACCAGCTCTCTCTGGAAGGATTGCCTGAGACACTTTGCCAAATGCTAGGAATCCTATATTTATGACATTTTACTGCTCTATCAGTCTAATATCCTTGTCAAAAAGTGGAATGAAGTTTATCTGGTAGGATTTTTTGTTTTGTGAGATGATGGTGGCTCTTTGTGATGATTGCTTCCCTTTCTAAATGTCCCCTTACACTTCTTGAATACTGAACTCTAAAATTTTGCCTTGAATTGAAGTCAAGCTCATCTGTTCTTGATTTATAGATTCTACTAGCTTTGGTTTCTTAGAAATTAGACTGTGCTTTTCCAGGACTGTGGGACCTTTCCTATTTTTTTTAAAGGACTTCATCCATTACTCCTTTTAGTATTCTCGAATGCAGTTTGCCCAGACATAGTAACTCAAACTCACCTAAGGTAATTAGGTGATATCTTGCTATTGCCTCACATCTTGGATTTTAATGACCAGTTAACCTGGTTGCTCCCTATTTCCATGGACTGACATCACTACTTCTTTGTAATAGATTGCTCATTACTCTGGTATATGGTGTTTTCCAGTTTCTACTACTTTTTCTATGACTCAGGGCTGACCAGACCAACCCATGACCTTTATGCAGTCAGGTTCTGGGCTTGGTTATTCCTTTACTTAGAATTAATATTTTCTTCTGTCTATTTGGATATTCTTTTGCACCTCTTGGGATCAAAAGAGCACAGGTTTAGAGATAAAATGAGGAGGAAGGGAATAAGCATTTATATTGTGCCAACTATATGCTAGCCAATGTGCTAAGCACTTGTAAATATCTCATTTGATTTTCTCCAATGCTAGTAAATAGATGAAATTATACTGCTGTGCATCCTCCACCAATTCTTCATTCTTCCGGATGCTCTGTTATCCAATTAAAACAGTATTGATTGCAAATAGTTCATTTTGACTCTCTGGCCAAAGCCAACCATCCTAAACAACTTTCCATACACAGCAAAGCAGCAGTAGTACCTGTCTTTCTCCTTTCTGATTTACATCTTAGACCAACATAGGACAGCAAAGGGCAATTGATTACTGACAGTCTTCACCTCTTTTCTGGAACTAAAGCTCTGATCCAATTAGGTTTAGCTTTTCTCCAACCAATTAGGAATCATGAAACTAAAATATTCTGTCAATAAATCATGCTGCTAGTGTCTTCAAATAGCTTGGACAAAATTGCTTTTGAACCTCTGTTGTCAATTCAAACTTGCCTTAGCCTCTTCTATCTCTTCTAGCTCTCAGTTTAAATCAGAACTTCCTGCCTCCTAGCAAATCTCCTTTTACTTAAGCATTCTAATTCACCAAATTTACTCTATGAAATCAAAAGAGCTTATTCTCATATATTTTTTAATCTTTGCCCTTTTAAATCCCCAAATAGTTGTATACAAATTAACTGAGGGACCAAAATGTCTTGCAGTTCTTAAGATTTAAAAATGGTTAAGCATCTCATTTTGTGTCCTTCAAACTGTGTTCCTTTATACTCATATTTTTCCAGTTTTAAATAAATGAAAGTTCTTTCCATGCCCCTTCAAACCATCAAGCTGTTCACATACAAATGAGGCATTATCCCACATCTTTCACAAGGTGATTTAAATCTTTATCTTTGTGCCAAGCCTTCATACTTTTTGTCCCAAACTGTTGTAATCCAATCTGAAAGCTGTGTTTCTTCATACACATATTTTAGCAGTTTTGATTAAACTAGAAATGTTTTTGTACTTAATTTTGGCATCAAATTGTTCATCTATGATAGCAATAATATCTTATAGCCTTTAACAATTGGTTTACCTATTTTCCTTTACCTCAAAGTACTTTGTTTCTGCCTTTCAACATTAACCTGCTCCATATGAAAAGGGCTTTATGGATAGCACCCTAAATCAAGGTCACACACATCTCAGTGAAATGTAAACATAGACCATCACACCCCCCACCCTCCAAAGCTCTGGAAACATTCACCCCTGAGCACCACTGCTCTATCATGAGCAGGTCTCATATCACTTGTCTCTCTCTTCCCTCCTTCCAATAAACACACCATTTTCCCTCTAGTATAAGCTTTAAGTAAACCCCAGAGGCCAACTCTCTCTCAGCTTGTACCTACTGGTTGCAGGTAGCCTCAGAACAGGAGAAAAAATAGCTTCTGTGTTAAGTGATATTTGCAGGAGCTGCTATCTCCCTTCTCATGGTTCAATTTCCCTGTCTCTGTGCTAATGTCCATGACAACAAAGACTGTTGTAACTATCTTCATACCTCCCTATCCCACAAAGTGCAACTCTCTTTGCATGGGGGATATTTCAGAAAGAGCTAATGAATGAGTGAGTGACAGATCACACATTTCCTGTGGCTTCAGATAAGTTCAATTAATTGTGACTATATTCATTGTATCCTACTCCCCTAGCCCCTGGAACTAACATTTGTGGAGAGGCCTAAGCTAATTAGCTTTCATTTCCTTTCCAGGTCTTCTCTTGTCTTCCTTCTTTCCTACCTTCTTTCTTCCTTTCTTCTTTCCTTCCTTCCTTTTTCCCTCTTCCCTCCTTCCCTCTTCCCTTCTTCCCTCTTCCTTTCTTCCTTCTTTCTTCCCTTCCTCCATCCACTTTTTCTTCCTTCCTTCCTTCCTTCCTTCCTTCCTTCCTTCCTTCCTTCCTTCCTTCCCCTTCCTTCCTTCCTTCCTTCTTTCTTTCCACCCATCATTCTTTCTTTCCATGAGCACCAAGCATATATTTTAGTTGCTGGTTATAGACGATACTGTTTCACTATTTTAAGTGGACCAACCAATCAAAAATATTAATAAATAATATTATTAAGTACTTATACTAATTACTTAAGTACTGTTATTTAAGTGCCACACACTATTCTAGATGATGGAGATGCAAAGACAAAAAAAAAAAAAAAACAGTCCCTAGAGAAGGAAACAGATCTTAAAGGTCATTTATTGTGACTTCCTTATTTTCAAGATGAGGACTCTGAGCTTCAGTAAGGTTGAGAGGCATAATTATGGTGTAAAAGGAGGAACACTAGACTTGGATTTCAGGGGTCCTGAGTTCAAATTCCAACCCTGTCATTTATTGCCTGAGCAACCTTTTCCCCTCTGGACTTCTATTCCATCATTTGTGAAATGAGGGGGTCAGCTTAAATGACCTCTATTGCCTCTTCTGGATCTAAGTCTATGATTCTGACCAACCTACCCAAAGCCACTCTGCTGAAGTGGTAGCCAATATATCTTGCATTTACATACAACCATCAATTCTCTCTGATCAAATGAACTAAAAATCAATTTCTAGCCCATGTAGAAGAATAAAGAAAGTTCTGTAATTGTTACCATTTTTGATGTGTGTGCAATCAAAAGCTCTTGGGGAAATTGACATAAAAATATACAAAGCACAGGGCCTGAGCACTTAAGAGGACGGTAACTCACTCACTCTGAAGTCAATTAGTCTGAAACTGAAAGTAAAAGAGATCATTCTGAATTATCACAAACTAGCCCTTTAAAATGTCTAAAAGACACTAAATCTAGCCATAGCACAGCAGACTCATCTCCGATGGGAAGAAAGGAGGGATATGGCTCTCCCCTGGCTTTTCCAATTATATGGTACTATTTTTATCAATCTATTTACTGTCTAGTTAATGTTTGTTATGATTATCATTCAAGCAATCAACAAGAATTTATTTCATGCCACAATGTGCCAGATATTAGAAATACGGAATAGAAATGAAAACTGGCCTTCCTCTTAAGGAATTTATCCTCTATCAGGGGAAAACCATTGGCACAGAAAAATAAATGTGAGGTAGTTTGGGGACAACATATTGGGAGTCTTGAAGGCACTAAATCCCAGAAAATCAGAGCTGGAAGGGACCTCAATGATTGTCTCATCCAATTCCATATATTAAAAATAAGCTATTCTATAGCAAGTTTGATTAGAGGTTATCCAGCCTCTGCCCAGAGACTTCCAAGGAGAGGTCTTCCCACCATGTTGGAGACAGCACATTCTCCTTCAGAGCAGCATGCATTGTCAGCAAGTTGTGGGGGTTGTTTCTTTTTTTGTTTGCTTTAAGACATCAAATTAAAATCTGCTTCTTTGCAATTCCTACTCATTGATCTTGGTTCTGCTCTTTGGAACCAAGCAGCACAAGCATCCTCCATAGAACAGCCCTTCAAATACTCAAAGAACACCTATCATGTCCCCATTGAGGGAGACCTGCAAAGATGGCAGAGTAGGAAGTAGCATACAGCCCAGCTCTCTCCCACTGAGCTCTCCAATAGAGATTGAGGGAAAGCATTAGACTGGTAAGATATGTGCAAATTCAATGAAAGAGACAATGGATCCTTTTTGTAGTACAAGCTTACACATTCAACTCACAGGCAAGTAACTAAAGCAGGAAATGTGCAACAGGGGTGGACCTATGTTTCTGTCACTCTGACTCTAGAGCAGAATTGTGGATTTATCAAATAGGCCTGGGATAACATTGGTAACTGAGTAGAAATGTAAAAACTGAGGACCAGAGGCAACTAGGTGGCAGAGTGGATAAAGTACTGGCTCTGGATTCAGGAGCACCTGAGTTCAAATCTGGCCTCAGACACTTGACACTTACTAGCTGTGTGACTCTGAGCAAGTCACTTAACCCTCATTGCCCCATCAAAATTAAAAAAACAACAACTGAGGAGCAGAGGGTGAACCAATAGCTTTGTAACTCTGAATATGTACATATACACACATATATGTATATACACAAATAACATTTAAATTAGCTGAAGAGGTGTGGAAATGATTGTCAACTAGAGCTTCAATCAGGGTCAAGCCTGTAATTGTGTTGCACAGAATGTAACTGGGGTTTAAGGCCTGAAAAATTCAGAGCAGGAGATCAATCAGACCTTGCCCCAGGTCAAACAACTTAAGACCTCCAGAAAGTTAGAACTTTTTGCCTTCAGCTGCCACTGTGGTCCTTAAAAAACAGAGAACTCAGTATAGGAGTGCATTGCATGAGATCTCCATATAATTCTGCTAGGGGCCATACAAGACTCAATATTCCCTCAAGAATTTCACAAATCCTAGTTCTAACCCAAAGTCTGAATTCAAAATTAAGTCTGAGAGAATACATAAAGGAATATTGCACCAATAATGTGGTGCCAGGGAAGTCCAACACACACACACACACACACACACACACACACACGCACAACTATTGTATTCAGAGGAAAAATTAAAAATAGGAAGAATCTACCAGTCACCTTCTTAAACACTCAAAGTGAAAATTCCCAAGAATGCCATAGCTAAACTCCAGAGTTGCTAGATCAAAGAAAGAATAAATATAATTATACAGAATGAAAGAGTTCCGAGGAGTCAAGATCACACAAGACTTGGTAGATTCAACTTTTAGGAAGTGCTGAACTTGGAATACAATGTTCCAAAAGGCAAAAGAAATAGTACAGGCTTACAATACTGACTACTCTGAGTATTCTTTTCTGTAGGCAGAACATGCCTCATTCTTTCAAAAGTAAAATGGAATTATTTTATTTTCCTAGTCTTGAATGCTATGCCTTGTAAGAGACAGTTTTTGCATAAACTGTTCCCTATTTCCAAGAGTGCAGTTTCTCCTTAAATCTTAACACTTAGAGTCCCTAGTTTCCTTCAAAGTTTAGCTTAAGTACGTCCCTCTTACAAGAAGTCTTTTCTAAGTTATTATTCCATGGCTCCACCAGCTATAAAGGTCCTTTTCCCTTCACTTATGAGTCAACAGCTTGAAAGTATGTTGTAAGCCTTGGACCTCACCTCTACTGCTGAATATAAGTTCCTTGAGGATGGAGGTGGTTTTTGTTTTTGTCTCCATATACCTGACCTCTATTACAGTACCTGGCAAGTAGGAGGTGTCCATTAAATTATTTTTGAAGGAATGAAGCCAAATTCCACATCTTTCCCAAATTCCACTTGTTCTGATATAATGAAGAGAACACAGAGTATGAAATCAAGAGACCTGGGTTCAAGTCCTGGCTCCAATATTTTACCTTCTACATATGTGATTGTGGGCAATGTAACAATTGGAATGATGCCACCTGCTGGAGAATTACTGTAGGAAAGCTCCAACATGAGGAGAGGGCCTCTGAGGGCAGGACCATGTGTCTTTTCTTTGGTGTCAGGAAGTGACATTTGCTTGTGGGAGGAGGAAGGGGGAGGCTGGCGCTCTGACTCTCTTTCGTGTGGACTCTGGCAGAGAGCAGAGCTAGGAATGCTCTCTCCCTTTAAGAGATAGATGATTCTAGGCCTTTCTCTTTCTCTTCACCAAATTCTTATTCTCCCTAATAAATGCTTAAAAGTCTATCTCTTGCTAAAGCTTATAATTTATTGGCGACCACTCATTAGATTTTAGACAATATAGCTAGAATTTTAGCCCTTACAGCAAGACCCTTCATTCACATCCTTGTCTATACAGTGGGAATTTAAATATTTGTACTACATGGGATTGTTGTAGCAGACTATGGTTTGGCTAGTTTGAAAGTCAAAAGACTTTGTAGAGTATCCTCCATCAAAAGACCTGGAAAAACTTTAGCCAACACTTTCTCCAAGCTTTTATTTTTGAAAATCTTGACACAGTCAGATTTTGTAAATAACTTCAGCCCATTCCCAGTCCTCTACCCATAAGCACTGGAAATGGCTAATCCTATACTATTCTGCTGGATATGTGACTTAGTATGTTTGGGACCTGAAACAAGTCACTAGAAAGCAATGTGAGCTTCAGGTTTTCACCTGTAAAATTGGGATAATAAGACCAATCCTATAATTGTTATGAAAAACATCAAATTGTGACATTGATGTTAACTAATTAGGTCATACCTAGCCTAGTTTTCTACTGTGGTGTATACTTTAAGAATGCTTGTTGATTTGGATTTAATTTACTATGAAATGTTATATTATTGTGAGTAACAATAATGAGTATAATATCTGCAATCTCTTCTTTCTCTTCCTCATCAACATGAGAGCTTAACCCAGTAAATACAGTGTTGGGCTTGTAGTCAAGAAGGTGTGGGTTTAAAGGCAGCCTCTAGCACTTTATAAGCTGTTGACCTTAAGCAAGTCACTTAACCTCTATCTCAGAAAAACCATTATCTGGCCTGGAGGTGGCATGGAAACAAAGGACTTGACATTAGGAAGATCTAGTTTAGTTCCTTCTTTAGACACTTAATAGGTGCAAAGATTTGGGTAAAAGAACTGAACTGCCTGAGTTTTCTCATATGTGAAATGAAGGGGTTGGAATTGACAACCTCTGGAGACTCTTCCAAATCTAAATCTATGAAATTATGAAGTACTAAGTCATGGGTGGGTTGTAATTTTTATTGGTGGAGACAGCTCCCACACCAGGAGATCCCCATGCTGACAAAATCACACACCATAGAACTTTAGGGTTGGAAGGCACTTCAGCAGCCTTCAATGTATACAGAAAAAAAAAAAAAGTAATTCCTACAATAACATATCCCAGACATGGTTGTCCAACCTCTGCTCGATCTTTTGTATATTAAGTTTTACTATTATCACTCTTGAATCAATCATTTCCAGCAGACTACTTGACCCTGGTAAAGATTGGAATTCAGATCTGTCTAAGAAAAAATATTAATACTAATACTATACTCTGTTTTAGGCTTGAGTCTGCCAAAAACACTTTTATTTAATTTAACATTAATCTAATAGCCAAGCATTTCTAGCTTGGAAAGCGAGGGAGATATCCAAATTGGCAGAGTCCCCCATGCCCTCCAATATGACTCTCCCTCCCAAGATAATTTACAGCAACATTTATAGGAATTTTAAAGAAAAGATCAAAATATATGATATATTTTGAATTAATATTCCAGAATAATTGGGTAACCAAATTGTTATCCTAATTCCTCCCAGACCATTCTCCCTACCCTTAGAGTAAAAAAAGGGATTTCTTCTTATTGACCAAGTGAGATAATTTCCCTTAGCACAGGTTCTGGCATATAGCAATTGCTTAATAAATGCTTGTTCCCTTTCCTTTCCTCCAACTGTTCAATATCTTTGATATTGCTCCTTTATCCAGGGCAAAGGATGTGTCCTAGCACCAGTCACTTTAGGGGATAAAAAGGTTATCTAGTTGTTGTTTGGTCTTTGTTTGGTCCTGTTTGGACTCTTCATGAACCCATTGGTGTTTTTTTGTTTGTTTGTTTTTTGTTTTGGGAGGTTTTTTTTGCAAAAGTACTGGAGTGGTTTGGTATTTCCTCCTCCTGTAGATGAGGAAACTGAGGCAAGCAGGGTGAATTCAGTGACTTGCCCGGGGTCACACAGCTATTAAGTATCTGAAGCCATATTTGAACTCAGGAAGTTAGTTCTTCCTGACTCTAGGGCCAGGGTTCTATCCATTTCATTAAGTGCAGAGTTTAGTTGTCCTGACATTTACATAGGTCTTTACTATTAGCAAATTGCTTTCCTTCCATACTGAAAGGATGGGGTGGAAACTGCTCCACCTATTTTAACTTTGATACCCAAGCACCTGAAAACAAGCTTGGATCTATCAAAAAGCCTTATACTAGTATAAAAAGTGTCTGAAAGCCATTAGATTAAGTAGGTTGGAGTCTGAGAACTAGGAATGGAAGGGTTTTTTGGAAGGGTCTTGGCAGCCTGTTGGGATCTGGCAAAAAAGAGTTTCTCACTAGCATTTTCTTGGAACACAAAGCTATGGATTAAAAAAAAAAGAAACTGGTGGTGATTAGCTTGGAGAAGAGTTAGGGGAGTACCTGTTATAGTCCTCAAGTCCCTTAAGGCTTGTCCTAGGGCAGAGAGATTAGACTTGTTGTGTTTGGCCCCAAGGACAGGGCCAGGAACCATACTGGGAAGAGGTAAAGAGGCAGCTTTGGATGAAATATTAAGAAGATAACATAACAATAGATGCTCTACAAAACCAAAATGGGATACTTCATAAGGTTCTGTGTACTCTCTCTCTGTCTCTCTTTCTCAGTCTCCCTCTGTCTCTGTCTGTCTCTCTTTCTCTCTCTGTCTCTCTGTCTCTGTCTCTCTCTGTCTCTCTCTCCATCTCCCTCTCTCCCTTCTGAAGGTATCTGAGGAGAGACTCTAGAGCTATTTGTCAGGGGTGTTGGAAATTTTTAAGCTTGGTCTAGATCAGGGCTTCTTAACATTTTTTTTTCCCACTAACAACCCCTTTTTGCCTGAGAAATTTTTACACGATCTCAGATATATAGATATATTAAATAGGTATACATAAACTTTTACTGTTGACGAATTTTTTCACAACACCCACATTAAGTTACATGACTCCAGATGTAGTCACTTCAGAGGCACTGGGGCAAATTCCTCTGGCAGGTGTATGTTGTGTCGGCCCGATTGTGGGGTTAGGCTTTATTCGTGGCCCAGCATGGCCCCCTGAAATCTATCTATAGCTGGAGAAAACTCTCAGCCCGTATTTTTGTGTGTTTTTCTGCCCCAAGGGTTCTTTTATTGCTATTTTTGGGGTTATTGTATCAGGAGCCCCGTGAGCTTAATGTCTTTTCTCCTCCATCTTGGCTCTGCCCCCCTATTGTCCACTCCAGATGTGGTCACTGACCCAAAGTTTAGGAAGCTAGGCTCTAGAAGAATCTGAGATTCCATCCATTTTTATGACTATAATTCTAATATTCTTTCTTTCAATTCTTCCCCTCCCTTTCATATTCTATTTAGGCAGCTAGGTGATTTCATGGATGCAGCACTGGGGTTTGAAGTCAGAAAGACCTGTATTCTCAGACGCTTAGTAACTGTGCAAACCTGACCAAATTACTTACATGCTTTGTGCCTCAGTTTCTTCATCTGTAAAATGAGGATCATGATAGTGCCTACATAAGCAAGTTCCTGTGAGGATCAAATGAGACAATATCTGGAAATTGATTTGCAACCTTTAAAAGTCTTATTATCTCTTGCCATAACATGTGAATTCTACTGCCATGATATTCTCATATCCATCATCTATCTTACCACCCACATTGCCACCACTAATGCCCAGTCCCTATTGCCCTATTGCCTCTCCCCTAGACTCCCTCATGAAATTGTGAACTCTGACAGCGTAGTCTGTGTGTGTGCTTGTGTGTGTGTGTGTGTGTGTTTGTGTATGTGTTGGCCTTCCTTTTTATCCCCAGAGGTTAGCTTAGTGCATGTCACAAAGTAGGCACTTAATTATTATTACCTTATTACCTGAATTTCCTGATGGACTGCCAGCTCCCAGGCTCTCCACAGTCCTACCCGTCTTCCACACAGTTTCCAAGACAATTTTCTCAAAACACAAGTCAAACAACCAACTGACATTTATTAAATCCCTACCATGGTCCAGGAATAACTCTACCTATTGGGCAAACAAAGATTAAGACAAAGCAGTACCTGACATCATGGAAGTGACTTTGTCATTCCCTGATCAAAATCTCCACAAGTCCCCTCTTGCCCTGGGGGAAAAACACAAATAACTCAGTTTGTCATTTTCCTCCCTTCATAATCTGGCCATGGCCACCATCTTTCCAGGCTTATGGCTTACACTGCCCTTCACACATGTCATGTTCTAGCCAAAGTGACAGATTTGATGCTACTTGAAGTCCATTCTCCATTTCATGTCTCCATGCTTTTTGGTCTGTGCCCCCATTTTTGGAGCACACTTCAATTTCACCTCCACTTTTTATAATCCTAAGATTCTTTCAACCCCCACCCCCATCCCTTTGAAAACACTTTTCAAATTACCTTGGTTATTAATACTCTCTCCCACCTCAAATTACCATGTATATGATTATCTATTTACATATTGTATCCTCTTCCACCTTTCCCCTGTAGATTGTAAGCTTCTTGAGGGCAGGGATATCTGTCGTTTTCTCTTGTTATTCATAGCGCCTGTTTCAATACCTTAGCCTTCTTAGCTTGATGATAAACACCTGTAGGATGAAATTGTTGTATCAATAAATTCTGAGGTCTATTGTACAATAGACTCTACATAGGGTCCCATAGCCCTTAACCCTGTTAGGTTTCAATGAGTAGGAGAGAACTCAGAAGGTACCATCAAGAATTCACTTTATGGTACAGACCTTTGGTCTGGTATGTTCATGTCTAAGGAAGCTTGTATGTGGCACTTCCCCAAGGAAACAAAAAACAGTGGACTTCAACTCAGGTACCAAGCGTAAGGAACCCGAATAGATAACCATACTCTGCAGAGGGTCACAGTATTTGTTCACAGTGAATCTTAACATTGTTTGTTTGTTTGTTTGTTTTGTTTTGTTTTGTTTTGACTGGGTAATTAAGTGACTTGCCCAGGGTCACACAGCTAATGTTAAGTGTCTGAGGCTGGATTTGAATTCAGGTCCTCCTGAATTGAGGGCTGGTGCTTTGTTCTTTTTTTTTTGGGGGGGGGGTGAGGCAATTGGGGTTAAGTGACTTGCCCAGGGTCACACAACTAGTAAGTATCAAGTGTCTGAGGCTGGATTGAACTCAGGTCTTCCTGAATCTAAGGCCAGTGCTTTAACCACTGTGCCACCTAGCTGCCCCCCATTGCTTTATTCTTAATTTTTCTCCTTTTTTTTAATTAATAAAGTATTTTTTCCCGTTACATGTAAAGATAGTTCTCAACTTTTGTTTATACAAGCTTTCCAATTTCAGATTTTTCTCCCTCCCTCCCCTTCCTCCCCTAGACAGCAGGTAATCTGATATAGGTTTTATATATATGTATATATGTATGTATATACATAATAACATTAAACATATTTCTGCATTAGTCATATTATAAGAGAAAAATCAGAGCAATGACGAAAAACCTCAAAATAGAAAAACATCAGCACCAAAAACAAAAGAAATAATATGGTTCATTCAGCATCTACTCCACAGTTCTTTTTTTTTTTCCTGGATTTGGAGATCCTCTTCTATCATGAGTTCCCTAGAACTCTTCTGTACCATTGCATTGGTGAGAAGAATATAGTCCATCACAGTAGATCAACACTCAATGTTGATGATACTGTGTACAATGTTCTTCTGGTTCTGCTCATCTCACTCATCATCAGCCCATGAAAGACCCTCCAGGTTTCTCTGAACTCCTGCTCATCATTTCTTACAGCACAATAGTATTCCATGACATTTGTATATCACAACTTGTCCAGCCATTCCCCAATTGATGGGCATTCCCTCAACTTCCAATTCCTTGCCACCACATAAAGAGTAGCTATAAATTTAATGTTTCTTTTTAATGTAATATGAAAGAGTTGAGATTTAAAGACTTTTACTGACTTGTCCAGACTCACACAGACAGTCAGAGGTAGGACTCAAGCCCAGGTCTCCTTACTTTTTTGTTCCCTTCTGTGCTCTCCATTTACTAGAATGGATAGTGATTAGTCAGAAAAAACTTTTGGGTAGACCAGGTGAGGAAGAAGCTAGTATTTCTCTGAAACCCCAGACTTCTTTGTCAAAAAGGAGTGCAGTCACCAGCTGAGTTAGGGCAGGGGCACTTTCCCTAGGGTATATGAATGTGCTAAAAAATTATAATGGTGTTTGCTTAGAACTGCTTTCCCTTGTAATCCTTTGTATTCATTTAACTTATTTAAAAACATTATTCTAAGGAGGTTTGTATAGAATTCACCAGACTGACAATGGGGCCCATAAGACACACACATTAAGAATCCCTGCTTTATGGGGGCAACTAGGTGGCACAGTGGATAAAGCACCAGCCCTGGATTCAGGAGGACCTGAGTTCAAATTTGACCTCAGACACTTGACACTTACTAGCTGTGTGACCCTGGGCAAATCACTTAACCCTCAAAAAAATTTAAAAAAAGAATCCCTGCTTTAGAATCCACTTACAAATTCTTCCTCTAAAATGAAAGCCTGGATTATATTGCTGCCTAGAGTTGTAACCATATGAAGACCCTTTTCTTAAGTGTATTTATATTCCACATCTATAATGAGTATACAGGACATCTGGAAAAAAGAGAAAGAGAGAAAAAGAAAGAAAAGTGTTGGCAGCATAGGAAGCTGGACTCCCTGCTTTAAAATTAAAGGAGGCAATTGAGAGAATGTGACTGGAGAGAGCAGCCCAGGGAAGTTGCCCAATTAAAGGAATAAGGAGAGACAGAGGTGCATGAAAAGTAGAACGTGGCAATGGAATTGAGAGGAGACAGAGGGAACAGAGATAAATTAGGAGGCTTGGGGAGATGAACGAGGCAGGTAGCAGGGGGAAATGTGCTCAGGAACAGAGACAAGGTCTCAGCTTGAAAAGAAAGACAAAAGAAAATATCCCTTAAATCTAGTAGGTGGACTGGAGGCAAAGGCAGGCTTGCTTTATCTTGCAGGAGACGCATGTAAAATACCCCATGTTGACAGGGGCCACTTAACAAAACCTCCTGCAATAAAAATCATGGTTTGTGTCTGGCCTTTATCTGAAAATTGATAGGGTGAACTAAGGGATTTCTAAGCCCCCTCTAAGCTTGAACATCCTTTCAGCTTTGACATTCTGGGCTATTACGAGTCTCTCTGGCTCTGATCCTTTTCAGTTCCATCAATGCCTGTTCTAAGGTCCCTCCCACCTCTGACATTCTTTGTCCTGAGGTCCCTCCCACCTTTGATATTCTCTCTTGTAAGCACCCTTCTATGTCTGACATTCTCTCTTCTCAACCATCAACTGGCTCTAACGCTAACTGCGCTGGAACATTCTTTGTTCTAAGAGCCCTTCCAGTTTTTCCATTTAGGGTCTAAGGTCCCTTTCAACCCCTGACATTGTATGCTCTAAAGTCATTTGCAGCTCTAATGTTTTCAATTCCCTATTTTATCATTCTTTATTCTACCTTTAACACTCCATATGAGAAAGTCCCTTGTAGCACTCACTTTTTATGCCTCTCTAGCTTAGAATGATTCCATTTTTATTGTTTACTTCTCTTTCTCCTTCCCTTTCTTTGGCTCCCCATCTCATATCATATTAGTTTCTAACCCTTCACTGTGAAGAGAAAGGGGAGGTGATATCACAAAGGGTAAAAATGAGAACTGGATGTTCCAAGTGACTTTGTCTAGACGATAGAGCAGATTTGAAAAATTGTAGCCATAATATGGCTCTCAAGAATGTGGATGATGGAAGAGCAGCACACTTTGAGTCAGAGGCTAGAGGTTCAAATCTTGGCTCTGACATTTACTACTTGGGCAACAATGAGCAAGTCCATTCTGCTCTAGTCCTCCTGTGTAAAATAATGGAGCTGCTCTAAATAATCTCCCATATTTTGCACAGTTTTAAATCAGTAGTTCTGTGATCCTGCATTCTGTGAAATATATGCATACAGGTATGGACCCTAACCATGCAGATATGTTGGGGCCATTGTCCTTTTAGGAATGTACAGCCATAACTGGAATACCCTTGTGCTTCCTCCCATTAGTTTCTTATATCTTTATGTAGCTATCTCCAAGATTCAGTCAGTGTACGATCCCTCCCCAGAAACCAGATGTCAGATGGTTTGAGATGAAACAGTAGGCCCTGTGGGTTTCAATCAACTGATTGTCAGGCTAAGATTCAAGAGTATTAGGGATTCTTTTCAGGCTGATGAATCCATATAAAATCACAGACCCATAGAATATTAGAACAGGATGCCATCTTGGAGGTCATGTACTCTAGTCCAAATGTCTCACTGGACAGAACTGAAGTCAAGGAAGAGAAAGTGTTAAACAATACAACAGAGTGGCTTTAACTCTGGACTGGAAATGAGAAAGGACATGGATTTAGCACTAGGGACAAAGTGTTGGGCCTAGAGTCAGGAAGACCTGAGTTCAGCCTCAGATACTTACTAGCTGTGTGACCCTGGGCAAATCACTTAACCTTTGCTTCAATTTCTCCATCTGTCAAATATGGATAATAATAGCACCTACCTCCCAAGGTTATAGTACGGGTCAAATGAGGTAATAATTATAAAGAACCCAACACAGTACCTGGCATGTCATAGTCAATATATAAATATTAGTGGTTATTGTTATTATCATTATTACTATTATTGTTATTATTAAAACCCTGCTTCAGATACTTTCTGGCTTTATGAACTTAACCAAGTCAAGTAACATCTTTGACTCTCAGTCTCTTCATCTGTAAATTAGAGGCAGTTTTGTTCATTACATCACAAGGTTGTTATTACAAATAAATGAGAGAGTGTGTGTAAAGCACTTTGAATATCTCAAAGTACTATATAAATGGGAGGTATTCTTATAGTCCAAGTTCATGAAGTTCACTAGTATCAGAAGGAGGACTCAATTCCAATATTAAACTCCAGTTTTTTTTGTTTGTTTGTTTGTTTTGTTTTGGGTATTTTTGTAGGGAAATGGGGGTTAAGTGACTTGCCCAGTCAAGTGTCTGAGGCAGGATTTGAACTCAGGCACTCCTAAATCCAGGGCTGGTGCTTTATCCACTGCATCACCTAGCTGCTCCCAAACTCTTCAGTTGGAATTGTTTATTCCCCTGCTAGAAAAGAGAACTCCATGGAGGCAAGGACTATTTTTCATCTAAATTTTGCGTTTCTTCTAGCAACTTCTATAGTGTTCTACATGTAATAAGCATTTAGAAGTGGTTTGTTGAATAAATAAATGAATGAATTACATGAATTTCAGTAGAGGAAGACAGTGCTCAAATAAATAGAAGCTTAATAAATTGTTAGTGGATTTAATAAAATAAAATTGACTTAACCAATCCCCAGAAGTGGGCTCAATTGACATCAGTGAGTATAGTGGAAAGAATATTTGATGTTACCCACCTCCTGACAGAGAGATGATAGATTGAAACATGCATATATACACATACACATATACACACATATATTATATTATATCATATCATGTAATATCATATGTAATTTATCATATTATATTATATTATATTAGTGGCATGGCCAATGCACAAATTTGTTTTAGTTGATTAGATATGTTCATTAAAGAGGGTTTTTTTTCTCCTTTTTTCTTTCTCTTACAATGATGTATGGGTGGAATAAGGATAGGTCAGTAGAACTTAAAAAGTGAGAAAGAGGATCATTGAGGTATATTCTTTAAAAAGTACAAAGAAGATGAAGTTAGGTGGCACAGTGAATAGAGTGATAGATCTGGAGCCAGAAAGACCAGAGTTCAAATCCAAACTCCCATATTTACTAGGAATGTGACTGAAAATAAAATAAATTGCTTAACATCTGTCTTCTTCAGCTTTCTCATCTTTAAGATGAGAAAAATAATATCACCTAACCTCAAGGTTATTATGGGGATCAATTGAGAATATATTGGTTAAAGTGCATGTAAATCTAAACGTGCTGTAATATAAAGATTAGTTATTATTATTATTATTATTATTATTATTATTATTATTATTATGATAGAAGAAAGCCCAAGAAAAGATCACAGATAAGCAAGGCGGCTCTGATAGATATAGTTTGAATTCATCATATGCTTAAAAAACAATGAAGGGAGAGAGGGAGAAGATAGAATATAATCCTGCCTTTGTCTATAAACTTGAAAAAAATCAGTTCATTTCTCACTCCTTGGTTTTCTAGTCTGTTTACTGAGAATATTGGACAAGATGTTTGAGGTTCCTTTCTGTTCTAAAAGATCTGGAAAACTTTGTGGAACAAGCTGGATGTAAAAAACAAATAAGATACAATACAGGTTGTATGACCATGATTTGTGATGTATAGAAAGCTCTTGAAAGATGTGGTTGGAATAATAGAATAATGGACAACAAACTGGTAAATATGTTTCCTAATTTGGTTATTTGCTACTTGTACTTTAACTATTTTCTTAAGGTTATATGACTTAAATATCATTTTTTAAGTATCTTGATTCCTTATCAGAATCCCTTGAATGCACAATAAGTTATGGTGATGAAAGAGTTCATGGCTTCCATGGAAACATTTCATTTCCCAGGGGATGCCATTAAGGAACAGAACTGAACTCTCTTATGTTAAGGTGAAGTCTTGTCAGCCATCTCTAGTAATTAAGAACTACTCTAAGCCATCACAATGTAAATAGAAAATTATTTCATATAGCACAACATAAAGGTAACTGAGGCTTTAGAAAACCATGTTTCTAAATTGGAGAAAGAAGGACTCAGTTTTCAAAGGATGTGTCCCCACACAGAAAGGGATCACTGGATTTGATGGCCATGGTCACCCACAGCACACTAAATTGTTCACCAGTGGGTTCCATTCCATGTGTTAAGAGGGAAATGTAATTGATACAGCCAACCCCTAAGGTCCAGGAGGCTGAGAGAACCTTTGTGAAAACACAGAGATTGAGGCTGAAATGAATGGAATAAGAAGTCAGCATGGGGTAACCCAATTCTTACCAATATAGCAAGTCCTTTGTTGAAAGTCACACAAAAAAAGGGGAGGGATAGGGAGGAATTGGACGAAGTCAACCAGCTCAAGACAGTGAGGTGTATCAGACCGCAGAATACTCTCCCCCAATGGAAGCCGTAAAAAGTCCCTCCACCTGAGTCATTTAAAACGAAACTGGATAAAATAATTAGGTATTTACTTCAGGGAACAATCTATTAGTGGCGAAGGATGGACAAGATGAATTAATAGAGCCCCTACAGCCCTACTTTCCATACTGTACATCTTCCTATGTGCTGGGCTTTCTTGTTTTCTTCTCTTCAAAGCTACAAGTTCCACAGGTTATTTACTCCTCAGTCCCATTTTCTAAAATTCCTCAGATAGCCACAACCCCAATGCAGGAAAGCTCCAAAAGGTGCCGCAACACATGACAAGTTACAAAATTGTGCTTTGTGAGGATTGACTGAAGATGATGTTGTGGACTGATGGTGATGATTGATGGTGATGATGGCAAAACATATGATACTTACTTTGCTGGGCTATTGTGAAGAAAATTCTTTGTCAAGTGTTTAAGGTATTATATAAATGTTATCTATTACTGTTGTTGCAATTATTAACGTCATGGGTTTATTGTAAGTTCAAGTACTATATAAATGTAGTTTAATATAAAAAATGATGAGTAGGATACTATCAGAAAGACCTGGAGGGACCTGCATGAGCTGATGCAAAGTGAAATGTACTGCTGTGAATGACTTGGTTATTTTCAACAATGCAATGATCCAAGATAACTCTGAAGGACTTATGGAAATTGCAATCCATCTACAGAGAATGAACTGATGGTATTGGAAAACAGATTGAAGCATAATTTTTTTGATAGTTCCTTAATCTGAAGTTTTGTTTTTGTCTGTTTTCTTTCACAACCTGGCTAATGTGGAGATGGTTTGCATGACTATGCAAGTATAATTTATATTGAATTGTTTGAATTCTTGGTGGCGGGGCGGGGGGGGGGGGGGGGAGGAAGAGAAGTTGGAACACAAAGTTTTAAAAAATTGATGTCAAAATTTGTTTTTACATGTAATTTGGAAAAATAAAATTATAAATAAATAAATATATTTTTAAATGTCTTTTAATGTAATGCTCTCTCTCTCTCTCTCTCTCTTTTTCTCTCTCTTTATTCTCACCTCCTTAACCAAACTTATACTCAAACAGTTCCTTCCATAAAATATAGACTGTGTGAGGGATACACACATGTGGGACAAAAATTTTACTTCACTCTGACATACAAATATGCAGTGGTGACTCTATAGGGGGAAAATTTCTGAGGTAAATCCAATGGCATATGATCCCATTAGCCTCTTCCCTTGCCTGCTCACCATCTCCATCTTAGGGCACTTCTGAATATAGACTCAGTTTCAAGATTTGAACCATATAGCTTAACACTCTATCTTCAGCTAGGACTCTGACCTGGTGGGTTTATGGTCCTTCCCCTTGAAGACCTCCATGGACAGAACCATCCCTTCTATAACACCGCTATTTATGTTAGAGGTACGATCATTCTCTTTCATCTTCACCTCTTCCCCTTCCTTTTAGAACAAGTTCAAATTCAAGCTTTTGCAGGAGACTGTTGTATTTAATGAAGTATAATGGGCCACCTTTGAGAGTGGTTGGGTTCTTCTTAGTGGGGGTCTTGTCGTTTATATGTTGTGGTGGGAATTCTTAGTAATATGTCATGGCCCCTGAGATCCCTTTAAATTCTGAGAATCCCTGATTCTTTGCATTGAACTAAAAAGTTGTTCACCCTTTATGTCTCATGAAGGATACAAGATAGGGAGTAGCTACTATAAGATACCCCAATGTTTTGCCAGATTGTAGAGGGGTACAAGGGCAGCTAAGTGGCATAATAGAATCAAGCGTGGAATTGGAAAGACATCTTCCCGAGTTCAAGTCTGGCCTCAGACACTTACTAGCTATGTGACCCTTATCAAGTTACTTAACCCTGTTTGCCTCAGTTTTATCACCTGTCAAATGAGATGGAGAAGGAAATGGCAACCTACTCTAGTATCTTGGCCAAGAAATCTCCAAATGTGGTCACAAAGAGTCAAACACAACATAAACAACAGAACAATAATGATAGTGAAGTGGAACAGTAGTAGATAGCACACTTGGCCTGAAGGTGGGAAGATCTGAATTCAAATCTGGTCTCAGACACTTAGCAGCTGTATGACCCAGGGAAAGACACTTCACCTCCTCATGCATCAGTTTATTAACATGTAAAATGGATATAACAGAATCTACATCCTATGGTTGCTGTGAGGATAAAACAAGATCTTTCTAAAACAATTTGCAAATCTTTAAACACTATACATTTGTACTACTACTACTATTACTATTACCTCTCTGCCACAGTTGCTGATAAGCTCAAGTCTACTTTCTGCTAGATTCCATATGTGTTTGTGGGAGAGTGTGATGTTTGTTTGGGGCAATGTTTTCTACAAACTGTTCTTACTATAAAACCTTAATAAATTCCTATCATTAAAAGTTCATTAAGTCTGCTATCTTACAATCAATAGGGAGCACACTGGATGGGGGCTTATGAGTTACCATATTCTAGAAACCAGCTCAGCCCCTGAGAGTTATCCTTGGAACCCTGAGAGGAAAAGTAGAACTAATTGGCTTCTGGAGAAGCACAGTATCCACACCAAGGGAGCATGGAGGGTTAGGAGAGGAAGTTTAGAGTGGATGCTACCCTGTGATCCTATACTTAAATTGAGTTTGGCTTTCCTCATTAACTAGAGAGAGGTATGGGTTTACCAAGTAACTAGGACCAAGGCCATGTCCCTTTTTCTCTAGTGGTATGGTGCTATTCTCTAAACTATTCCTATGATTCAAAGATAACATGAGGGGAAGTCCCCTGAGACACTAGAGACACTGCCTTTAAGGAACAGCCATATTCTAAGAGTAGGGCAGTGAGGTCATCAGCAACCAAAATGCAAGCATGAGTCAGCGTGGCTACCTGTCCAGACAATGGCTATTTCCACAAAAATGATTCTTTGGAAACATTCCTCAACATGGCCTCCTTCCAGTTTCCAATAAGCAATGACTATTCATGATCCTACTTACAAGGTCAAGTCAGTCACTGAGCATCTCTAGTCTTCCATTCCAATTCAGTTACTTGTCAAGGATTGTCTCACCTAATACAAAATGGAATTAAGAGTCAGATATGGGAGGGGGGTGAAGGTCCCCTGGCTACTCCTTGGATAAGAGAGGAGCAAACCAGGAAGAAATCCAATGGCAGCTGCCAAGAGTCCTACAACTTAACTAACACACCTTTCATTAAGTCACTATTAGAATTGTTTTCATGAAATATAGGCCAATATTTATTTTCTTTGCAGCAAGTTAGTTTATGTGTTAACAAAATTAAACCAGAACGAAAACCCTTTTTTCCTTAAAAAAAAAAATAAACCATTATCAGAGGTCTGGCCACTTTCTTTTGCTGTATTTTCACAATACACCACTTACAGGCTTTCCCTAGCACCAACTAATCTAATTCTTGGGTGTGTCATGATCAAGTACTCATTCAGTGTCCCTAGGGTTGTATTAATCAGAACTAATGTACAAGCTTGTGTGCTTTTGTCCAATTTTCATCCTTTTTAGGGGCTCATTTGTCTTTGGAAAGAAACTTGAGGCTAAGTATAGTTGGAGGACAGTTCAAGATAGAGTTGCATCTTCTTGTAAAACCATTTTCCTGAGCACAAGACTGCCCCAGTGACCTCTGCTGCGGAGTCTTTTCCAACAATCATTTTTTTTCTTTCTAAATGCATGAATTTCTATTCTCCTATACAAAAACCAAGTTCTGTAAGTGAAGTTTAGTAGAATAGGGTGTTTTCCAAATGTGACATACATAGGGAGCAGTCAATGACATTCCAGATGAAAGAATCAGCAAATTTCTAAGCTGGAAGGATTTTTAAAAAGCCATCTTGTTCTAGATTTACCTGCAAAATATTCTATGTGCATCCTTCTGTCCTTTGCTTGATGATACCTGATGAAATAGAGCCACTGGCTTCCAGAATCCCCCCAAAACAGATTGACAGAATCTCAGTGTTGAAAAGGACTGCAGGACCCATCTAATCCATGAGGGCAGATGAAGGTGCCCCACTCCTTCCCCAAACTCCCAGTGATTTGCACAGTACCTGACACATAGTAGTTGCTTAATAAATGTTTTGTGACTGACTGATTTACTCTTCAGCCTTTGGAGTGGGACTGAGTGAGTTAACTCATAATCAGTAACAGACCAAACTTCAAAGAATAATTGTGGAGGGGAGAGGTTTGCGGGTTAGGGGGGACAGGAGGGAGGGGGCAGTAAATTTGTCTAAGGTACCTAATTCTGAGGAATTGCCTTCACTGCTTTATTCACCCAAACTTCTTTCCACCACTCAATTCTTCTTACTCATGCTTCAGACTTTTGTCAGGTCCAGACTTAGCTTTTGTGTTGTTTTCTGAAGTCTATAGGACTATATCTTAGGAGTCCCTAATGAGGAGTAATGAGGAAAAACAAACCCTTTCCCTTGACTATTTAAACAAGTGAGCCCAAATCTCTATTTCCTCTTACCTATATACCTTGTCATCACAACTCCCCTTTTTAGTAGCTTCCCTTTCTTTACAATAAGGCATATAAATCAGAAAAAAGAAACTTAGAATTGATCTTTTATCTAAGTTGGCTATATACTAATTAAAACCCCAATTATGAACCCAACTTTAAAGAACAGAACACATGCATTTAGCAAAAGCATTTACATTGCATTTAGCTCTCTCTCCCAGTGGGATGAAATGTAGGAAGGGCATTCAAACAATCTGTCTATTTCACCACTCCCTCCTCTCTCCTTCTTCTCAGGAATGTTCTATTCACTGGGACAGATGGAAGAAGCTTTGGTGAAGAAAATTAAACTCCTATGAATGTCTTCTATACTTCTCACCATCTCTCCATGTCTTGAATTTCCACTGCTTCCCTGACCCATTGGAACTCCTCTCCATTCCAAATGAATCCTTGCTTACCCTATGTCTCCATGCACACAGTTTATTCCTAGAGAGACCTTCTCAAGACATATCATGTTACATTCATATTGTTTGGGCCTTTTTAGCTTCAACACAGTGTTCCTGGCTCTGTCGCTTAGGGCTAAACATAACAAGTGTTTTCCCTTCTACATGTAGCAGCCCTTCAAATACTTGAAGATAGCTATTGGGTTTCCCCCGAGTCTTCTCCAGGTTGAACATGTCCAGTTACTTGGACTGATTCTCTTGTGACATGACCACAAGACCCTTCATCTTCTTGATTGCTCTCCTCTGGAAATTCTCTAGTTTATCAATGTCCTTAAACTTTGGTGACTAGAACTGATCACAATACCCCAGAAGTGTCTGATTAGGGCAACATAGAGAGGGCTCATTGCCTTTTCATTCATGGACACTTCCTTGTTGATTTCTTTTAACACATCCCATTTCACTTTTACATAGTTCTCATTGTGAAGACTTTGTTCCTTCTTTAAATCAAGCGTACATGTGTCACTTTCCACAACCTCCTTCCTGGAGGGTTCAGCACTGAAGACTGAAGGACATGTGGGAACACTCTGCTGGCTGGAGAAAAAGGGTAGAAGGGTTTAAAAATCAGTCGCCTCCTCTCCTCACTTGTTAGGGGCATGAACCAAGTAGTGGTTGGGTATAGACTCACTGACCTTTAGAGACAGAGGGGACCTGAGCAACCTATTTTAGAGGAGAGGAGTCTGAAGCCCAGAGAATAGAGGTCACAAGGTAGGTGGTAGCAGAGTCAAAACTTTTGGGGGAAGTAACCCGGGTCCCAGTCTACAGCTACAAAACTCTTTCCATTACACAGCTCTGGGACATCTTACCTGAGACATAGTACACTCTGTTCTGTGGTCGCATGTCCTCTTTTCTTTTTTCCATTTAAAAGTCATCTTTTTTATTCCCTTTCCCATAGTCCATTCCTTATCACCTTCTTTTGATTTCTAACTTTGTCTTCTCTGTATTTCACTCCCAGAATTGCAGGTGCTCAGGAGAAAAAGGGAGTTTATTTCCTTTCCTTTCCTCCCCACCTTCAGCCCTGAACAACTCCTTTTAATGTATGAAGGCGAATGTTCCAATTCAGGTTGAGATTTGATGAAACCAAGGAGTTTGGAAACTAAAAAAGATAGGAGAATAAGGGGGATAGGATGAGCCATCCCACCTCTTCCAGGTGCCAGCTGTGTGACCTTAGATAATTCACTTATCCTCTATGGCCCTCAGCTTCCCTTCTTTGAAATGATGGGCTTGGACTAGGTGATCCATAAGGTCTATCCCATGTCTAACTCCTGAGTCCAGTAAGTAGCAACCGTGTAACTCTGGATATCGCTTACCTTTTCAGAACCTCAGTTTATTCATCTGTAAAATCATGATGTTTATATCCTCACATGGCTTAGGACACATTTATTCTAAGTCAGTGGGGTACAGTAGGATTACTTAACCTTACATAGAGGTAGGCTGAGAGCTGTCTTTTGCCTTTCTTTGCATCTGCAAAACTTAGCACAGTGGCCAGCTTATGGTAGCTACTTAAAAATTTTTATTGCTGATTATCAAAGTAGGTCAACACTTGCTCTGAAACCCATAGTCATAGAGAATTGGCTGGAGCACTGAGAAGTAGTAACTTACCCAGGGTTATGAATGAAAGAATCTTGTTTTTTAAAAGATCCTTGCCTTTTCTTTCTTTTTCTTTTCTTTTCTTTTCTTTTCTTTTCTTTTCTTTTTTTTTTTTTTTGATGGGGCAATGAGGGTTAAGTGACTTGCCCAGGGTCACACAGCTGGTAAGTGTTAAGTGTTTGAGGCTGAATTTGAATTCAGGCCTTCCTGAATCCAGGGCCAGTGCTTTATCCACTGTGCCACCTTGATCCTTCTTTGGCAACCTTCTCATATAATCATATACAAATTTTCCCTATAGTGAGCCTAACTTCCTCATGCAGTGATCCAAACTCACTTTCTGATTTTCTTTTATCTGTCTCACAAGGAATAAAGGAAGATTCACCAATATTTGAGTTCGTAGAAATTTTCTGGAGTAAGTTGCCAGATATGGCTGAATCAGAAATGCTCATTGGTGTAAAGACTATTATGGGGGCAGCTAGGTGGCGCAGTGGATAGAGTACCGACCCTGGAGTCAGGAGGACTTGAGTTCAAATTTGGCCTCAGACACTTAACACTTACTAGCTGTGTGACCCTGGGCAAGTCACTTAACCCCAATTGCCTCACACACAAAAAAAGAAAAAAAAGACTATTATGGAAGTCTTATAACCTAGAAGATCCAGGTTCAAATCTTCCCTCTGAAATAAGCTAGTTGTTTGGCTGTGGGCAAGTCAATTAACCTCTCTTAACCTCATCCTAATTTTCTCATCTATCAGATGGGAATAGTGATACCTGCGAGGTTGTTATAAGGATCAAGTGAGATAATGTAAGTAAAGTGACTTGTGAACCTTAACAGACTTTGAATAATGGGTGAAATGCAGGGCTTGAGTCAGAAAGACACAGGTTAAAACACTCAGCTTTAGTTTCTTCATCTGTAAAATGAAACCAACGTAGGACCTATACTCCAGAATTGTTTAGGGTTAGAATTAGGTGCTTAAAAAAATCTAGATATTCTATAGCAAAGGAAGGAAGGAAGGAAGGAAGGAAGGAAGGAAGGAAGGAAGGAAGGAAGGAAGGAAGGAAGGAAGGAAGGAAGGAAGGAAGGAAGGAAGGAAGGAAGGAAGGAAGGAAGGAAGGAAAGAAGGAAGGAAGGAGGAGGAAGCAAGCAAGCCTGAGAGGGACAGGGAGGAGGGCAAAGAGGGAGAAAGGAAGGAAACAAAAAAGGAAGGGAGGAAGAAAAAACATTTATTAAATCCTTACTATATGCCAGGTGTTTTTTAAGCTGAGGAAAGAGATACAAAAGCTAAGACACTCCTTACTCTTAAGGAGTTTAGATTTTAAAGGGGGAGACGATGCTTCTAGGAGAGAAGCGAGTAAGAGTCATTTTGTTTTGGAAAGTTACAAGGAAGGTGAGAGGAGTGATTGGGGAAATAGATATTCTCATTACTGCAGAGGGGAGGAAAAGGCACTCAGCAAATAACAACACGATGTCCCTGTTAGGTTGCAGGGCAGCCTGTGGCTCTCTGAATTCTCCTTGAAGGGAATTGAGGTTAGGTGCCATCCCCTGCCCTCAGTAAGAGAGTTGAGAGGCCTGGTGACAAGCCAGACAGAAGCTCAGGCAGACAAATTGAAAGCCCAGATGCCGCATTCTCAAAGAACAAACCCACAGTTCGTTTTCTATTCAGTTATTCTAAGTCATATGCAATTACTAAATGCAAGTCTGCCGTCCTTCATTATGGAGAAATGGTGCCAACGGGCAAAATCACTGGCTGAGATTCTTCTTTTTTTAATGGCAACAGAGGCTTGCATGCCAACCTCCTCCCTGCTGGAACACTGGCCTCCGAGGAGGGAGATGGGCCCAGATGGGAGGGGGCGCCGGCACCAGCTACTGTGCCCACCGTTCTGCACCAGTTCCGTTTTTCCCGTTTTTCTTCTCGCTGTCCTCTGAGGGCTTCTGACCTGCCAGCGGACACCTCTGAGCAATAAGGAAAATAATACGCCCAGAGGAAGGTTTCCCAGGGAAAGTTCAGTGGGTTTCTATAACAACCCAGCTCCTGACAGTTCAAAGCAGCGATCAGTCAGTTCACACGCATTTATTTCCATTCCTTCATTCAATAAACATTTTAAAAGGGTGTACTATGACTAGTAACCAGGGGAGATGGGAAGATAAATACAAGATTGGAAAATCTTTAAGGGAAGGGATTTTTTTCTTAGCTTTCTATCTTTCCTGATATCTAGGTCAGTGCATTAAACATACTGGGTACTTTTTGAATTGAACTGTTTGGTGAATGAATGAAGAAATACTGAGATCAAATACTCAAATCCTTGGTCTCATTGACATAAAAACCGAGTTCACCAATGTAAATAGGAAGCCATCCTTGTATGTCATCCTATGTGACTCTTGTCTGTGACCTCTGATTGTTTCGCCACAGAGGGTGCTCTCAGGGTGCTTCAGGCTACCCTCACTTTCTCTGAGTTGTCCAGCAGAACGCAGGGATTTTTCTTCACCTTGTCATCCTTAACCCTTAGGTTTGGCAAGCATCTGTAGGCATAGAACAATATTGATAGAGTATGGGTTCATTCAAATGAGATAATATTCGTAAAGGGCTTAGTACTTTGTAAAGTTTTATGTGCCTAGCATGTTATTGGCACTTAATAAATGCTTATCCCCCATCCCCCTCAATTGAAAATGACACATAAGTGCCGTCCTTATGGAAACTACTGTATCATACATCAACTTGATTCAATTACATACATTAAAATTTGCAATTATAAGACCATGTTATTCTAGATTTGAAGCTGGAAAGAACCTTAGTGAGAAACTCATCTAATCTCTTCATTGTATAGATGGGGTGACTAAGACGTAAAAGGGGTAGAATTGACTTGTCCAATGCCATACAGGGAAGGGGCAAAGATGGGATTTGAATCCACACCCTCTGACTCCAAAACCACTATTCTTTTCATGACACCATGGTGGATTTTCCTCTTCCCAGCACACATCACCACCCCTTTCCATTTTAGCAGACAGACTGAGAATTGCTGTGGTGAAGGTCAGACACTTGTAGCCACCCTAGTGATGGGCTAGATTTGATAAGCAGGGGTAACCATCACACCATCACAGGATCCCAGGGGAGAGTTTTAGTGGATGCTTTTAGAAAGGTCTCATGAGGGAGATGAAGCTCATACACAAATAACTCCGATGATGCTGGAGGGATGGAGTTTCCAAAGAGAAAAATGTCACATGTCTATTGTGGGGATGGGGAGGGGCAGAAAGCCACCTGGAGGAGGCATAATTGGAGTTGTTCCTCAAAGGATGCATAGGATTTAAACAGATAAGAAGGGAAGAGAAGTGGAAATGTGTGAGTGAAGGAGCAGAAGGTTGCAAATGAGGGGCATAAGAATAATTGATATTTCTTTAATAAAATGATTTGAAATTTGCAGATCTCTGAATTTGTGCTATCTCATTTGATCCTCTCAATGATTATAGGAAGTAAGCTAAAGCTAGCTAGCTAGAAGATAAAGATATAGCTACATAGAGCTATCTAGCTATGTATTTATAGATATACATACATATCCATATATCATATCATATTATATCATATACACATATCAAGAGCAGAGGATGACACCGTAAATAGTGCCAAGTCTTGAGTTAGGAAGACCTGAGTTCAAATCTAGCCTTAGATGCTTCCTGGATATGTGACTTTGGGAAAGTCTTTTAACCTTTATCTGCCTTACTTATAAAATGGGAATAATAGCACCATCTACCTCATAGGGTTGTTGTGAGAAACAAATGAGATAATAATTTTAAAGTCTTTAGAATGTGATAAAATAATGAGATTTGGCAGATGCCCACGGGGCCCCACCTGATTGATTTAGTATTGTTTGGATTGAATGAGAATGAGAAATTGACTAAGTACCTACTTAAGGATGATTGGATGGAGGCCACACCTGGCTGGCCCTGAGTGACGTGTTGGTGTACTACTGACATGAGCAAGAGACTACTCTAAACCAACCAGCTTGAAGGACCTCCCCTTGGGGGAGAGGGAGAGAGGAAGTATGAAGTGGACACTTGCTGATAAAAGAACTCTCTTTTTGGTGAGGAGGAACGAGCATGGTGGAAGATGGAGAACAGGATGGGGACCCCTCTTAGTCGTTTGGACACTGGCTTGGTGGTAAGAGATTTCACATGGGCTGCTAGGAAATGAAATTGCTTTCTTTCTCTCTGGCTGTACTGAATTAGATCTGAGCTAGGATTTCTATGCTATAAGGAATCTGTTCTCAATCTCTCTCTCTTCACTAATTTATAATATATATTTTAATAAATCTTTAAAAGCCTAAACTCTTGCTGAATTTATCAGTGATATTAGCCAGCTTCCCCCCAAGACTGGGGGGGTCATATTAGAACCCACAATTTAGATGTTAAACAACACAGCACTTTGCACTATATAAATATTTTCATCCTCTTTCTCTCTCTCTCTACACACACACACACACACACACACACACACACACACAACATATGTGGAGAAAAAAATGGCAAACCTCTCCAGAATCTTTACTAAGAAAGTAACATGAACAAAAGTCATGGGTCAAATAGAGTTGGACATGACTCAACAACAACAACAATATAAACACACATACCTATATTTGTATATACATATATGCATATATTTGCACTGGATCTGTGATTTCATAGGAATGGGGAATTCTCAGTGATGAAACTCCCTCCACTAATATATGTTGGCACCCTCTCTTCAAACAAGCATATCAGCAGATACATGCATCAATATATTAACGAATGAATAAAAAGAAATACAGGCATATACAAATAAATATATGAATAAAGGAAGGAAAGGAGGGATGGAGGAAAGGAGGGAAGGAGGAAGGAATTGTAAATGTTCCTCATTAGAATGTAATTCCCATGGACTATTTCTTTCTTTGCATTTGTATTTTCACCACTTAGTATAGTGCATGACACATTTTGTGGTTGTTTAGTCGATTTCAGTCATGCTCAACTCTTTGTGACTCCACTTGGGGTTTTCTTGGCAAACATACTGAAATGGTTTGCTATTTCCTTCTCTAGCTAATTTTACAGATGAGGAAAGTGAGGCAAACATTGTGAAGTGGCTTGCCCAGAGTCACACAGCTAACAAGCGTCTGAGGCTGGATTTGAATTCAGAAAGAAGTCTTCCTGACTCTAGACCTGGGAAACTATCCACTGGGGCATCTAGTTGTCCACCTGACATGTAGTAGCCACTTAATAAATGCTTGTTGGTTGACTATTTAATGTCTGTAAATTAAAGGAGAAATAAAATGCTTGTAAATAAACTCACTCAGCCATGTCCATAGGTAAGCCCTTGTCTCCCTTGTCTCATTTGCTTTGCTTTAGTACCTTGAAGTAACACCCACTTTGTTGGGTCCTCCTTTTCCTCATTGGCTGACCTTTTCATTTCCCAATCACTACCCCTTTCCACATACTAGATGGGATTTTTGTGGGGATACAAATGTTTGGGGTTCTAAAGTCAGGACCAAATAAAATTATCTGTGAATTATAAACCACTGTTAAGTTCCACACTCTTTTCTTGGTCTGGCCAAGAACAGGGTAGGATCATAGACTTGGAGGTGAAAGGGATCTGCCTTAATAATACCTGCCCATCTGCCTTAATAATACCTGCAATACCTCAACAATAACAAAAAGCATTTATTAAGTGCCTACTATATGCCAGTCATTTCACAAGGCAGTGGGGAAGCAAAAACAAAAACAATACAGCATAGTTTTTGCCCACCAGTGGCTTGTGGGGGATTGGGTGCTGAACTAAAATTGTGACCGTGTTAGTGGAGAAAAGGTGTGTGTGGGGGGAGGGGAAACACAACAGATGTTGTAATGGTTGAATTGAGACTGGGCAACTAATAAAATATATAAAGGAATAACAGGGAAGGCAGCGATGAAGAGGATTCCCAGTCTACAGATATAGCTGACTGGAAGGCTGATGGTACCTTTGACAGTAATAAGGAAGTTTAGCAGAAGGAAGGGTTCAAGGGAAAGTCCGTTTATCTGTCTGGACACATTGAGTTTGAGATGCTTTCATTTCGATAATGCAGCAGTATCTACTTTGTGGGTGTCTTAAATATGTCAATACATCAATATTTTCTTTCCCTTATTAGAATTTAAGCTCTTTAGGGGGCATAGACTGTTTTGTTTTTGTTTCCTTTTTTTTCTTCAGTGCCTGGTACTTGGTTCTCTGCAAATCCAGAAGATAGGTCTCTGTCAAAATCCAGAATTTGTCTCCAAAGAGCACATGCTGAGAAACACTTGAGTGCTATAAATAGTCTAAGAGTAACTCGAAGGGTGGATTGGTTGGGGGTGGGGGGAGGGGGAGATTATTCTATAGAGATGTGGAACAGGAAGAGATTCTATTTCCTCATATACTAGAATAAAGGACCAGTGTAAGTGTATTGTGGGATTTCACTCATGGATCGATTGCCCTTTAAATGTCTGCATTTTATTTAAAGTCCATTGGAAATGCTTAGCCAAATTAAGTGTTTGTTTTAGCCACAGAACACTGCAATGGGCAGAGCCAATGTTAATTGGATTAGATGCAGACTAGCCATCAAACTGTGATGTTTTATGAGTTCAGATTCCTAGCAGTGTGTGAGAGAGAAGCAAAATGTCTTTTGGTCTAGTCAATGCTGCCTCCTTAGAGTCAAAGTTTCCCTAGCTACAGCTAGACAGCAGATCTCTCGTTGGGCAGGAGAAGACTGAAAGGTAACTTGTTTACAGACAGATAGACACCTCTCTGCAGACCAGCAGATGTCCTGCATGCAATCAGATCCACTCCCTGCAATTTAACAGGAGACCTGTCTCCATGTAGACAAATGTCCTGTCTTCAGGGTGACATATAGCCTGTCTACTGTCATAGGAACCCTTGCTACAATCTGACAGGTGACCTGGATATAGACCGACAGATATGTTCTCTGTAGTGACAGATGCTCTGTCTATAGTCACCGATACTGTGTCTATTGCTAGTCAGATGATCTATGTACAGGCAGCAAGATGCCCTCTCTATTGTCTGATGGGTGCAGGAAGACAAACAACCTTCTGAAGACTGACAGAAGCAACTTTTTCTGTAGGAAAGATTGCTAGCCTGTGGTCTATGAACTTTTTTTAAATTGTGTAACATATTTTAATGGAATTTGTTTCCTCTGTATTCTATGTACTTTATTTTATGCATTTAAAAAATTAGCCTGAGAAGGTTGCCAAGGAACCCCATGAAACACAAAAGTTTTAGAAGCACTGCTCTACAAGGTAATGAGGATTTTATCAATGGTCCCAGATGCCCTGTCTTCATGCAGATGGAGACCCTCTCTCAAAGCTGGCAGATGCCCGGTCTACAAATGGAATATGCTTCCATTTCAATCCCCTCCCAACAGGCTGAGAACTCATGAATCACCTCTGGATAGATACTTCTCAAGGTTTTCAGCCATGCTGGGTTCACTTCCTGCCTTGTGAAAAATGACACAACCCAGGGAACAGGATGGAGATCATATATTTCAATTTTCCCTAAGAAAATTCTAGTGTAGCTGTGAGGAGAAAGAATGAGTGAGCCAGCAAGAGGAAGACAGAGGGGTGGGGTGAGGGAGGAAAGGAGAGGGAGGGAGGGAGAGACTGAGACAAAGAGATGGAAACAGAGACAGAGAGAGACAGAGAATTCTTGATCCCACTCTGACTTAGTCAATCAGCAAAAATGTATTAAATGGCCACTATGTGTCAAGCATTATACTGAAGGCTTAGGGAAAATAAGACAGAATGAGACATTCTGACTTTCAAGGAGCTTATATTCAAATTTGTGAGACAAAAAGTGTCTAATAATAATAGTAACAATTGCAAGTAGCATTCATAGAGTGCTTTAAGATTTTTAAACATTTTATAAATTATCTCATTTTTATCCCCACAGGAACCCTGGGTGACAAATGCTATTATTATTTCCATTTTATGGATGAGGAAATTGAGACAAATACAAATTCAGTGACTTGCTCATATCTGGATCAGGGTTACACAGCTAGTCAATGTCTGAGGGTAGCTTCACCCTCAGATCTTCCTGGTTCCAGGCCCACCTTCCTACATACTTGCTGCCTACTATAAGGATATGAAGAATAAGTATGATGAGAATAAATAAACATAAATGCAAAGCAGTTAGATAAAGGGTAGTTAGGAAGGAAGGGAACTAGTATTTGGCAGGGGGACATGAACAAGCTTTCTACAGAAGGTGGAATTTGAGCTGTATCTTGCAGGAAGAAATGTATTCTTTTATGAGGAGAGGATGAGGAGGGAGAGGGCATTCAGGCATAGAGGACTGCCAGTGCAAAGGCATGGTGATGGGAGATGGAGTGCCCTTTGGGAAGAATAGAAAGTCATTTCAGATAGACTGTATAGTGCAGTAGGGGAGGAATGTATAATGAGGCTGGGAATATGGGTTAGGTCCAGTTTGTGAAGGATGAGGGGAAGTGATAGAAGGGGAGGGAGAAGAGACAACAGGAGAAGAAAGGACAGGATAGGAGAGGTTTTCTGGCAAGGAGCAGTGACTGGGAGACATACTAAAATACTGGAAATCAGATGATATTACATAGAAGGAAGGTCAAGGAGAAGGTTTTTGCAAACAATGCCCATCTCAGAATCAGCTCTGAGGGTTGAAAGGGACCTCTGAAGTCATCTTGTCACAAATCAGATGGGACAAGAAGTCCCAGTTACCTGAAAAATGCAATCCCGATCATCTTTGTCGCCACTTTACATTAATAACAAACCAAGGCAGCAAAAACACATTTATCAAGTGTCTACTATGTGCCAGACACTCTCCTAGGTACCAGGGGTACTAAGACAAAAGCACAACATCGCTCCCAGATAGCCATCCATCCTCAGCCTCTTCAGGGAAGGGGGAGCCAGCAGCTCCAAGGCAATCCGTGGCACTTTGCAAAAACTTTAATTACCAGGCAGTATTTTTCCTTTGAACTGAAATCTGTCTCAGTCATTTAACAGAGAGCCCCCAGCCCTCTAAATAAGTCCTCCTGTTCTCCAGCCCCTCCTGTGTTCTTTTCTCCCTCCCTCCCCACACTGAGTAAAACACTGAGTCAGCATTCATTATGGCTTGTCCAGAGCCTCTCCTCATTGGCCACAGGTGAGGGACCAGTTGCAAGGCAGGAAAAACCCATCACTCAGAAGAGGGCACAGAGAAGGCTTCAGTCAGGAATATAAATGTGGCCACTTTATCAAGAATTCCGCAGCCTGCATATTTTAGACTGAGTTATTCCTTTTGGGTGAGGGCCCAAATGAGTTAGAAATACTGCAGGACAGGGAGATCAGCCTTACAGTGGCACCAAGCTAACCTCTCCTGGATTCTTTCCCTCACAAGGTGGTACAGAGCTCACCCTGGCCCCAGAAGAAGTATGAGGAGGTGCCCAGGGGCATGAGCCATGGCATCTGTTTAGAAAGTAGGCTGAGTGTGCGGAGGGGGCCAACAGATACCTGAAGGGCTTAGCTATGGACCAGGGAACTGCTTTTTTTTTTCTGTTTGGACCCTGGGTCAGGAACTAGGGACCACAGGAGTCAAGTGGCAAGGAGGCTGAAATTAAATAAGAGAAAGTTTGACCGTAAGATACACACACACACATTTCCTTTGCAGAGGTGTAGAACATTGCATATATTCTTAGATTTCTTTTATTTGATTAGTTTTACTGATTTGCAACTAGGTGGTACAGTGGATAGAGTGCTATGCATGGAATCTGAAAGAACTGAGTTCAAATACATCCTCAGATGCTTAAATTGTACGATCCTAAGCAAATCACTAACCCTCTGCCTCCTTCAGTTTTCATATCTGAGACCTGCCTTCTGGGATTGTTGTGAGAAATAAATGTGATAATATTGTAAAGCACTTAGCATATAGTAGGTGCTTGATAAATGTGTATTTCCTTCTTTCTCCTTCCCTTCCTTCCTCTCTTCTTAACTACCTACCTTCCTTCCTCCTTCCCTTCCTTCTTTCCTCTTTCCCTCTCTTCCTTCTTCCTTCTTTCCCTCCCTCCCTCCCTTCCACCCTTCATTCCTCGTTCTCTCATTCCTTCCTCCCTCCTTTCTTTCCTTCCTGTTTTTTTTTTCTTTGTTAAAAATAGCCATAGTGGATGGTTCTCTGGAGGGAGGAAGGATACAGGTAGATTTAGGTGATGGAAAACCAAAAATATCAATGAAAATGAATTTTAAATATTGACCTTTAACATGAAAAGAACATTTCTATATGCACAACAGAATCCAAAATAGGATTCTCCATGAAACTGTGAATCTCAATTTTATTCTGCTTGAATAGAATAAATTTCATTCTTTGTTTCCAAAACAATTCTATTTTACTGTGCTTTCCTCTGAACTGCCTTCTGTTCTCTTCTGGGTCTCTGAGTGCTGCTGGTTTATATGTACAGACAGTGGCACTGCCTGGTGAGAAGTGAGTTGGGTTCACTGAAGGTGGCAAAGGGAGGCCAGATGAATACCTGGGAACATTGAGAAGATTCTATACACACAAAAATATATGACATGATAAATAGTTAGATAGATATGTGTATGTGTGTAGTAATATATGTGCATATTTATCATACATAATTAGGTCTAGATGGTCTCATGGTTCATCTTCCTGCCCCATAGAAGAAGAAAAATGGACAGATTTCTAGTAGCCTCTCCCCCAGAGAGATAGGTGTGAATTGAGCAATCTGTATCTTCAGGTCTTTTAGATACAGAACTAGGTTAACTCAAAGACACAGACATAGATAACTAGAATATGTAATATTATATAATAACCCAAATCAAAGAGCATTACTTTATTTACTCATCTATTCATTTACTTATGTATTCATTCATCCATCTATTTATTTGTTTATTCATTCATCCATACAACCATCCATTCATTCATTTATATATTTATCAATTATTTGCTATTTATTCATTCATTTACTCATTTATTTATTTGTCTATCTATTCATTTATGTATTTATTTATTAATTTGTTTGTTTGTTTAATTATTTGAGGGGCAATGAAGGTTAAGTGACTTGCCCAGGGTCACACATCTAGTAAGTATCAAATGTCTGAGGCTGGATTTAAACTGAGGTCCTCCTGAATCCAGGACCTGTGCTTTATCCACTGCACTATCTAGCTTCCCCCCAAAGAGCATTTATTAACCACCTACTGAGAGGCAGCTAGGTGGCGCAGTGGATAGAGTACCGACCCTGGAGTCAGGAGGACTTCAGTTTAAATATAATAATCACCTAATATATGCCGGTCAATTGTGCTAAGTTCTGAGAATACAAAGAAAAGCAAAAACAGTACCTCCCCTCAAGGAGTTCCCAGTCAAATGGGAAGATAACATGACAATAACTATGTACAAACAAGTTTAAATACAGGGAGAAATGAGGATGGTCTCAGAGGGAAGATGCTAATATTAAGGAGGACTGGGAAAGGTGTTTTGTTTTTTTTTGAAGATGGAACTTGAGCTGAAATTTGAAGGAAGCTAGGGAAATGAGGAGGTGAGATGAGGAGAGAAAGAGTTCCAAGCTTGGAGAACAGTCTGAGAACCTTGTCTGAGGCAGAAGATGGAGTGCCTTGTGCAAGGAACAAGGAGACCAAAGTTGCTAGATCACTGAGTATCTATAGGCAGGTGAAGTTTCAGAAGAAGGGTCTAGAGGAGATGGGGAAGTGTTGGAGGGAAGAATTTAGGTCTGATCTGCAGGAAATGGCTATGTTAGTGCCAAGAGATATGGAAACCTTGAAGGTTGTCCATCATGCCCCTTGTATGCAGCCTTCTCCCCTTAGTTGGTTTGGCCTTTCTCCATGAAACCTTTCCTGACTCCCCCCACTGGTACTGTCTCCCTCCCCCCATTGCCTACTACTTATTTTATCTTGAATAGACTCCATGTGCACTTGTTTTGTTTGACCCCGGACAAGTCACTTAACCCTTGCTGCTCCAGACAATTATCTGAGAGTCTAAACTGCAGAGAGGTTGCTGATCTTCGTTTGGGAGAGGGAGTTCCCTCCCTTCAGCGAATTCACAGGTACTGTCCCTAGCCCCTGCACATGGTAGAATGTAAGTTCCTTGAGTCCAGGGCCTGTTTCATTACTACCTTTTTATCCCCAACATCTAGCACATAGTAAATTTGTTGTTTGTTCTTTGTGTTCAAAGAAGACCAATGACATCATGGATGATGTCTTTACTCATGCCTTATTTGGATTGAAGGGAGGCAGAGTCGCATAAAGTCATCAGCCTCACCCTCTCATCCTGAGTCATCAGAGTCCAGTGGTGAGACAAAGGTCAGGACAACTGGCAATGGCCCAGGATGCCATCGATGACCTTGGAGTCTTCGATGCCTGACCAAGCTCTAAGCTCTCCATAGTGCCTGCTGCAGCCAACTTCATGGCCATTAGAACAAACTGTTCTCATCTGTCCATTCTGCTGGGGAAATTTTTCACATGCTTGAAGTAGACATCCCCCCTACCTTACTGATGGGGTTGAAGTCTGTCTGTTACCTTCAACCTGAATCAGCCCATCTGCTAAAATGGTTTTAACAGGGTGTGGCCCTATGCATGCTACAGCTTCTTGGAGCCACAGGTAAAAGTTGGGAGAAAAGAGACACCAAAGGTGGATGAGCATCCCTGAAAAGGGCTCAACAGCCCTCACACCACAAGTACTAGTCATCTCATACATTCTAGATTTCCATAGTAAATACTTAAAACATCTTGGTTGGTGAATTTCTTCTATGCTGTACATTCTGGACATCCTGGATACCTCCTCATCTGATAAGGGGAGGACTTGAATCCAGCTCTCCCTAGCTTCAAGGCTGGCTCTCTATCCATACTCTTAAGACTTAAAGCACTATCTATAGTTGATGTTGTTTGTCCCAAACATATTTTGGACCCTGTTCCAGGCACATAAATCCCTCATCATAGAAGCCCTGACACCTTCGTTGCTAACATAGGGCACAGGGTTGTGATGAGGACCAAATGACTTTCTAGCTATATAGAGTTCCACAAACTTTCAAGAACAGTGATAGGGACTGGAGCAATGATTTCCTTAACAAGGATAACCCCATAGTGAGAAGCTTCTGGGCAAGTGTTTGAGATATGCCTAGATCATTGAGAGATTATGAGTTGCCCATGGTCAATAAGAGTAAGAGGAAGGACTTGAAACCAGGTCTTCCTGGCTTTGAGCCTGGCTCTTTTCTAATATGGAGATGGCTGGATGGTGCCGTGGATAGAGCACCAGCCTTGTATTCAGGAGGACCTGAGTTCAAATCTAGCCTTATATATTTACTAGCTATGTGACCCTGGACAATCACATCAGCCTGGGTGCCTCAATTTCCTCACCTGTAAAATGAACTGGAGAAGGAAATGGCAAACTGTTCTAGTGTCTGTGACAAGAAAACTCCAAATGGGGTCACAAAGAATCAGACATGATTGAAACAAATCAACAACAGCAAAACTTTTCTAATATGCCAAAAGGCCTCTCGGACCTTATAGCACTATGTAAATGTCAATTATTTTCCTTGATCCCATAGTTTCACCTGATCCCACAGCTGAAAGGGATAACTTCTACTTTAAATTCCCCTGGTTCATTTTGTATCTCTCCTCCACTTCTATTATAGTATTTTTAGTTCATTACCTTATACTTACCTATGGTTATTTCATCTTCCCATCAATGTTCACTGCAAGAAAAGAACAAGGTCATTGTTCGTCTTGGTTTGCCCAACCAGGACCTAGCAGAATGTTTTGCAAATATGAGATGCTTAACAAACATTTGTTGAATTAAATTGGCTCACCTGTTTTACAGTCCTGCTGAGTCACTCTTGGCCATACATTGTAGGTTCACAAATCACAGGATGATAAATTCAGAGCTGGAAGGCACCTTGGATGGCATCGGCTTTAGCCACCTCGTTCACATGTAAGGTGCCCTGTCTCTTTAAGGTCTTTTTCATAATGATAAAAACGGAATCAAAAAGGGGTTTTGTATCAAAGAAGAGATTTATGTTCACTGTTAAAAGATATTGGATATTGACTCTCTTTTCACTGTTAACCAACAGCATTGAAGCCTGCAGGCTAGAGCTGGGATTTGAACCTGTTAGTGTTTTGTTTCACTGCTGTTTTTCCCTCAGGTGTTTCTTTGCCAGGTTCTGATAAGTAAGTGTGTGTGTGTGTGTGTGTGTGTGTGTGTGTGTGTGCCTATTCCTCACCATAGCTATTGAGTACTTTGGTGAAAGAGTATAGTTTCAATTTCTATATTTATTGTGATGTATTTTAATAATTGTACATTTGTTTTAATATATTAATAGCTATAATATTTCTTTTGCATTGTTATTAAGAAGAACTAAAAGTGTATTATTGTGAGGAGATGGTAGTATAGATAGAAAATGCATCAGATAGGAGCTCAAGAACTGGAATAGTAAGTAGGGGAATTATATTTCACCTCAACAGTTATGTTGTTGGGGCGTTTCAGTCCTGTCAGACTCTCTATGATCCTATTTTGGGGTTTTCTTGGCAAAGATATTGGAGTGGTTTGTCATTTCCTTCTCCAGCTTATTTGGCATATGAGAAAACTGAGGCAGACAGGGTTCTATTGACTTACCCAAGGTCACACAGCTAGTAAGTGTCTGAGCCCAGTTCTGAACTTGGGAAGATGAGTCCTCCTGATTCCCACCCCAGAGCTCTATTTGCTGTGCCCTCTGGGTGCCACAGCAGGATTAGTCTTAGGAGTCTGAATGTAACTCTGTGGTGGAGGTCTCAATTTCTCTGAGAATTTAGATGTCCTAGTGTGAGAGCAGGTTGGAGGAGTAAAGCAATCCCAGAGAAAGAGTTGGGTGGGGCTGGGGAAGGGAATTATACTCCCCTAAAGTCTCTAGATCACACTATGAACTACATATGACATTACATACAAGTAAGGAAACTGAGGCATGTATAGTTTGTTTTTTTAAAGACCCAAGGTCAATATTGTTTTCACATGTACTTGACAAAAAGTCAAATAAAAACATAAAAAAGAACCGGGGTCACATAGTTTATAAGTATCTGAGCTTCGAATTGACCCTATCTTCCTGACTCCAATTCCAGGGCCCTATGCAATGTCACTATACTTCTTAGTCCTGCTATGGCCCATGCTTTCAGTCAATCAGTCATCAAACTGGTTTACTATGTGCCAGGAACTCAGAAAATATTCTCCTGAATGCATTTTCTATCCTGCAAGGCAAGGCAGATTATCTGAAAGCACAGATTCTATCTTGAAGAGTAGAGAAGGGTAGAAAACTAGACCTCACACATTTCCTGAACCTGGACAGGTTTGGGTGATTTCATTCTTTGTATAACCTTTGTCTAACTTGATGATTTGATCAAGTCCCTTAGGTTGTTGATACACATGGCTCTAACTTTCTCACTCTCTACAACAGCCCCCATGCTATGCCTGGCTTGATAATTCCATTCATCAAAACAAGAGCTATGAGTCACTTTCTGCCAGCTCCGCCATATTCCAGTGAGTTGCCAAAATGACGAACACAAAAGGAAAAAGGACAGGGACACGTTACATGTTTTCTAGGCCCTTTAGAAAACATGGTGTTGTCCCTTTGGCTACTTATATGCGAATATACAAGAAAGGTGATATTGTAGATATCAAGGGTATGGGCCCAGTTCAGCAAGGAATGACTCACAAATGTTGGGTCTATAATCTTACTCAATGTGCTGTAGTCATTGTTGTAAACAAAGAGGTGAAGGGAAAGATTCTAGCTAAGAGAATTAATGTGCATATTGAGAATATTAAACATTCTACGAGCAGAGATAGCTTCCTCAAGAGGGTAAGAGAAAATGACCAGAAGAAGAAGGAAGGCAAAGAAAAAGGCACCTGGGTTCAATCATCAGCTTTCTCCACCCAGAGAAGCACACTGTATGAGAACCAATGGCAAGGAACCTGAGCTGTTGGAACCAGTCCCCTATGAATCCATGGCATACATGACTAAAAACATAATAAAAGATTCTTGGATTAAAAAGAGTTATGAGTCACAATTAAGGAGCCTGGAACAAGCAATGTGAATAGCATTCATTGGTGGGTGAGGTGGACATCATGATGCTACTACTAGGAAGGCCAACAATGGGGAAGGAAACAAGGAGGGAAGTACAGAGGGAAAGTCTTTTTTCAGTTGAGGGGTCACTGGAGGGGGAAACATCAGCCATTTGGATTATTTAGCTTCCCATTTTCACTGAACTTACCAAGAGTAGTGGTCAAGTGTATGACTCGAAAGCTGGTCTCAGCAATGGAAGGATGTGGGCTCAAGTCCCATCTCTGGAACATATTGGTTGTATGACTCAGGAAAAGGAACTTTACTTCCCAGGGTTCTAAACAAGTATCTAAGACTATAGGTTGCAGAAAAAGTACTTATCTGTGTTGGTAGAAGTTTCTCGTAACAGCAACTTAGAAGTTCCATTTCCCCATCTCCCTCCTAAATATTGTTAATCTCAATTGTTTCTTAACTACTAAAGGATAAATTCCATCTCACCTGTAGACATCTTGGATATACCTAGTTATTTACATGCTGTTAATTTCAGTAGAATGTGATCAACTTGAGGGCAGGCACATTTTTGGCGAGAGCTTAGAACAATACCTGGCACATAGCACTCACCTTCTGGCTATCATTATCTTTTAATTTTTTGATGTCCCTGGGCAAAGTGCCAGTGGTCTTATCATTCTTACAGCTCTGTCCCAAGATTCTCTAGCTAGGGCATCTCTATCACCACTCCCTTCTCTTTGGTGCACCACTGACAGAAGCTCAATTTTTCAAGATTTTCCTAAGCACTTAAGGAAATGAAGGGAAGAGAAGCTTAATGTACACAGCTGAGAAATGAGTTACAGAGCATGGGAACTTTGGCCTGAGATTCCCCTAGCTTAGTTATGATGGGCTGGCACAGTGTCCCAATGCTAAGTAAGCCTGCTTTCATTTAAGTCATCAAGTGGCCAGCCTCCATGCTATAGGGAAATATTCCTTACATCCTTTCCTTAGCCTTGCCTCCAACACAAGACATTTTCCTTTCTATTTCAAAGCTAGAACCCCTTCTACTCTTCACCCAACCTCCAACAATGAGTCAACATTTTCCCACCATCTCTAGTTTTCAACATTTTTAAGGTAGACTGTACCTGCTTTGATAATTCATGGCACATGTAGGTAGCTAGGTAGCAAAGTGGATGGAGCACTGAGTCTAGAGTCATGAAGACCTAACTTCAGATATGACCTCAGACTCTTTGTTTAGCTAGGTGACCCAGAGCAACTCACTTAACCCCTGTCTGCCTCAGTTCCCCTATCCATAAAACAAGGATAATAATAGCACTTATCTTCTAAGGTTGTTGAAAGATCAAATGAAACAACAATTGTAAAGCACTTATTATTGTGCCTGACACATAGTGGGTGTTGGCTATTACTATTATAATATCTATATGTAATGTAATGTATGATATGTTGTAATACATAATATATAATAAATTATTATTATCTCCATTACCAAGAAAATCTTCATCCAAAAGACCCTTTAGGTTTATAATACCCTGGCCACATTTTGTGTGCAATCATCTCTACAGGCAATTCCCATGGATAATTATGGAAAGGTTATTTTAAAATATGCCTTCCAGTAACTTTCATGTGAGCAAGGGATGACTCTGAATTTGCTTGGCCCTAAAAGGCAGGGTTGATCCCCAAGGATGGAAATTAGTGGGAGACATTTTAAAGTAATGAAATCCCTATTTGTGCATTTATATATGAAATTGGGGGGACAACAAATAGACACCAAAATGGAACAGTTCTGTCAGCAGTTCTGTAATAGACTATTTTCATCATTATCAACAGCGGAACTGCCATATTTTTATTCTAACATCCAGTTCCTGTTATGCTATGTGCAGAAATAGAAATGCTGGGAGAAGTTAGGTAGCACAGTGGATAAAGCACTGGCCCTAGATTCCAGAGGACCTGAGTTTAAATCCAGCCTCAGGCACTTTACACTTACTAGCTGTGTGACCCTGGGCAAGTCACTTAACTGCCCCCCCCCCACCAAAAAAAAAAGAAGTAGAAATGCTGCTACCAAAGTTCAAAACAGAATGAACATCAGAGTCAAAAAAAGTCCCTACGAAAGAAATTTATTCTCCAAGGGAACATGTTTTTGGAAGCAATGAGGCATACACTTTGAGAGGGGAGGATCTTAGATGACTAGGGGGATATTGTGTGTGTATATAGATAAATAGATAGACAGCCTGACAGACAGACAAATAGATGACAGATGGTATTACCAAAAATAAAAAGTCTTCAGGAGTGTAATGATTATAAACTAATCCAAGCATCTACTTTCTCATCTCTATGAAATCTGTGAGAATGATCTTCAGGTATATTAAGGATATTCTGAAAGATGATATGAGAGGAACAATTTTTGCAAGTAATTTTTTTTTTGCATTAGTCACACAACTCAATTCAAATCAACAAGCATCTATTAAGCCCTACCATGCTCCAGGCACTGTGCTAGGAGCTAGGGCTATAGAAGGGAAGGTGAAACCATCCTTGGTTCCCAAGACTTTGTTTTTTACTGGGGGAAATTAGCTAAAAGATGAAAAGCATACAAGACCGCAAGTCATATATTGTTCTGTTGATGAAGCATAGCAGTGTACTTTGATAGGGTAGAGCCTGAAAGATTCTTCTTCAATTAGCTATCTCCTATATGTGTTAAAATACATAATACATAATAACAAATGATCTCAGAGATAATTCTGTTTGTTGATTCTATTTATCAATATAAGGGGGTGAGACCTGGCCCTGTCATTTTATGGATATAGGGTATTTTCTAATGAGAACAATCCCCGTACCAAGGAGGTCAGCACCTTTTTCTTTTTTTTACTATTTAGAGTCTTAAAAGGTTGTTTTGTACACTGAGAGGTAAACTTTCCCCGGGCTTCACATAGCCAGAATGTTTCAGAGGCAAGATTTACCCACATCACCTTAATTCTGAGGCTAGCCTTCTGTGTCCTCTCTATATTTCATATATGTATGTGGTATGTGGGCTCTCCCCCTCCCTGCATCCCTCCCTTTCCCCCAATATAGAACACAACCCTCTTTAATACTAATTAGAATGTATTTAAGAATCCCTGTGGCCCCAGAAGTCATCCTCTATGGCCACCCTAGTGATGGCCTCCCTGAGACCATAGAAGCTACCAGAGATCATCCCACTACTGACAGCCTGGTGACAAAGCTGAACATTTTCATTTGATGTCCCCACCCCCACCCCAATGCCTGCCTGGAACTGTCCCTTCTTGTCCCTACCTCCAGACTTCTCTGACTTCCTCCCAGTCCCAGCTAAAATCCTATATTTTACAAGAAGCCTAATGCTTTCTTCTGTCAATTTTTTCCAACTTATTCTGTAACTAGCTTCTATGTGCATAAGTGTTTACCTGTTAAACTGTGAGATCTTTGAGGGCAAAGACAATCTTGTCTTTCTTTGAATCCCTGGGGCTTAGTAGATTGTCTGGCATATAGTAGAAGCTTAATAAATGTTTGTTGACTGACTGAGAAGACAAGATTACTCCCAAACCACAATATAGCATCAGAGGGAAACTTAGGGGAGGCATGAAAGTATCAAGGATACCATGCAAGCATTGAATATTTGAGAAAAGAGAGGAGTTTTTCTTAGTGAGAGGAATAATAGAGGGACAGAGTGAGCCATGCATGGTTATTCACAGAACATTAAAAGATCAAAAGGCCACCTGTGCTTTGGGCAAATGTTACATGGAAGATTTATGGGAAGGCTTAGCTATTGCTCCTACAACAGCTGTAGAAGATATAGGCTCATGATCATATTCATTGATGCCCAACTCAAATAGAAACAGATTTCTGTGGTCCACATATTGACTGAGAAAACCACAAATTAAAATTATTTATGTTGCATGGTATTACATTTATTTTGTTAAATATTTTCCAATTACATTTTAATCTAGTTCAGGATTGAACATGAAGGGTCACAATCCTGTGCCTAGGCTTATGTTTTATGGTTATTGAATTCAATTGAGTTGAATCTCTGCTCATATCTCTGTCAAATGGGGTCTTTTATGGTGATGCAAATATTTCTTTCTTCCATATATTCTAGCCTTGATTTCAATGCAGAATCAAGCTTAGAGGGTCTGATAGGGGCTCTGGGTTGACTAATAGGACATGACAATGCCAGACAAAGGAAATGACTTTTCATGAGCAAGGCCAGCTGGGTTGGGAGTGGCATTGGTTGTGGTCAATTCTATGAGCTGGTTTCTAACTCTCACTAACACAGTGATGAGGGCAGTTTCATCCTCCTAGACAGGGACGTGAATTGGTGCATTACACATAAGTAATAGAAATTGAGTTTGAAACCTGACATGTAGATGGTGATTTATATTACCCATTAGCATTAATGGTGGCAATTTACTCTAATGCAGAAACCTACAGTCTGCCAAGAGACTTTAGCCAAGGGCTCTTTAGGGTCGCTCTGGAAGATGCGGACAATGCAGGGACTGTCCTTCCACCTCAAGTCCTTTGTTCTAAATTCTCATCTAAAGCCTGTCTTTCCCCAAGGTACTAGCTAAGTCATGCTGTGTGATGGAAATTCCCATCTAGGGAAGGGGTCTACTTGGCCAACCTCTGACACAGGTTAATTTTCTAAGACACGCAGAGTCTCAACAATCCTAGTAACCACCTCCAAGATCATAGAGTTAAAGCTGCAAAGGACCTTAGAGACCATCGAGTTCAGGAGTTCTTAGTCTTTTTTGTGTCTTGGCCCCTTTTTTGAAAGTCTGGAATAATGTTTTTAAGTGCCTAAAATAAAATACATAAGATTCAGTGGAAATCAATTACATTATAGTATAGGTATCTATCTATACATGCATATACATACATATGTATGTTTTAAAAATCAAATTCACAGATCTCAGGTTAAGAACTCCCAATCTAGTCCTTCATTTCACAGAGGAAGACAGTAAGTTATTAAGAGACTTGACTAAAGTCATACAGATAACAATCATGCAGATTATTGAGGGCAGTTTGCCTGAATCACTGTGAAGATTTAGTTCCGTTCAATTCCATTCAGTTTCATTGGCATTTAGTGACAACCCTTATGCCTGACAGAGGCACCTCCTAATGGGTACAGGAACACTGGAGACAAGGCAATCGGATTTCAAGCTGAGTACTAGACACTTACTAGCTGTGTGACTCAGAATGAGCTATTGAACCTCTCTCAATCTAATATTCCTCATCAGTAAAATGGTAACAATAATAGTCATTATAATGCTCAAATGAGATTAGAGATATAAAGTGCTTTGTAAACAATCAAATACTTTCTAAATTCCAGTTATTGGTGTGGTTATTTAAACTCTAAATGTCCCCAAATAGTCCTTATGACTCTAAATTTGCATTGATAGAGGGTGTTTCCTCACTGGGAGCTCTATATTGTTGAAAGGACAGATTTAAATCCCCTTCCCTCCCCTTCCCCCAAATGAAGTACAACTACACTAGGCATGGAATTACAAAAAGCAAAATGCAAAACTGTCCCACTCCTAGATGGTCTTAGAATATGGGGAGACTCAACATTTACACAGAGAGAGACGCATGTAAATTTATCTGAGTGAGAAAGTAGGAATCATTTATTTATTCACATTTCTGTGCAAAGCCCTGAAGTAAACTAAGGCTTCTAAGAAGCAGATGTTGGAAGGGATGGCATCCCTGGCATCTGGTATAGCCCAGACAAAGGCTCTCAGCTGAATTCTAAGGATCCTTGTCATGATTGTAGTGAAAAAGATTCAGAGAGTTACTCCTGGCCTCAGTGGATGAGACAGGGAAGCTAAAGAGACCTAAAAGCCCATCTAGATTGTCAAGTTGTTTCTGTTCCAGGCCCCTGTGGTAATAAGACAGCCCCCCAAAAGATTTTAAGATGCAATTAGTTCCATTTCTGAACCATGAAGCCTTGAAATTTTTAGAGTGGCAGATAGGATGCTGTGGTGGTACTGAACCCTACTGATTAATCAGAGAGAAAGGGAGAGATAACATCTTAACAGTCTTGCAAGTCTTTAGACTTTGGGGAAATGTATGGAACAATACAAATGTGCAACAGTGACAAAATGACTCCTAGAAATTAAGCCTAGAATTCTTAAGAATAATCAAAGACACATATAATTCTCCACAAAGAGAATGACACTGTGTTATCATTCAAACATGGTCTCAGCGCTGTTGGGTTGACCATGACACAGGGGATATGAGAGGAAGGGAATGGAAAAAGGAGAGAAAAGAGGAGGGGTTGTATCTTTCTGGACAAGGTTGATCCTTTACCTATACAGAACCTTTTAAAATGCTTTGATGCTGTATTCAAGTTAGGAACTCTGACTTGAGCTGAGCAGAACAAATGAAGCCTTCCACATTTGGACAAAAATGTGGCACATGCCCTTTTCTCTGTCAGAAGCCAGAGATCCGAATTCTCAGAGGACTTCCTTCAGAAATTGTCATCTAATGAATGAATTGTGTTATTTCTTCCATTGACCAAGTCCATTTTTATTCATTTCCCAATTGTTTTTGCATGACTCTGAATCATCCAAAGTAACTTGCCTGATGTGGTTAAGCCTATGTAGCTGTTCATGAGAGACGGGCTGATCTGCCAGTAAGCACATCTCCCAACCTATATGGACTTCAAACACACGTCTTCAATTTAGACTCTTCTCTCTGTGTCTCTCTTTGTGTCTCTGTCTCTTTGTCTTTCTGACTCTGTGTCTCTTTTTCTCTCCTCTCTTTCTCTCATCTCATTCTCCTTATGCTTTTGTAGTGATGAAAAAACAATTTTGAGTGGTCTTTAAAAATCCAAGGGAAAATATAAATTCTATACTACATAATGTAATATACTGGGATGCTGTTGCTCCCTCTGTCCTCTAGAATAAAGTATAAGTGTCTCAGCTTGGCCTTTGAAACCCTTCCCCAGAAGAGCTACCTCTTCAGACTCATTTGACATGAGTCCTTTCAGGGCACTCTGCCTCACAGCCAACCTGGCTGTACTTGGTGTTCTCTTGCCATATGCTCCATCTCTGTCCTCTGTTTTGCAATGATTGTTACCCATCTCTGAATGGCTCTTCCTTATTACCACTACTCCTTAGAGTCTTTAGCTGCCTTCGAGTTTCCGTAGTTACCCCTTCCTCCAAAAAGCCTTTCCTGATCCCCTCTCTCCTTCCAAAAGTTATCATGTAGTGACTTGGGTCTGTAAATCCTTCTCCCTCAGTGGAATCTAAACTCCTTGAGGGCATGTTTTTTTCTTTGTATACTCAGGGACCTGCACAGGGTATGATCTTAAGAAATTCTTACTGAATTAAATGCTTATTGCATATCACTTGCACATCAATCAACAAAGGAACTATCATTAAGTATCTGTAATGTTCCAAATGTGCAATTTATTTATTTATTTGTTTGTTTGTTTATTTATCTATTTATCTATTTGTTTGTTTGTTTGTTATATTCATTTATTCATTCATTCATTCATTCATTTATTTGTTTGTTGTTTGTTTATTTATTTTTACTGAGGCAATTGGGGTTAAGTGACTTGCCCAGGGTCACACAGCTAGTAAGTGTTAAGTGTCTGAGGCCGGATTTGAACTCAGGTACTCCTGACTCCAGGGCCGGTGCTCTATCCACTGCGCCATCTAACTGCCCCCAAGTGTGTAATTTAAATTTCTAAATGTAGGTTCTAATCTGTCCCCCCAGTTTTTTTGGGGAAACTAACTAAAATCACTGATAAACAAGTTTAGGTTTTTTAAGGGTTTATTGAAAGATAGTAAAAGAAAGAGAAAGATTGAGAACAGATTTCCTATAATCTGGCAAGTCTAGCTTTCCTAACACCCCTGTGAAGTCCTCTGACACCACCGTGACGTCTCACAGTCCAAAGAGACTGAGCTTCCTGTGGCAGTCTCTGCTCCCTCCTTCCTGTCCCCTCCCAGAAATGGGAGGTTCTTCAAGCTGATTGGTTGACTGGGCCAGAAGGTGGACAAAGTTCAAAGTTGTTAGCTTCTGAGAACCATGCTTTTTTAAGTACTCTTAAGTACCAGCCAGATGTGCTTAGAATGTAGTTAACTAGAAGTCAGCCAGTAATCCAGTCAGCAGTCAGTCACCTTATCCAATTCAATAAGTTTAAATTAACCTCCAGGTGGGCTCCTGAGTATCTGCTAAATCTCATCTATCACATTCCATTATCTTGACACACAAACATAATGCTAAGGATCTTCCCTCTCTAATGAGAGAAATAATACATACATATATGGGTTTAAAGAGAATGAATACAAATAAATAGCTGTGTGGGAGGAGGACAGTAACTGGTGAGGCTATCAGGGAAGGTTCCCTGCAGAAGGAGATACTTGGGCTGTGTCTTGAAGAAGGAAAGGGATTTTTAATACATTTATTATTTATTTGTCTTAACATTCTTTCTTTTTAAATTTTGAGATTATAAATTTTCTCTCTCCTGCCCACCCTTCTTTCACAGACTAAGAAGGAAAGCAAAATTGTCTTGGATCATTGTGTTGATCAGAGTACCCAAGTCTTTTATGGTTGATCATCACTACAACTTTTTTTTCAGGGCAATGAGGGTTACACAGCCCAGGGTCACACAGCTAGTAAGTGTTAAATGTCTGAGGCCAGATTTGAACTGAGGTCTTCCTGAATCCATGGCTGCTGCTTTATCCCTCTGCACCACAAGCTGCCCCCACAACAATATTTATTTTACTGTACAAAATGAACTCCTAGTTCTTGTCCCTTCACTTTGCATCTGTTCATATGAGTTTTACCATATTTTTGGGACACTATCTCCATAGTCATTTCTTATATCACAGTAGTATTCCATCACAATTATATACCACAACTTTTTCATCCACCCCCTCCCCCAATTGATGGACACCCCCTCAATTTCCAATTCTTTGCCACCAAAAAATAAAGAACTGCTATAAATATTTTTGTACAATAGGTCCTTTTCCTTTGACTTCCTTGGAGTACAGACCTAGTAATGGTATTGCTGGGTCAAATGGTATACACAGTTTTATAACCATTTGGACATAGTTCCAAATTGATCTCCAGAATGATTGGACCAGTGCACAATTCTATCAATAGTTTATTAGTATACCTATTTTCCCTCATCCCCTGTAGCATTTCTCATTTCTGATAGGCATGAGATACTGCCTCAGAGTTGTTTTAATTTTAATTTCCCCAATCAATAGTGATTTAGAGTATGACTATATAAAGCTTTGCTGTCTTCCTCTGCAAACTGTCTTGTCATATGCTTTGATCATTTATCAATTGCAGCATGGCACTTATTTTTAAAATGTGACTCAGTTCCTTATAAGTTTGAGAAATGAGATCTTTATCAGAGAAATTTGCTATAAAAATTTTTATATTATTTCATTGTCTATGGTACCTTTAGGAAAATGTAGTTCTCTGTATTTGAAAGTCAAATTTTCTATTAAGTTCCGGTCTTTTCATTAGGAATGTTTGAAAGTCCTCTATTTTTTTTAAGTGCTCAGTTTTTACCCTGAGGGATTATATTCAGTTTTACTGCATAGGCAATTCTTGGTTGTACCCCCTAGCTCCTTTGCCTTCTGGATTATTATATACTAAACCCTTTACTACTTAAACATGGAAGCTGCTAAATCTTATATGATCCTGACTGTGGCTCCATGATATTTGAGTTGTTTCTGGATGCTTGCAATATTTTCCCTTGACCTAAGAGCTCTAGCATTTGGCTCTAATATTCCTGGGAATTTTCATTTTTGGATCTCTTCTCTTTCAGGAGGTGATCAGTGGATTCTTTCCCTTTCTATTTTACCCCTGGAACTAATATATAATGGCAGTTTATATTGATAATTTCTTGAAATATGACTAGGTTCATTTTATCATGACTTACTGTTTGACTCTGGGCAAGTCACTTAAACTCTGTTTGCCTCAGTTTCTTCATCTATAAAATGAGGATAACGATAGTCAACATTGGGGCAGCTAGGTGGCACAGTGGATAAAGCACTGGCCCTAGATTCAGGAGACTTGAGTTCAAATCCAGCCTCAGGACACTTGACACTTAATAGCTGTGGTGACCTTGAGCAAGGTCACTTAACCTTCATTGCCCCACAAAAACAAAAATAGTTAACATTTATATAGGCACTTGCTATGTGCAGAGAATGTGGTAATTACTTTATGATTAACTATCTTATTTGTACTCAAAGCACCCTGGGAGGTAGGTGCTATTATTATCCTCATTTTATCAGATGAGGAAACTGAGACAAACTGAGTTTAAGTGACTTATCCAGGCACACAGTAAGTAAGTGTTTGACACTAGATTTGAAGACCTGAGGGTTTTCCTGACTGAAGGCCCTGTGCTCTATCCACTGCACCATCTAGGTGCCCCAATTGCAATTACTTACTAATAATATTTAAGAAGTCATCAACAGGCATTTATTAAGTGCCTAATATGTGCCAAGCACTCTTCTAAGCTCTAGATATACCAGAAAAACTAGTCCTTGTTCTTGAGGAGCTCAAAATCTAATGGAGGAAACAAAAAACAAGCAACTGTGTACAAACAAATTATCTACAGGATCAATAGGAAATAATTAAGGAAAGGAAGGCATTAGAAGTGAGAGGTTAGGAAAGGCTTCTGGTGGAAGATGGGCTTTGGGTTGGGGTTTGAAGGAAGCCTGGGAATCCAGGAATCAGCAAGAAAGAAGAAGAGGATTCCAGGCATGGAAGACAGCCAGAGAAAATGGTTGAGAGAGGAATGTCTTGTTGAAGGCACAGTAAGGACACCAGTGTCACTAGACCATAACATATGTGGAAGGGAGTTACAGTATAAGATGGAAAAATTAGAAAGGAGTCAGGTCACAAAGGGTTTTAAAAGCCAAACAAGATTTTATATTTGTTCCTGGAAATAGTAGAGAATGACCAGAGTTTATTCAATGGGGAGTAACCTGGTCTGACCTGCAATTTTAGGAAGAGAATTTTGACAGCTGAGGGGAGAATGGACTGGAATGGGGAGAGACTTGAGGCAAGGAAGTATACCAGAAGGCTATTGGAATAATTTAAGAATGAGGTCATAAGGGCCTATACCAGGAGGGTATAAGAGGACAGAAGGGGGTATATACCAAAGGTGGTGGAAAAAAGTAGAATTTCAGGCAGTTAGGCCCTGGAGTCAGGAGAACCTAAGTTCAAATCCTGCCTCAGAGTGTGACGCTGAGCAAGTCACTTAACCCTGATTGCCTCAAAAACAAAACAAAAGTAGAATTGGCAGGATTCATCAATCAATTACATATGGGGGTCAGGGAGGTGAGAGAGAGAGAGTGTTATGTCAAAGATGACACATAGGTTGCAAGCCTGGATACTAGAAGGATTGTGGTGTTCTTTAGAACAATAGAGAAGTTAGGAAGCCCATGTCAACACAAAGATATGATTTTGAAGTTTAGGAAGTCAAAAATAGAGATGTGAGGAGAATGAAGGTTGACTAGTCTGGACACCCTTGCAAAACTGAGTTTCCAGGAGCAACTCGTCAATCAGAGAATGGAGCTGGCCTGGAAGAAAGATATGCCAGCATAAGAAGGTTATAGAGATTCTTGAATGTACCAGATAGCAGCATGGTTTGAAGTCTGAAAAGTCAAGAACTGGAAAGGGAGAAATAGCCATAATTATAGATAGTCTTCTCAAAGAATTTATCTATAAATGGGAGGAGAGCTATCTGACAATAACTTGCAGGATCATAGTAATATCTGTGCAGAGTTAAAATGAGAGAGATTTTTTTTCCTGAATGGAGGAGATAGCATGTTTGTGAGCAACAGGGAAGCAGCCAGTATATAGAGAGAGACTGGAGATTAATGAAAAAGTGATAAAAGGGGGAATTTTCAGGAGAAGATGAGATGGAATGAGATTTTTTATGCATATAGAGGGGTTTACTTGGCAAAAAGAAGGGCCATCTCTTCATGTGAGATGGGGGAAAGGGGTCATAGTGGCAGAAAGCATCTGAGCAATTTAAGATGAAGAGGAGAGAAGAAAGAGTTCTCTGTGAATGGCCTCGGTTAGTTCAATGAAATATGAGTCCAGGCTCTCAACTGAGAGGATGAGGGGTGCAGACAGAGGAGACAAGGACACACATGAATAAGGCCCATAAGGCTTCTTGGACAGCTAGAATCTTTTCTAGCATGGGTTTTAATGTATTAAATGTAAATTAACCAGAATACATATAATTTTTTCCTTATGATAAATGAAAGGTTAGAAAATGTAGGGAACTTGGGACAATGGGGATTGTCATATCACTCCTCTCTTTAATGGCTAAATTTCTTGAGAAAAAAATTCATTTATATTTAGAGCCATTTGTTTCCCTCTCGGCTCTGCTCTTGATTATTTTTTTAACTTCAAAACCATGCCTAAATTTCCATCTGGAACATTTAAGAATCTCTATAACTTTCTCTCCTTGGAATATTTCTCTGCCAGGTTGGGACCCTTCTCTATCTGGTGAGTTCCTCATAGGTCCTCCATTTTGTGGAGTGATCCAGGCCAGGCAACCTTAATCTCCTTCACATCTCTACTCCTAACTTTAAGAAAAAATGAAAAAAGGTTTGGAAAAGTCACAATGGTCTGTAGGATAATGAATTAATTAGGAAGGTATAAGATGATTTCCTTGCTATTTTGAGGGCCCAATTGAGATTATGCAATATTAATTTGTAGTGAACCCAGTCAGAACAATTTTGTGATCTTGTCCCCCCTCCTCTAAAGTCACTCAGCTGGTCACTTTTACCAAAAACATCCCAAAGCCCCTTTCTAAAAGATTATTCCAAGTTAGAAATTAGGAAACTGAGGCATACCAGGACAAGTCATATCCCTCTGAATTAATACAGTGTTTGAGTAGATTCTCAGACTCCTATAGTCTACACAAAATGGTCCTTCATCTAATCAGATATGAAAGATGAGAAAACATGAAAGTACAATCATGCCTGGCTCAAGCAACTCTGGGAAACTGATCTCATGATTTAGATGCCCTGGTCGTGTCTTCTGATCCATGCTAACTGCATCAGGCAAAGGTCATTTTCCCCCATTCCCTTCATCATGACCCAATTACTGAGCCAACTAAGGCCTGGAGGACTGAGATTACTGTTTCTGTCTTGTAAAAGGAAAATAGAGATGTCGCTGACAGTTTTCTACCTTCACTTTAGTCGCTGAGCAGTGTTGGTGAAACCCAGATAAATTTTGTGTCCATCCAAATGAACTGCTCAAATTTTCAACTATGCTGGGCTCAGAAAGCCCCAAATGCCTCTTTCAAAGTGCTTTTTCCCCTTCATTTTTTTAACCTTTTGGTATCATGGGGGGAAATTCAATCCATACGTTTCTGGTTCATTTACACTTAAATCATCAGAACACCATGCTGGAAGAACGAACTCCTTGCTGTCCAAGAGGCCTTATGGGTCTCATTCATATGCGTCCTTCCTTTGAACCAGGAAGTCAAGGGAAGCCAGAAAAAACAGAATTCAGCCCTTTAAGAGGATCCCTTCTTTTTTCTAATTGGAAACTTAAGAACTTCTTCAAAGTGGGAGGCTCTAAACTTGGCAGCCCATTGGGGGTTGCTGGGAGTAAGTTTTCCCTTTTTTTTTGCACTCTTCCCAAAACAGCACTCTAGTCATTGATCCCTTCCCAGCCCCCAGCCAAAGGATGTGCTACTTTCTGAAGAATGAATGTGAGACAAAGGGGAGATGGTTTTTCTAAAGTTAAAGGTCTGTGACTTGGATTGCAGGTACTTCTGGACACTTCATGTTGGGAAGGACATTGGTAAGCTGTAAAGGGTAAGCTCACAAAAACTTATGGTCAAAAGCCTTGAGCTCATGTCCTATGATGATCTGTTGAAGGAAATAAAGATACTGATACTGGAGAAGAGAAGACTAGTGTGTGGGATGTGATGGCTCTCTTCTAGGATTTGAAGGGCTGTCACATAGAAAAAGAATTAGATTTGTCAAATTTGACCCCAAAGGTCAGAATCAGGGATAGTGGGTAGAAGTATCATAGCGGCAAATTTAAGCTTTTTGTCAGTGAAAGCTTTCTACAAATTACAGCTGCCCCAAAGTATATGAGAGACTGGTTCAGGTGGTTCTAGACAGTTGGTTGGTACAATAGATAGCACCTTGGACCTGGAGAAGAGACTTACCAGCTATGCGACCCTAGGCAACTCACTTCACCTTTGCCCAGTTTTTTCATCTATCAAATGGGGATAAAAATAGCAGTTACTTCCCAGAGTTGTTGTGAGGATCTAATGGGATCAAATTTGTAAAACACTTTGCAAACTTTAAGGTCCTATATAATGAAATGACAGTGATGATGATTATAGTGGGTTCTGCCTCACTGAATCAGACACTGGATGATTATTTATCTGTTATGTTGTATTGGTAATTATTTTTTTTTCTTTTATCATTTGGACCAATGGCCACTAAGGTCCCTTCCCACTCACAAGTTCTGGAATCCTTTGATACACAAAGAACTTTAAATCAAATCATCCTATTTCAAATTACGATAAGTCATCTTGGGTAGAACTATTTCCTTCCAACATAATCAGTCATGGAACTTAGTGTGCCCCTGATGTGGTAGTTTAATTGCCTTAGCTGGATACCATTATTGTTATCTGGTTTTGTCTGAAGGAGCATCTCTTTGGTGAGGAAAGGGCGAACCATTCATGACTTTGGATGATGAGTGGAAATAGAAAACAGTAATGAGATCAGAGTGAACAACACCAAGCATTAAATACATGAAAGATTCCCAATTGAATATTAATTCTAGACTCAGAGCCTTAATATTGTATACCTAGAAAGGGACCCTAAATACCATTAGAATAAAGATGAATTTTTGTGGCCATATCATGAATATTAGATTTCAATAGAGCTGGATTGAAACCTAGAGGTCATCTAGTCCAACTTGATTGTTTTTACAGGTGAGGAAACTGAGGCCAAGAAAGGTTGAGTCATTTACCCAAGGTCATATAGGTAGTAATGACAGAGCTAGGATTTAATCCCAGGCCCTCTGATTCCAAAGCCATACCACTTTCCACCATGATGAGCTGCCTAAAGAATACCATAAATATCTTTGATTTTGTCAGCATGGAGAGCTCCTTTGCTAACCCAGTTCCAACTTCTCTATTCCTGGGAGGGGAAGTTCTCCAAAGTTCCAAACACATCCTTCCTCTGTGAAGAAACCAGATGACATCTTTATTGGACCTCTAAAAATAAACATGTAGGGGACAGCTAGGTGGCACAGTAGATAAAGCACCAGCCCTGGATTCAGGAGGCCCTGAGTTCAAATCTGGCCTCAGACACTTGACACTTACTAGCTGTGTGAACTTGGGCAAGTCACTTAACCCTCACTGCCCTGCAAAACAAAAACAAAAACAATAATAAACAAACAAAAAATAGATAGATAGATAGATAGATAGATAGATAGATAGATAGATAGATAGATAGATAGATATAGATAGATAGATAGATAAACATGTAGTCCTTTAATGCTCCCAGAATCAAAGCCTAAACATCTTTGAGGTGTTAATGTATCTTTCAGGGAACCAGAGTCATCTCCAGGCTATGATAATGTCTGAGAGCAATATCGGTGGAAAGATAGAGCCCTTTTCCTATTCTTTGGAGAGTATTTCATTGCTACAATGCTTCCATAGATATATGAGTGGATTGATGGAGAAAATATCTCTAATAGGACAGAGTGATTATGGGACTTTTAGCCATATCCTCCCATCAGTCTTCCATATAGGGTAGGGAGCCAACTAACATACTGGATGTCTTCCTTTAGGTCTTTTAACATTGAACAGATGCAATGCAGTATTCAAGCTAGTGACCTATTTTCATCCCTCAGTCTCCAGACATGACCCGCCAATCTCCTTTTCCAAGCAGATGATAGCTTTGATGCCACCCTGTTCATCCAAGTCATCACTGATAATATGCTATCATCTGTTTATGGCCATAATATGTATCTCCATTACCCTCTGCATCACTTACAATTTGGCTTCTGTGCAAATTATAATGTTCATGATTTGAAGCTTGGAGAAATATCTGGAGGATATTACATTTTTAACTGAGGGTTTTGCTGCAACAAAGTATTATTTAACCTAGATAGAATGTAGGACTTGTATTCAACTAGAGCTTAACTAGGAGGAAAGGATCAGCTCTCTGCCTCAGGGTACCAACATTTAGAGGGCACAGAAATTTAGTACATGAACTTTTTCAGAAACAATTGAGCGTAGCACCTAGTTAACAAGATTAACTAATTGAAATATCCACCTATCCGTCTATCCCATGGTTAATTAAATAATATATAAATAAATAGCATATAAATAAAATAATAATAATAGCTAATATTTAGAAAACATTTTAAGATTTAAAACGTCTTTTATATATGTTATAGCACTCATCTTTGAGCCACTGTATAATTTAATTCTCCCTCATGCTCAACTGAATTTGTCTTAATTATTTATGATATTATTTTTACATTTTGAATTACAAAGTTGATTTGAAAGTGCATTTCACAATGTTTGCCCAGTGTCAAAGCTGTTAGTTACTTATGGCTACTTGCTATACTCGCCCTATTTTCTAAGAAGTTATTGATGGGAGCATTTCAGAATTTGAAATATAATATACTTAAAAGAAAGCCATAGTGAAGGTTCAATACAACCTATATTATTTCCTGAAACCCTTTCTAAGCTCTCACACTTGGACAATTCGTCTGAAAATCTTGTTTGGTTTCTACCTGGCTTTTTGTCTGCTTATATTCCCAATGCAATCTCTTGAGTCAGTCCTTTACCCAGCATTGTCATTCCCAACATCTCCATCTCCTCAGGCTTTCTATCCCTACAATGGTTATTGAATTTTGTCTTCAAATTGGAGCTATTGTCTCCATTTCTTTCTCCTGATTCAGTACTTGTGTCTATTTCCCTCCCAGTAGTGAGAGAGAGGCTCCTCTGTTCACCTCAGGACATTACCAAGCCTTTCCCAGAACAGCAATAGTGAGTGATATTTGGTTTTCTTTCCACTGACTGGTAAAATGTGATCATTTGGTATCAATGAACAGCATTCATTCATTCAATAAATATTTATTAAGCACTTATTATGTGCAAAGAATATTGCTAAGGGCTTTGGATGTAAAGATAAATGATGATATACCTTCCTTCCAGAAACTAACATTTTGCTGGAATATTGATAATCTGAAACCAGATAAGTATATTGTAGAGTGAGGAGTGATCGATCAATCAATATTCAAATTTTAGGTGTTTTCTATATTTCAGACACTCTGCTAGGTGCTAGGGAATATAAGTAGAACGAATAAAACAATTCCTTAGAGACCTATATATATATAAAAATCCATAAAGAGGGAAATTTGGGAAAGATGAAATTACTTTGAATTAAGTAGGTGTGGGAAAGATTCATAGAGGAGTTCACACCTAAATCTTGAAGGAAGAGAAAGATCCTGGCAGAGAAGAGAGTGAGCACTCAGGTAGAAGAAGAATTTGAACATTGAAAAGGACCAGGAAAGGCTTTGTGTAAGAGGTGGCACAGCAGTTAGACCTAAAGGAAACCATACTTTAACATTCTCAATAAGTTGTCATCTAGTCTTTCCTTGAACATCTCCAAGGAGGGGGACTTACCACCTCTTTTTTTGTTGTTGTTTTTGGGGTTTTTTTTGTTGTTTTTTGCAGGGCAAAGGGGGTTAAGTGACTTGCCCAGGGTCACACAGCTAGTAAGTGTCAAGTGTCGGAGGCCGGATTTGAACTCAGGTACTTCTGAATCCAGGGCCAGTGCTTTATCCACTGCACCACCTAGCTGCCCCCTACTTACCACCTCTTTTGACAGCTATTTTAAGATAGCTCTATTAGGAAGTACATTTTTCTTTCTTGTTTTAAAAGTATTTTATTATTTTCTAGTTACATATAAGGATAGTTTTCAACATTTGTTTTCACAGGATTTTTAGTTCCAAATTTTTTGCTCCCACCCTCCCTTCCCTCCCTCCTTCCCAAGATGGAAAGCAGTCTGATATAGGTTGTATATGTACAATCACATTCAACATATTTCTACATTAGTTATCTTGTGAAAGACGAATCAGAGAACAAGGGAATAACTTCAAAAAAAAGGAAAAAACAGTCCAAAAGTAGAAACATCATGATTCAATCTGCATTCGTAATTCACAGTTCTTTTTTCTGGATGTTGAGAACATTTTCTATCATGAGTTCTTTGGAACTGCTTTGGATCATTGCACTGCTGCGAAGAGCCATGTCTATCACCATTGTTCATCACACAATGTTGCTGTTACTGGGTACAATGTTTTCCTGGTTCTGCTCCTCTCAGTCAGCATCAGTTCATGTAAGTCCTTCCAGGTTTCTCTGAACTCCTCCTGCTCATTGTTTCTTACAGCACAATAGTATTCCATTACATTCATATACCACAACTTGTTTAGCCATTCCCCTATTGATGGGCATTCCCTTGATTTCTAATTCTTTGCCAAGGAAGTATATTTTTCCTCCTATCAAACCTTTCCAGGAATAGGGGATAACCTATTCAAAAGTACCATGGAAGAAAAGATATGGCAATTCCAATAGGTTAGCTAGTGGTTCAGTTTGGATGGAACATAGATTATATAAAGAATAGTAATGTCCATTGATACTAGAAGGGTAAGTGAGGGCCAGATAATAGAAGTCCTTAAATGTCAAGCTGAGGAGTATGTTTAATAGCCTTGAAACAATAGAGAGACACTAAAGATTTTGGAGTCAGGGAGGCAGTTCTTTAGAAAGATGATTTTTGACAGCTCTTAAGAAGATGGATTTGAATCATGGAGGCCAAGCAGGAAGCTATAGTCCACTCACTTTGGAACATGCTCCTAAATTAGGGTGGCAGATTTTGGAGTGGAGTGAAGGGAGCAATAGGAACCAACCCAGAATTTTGTCTACTTCTAATCAATAATGACCAAAGAAAAGCTAACATTTATTTTAAGTTGGGCTCTGAGATCTCTGTGGCATTGAACTCAAAGTGCTTAGACTTAGAGAATGTTATGTTCCCTCTGGCCCTGGCTCTTGGTGCACTGGAGACTATTCCTTCAAACATTTGGATGGTATCCATGAGCTGGCCAGATGGTGCTCTCAAAATCAAGTCAATTGCACTTTCAAGATTAATACTCAAGCAATACATCTGATCTCAAGGTTACAGATTGTGAAAGATAATTTCAGAAGTGCATGGTCATTTCTTGAAGCTGAAAAAGATATGGCAATTCTTCCACATGGTTACAAGCTTGTTCTAAGAAGCTCAAGCCCCTAAAATAATAAGTATAAGGATTGGGCTTGTGATTTCATTGGAATAGGGAACTCCAAGGTGAGGAAACTCCTTCTGATATTGCAGCCTAATACCCTTCTCTGCAACTTCTAGTCTTAGAGTTTCCAGAGCCTTGAGAGATTTATCCAAAAATCACATAGCCAGTATGTCCATCCCAATTCTGGTTCCACTGCTAATTAGAAGCAACTAATTGGTATAGTGGCTACAGCATTGGACCTGAGACAGGAAACCCTAGTTGAAATCCAGCCTTACAAACTTACTAGCATGTGCCCTTGTCTTATATTTGGCTCCAGAATCCATTGTCTAGCTGCACATGTGCTTAATGAAAACATAACAGTTCAGTTTTCTTAAAACAGGTTTTCAATCTATCTATGCTAATCTGAGGGGAAAAGTGAAATCTGGTTTGTTCACAAAGCTAAGCTGGCATCACTGTGAATGGGAAGCTCTGTCTACCTAACATGACTTTCCTACCCTTGAGATGAGTTAATGAAGGTAGAGTGTCTTTCTTTGTCCCTTCTTTCCCCATTGCTCAGTGGATAATAGATAAATGTAATTTTGCTACAAAAATTATCCTTGAGTAAAAACAGACTGGCTTACCTACTGAGCTTGATCTCCTTTCAGAGGATACCTTTGGGAATTTGAAACCTGTTGGCTGAATCAAGGTGCCATGTTTGGAGAGGAGGGAGGGTGTGTTCTTTATAGCAAGATCACATGGTGTTGACTCCAAACATAGGTTTACCCAGGAACGCCAGGTGTTTTACACTAGCAAGAATTGGGAATCACTTTCAGAAGACTTTGTGTTTCTATGGACCATGAAGATTGTGGAGGAACAGATTTTTTTGCTAAGGACATAATCTAATTTTATAAACCTCAACCATGGAACTTCAGAATAATAGAGTGAACTTGCAGTTTAAAGGGATCCTTTGGCAAAGTGGCAACACTTCTTTTTTAACTGCTTTTATTTCAAATTTTAAAATGTCATCTTTTGTCAAAAAGGTTCAATCCATTCCCTGACTCACGCTTGTAAGCATGTCAAAAACAATCCACAGTAAATGCCATAAATATGAACTACAAGGGAAAATGGTACAATATTAGTGAATGAGAATTGAAATCAAAAGGCTTTGCTGTCCCTATTAGAATGTTCTAAAAATGTCAAGGCAGTTGCTTGTGTCTAACTGTGAAGAAATAAAAATTTATTGTTTTGCACTATTTAAAAATAACTTACTAGCTATGTGACCCAGGGAAAGTAACTTCTGCCTTTGTTTCCTTTACTGCAAAATGGGGGTAAAATAGCATCTACCTCACAGGGTTATTGTGAAGATCAAAAAAAGATAATATTTGTGTGTTGTATTTTTTGTTGTTTGGCTTTGTTTTGTTGTTGTTCTTTTTAAGCATAGAATAGGTAGTGTATAAATTCTTATTCCCTTTGCTTAGTGAAATAGATGACTCAGAAGCTGTCTCAAGCAGGACTTGAGCCCAAAGTCTTCCTGGCTATAAAGAAGGTTTTCTATATACTACGCCACACTGGCTCTCGCTACCTTGTTGCTTATGTAGTCTCTATGAATGTAGAGAAGAATTATCATGATGAGGATAAGAATATTAGCAATAACAACAATAACACAACCAACAATAATAAGACCCATTTCCATAATACCATAATGTTACAGGGAAATAGGTGGGGGTTTGAGAGAGGAATACGGGTTTGAAATGGGTGTTTAGGGTTCTTAGGATTTCCTCTTTAAAGAATTACACCCGGGGCAGCTAGGTGGCACAATGGATTCAGGAGGACCTGAGTTCAAATCAGGCCTCAGACACTTAACAATTACTAGCTGTGTGACCCTGGGCAAGTCACTTAACCCCAATTGCCTCACAAAAACAAAAACAAACAAAAAAAAAGAATTACACTCCCTTGCACAAATCCAATTAGATTAAAATAATAGTTTATTTAGGGTGCTAGGGAAAGGAAACCAAGAGAAAAATCCTTGGATTTCTTTTCATGGGGAGAAGGGATAGCACAGAGGCGTGGCTCTGAGATACCTATCTCCATGAGCAGGAGACAGGCAGATACTTTTATAGAGGACTGATGGGGGAGATCATCTGACTGTGCCTTATTTGAGTAAGACCATCCCCCACTGGTGGTGGCTGGGGGAGTTGGGTGAGGGGTGGCTGCGGATCTCTCAAGCCATCTCTCTCCTCCTCATGCCACAAAGGCGGCAGCCGCACCTAATATTATCTCCCCAGGGGTGGGGGAGACTGGAATGAAGAGTGGTGGTCCTGGAGCTAGCTCAGTCCTGAACCAGTGCCGCTTATCTCTTTAAGTGTGTAGGTCCTTTGGTTTAGTTTCTCAAGGAGAAGGTTCTTTGATTTACCCCCAGAGAACTTCTGGGGTCCTAGGCTCATACCAGAGAACTTCTGGGGTGCTAGGCCCATAACAATAAGTTTAACAATGTGTTCATAACAGTCCTATGAGTTAAGTGAGCCAAGAAATAGGAATCCCATTTTAAAGCTGAGGAAATAGAAACCCTGAAAGTTTTACTTATCTATGGTTACATAGCTAGAGAGTGTTGAAAGTAAAAACCCAACCAGGGAATTCTGACTCTTTAGCCCAATTCTCTATCTACCTAAGTCATACCACTTGTAAAGAAAAACAACCAACTATGCACAATGATAACAATAATTTTACGAAGGGTAATAATATTAATGATGTTTATGACAATAATATTAATGATATTACTAACCCTAATAGTAATAACTACTTTGGGGAAATCATAACACCATGGTAACACCTGTTGGTAGGACATTTTGAAAGGAGGGAATCTAAGATCCAATCCCTTCTCAGCTATCATTACCTAGAAGAGGGGTAGGAATGGGCCACTAACTATGCCATCCAAGAGAAGAAGCTGTGGACGGTTAACTTCAAAAAGAGAAGTTCTAGATGTGACATAATGTGTGCTTTCAAATACTTGAAGGCTCTTCATATAAAAGACAGATTGAGGGTCTGTTTGGCCCCAGACAGCAGAGCTAGGAGCAGTGAATCAAAGAATGCAGAGAATCAGGTTTTGGTTCAACAAAGATTTTCTAAAATGGAATGGTCTCCCCAGGGGGTTGGGGGGTGGCGAGAATGGATTTCCCTTCCTAGAGATCTTCCAGACTGGATATACTCTTATTGTGCATGTGCTGATAGAGAGCCCTGAACAGAAATTGATGGCTTTTAAGGTCCTTTCTAAGTCTGCAGTTCGGCAATTCTCTGATTGTGTGGCATGCTGAAAGCAGCTGCCAATCCCACCCCCTGACACTTACCAGTTGAATGACTATGTTTAAGTCATTTAATCCCTCTAAAAACTTAGTTGCTTATTTATAAACTGGGGATAATAATATGTAGAGTATCTATCACCAACTGTTGCTGGTAAGGTAGTTGTCAGACTATGAATTCCTTGAGAACAAGAAGTGTTTTTGCCATTCTTTGTATTTCCAGTGCTAAGCTAAGTCTGGCCATTGTAGGTGCTTTAATAAATATTTAATAACTGATTGACTGACTGGCTCAAGGGACATGATGTAAGTGAAGTGCTTTGCAAATGTTGTTCAGTCATGAATACAAACACAAACAGAAAGACAGTCCTGGCCCTCAAGGAGTTTATGTTCTAATAGGGGAATGACAACACATAAAGAGATTTGGAAAAAACAAGGTTAGATTCAAGAAGAAAAAAAGTAACTTTCATCTGGGGGCATGAGGAAAAAAATCTGGAGTGTGAGGAATAAAGTCCAGAGAGGAAGGGAAGAATGCATCAATAAATAAAAAATAAAGAATAAACCAATAAAATAAATAACTTGCTTGACATAGGTGCTTTCTATAAAACAGATTCCTGGAGAAATTGGCCAATCAAAAGAAGGGGCTGCAGATGCAGTGGGGAATGGTGGGGAAAATGTTTGCTGAGTCATGAGTGGGGGCCAGGAATAGGGTAAGGTTTATGCCAAGGTACCAAGATGAGAAATGGAATTCTGCATGTGAGGAACAGATGGAAGGCAAATCAGACTAGATAGTAGAATGAGGAAAGAAGAGTAATATCCAATGAAGTTAGAAAGTTAGGTTGGGGCTGGGTTGTGTAGAAATTTTACAGCTAAAAGTGGAGTCCATATTTGATCCCAGAGATAATAGGAAGTCCTTAGAGTTGCTTGAGTAGGGTAGTTACATGGTCAGATCTGCATTGGCACTTTGCCACAAGGCAGAAGGATGGATTAGAATAGGGAGAAACTTGGGTTAGAAAGACCAGTTAGGAGGCTGTTGCAATAAGGTAGGTGAGAAGTGATAATGGGTGTGGTAGTCCTGTGAGTGGAGGGAATGACTACGATATAGAAAATTTGTGGTTAATAACTGTAGTCGCTAGCTGAGAGGGCAATTATGAGAACCAAATAAGATGACAGATAAGTAATACTTCCCCCTATATGGATTAGGTGACTTTCATTTTGTGCTGAACCTTTGAGAAGGAGGTATGCCTCCTAATTGGCCAAGAGAACACTGAGCTAAGATGCTGCCTACCTGCTGGAGTGGAGAAAGGACTTCTTTAATTTGGGGAAAAACTCCACATGAGTCTGTGGAGAAAGGCAAGCTCCTACCTTTCCACAGAAGCCAATAGATTTCCCTGGATCTGCAGGCATGTACTGGCAAAGGCCCCATGTGTCCCTGGATTCTCTAAGTAGATTAGCCCTAGTGATATCCTTTTCCCTTTCCTTGGCTGAGCCAATAGTTTATTTCACTCCCCAAAATCTTCTACAGTGATGGTAATGTATTTCTTGGTCCATTCTGCTCTGTATAATTACCACAATTATGTTTTATCGTTTACTTTGCTAAAGAGCTCTCCTAGCTATTTGTAATGTGCAATCAGTTTGGTGCTGATAATAAACTAAGTATGACTCTTCTTGAAAGCAATCAGGTAAAGAAAAAATGATTCTGGGTCTTAAAGTTCTACACCTTTACAACCCCAGTATTTGAAGTGTGGAAGATCTATCTATCTATCTATCTATCTATCTATCTATCTATCTATCTATCTATCTGTCTATCATCTATCTATCTATCATCTATCTATCCCTCTCTATTCAGATAGATATGGATACATATACCCATATATAGAATTATAGAACTGATACATGTATACACATATAAAATTAGAATTATATATATTCACATACATATATGTATGTGTGTGGGGGGGGGGTCACTTAACCCAATCTCTCCCTAGGAATTAATTGAGGGAGCAAACTCCCAACCATGTCCCTCCTGCTCCTCACAAAGATGAACATCCCAGTTTCCCTTGGACAGGGAGAGGTGGGTGGACCAAAATCTACACACAAGGTGAACCATTTTTATTATTACACTACAAACTATACAGATAAATGTCCCAAAAGTCTTATTGCAATCAAATTCCACAATTAACCTTGCTAGGTGGAGAAAGAATTCTGGAGAGTTAATATGGGAACTTAGGCATCAGGTAAAAGTTTGGTCATTTGGGGTTTTGGTTGACCTTAGAAGTAGATCCAATCATGTGATTCCCCATTTCAACCAACTGCAAGTACCTCCTATTGCCTCTGGGATACAAAGGTAATCTTTGGTTAGCTTTGAGCTACATATCCTGCATAAGCAAATTACATGGCAAGTCTTAAAGTTTCCATTTGAAGGAAGGGTCCAAGCCAGTCATATTCACTCCTTACTACCTCTATGGACCCTCCTGCTGAGTTTTTTCTTCACCATACCATCTTGAGGGTACACATAAACACACAAGCACACACACACACACACACACACACACTTCAGTTTCCTGCAATGTGGTACCTCTTCCTATTAAAATGTAAATTCAATGAGGGAAGTATTGTCTTTCTGCATTTCTATTCCTAGGGGTTAGCACGATGCCTGGCATATATTAATAATAATAAATACTTGTTGATTTATGTAATGCCAGCTACTATTATCTTTTTTTCCTGTTCCTTGACTAAGCACTAAGGAGTGACTCAGCTTCCTCTTAGAAGACCAGGAGACTGGAAAATTCTAGACTGTGATTCAATAGGTTAGTTCTGGGAAACTCCATTTCTAAAATAGGAGTAAAAAGGGCCATTACAGCATTTGATTTCACACCAAAGTGGCAAATTATGAGAAAAAAAAAGTGGAAATCATTGAATAGACAAATTATTGTTAGGCAAGGCAGAATTACCTTGTTTGGTTATTTACCCAGCTTTTCCCAAAAGAACAGCCACCATCTACTTGATTTTGTGTCACATAGAGTTGGAGTCCTCCTAGAGGGATTCCAAACACAGAAATAGCCACCTAACTCTAGCCCCAAATCAAAGCTGCCTGACAAGGCAACAATAGGAACTGTGTCCAGACAGCCCAGTGCTGCTGAGTCAGCAAGAAATAAATACTTTCTTGATAGCTTTTCAACTTGGAGTAGCAGAATGGAGGGATGAAGAAAACTTCAGAATCAGGAAACAAGAAGGAATTGATTTAATGTTATTATTTGTATACTTCTACAAGAACTTAAAGGCCAAACTTCCCAGCTGAAAGCCCAGTAGTCCATACATCCTCCAATTTGACACTGAATGGCATTGCCAAGAACTAACTGGCACCAGTGGCTATTATCTATAAAACCCTGATGAAAAGCTTGTCTTAAAGAATGTTATTCTGTTCAGTGGGGCTATCATTTCATGAAAGGTAGTTAGCAGTGGCAGGTGAGGCATAATCTTTCTACCAGCCCTCATGAATCAAAGAGCAGGTAGGAAAGGCATCTAATAATATATTTGTCGCCATTTTGTTGCTCATAAAACACAGTGCCCTTCAATGGGGAATGGTAGATGGATAGTTCAAGATGCTGCTTAGATCATCCTTTAACCTCAGAGTTGAACTGAAATGAAAGCTTTCATAATCTGCCGACCCACTAAAGATTTTTTTTCCTCTCAGGTCTCTGCTTCACATCATCATCTGAATTTATGCTGAAGCTACAGAATGTCTGTCGATGTGACTGGCCATTTTGCATGATGGAAAGTAGCTTTCACACACAGCCTCTCTTAGCCAAGGGTGACACCCACCATTTTTAATAATGAACAAAGAAAAAGAAGAAGCAGGCTCATTTCCTATTGTGAAATGCATCATGTTTGTAATGGATACCATAGTTGGCATAGAGTCCAAAAGACACTGGTGCAAATTTCACCGTCATCATTTCTTAGATGTATGACCATGGGTAAGTTATCCTAACCTTCCATTTGTTCATCTGCAAAATGTAAATTATACTACTTTTAGTTACTATAACAAAGGTTTTTGTAAGTCTCAAATGAGACAATTAATGTAACATAAAAGGTCTATGGAAATTCCAGTTATGTTGATGATATCAATTATAATGATAGGAATGGAGATGTTCAAGCTCCCCATGATCCTCATGGTGATCATCATGGTGATGCTGATGTGGTCAAGGGAACCTATCAGAAAGAATGTTTCTGTGAATTCTGTTTTGTGTGTGTGTGAATTCATTTTGAATCACACATTTTAAATAAATTTGACCAGTGTACCAAATTTTATGAATACAGAACACTTATTCATGTCAAACTATCTGTTGGCAAACATTTTGCTTCAAGGATGACTATGAATTAACCCCCTGCCTCCCCCCTCAAATGTATCTTCAATCTCTATGTGAATATAACAAAATTGGGCACATATGTCAAACTACAGGAAATATCTTTATGGTCTCAAAGCCCATCTCATCAACTTTCTGATATTTCCATGGAATTTTAATGAAAGGCAGGCAGCTACAAGAGAAACAAATATTCTAATGCCTCTGAACTAAGAATGACTGTTGTTTATGTAACTCTTTAAGGGTGACGAAGTGCTTTACATACATTATCTTACCTGATCCTCATAGTAATCATGTGAAGAAAGTGCTACATTATATTATATCTTCATTTTATAAATTTTACAAATGAAGCTGACATTAACATTTTTGCTCAAATTCGGTCGCTTTTCATTTACCAGCTATATGACATTAAAGCAGGATCAATTTTTTTTCTCTGGTTTGGATAATAATTTTGCCATTTGGAAGGTGGAGAAAGAGAGTCAAGAGGAACTGCTATTTTTCACCAAACTGGTAAAACTGGTTCCTGAAGTACAAGTGATAGGAACTTTAAGGGAAAATGACCACTCACTCATAAAGCTCATGAAGGCAAGGTGATGAAAGCTCTCCAGTACCCAATAGACTCCTTAGATTTTGGGAGAGATGTCAAAAATTTAATAGAAAGAATACATAGAAGAAAAGTACATGGTCTAGCATTCATCAGGTCAAGGTGACTCAAGGGGAATGAAGAACTCTCAAAAATGAAATTCTGAACTAAAAAAAAAAAGGAGTTATTCTGATGAAGAGAAAAAGGAGAAGCATCCAAACAAACTGAAGTGACTGTACAGGGAGGTCTTCAAATAGCTCATATTTTAAGAAGACATGTATAGAAGATGGAAACAAGGTGAAGTAACTGAAGATGAATACAAAATGGTAGCATGGTCCTATGAGAATTATATCAATACACATGGCAAAAGTTTAGAGTTAGCTAAGAATGGTAATGAGTGCTAAGAACTAGAAGAAAGTTATTTTGCTTTGTTTTACTTATCTGTTTGTTTTTAACTCTGTTGGAGACAAGTTGAAGATCAGAGTAGAGAAAAGACCATTGCCTAGGTGGAATGGCATTATTATTATAGATGGCAATGAAAAGGCTAAACACCTCCACTCCACTGCTACTGATATTATATTTCATCTTTACATGGAAATGATTTTTGGATTGGGAAAGGCCTATCTCCCCCCCTCCAATATGGATAGATATAGAAACATAGATATAGATAGATCTACCTATAGCTATAGCTATATGGTGTCTACCATATATGTGTCTGTATGTATTATATATCAGAAAGACAAAAGCTGTGAAGACTTGCTTAGACAGAAGCCATTATTGATCACATGACTACAGTACAGCAATATTACTATTTCTGGAATAATCAACTCTCTATTTCAAGAAGAATAACCAAGGGTAGAGTGAGTTATCTATTGGAAATCCTACAGATGTAGTAATATATATGTATAAAATAGGATAATGTATAATCTTAATCCTAATAATTATATGTATATTATCCTGTTACATGTAACATTCATATATAATATGTAATCCTATAATAATAGGATATAATTTTCTCTATGTGTCTATACTATATATGTGTGTGTGTGTGTGTGTGTGTGTGTGTGTGTGTGTGTTTTACTATTATTATTAAAATGGGATAGCCAGACTCTTTCTACCATTTTGCTCATGAGTACAGATTTGGAATTAGCCACACTGCTACATAGTTTTCAGTAATTGACTATAGGCTGGTCACCTAGTCTCTCAGGCCTCAGTTTCTTCTTCAGCAAATGAGAAAGTAGGTCTAAGTAAACTTAGATCTCTTTCATCTCTAATATCTTGTGATTGGCAGGTCCTCAGAAAGGAACTATGTAAATACTGTCCTATGCATTTTCATGGCTTCTCAGCCTGCAATTCAACTTATCATTTAAGACCCAGTCCTCCAAAATGCACCAGGGAATAGATAGCAGCCTTTTGCATCTATTTCATAATGTAAAGCCTCTCATTAAGAAAGAATGATAGCAGGACAGTTGGATATCTTATAGCAACACACCAGGAAAATCACAGTGCAAATACACATATTTGGCTGTCAGGAGGCAATTCCCTTAGTCCTCCCATTTACTAAAGTGATGCTCATTTGGAAGTCATTAAGTTGACATTATATGCCAGTAGATAATTAGTGCACGTGGTAAATACCTCAGGTTCCTCATCATCCATTGGCAGCCTGGAGATGTCGAAGACAAATCATGGAATCACCGAGTTGGAAGAGTCCACAGAGGCCAACCAGTCCAAATATGTAGCCTTGTTGGTGAGAAACAGAAAACTCAGTGTGGCAGGCTTAGTTTGCTGATTAGCATCACATGGGGTAGATTCTGGTGGGTGCAGGCATGTTGAAGAGGGGAAATGAGATAAGTGAGGAAATGTGCAGATTGGAAGGTAGAGCTTTCACAAAATCTCAGAATGTTAGGGTTGAGAAGGATTTCAGAACACCATCTACTTCTTATCCAAACCCTTCATTTTGTAGATGAGGAAACTGAGGCCAAGAGGAATAAATTCAGAGGAAGTAAAGGCAGGATCATAAGACTTAACTCTGCTTGATCCCAGAGGGCAGAAATAGGAACTATGGGTAGAAGCTAAGTGAAGACAGATTTAGGCTCCAGGAGAACCTTCTAACAGTTACAGCTGTCTTAAAATAGAATTCTGGCAAGACTGCACTCCTCTGTAATAGAAGTCTTCAGGTGATGATGACTATGATGACACAATGATGACAATAGCTAGCGCTGATATAGCATTTTAAAGTTTTAAAGTAATTTGGTATTATTTCACTTGATTCCCACAACAACCCTGGGTGGGGAGGGCATAAGCGCTACTCTTTTCCTCATTTTATAAGTGAAAAAAAAATGACTTTTAGAAAGATGAAGTGACTGACCCAGGGTCACAGCTAGCATCTGAGAACAGATTTGAGCTCAGGTCTTCCTTGCTCCAGGTTCAGCACTTTGTCCACTGTACCATCTAGCTGTCTCTAAAGATGGGATGGTTACAGCTTGTGAATATTATACAGGAGATTCTTGGTTAAGGGGAGAGCAAGAGTAGATTGCATCTGAGATCTCTTCCAACTTGAGATTCTGTAGAAAGACTTACACAAGATGATATAGTTAATAAGTAGTAAGACCAAGGTTCAAATGACTCCAAATGCATTGTCCTTCCCACTGGGGCATGCTATTTTTAAAAATAATATACACTTTTATTTATAGCTTTGAGTTCCATTTTTTACCCCTCCTTCCCTCCTCCCTCTCCCCCCTCCCTGAGGTGGTAAACAATCAGATATGGCTTATATGTGTATGATTATTTAAAACATTACCATATTAGTCATTTTGTACAAAAAAACTTGAATAAAAGAAAAATGAAAGAGGGAAAAATAACATGCTTCAGTCTGTGTTCCATCATTATAAGTTTTTTTCTTTGGAGATGAATAGTATGTTTCATCCATAGTCCTTTGGAATTGTCTTGAATCACTGTATTATTGAGAATAGCTAAGTCATTCACAGTTCTTCATCAAACTATACTGCTGTCTCTGTGCACAATGTTCTCTTGGTTCCACTCACTTTACTATACATCAGTTCATACAAGTTTTTCCAGGCCTTTATGAAATCATCCTGTGTGTCATTTCTTAAAACACAATAATATACTATCACCAACATATACCACAGCTTATTTAGCCATTCCCCAATTGATGGGAATTCCTTTGATTTCCAATTCTTAGCCACTACAAAAAGAGTTGCTATTAATATTTTTGTACAAATAGGTCTTTTTCTCTTTTTTGAGATATCTTTGGGATATAAATCCAGCATTGGTATTGCTGGATCAAAGGGTATGCATAGTTCCATAGCCCTTTGGGCATAGTTCCAATTGCTCTCCAGAAGGGTTGGATCTTTTCACAACTCCACCAACAGTGAATTAGCATCCCAGCTTTCCCACATCCCCTTCAACATCCAATATTTTCCATTTCAGTTATATTTGTCACCCTGATAGGTATGAGGTGATACCTCAGAGTTGTTTTAATTCACATTTATCTTATCAATAGTGACCTAGAGCATTTTTCATATGATTATATATAGCTTTGATTTTGTGATGTGTAAAACTATATGTGGTTGCCTTATTTCTGTCCCAAGTGTAGGGAAAATTATCTGGGGTTCGTAATATAGTTGTTACTTATAAATTAGAAGCTTTAGCACCAGTTTGGAGGCATTACGCATTTATTAAAGCATAGGAAGTATTAGTAAAAAGGGAACACATGGGTCAGAAAGTTAAGAAAAGGCCTATGTAGCCTAGAGGAGAGAATAGAGCTCAGTCTGGCCTTCTAGCCTAGAGGAAAACTAGAGCTTAACCTTCCTCCAAATCCTCTGCCACCAAAAGCACCCCAGAGAGCCTGACTTTCAAGTCACTGCGTGTGGAAGCTTTGTATGTGTCTGGAGGAGAGGTAATCCTTAAACACTGCTTCAAGCTAACTGGCTAGCATCAACCAAATTCATTGGTTCACAGGACTTGAGGGTGGCCTCCTGTTGAGGCCAGAGTTCACAGCCTCTGAGAACAAACCCTCTTGAAGGACAGGCAGGTGTGGTTTTAATTGAATTAACTTTAAGTGAGTTAATGAGCAAAGTCAGTCAATCCAATCAATCTTAAACCAATCAATACTCTCTAGCAGGATCCTTTGGGCATTCCCAAAACCCTATTATTTATTTGTCTGAAAACTGCCTGTTCATATCCTTTGACCATTTATCAATTGAGGAATGAATTGTAGTTTTTATAAATTTGACTCAGTTCTCTATATATTTGAGAAATGAGGCTTTTATCAGATATATTTGTTTCATAAATTCTTTCCCAGTTTTCTGCTTTTCTTACATTAGTTTCATTTGTGCAAAAAACCTTTTTAATTTTATATAATAAAAATGAACTAGTTTAAACTCTCTATATCTTCTTTGGTTCTTAATTTTTCCTCTGCTCATAAATCTGACAGATAAATGATTCCATGCTCTCTTTTTGAAATATTTATTTATTTATGGGTTTTTTTGGTGAAGGAATTGGGGTTAAGTGACTTGCCCAGGGTCACACAGCTAGTAAGTGTTAAGTGTCTGAGGCCAGATTTGAACTCAGGTTCTCCTGACTCCAGGGCTAGTGCTCTATCCATTGGGCCCCCTAGCTGCCCCTCCATTATCTCTTAATTTGCTTATGGTATCAGTCTTTATATGTAAATAATGTACCCATTTTAACCTTATTTTAGAATATAGTGTGAGATGTTGGTTTATACCTAGTTTCTGCCATACTGTTTTCCATTTTTCCCAGCAATTTTTTTTCAAATATTGAGTTTTTGTTCCAAAATCTTGGATCTTTGGGCTTATCATATACTAGAATACTATAGTCATTTACTATAGTGTAATTGTTACCTATTCTATTCCACTGATCCACCTCTCTATTTCTTAGCCAGTACCAGACTGTTTTGATAATTCATATTAATAATTTTATATGAGGCAGGGTGCTACAGAGAATAGAAGACATGGAAACTATTGAAGGCTATTTAAAAGTATTCCAAATTAATAATGATAAGAAAAATGCAAATTAAAATACTACTGAAGTATTCCCATGTACCCATAAATTGGAATATGGTAGAGCACTTATCATAGTTCCTGGCATATAGTAAGCATTTAACACATAATTATTGACTATACTTGATAATAAGGTATGAAAATAGTTAATAGTGAAGAGTATGGGAAGTCAGAAACTAATACATTATTGGTGAAGTTGTAAATTGGTCCAACTATTCTGGAAAATACTTTGGTAATATGGGAGAAAACTACTAACACTTTCTAACATTTGATCCAATGATCCAACCACTTATATACGTGTTTATATATTTTATTTGTATTTATTTTCCTAGGATATTAATTACAGAAAGAAAGGTACCACAAACATATTCACAGGTTCACTAGTTTTAGTAGCAAAAGAAACACAAGCAAACAAAACCCAGAAATGTTATGTGCCAATTGAATGGGGTGTGGTTGAACAAATTATAAATTTGAACAAAATAGGCTATTAACTGTAGCACAGTGCATGAAGAATTTAGAAAACAAGGTATGGCATGTATAAGTATTACAAGGTTACAAAAGCAGAGCCCAAAGGATAATACATGATTTCCTCAATAATGTAGATGACATTAATAATGTAAAGAAAGTGAGGAAAGAAAATACAATTTGAACCCAGCAGAATCACCAATGTTAGTTACAAACAAATTTCAATTCCTGGTATAGAGTATTAAGCACTTAAAAAATACTTGTTAATTGATAGATTGATTGATTCTATTCAAGGAAGTAGCTCTGTGGAACCCTAAGTAAACACTGATCTTGTGGCCAGAGAACCTAGACTAGATTCAGCACCTTCTATGGTTGGCTGATGGCAAGTTATTAATTCATCATTTTTTGGTTCACTGGATTAAGATCATCACTGTAACATATTTGTCTAGGGAAACAAGAAGATTGAAAGGTAGATTGCTTTGGGTCACAGATATTGGCTGCATTTGTTATTTATAAATTCCCCTTGTCTTTATTTTATTTACTGTTAAATTTCCTTAATTTTTAGTTTTAAGTAAATTTCCTTTTTTCTTCTATTACATAGATCCTATGTAGAAATATTGCTTGCCTTGGGAAAAGAGATTCAAAATGGGGGAAAAGGGCACATAACAACAAATCTTAACAGAGAACACCCCCTCACTTATGTCTCTTAGTGTCTCTAACTTCTTTTAAAGCTTAACCGAGAGTAAGCTCTTGAAACTCACAACATGATTGCTCCAAAAACCTCCAAATAATGCCATAAGACAATTCCCAGAGCAGCAGAACCTACAAAAGAATGGGATGAGATAATTTTCCAGCTAAAGATGGATTTGAAGGTTGGCAGACATCAGCCACTGTCCCAGGGTGGGAGTGGAACCCAACCCTGAGGTCATGCTGACACAGATCCAGTCCCAGGCATGCCAAGCCAGAACCAGAGACCTCCAGAGCCTCTGAATCAGCTGCAGTGCCAGTGTCTTCTGGAACTAAGCTCATGGTCTGGTGAGAGAGCTGAGCAGGTGTTTCACCTTTGCTGGGAACCAGGAAGTAGTCTTGAGTGGCAGTGGCCCAGGTCAGGGAGGGGCTCAGGCTCATCAGAGCTAACAACCACAGCAAACACAATTTTGTTGCCTAGTTAATTAGCAAGTTGTCCTGGGGTTATTTACATACCAGAGCATAGGCAAGGTGAGTGAAGAACCTGTCCATCCTTAAATTGTACCACCTGTGACCCCCTGAAACTTGGGACAGTACAGTCTGGAAGCAAGGTACCTATTTAAGAAGGAGTTAAAAATCAAGTAAACGACAGACAAGATGAGCAGGCAGAGAAAGTTGTGAGCCATAGAAAGTTTCTTTAGTGACAAGGAAGATCGAAATGCACCCTCAGAAGAGGATAGCCACATCAGGGTTCCTACATCCAAAGTTTCTAAGAAAAACATGAATTGATCTCAGACCATAGAGGCACTAAAAAAAGGACTTTGAAGATAAAGTAAGACAGGTAGAGAAAAAATGGTAAGAGAAATGAGAATGATGCAGGAAAGTCATGAGAAAAAAGTCAACAACTTGAAAAGCCAAATAGACAAGGAGATACAAAAGCTCTCTGAAGAAAATAATTGCCTGAGAATTAGGATTGAACAAATGGAAGCTAGTAACTTTATGAGAAACCAAGACACAATAAAGCAAATCCAAATGAATTGGTAAAAAATAGAGGGCAATGTGAAATATCTCCTTGGAAAAAACATCTGATCTGGATAATAGATCCATGAGAGATAATTTAAAAACTATTGGACTACATTAGATATCATCTTCCAGGAAATGGTCAGGGAAAATTGCCCTGATATTCTAGAAGCAGAAGGTAAAATAGAAATGGAAAGAATCCATCTATCATGTCTTGAAAGAAAGCCCCAAATGAAAACTCCCAGGAATATTATAGCCAAATTCCAGAGGTCTCAGGTCAAGGAAAAAATATTGCAAGCATCCAAAAAGAAACAATTCAAGTACTGTGGAGCCACAGTCATGATAGCATAAGATCTAACAGCTTCTACATTAAAGGATTGATTGGAGGGCAAGGAATATGATATTCCAGAGAGCAAAGGAATTGGGATTACAACCAAGAATCACCCATCCAGCAAAATTGAGCATAATCTTTCAGGAGGGAAAATGGTACTTCAATGAAAAAGAGGATTTTCAGGTATTTGTGATGAAAAGACCTGAACTGAATAGAAAATTTGACTTTCAAATACAAGACCCTAGAGAAGCATGAAAAGGTAAACAGGAAAAAGAAGTTAAGTATTCCTACATGGTAAGATGATATGTCTAACTCATAAGAACTTTCTCAGATTAGGGCAGATGATAAAAATAAATTTAGACAGAGGGCACAGGTGGGAATTGATTATGAAGGGATGATATCTGTAAAGCATTCATTTTTCTTTACATTTCTTTTTGTGGGGTGGTTGGAGTTGGGTGACATACTTGGGGTTGCTCACTGTGTGAGTGTATTGTGTCTAAGGTCGGATTTGGTCTCAGGTCCTCCTGGGTCCACGGTGGGTTCTTTGTCCACTGTGTCACCTAGCTGCTGCATGATGACATCTTTAGGGTAAAATTGAGGGGTGAGAGTAATGCACTGGAGGGGGGAGGAGAAGGTAGGTAGAATAGGGTGAAATCCCACATAAAAGAAATAGGAGGGGCAGCTAGGTGGCACAGTGGATAGAGCACTGGCCCTGGAGTCAGGAGTACCTGAGTTCAAATCCGGCCTCAGACACTTAATACTTACTAGCTGTGTGACCCTGGGCAAGTCACTTAACCCCAATTGCCTCACTAAAAAAAAAAAAGAAAGAAAGAAATAGGAAAGGGTTTATGGAGTGAGGGGGGGGAGATGGGGGAGAAGAGCAGTAAATGAACCTTACACTCATCAGAATAGGCTCAAGGATGACATAACATACACACTCAATTGGGTGGAGTAATCTATCTAACCCTGCAGGAAAGTAGAAGGGGAAGGGGATAAGGAGGAAGTGGTGAAAGAAGGGAGGGCCGATTGGGGGAGGGAGAAGTTAGAAACAAATCACTTTTGAGGAAAGATAAGATGAAAGAAGATAGAAAATAGAGTCAATATGGGGAAGGGACTAGGATGGAGGGAAACAGTTAACAATAGAAACTGAAAAAAATTGAAGCAGGGGCAAGAGTAATGTAAGATGGTGATTTATTGATTATTGATGATGATTGGATGAAGATGGGGATTGATTGATGACAATGAAGATGGATTGATGATGAGAATGATTGATGATGATAAAATGTATGGTACTTATTTTGCTGGGCTATTGTAAAGAAAATTCTTTGTCAGGTATGAGGTACATCTATTACTGTTGTTGCAAGAATCAACCTCATGGGTTTATTATAAGAAAATCTCTTTTTAAAGTACTATAGAAATGTAGTTTACTATAAAGAATGATGAACAGGATGCTATCAGAAAAACCCTTAAAGACCTGCATGAGCTGTTGCAACATGAAATGTACTGTATAAAAAATAACAGCAATACTGTAAGATGATCTTCTGTGAATGACTTGTTTATCTTCAGCAATGTGATAATCCAAGACAACTCTGAAGGTCCTATGAAAAATTCAGTCCATCTAGAGAGAGAATTGATGGTGCCTGAATGGAGATTGAAGCATAATTTTTTTTTTAATTAAAAGCTCAATCCAATGCCACCTCCTACATGAAACCTTTCCTGTTCTCCTAAGGTGCTAGTGACTCCCCTGACAAAAGAAAAAGTTACCCTGTGTTTACTTTATATATTTTGAATATTCTTTAAATTCCAAGCACCTCATACCAGGCACATATTTAATATTTAATAAAATTTTGTTTATGCTTATAATTTTTATATTTTTTATAATTTATGCATTTGTAGATTTTGTGTATTTATAAATTATGGATTTATTTTATTTATACAATAATAAATAATATTTAATAAATTCTTATTAGTTGACTGATTGATTAAGAGCCTCAAAGTAGCCAAGGGGTGCTACATGCTCAAGCAAGCTGCCTCAATCAAAAAGACAGAAAAGTCATCCTGGCAGGGGTCCTCTTTGAAGAAGAGGAACCAAGAATAAGACAAGACAAAGGAAGTATTTTCTTTCCTTCCCCCTATGTGAACTATTTTTCTCCCCCTAGCCAAAACCTGAGGGAAATCCTGAGGCTTCATAATTTACTAAGCCCTTCACCGGCTTGTGGTCATCTTTTCCCCCCTCTTCTTAAAAAAAGCTTTAGTTCCCTTTTGTATTATTTTTATACTTAATCAGTCCAAACCCCATCCCACAAGCATTGAATTCACCCTTGTAATAAAGAAAAGCTGGGAAGAAAACCAAATTATTCACTGAACACATCTAATAATGTAGGAAGGTAGCATTCTGGCCCCATAATCCTCCATTTTTCTCCTGAGAGGAAGGACTCATGTTTCATTATTTGTCCTCTAAGACCAAGATGGTTATGATGAGGGTTAGGGTCCTTATAAGTGTTCAGATTTGTGCTTCTTCATATCTTATTTTTTTTTTAGCTCTAGTTTCCAGTTGATAGTTGTTCTTATCTCCATTTGTATGATTTAACTTTTATTTAGGTTTCAATGTGTCTGATTTTTTAAAAAATAATGTTGTTGTTGTTGTTATTGTCATATCTAACTCTTTGTGACCCCATTCGGAATTTTTTGTGTGGGGCAATGGGGGTTGAGTGACTTGCCCAGGGTCAAACAGCTAGGAAGTGTCAAGTATCTGAGGCAAGATTTGAACTCAGGTCCTCCTGAATCCAGGGCTGGTGTTTTATCCACTGTGTCACCTAACTGCCCCAACATCTTTTGTTTATATTATCATAGTTATTATAAAGCATTCTCTATTTATTGCAGTCTTCATCTGTTTCTGCATGTCTTCCCTTATTTCTGTGAATTCCTCCTATCCATCATGTCAAACCAAACAATAAGATTCTTTTAAATTCATGTGTTCTAATTGGTTTAGGCCTTTCACAATTTCTGGGAATATACTGTTTTCGGCCCCTTCCTATATAAAAAATACTTCTATAATTATACCAACATAATGGGGCCTTTCTGTCTTTGACTTCCTTTGTCTTCCCCAAAAATGGGTTTAATGGATCAATAGGCTTGAAAAGTTCAGTGACTTTTAGTACAGAATTACAAATTGATATTCATAATGATTAGGGTAATTCCTAATTCCACTAATGATTCAAAAGATCCAAAAGCCTATATTAAACACCCATGATATAAGAATAATCCTGCCTTTCCAACATTCCTCCAACATTAACTATTTTCATATTTTGTCATTTTTAACAGTCTGCTATGTGTGAGGTGGAATCTCAGAGTTCTTTTAATTTATATTTTTTCTATTAATTATTTGGAGCACATTTCATATATTCATTGCTGGGTTGGAATTCTGCAAGAATGAGTGCCTTCCCCTGAAAATAAGTTCTTTGCAAACCTTAGCTATACCCACCAACAGTTCTATTAGTCATCTGTGAAAAAAAGTACTAAATTTCTAAGAAAAACATTCAATTTGGGAAACATTTATACTATTCCAACTTAATTACCTTAAATTTTAAAATGGGAATTGGACTCCAGTCATTTGGTCAACAAACATTTAAGTGCTTCCTATATTCTAAGGAAAGTGCTAAGCCATGGAAAATACAAAGAAAGGCAGCAACTCAATGTCTGCCCTCAACAAGCTGGTTCTAATGGGCAATAAGTGCAAGCTCCTCTCTTATGCAGTCTGCCCTCATTTCAGTCCTTCTGTATTGTTATTCTGGACTTGCACTACACTGGGAGGACAGTCATGTTGTAGAGGTTCCAGTCCAATGAACTTAAAAATACCACACCTACCAAACTAGGCTGAGAAAATCTTAACAACTACGGGAAATTCTAAAACAGCCCCTTTCCACACATGGAATGCTGGTGGTCAAGTGATATGAAGACCACTATGAAAGTCATGTACAAGGTCAATAGATTGCTTTGCTAATGATGGAAGCTAGACCCTAACTTCAGAAGATTACTAAAATATCATAAAAGCAAGGAATTCCTGTATCAAATAAAAAGGAACAAAGGAACAAATTCTGTCAAAAATTAAAATGAAAGTACTGATTACACTGAATTTTGCAGGTTACCTGTGCTATCATAAGAAATGGAATTTGGAAAACTACATAATTTGATCATTCAAGGAGTGAATGTTGAAGCAACAGAAAAAGAAAAGATGAGTAGCATTGTTTTTATTACAGAGTTGAGTAGGTTTTTTTTCTGGTCAAAGTATGACAAGGAGAAGGGGGTCTAAACCCAAATTTTCCAACCTGACTTCTTTGATGTTGTTAAATTTCAGTTTTGTTGGATAATCACGTGCTTAACTTTGTCTCTTGAAAGTTGTACTGGATGGGCCAAAAGCCATGAAGTGACCTGCTGTTTTAATAACTTTTTGAAAAATATTTTTCTTTATTTTTTGTCTTTAAAAGATTTCATTTTTTACATGTAATATAAATTCATTTACTAAATATACTGTATATAATACTATGGTATTGTAAATTTAAGAAAATAAAGTTATTCCTTTTACTGTGGCCAAATTTTTCATAACCCCCACAGTAAGTTATGTGACCCCATATGGGGTCATGACCCACAGTTTAAGAAGCTAGGCTCTAGGGAGATCATATGTGGTCTTACTATTGTGACTCAGAAAAAGTTACAAGTATTAATAAAATGAGTAATGAACTTTAAAAAAATAAAGTTATTAAATATTTGTGATTTTTGGCCCACCCTGTACAAATAAAATGTAGCTAGGTCCCAATTATTACAAATAATAAATACCTAGAAGTAGTCACATTACTTGAATTTATACAGTATATTTCCATTGGGCTGAAACCAATGATCGACTTTTTTCATACTTCTAACTTTGAATAATATGAATTTGAATATGTTAGAACACTTCAGGGGATTCATTATTTATACTAATCAAGACCAGGCTGTACTACTAAAGATTTTTCTTGTCTTATCTTTTCCTCTTTCCTCATTCCCCAAGAGAAAAATAATCTCTGGCATTACTTGTTAAAACCAAGTAATAATTGATCAGGAGACAGTGTAAAAATTTGATTTCAAGTTAATAGAAAACTACAATTATAAAGAATGTAAAAAAAGAAAAAGAAAACTGTTTCTTTCCTTTGAGCACTTATCTACTGGGGAATCATTCTTGGTCTTGCATATTTCTGTTAATTCCTTTCTAATTTTGTCAACATCAAATTTTTATCAGTGATATGTGAGGCTAATATTTTTCCTATTTGAGAGTTTCTCTTCTGATTATATCTATACTGATTTGTTTTTTTTTAAAGCTTTTAAATTTTATCTAATCAGAGTTATATATTTTGTCTTTTATGATTACCTCTATTCCTTGTTTGGTTACGAGTTCTCTCCCTAGCCATTGTTGTAAAAGATATGACCTTTTCTCCTCTAATGTTTAAATTATATTACCAATCACACTTTGACATAAAACATTATAAAATAATTTATGAAATAGAGGTGGTTTAAGGTATTTTATAAAAATGCATAGACATAAAGCAAAATGTTTGCTTCATGCAGGGTTAACTGATGGGCAGCTCATGTATTCCAAAGGTATCATTACAATGTTAAGAGAAAACAAAGAATGTGCCCAGTATAATTGCCCATTGGGGTAAATTTGTGGGAGAATATAGACAAGGATTACAAAAACAGGCAGGGATGTATGGATTTTGATTTTCATCATTTGAGGTAGGATCAACACTTATAGAATCTCAGATCCATTTTAATATGTATGTATTTGAGTGCTATTTCATATTTTTATTAACTATCCATTTGATCTTATTGAGAAATATGGTGCAAGATGCTGGTCTAAACCTAATGGCTGACAAAGGTTTTCCATTTTTTCCAATCAGTTTTTGTCAGTTAGGGAGCCTTAGAGCCTATACTTTATGTTCTTAGGTTTATCAATCATCAGATTATGTGATTGATTCCTTCTGGTTCTTTGCACTGAGAAAGACAAAGCAATGTGACAGATATAAGATATCTGTAATAAGATATTGAAACCCAAGATAAGTAGAGAGATAATAAGATAGAATCAAGTAAACTTGGTTAGTTTCAAAAATTCAGTTCTAGTTTGAATGAACTTTGTCTTAAGAAACAAAATAAATACAAAGGTAGAAGGGCTAACTGCTGATCCAATATCAACAATTTTTGAAAGATCATACAATATTAGAGAGGTTCTACAGGATAGGAAAAGCACAAATGCTGTTCATATTGACAAAAAAATTCAAGACAATGTAATTGGCATGTGGCTAGTAAGCTTGACTTTGATTCCAAATGAAATTCTCATAAGTATTATTAAGGGGATAGATAAAAAAAGCAGTGATCTCTCTCTCTGTCTCTGTCTCTGTCTCTGTCTCTGTCTCTGTCTGTCTGTCTGTCTGTCTGTCTCTCTCTCTCTCTCTCTCTCTCTCTCTCACACACACACACACACACACACACACACACACACACACACACACACTATTTTTTTTCAAGAATGGATCTAACCTTCTTAACCTCCTGAAATGGCAGCATACCCAGACTTGTAGATATGGAACATGTTGTAGACAAGAGTTTACCTAAATTTTAGTAAGTCATTTGAAAAAGTCTCTTGAACTATTCTTATGGACAGGACAGGACAGGACAGAATGGAGTAGAAATAGATGATGACATATGCAGGTGAATGTAGAAGTGACTGAGAGGACAGACTCAAAGAAAAGGGATGAATGTGTTAGCTTTACAAGATTTCCAGTAGAGATGGTCCAACTATCTTTTCTCTGCACTGTGCTATTAAATCTTTTAATTAACAACACACATTAAAGTGGAGATGACATTCTTCTCACATTTTCAGATGAAACAAAGCTGGGAATAATGGCTCAGAGGCCATATACAATACTCAGGATCCAGGAAGAACTCAACAGGCTAGAATGATGGCCTGAATCAAATCAAGTTTGATTTTTTAGTGATACATAAAATTAAAATAGTTCAGTGGGAAAATGCAACCTACTTTGGAATAGCAATTACAATTACTTGCTCATTCCTTTTTAATATTCTCTGCAAAGATATAAACAATATAAATAGTGGCATAGTGAATAGAGCACTGGTCCTGGAGTCAGGAGGACCTGAGTTCAAATCTGGCCTCAGACACTTAACACTTACTAGCTGTTTGACCCTGGGCAAGTCACTTAACCCCAATTGCCTCACCAAAAAAAAAAAAAATTATATAGATGAGAAAGTAATCATATGGGTGACAAATTATTGTTCTTTTGATTGCTTTTGTTCATTAATTTGTCAAATCAAATGAGATAATATTTCTAAAGTGCTTAGCACAGTACCTGGTACATAGTAGGTGCTATATAAATGCTAGTGATGATGATGATGATGTAATAAGAAGAACCAATAACTATTTTCATTAAGTAATAAGAACCATTTCTGCCATCCCTTTGCTATCTTTACTTCAGACATCTTGCTTATTTATCCCTTTATGTCCCTTAATGAACATAAAATCCATGTCATCCCCCATTCAAACCCATTCTTTGTTGAGACAAACTGCTTCTTCTCTCTTTGTTATTTTTTTCAATGCCATTTCTACTTTTCCTATGAATGCAGTGAGGACTGTGATGTTGGAGTTCAAATGTGTCAACTCTATTTTCTTTGATATTAGAAAGCTGTGTCTTATAATCTAGTGTACGTCCAATTTATCTCAGGGTTGACACAAGGGTCAAAGAGGATAATGAAACTAAAGGCGCCTCATTAATTTCTATAAAATTACCATTCCAATTATTATTATTATTATTATTATTACTATGACACCATTAATAAAGAGCCCCTGGAGCTCTTTCAACTAGTCTACAAAATGTGAAAAGAACCAAAATGAGAAGCCCAAAGAACAGTCATTTTATATCACTGAACCACCATAACCCAATGGACACATTTGTATATCCACTTTAAAAAAAAAGTGATCCCTAGTTTCTTGATTATGACTGTGGCTAGAAAGAAATGGAGCAGATACTGATTTAAATATGACAGGCACTTCCAGTTTTTTGCTTCTTGATCCAGAATAAGAATCCAAAGGCATTCTGTGGCAAGTTTGAGGGGTGAGCTTTTGGCTAAATTCGTTGACTTTTCTTGGCATGTAGACCCAGCCTTCAAATCTTAAATCTATATGATAAAAGTAACAATCCTAGTCATGCACATTAGAACTAAAAGGGAACTTAGAGAGAAAATGTAAGAGCTCAAAGGAATCTTAGAATGTACTTTTTTTTTTTTTTTTTGCGGTTCACTGGGGATTAAGTGACTTGCCCAGGGTCACACAGCTAGTATGTGTCAAGTGTCTGAGGTCAGATTTGAACTCAGGTATTCCTGAATCCAGGGCCAACGCTTTATCCACTGCACCACCTAGCTGCCCCAGAATGTAAAATATTTGGACACAAAGCATAGAATGCTGGATTCCCAAAGGCACTTTGTAACAGAAGACATGAGAGCTGGGAAGGATCGTAGAAATATACAACAATGAATGTCAGAGTTGGAAGGGACTCTAGAATACAGAATATCAGAGGTGGGAGGTACCTCAGAAAAGAGAATGTCAGGGCTGGGAGAAATCTGAGGATATAGAATATTATTTTTTTTTTTTTTGGTGAGGCAGTTGGGGTTAAGTGACTTGCCCAAGGTCACACAGCTAGTAAGTGTTAAGTGTCTGAGGCCGGATTTGAACTTAGGTACTCCTGAATCTAGTGCTCTATCCACTGTGCCATCTAGCTGCCCCGAGGATATAGAATATTAAAACATAGGACCTCTCTTCTGCAGGAGCACATAAAACATCCAATGGGAAAATACCTTAGAAAGTTTGTTGCACAGCTAGTTAATAACAAGTAAATGCAGGATAACAAGCAATTAATAATATACTATATGGCAGACTCTGTGCTAAGAGCTGTGCATACCAATGCAAACAAAAGGAGGGATAGTCCTTGTCTTCAATGAGTCTGAATTTTCATGGGGAAAGACAATATTCAAAAGAGAGCTGAAAGGGGAATGGGGGGATAGTAAAGAGCATGGGGTCAAAGTTCAGAAATAATCCAGAAGAGCAATGGAGCTGGCCTCTCCCCAAAATGGCAGCCCTGAGAAGAACTCCCCAAGGGGCAAAGAGGCTTGCATAGCACTTATATGTTCCAGGATGTGGAGACTTTGAAAGACTTCAGGGTGAGCTGAGGCACATTGAAAATTAGAAACAGAGCCAGAAAGGGTGATGCAGGTGGGGACTAGAACCGAAGTTCTCTGATTCCAAGCTCAGTTCTTTTATATGCCTTTGGGAGAGTCTACCAACGTGTCTTCATTTCCCACTTTTCTTTTTGCTTATGAAATCTGCTGGTTTGGATTAGAAGTTTTTAATTAAAAACATTCCAATAAAAAAGGAGAAAACACATAAAAGGTCTTCTTTACCCCCAAGCAGCTCATAGACGTTTGAGAAACAATATTCCCATTTTTCAGATGAGGGCAGGAAGGAAAGACTCACCTGATTCTTTCAGGATTACCAATCATTTTTGCTGCAAAACTCAGGGGAAGGAACAAAGCGTTCTGATTTGGTGGAAAATTCCTTCTAGAAACCATATTACATCTTCAAAAGCCCTTTAGAATTCTTAGATTTACTCAAGGGCAGCTAGAGGATGCAGTGGGTCAAGTTCCAGGTCTGTAGTCAAAAGACTCATCCTCCTGAGTTCAACTCTGGCTTCAGACACTTACTACCTTTGTGATCCTGGGCAAGTCACTTCACCCTATTTGCCTGAGTTCCTCATCTATAAAATGGGCTGGAAAAAGAAATGGGAAACCACTGCAGTATCTCTGCCAAGAAAACCCCAAATGGGGTCATGAAGAGTCAAATATGACTAAAACAAATGAACAAATTTATTCAATGCTCAAGTCAGTGGTTACTTCCTACGTTAGGCCCTTTTTGATGCCTCCCTTTCCGAAGACCTTCCTTTTGAAATTATCTTGAATTTACTTTTTTTTTTAATCTATGCTTATCTGTGATTTTGATGTTTCTCATGATGAGCAAGGATTCCCATTACTCTTTGTATCCCCAAAACTTAATGTAGGGTCTGACATACAAACGGCACTAAATAAATGCTTGTTGATGGATGGATCAGGTGGGCAGGGTTTGGAGTTGGGAAGACCTGGCTTTGAGCCCCTCTTCTGACACAAACTAGACGGGCGACACTCGGCAAGTAACACAACTTCTAAACTCTTTAGGGCCCTCTCTGGGATTTGTACTAAGTGATATATAGATTATAATCCAGATTAGTTGAGGGATCCTAGGATTTTAGATCTGGAGCTAGAAAAGATCTCAGAAGGTACTTAATCTAAGCACCTCATTTTTCAGATAAGAAGCCTCAAGCCCAGAGTGCTAAAGTGACTTGCACTGGGTCTCATAGGTCATAGCTATCTGAGCCAGGGTTAGAACTTCAGTCTTATAACTCCAGGGTAGTTCTCTTCTCATTGCCACTTTCCTTTATGGAGGAGGTCAGCCACTCCTTCCTTACTCTCCAGGCTGCCTCTTCTTCCCTCATTTCTCTTTTTACTTCCCTGTTATGTGTTGTTTTCTCCCATTAGAAGGTAAGCATTTTGAGGGCAGGGACTACTGTTCTCTTTGCTTGTATTTGAATTCTCCATGCTTAAAAAATAATAATAAATATTTATTTAATTTTAATTTTTCTTTTTTGGTGAGGCAATTGGGGTTAAGAGACTTGCCCAGGGTCACACAGCTATTAAGTGTTAAGTGTCTGAGGCCAGATTTGAACTCGGGTCCTCCTGAATCCAGGACCAGTGCTCTATCCACTGTGCCACCTAGCTGCCCCTAAAATAAATAAATTATTATTATTTTTTTAAGTGAGGAAATGGGGGTTAAGTGACTTGCCTAGGGTCACACAGCTAGTAAGTGTCAAGTGTCTGAGGCCGGATTTGAACTCATGCACTCCTGATTCCAGGGCCGGTGCTCTATCCACTGCGCCACCTAGCTGCCCCTAATTATTTTTTTTAAGTGCCTAATACATAAAAAACACTTAGTAAATTATTTTTGACTTGACTTGCTTCCTCATACTGGGAATTCCCTACATTAACAAAATCATAGTTCATCCCCTTACTCATGTCTATTACTACTTATCCAGGCATTCCATGACCATGACATCACTACATAAAGTTTCCTCACTTGAGCATCTGCCTTGTACCATTCACTGTCCCAAAGCTCATTTTTAAAAGAAATAACAATAAAATACAGTTTCAAAGGAGGGCAAACTCCAGGTATAAACACCTTTGCTTTCACCAGTTATGGAATCATTATATAACTATGGATCACTGGAGTTGATCATCTAAACCTCAATTTACAGATGGAGAAATTGAGGTCTTGACAACTTAAGTTACTTTTCCAAAGCCACCCAGCTCATTAATGGACAATCTTAGTTTAGGGATCAGTTTCCCTCTCAGATTGGGGGCATCACTCTCTTGGTATCATCAAATCTTGGAGTTTGAGGGGAATTTAGGAGATCTCTCCTGGCCAAACCCAGGTCACCCTCTCTATGACATATTATTAAGTGGTCATCCACCCCCTCCCCTCGGAATCTGTCATGACTTGAAGCTGAGATTCCCTATATATTTTGTCTCCCCCATTAGAATGTGATATGAGCTCCCTGAAGTTAAGGATTGTACACACCTTTCTTGTATCCCCAGTGTTTTGCACATAGTAACTGCATTCCTTTTCATTCATTCATTCATTCAGTGTCTACTGGAATGCTTCCAAAGATGGAAGCTCAGTATCTCTGAAGATAGTCATGTACACCATAGGACAGTGATAGCCATTAGGAAATCATCCATAGTCTTATATATCTATGGCTAGAAGAGAACCAAGAAGCCATCTGGTCTATTGTCCTAATTTTATAGATGACATAATAGGCCCAGAGGAAGTAACAAAGCTGGGGCTTGATTCAGTACAAGCTCAATGATCTTTTGATTGCACCATGCTGCCTCCTTATGTCTAGCTGAAATCTGCCTTCCTGTAGCCCAGTAATGCAGTATGGAGGAAGGTGTATGAGGGATCATCCAACTGTCTGCTAATTTTATGGTTGGGCTTTCTCTTCTTAACATTACTTGGATTATTCACGTGGCTACTGTTGAGGTGCAAACAGATAATGGCTTGATTACATTGCATAGAAGACAAGGCATGCTAGTGTGTCAGTAAATGAGTTGGAAGGGAACATAAAGTTTATTGTGACCAACTTCCTCAGTTACAGAAACCGGCATCCTCTTTAGGTGATAAGTGAGCAGTGCAAAGGTAGATTCCAAATCCAGTGTTTTTCCCACTATACCCAGATGCTTCCTACAGTATCATATTCCCATCATTTGGGACTGTCCTGCCTTCCCCCAGCTCAAGGAGAAGATTCTCTATTAAAACCCACTGTCGGTTCTCTTCCTAGGCAAGGTGGCTGATTCTGTGATACCCGTCAAAGATCCCAAAGACCGCATTCATCATGTCACCTTTGTCTCACTGCTAGTGGACGATTCCATCTTTGGTGTTTTTCTCTGGGAATAGGAAGCCTTCGCCTTCCCTCCATAAATGCATGATGAAAAAGACCATATGCTGTTATATATCAACATAAATTTCCCAAACAAATGTTCATATCTTTGCAGACATGAGGCTTCTGTTCCCTCATTGCCAGCAGTTAGATAATATTTTTGTATAGGCATACGGTAGGAAGACCTAGTTACCTTCCATCTCTTCTACTTTGGGCTCACTGCCAACTTTTTTTTCCCCTGCTCTCCCAAACCAACAGGTGCTTGAGCACATGCCATTTGGACAAGAAGGCACACACCTTCAAGGCTGCTGACTTGGAGACTCCAAAGGAACTTCTCTTCATCACAGACATAACAGCTTCTCATAAATATTCCAGCCCTTTACTAATACACCAGGCTAGGCCAGGGATGGAGGAACCTTATAGATGGCAAACTCTGGGGAAGGCAGCAAGTCCTTTTTAGCACAGAAGCTCCTGCCAGGCTTCACCACAGCTCTGCCATTTTCTTCTCTGAGAACTTTGACCCTGTAGTCCCCAATTTAGTTACCCTATCACCAAACAGCTAACTGGCTTCTATTCACAAGTCATTATACTAAGTGCTGGAAATAGAACAGGATCACAGAATCAGAGCTTAAAAGTACCTGAGAGATTCTTGTGTTTTTTTTTTTCATTTTCCAATAATGTTTCTGTTCCAGTGAATCCAACTCCCTCATTAATTAGAGAAAGAAACAGCCTAAGAGGAGTTAAGTGACTTGTCCAAGGTCACACAGGTAGTAAGTAGCAACTAAAGTTTCATTTCATTTAGGAAATGTTTATTAAACACCTACCCACTTTGGTGCTGAAAATAAAAAAAAAAAACAAAAATGAAACTGGCCCTGTCCTCAAAGAGCTTACATTCTACTGGTATGAAATAAAATGTGAATAGATAAGTGGGAAGCTCTGTGTCAGTGCAGTGGATAGAGATCCAGGCCTAGAGACAGGAGGAGATCAAATCTAATCTCAGACATTTACTAGCTGTGTGACTCTGGAGAAGTCACTCAACCCTGTTTGCCTCAGTTTCCTCATTTGTAAAATGAACTGGAGAAGGAAATGGCAAACCAATCTAGTATCTTTGCCAAGAAAACCCCAAAGAAAATGACAAAGAGTGGGACACCACTGAAACAACAAAACAATAAGGTAAATGAATACACAAAATGTGCAAAACAAATGTATGTGGGCCATGGAGAGCCCACAAATTACCAAGGGTATATAAAATTGCATTATGTAGGACTCAACTTGTCCTGAAGGAAGCTAGGGATTTCAAGAGATGGAATTGAAGGTGTGAATTTCACACATGAAGGATGTCCTATTCAAATACACCCAGGTAGGAAAATAGAATGTCATTTATGGGTAGTAATAGGTCAGAGCCAAGTTATCAATCATTCAATGAATTAAGGTTCTCCAACTCCAAGTCTGCTATATCATAGGATTGCATGTCTATGGTACTCAGTGATTTTAAGTCCTTTCCCATGGCCACCTTGTAAGGCAGATTGTACATCTATTATAATCCCAACATTCCACATGAGAGAAACTGAGTCTCAGAGAAGTGAAGTGATTTACCCACTATCATACAACTATTAAGTATATGATGCAGTATATGAACGAGGGAGGAATAGAAAGATAGAGAATAAAAGTGATAGAGATTTATTTTAAATATGTTAATATCAGTATTGAAACATTTATTGATTATTTCATACATATAGGGCATTAGATTAGGTATAGGGGATAAAAAGTGTATATATTTTATCTATGTTATTGAGGGGTTTTCAGTGATGTGAGGGAGACTGAACACATACAAAAATATAAAAAGACTACAATACTAATAAATGAATGTTCCATTCATCTCTAATCATTAGTGTTTAGTGATGTAACATTTTCTTTTCGGAGTCCTCTCTGCCCTTTACTATTCTGTGACATCCATCTCCAGAAAACCCAGGGCTGGAAGGGAACTGAGAAGCAATCTAGTCCAACCACAAGGTGACCAAAAATCCTCTCCCAGTGTACACACTACCCGCTAATCGGTCATCTGGCCAGCCATGCTTCAAGACCTCTAAGTAGAGGAGTGGGTAACATTCTAGACTTGAAGATGGAGATGTGTGAGCTCAACTTTCATCTCAGATATTTACTAGCTGTGTGACTCTAGTAAGGTTCTTCATCTGTAAAACAGGGAGAGGAGAAGACTTAATGAGATGTAAGGTTCTTTCCAGATCTAAATCTCTGAATAACCAATAGACAACATTCTATGTCCCTTCTAGTTCAAACATTAGGTTTTCTATGATGATGCCCAGCTTCCAGTTCTATGTTGTTAACTGCTAAGTAGACAATGAATAGGCAACTTCATGCACTTCAGAGGAGAAAATGTTGAGCCTGGAATCCTATGAAACTAAGGGTGGACTATCTTGGAGAAGCCTCAAGGTCACATTTTGCTTTATCAAAAAAAAAAATTTAAACAAATAGTTAAGCAACAATTAAACACAATGGCATTTTATGTTCTATACACTTTCAGCCAAATATGTGACTGGAAAGATGGGACCTTCTGCAGAATATAATTTTTTTTTAATGTATAAGGTATTTTATTTTTTCCGTTACATGTAAAGATAGTTCTCAACTTTTGTTTATACAAGCTTTACAATTTCAGATTTTTCTCCCTCCCTCCCCTCCCTCCCTCCTCCCCTAGACAGCAGGTAATCTGATATAGGTTATGTCTATATATCTCTATACATATACATATAGATATAGATATATACACACATATATATACACATAATAACATTAATCCTATTTCTGCATTAATCCTGTTACAAGAGAAAAAATCAGAGCAGTGATGCAAAACCTCAAAATAGAAAAAAAAAACAACAGCACCCAAAACAAAAGAAATAATATGGTTCAATCAGAATCTATACTCCACAGTTCTTTCTTTCTTTTTTTTTCTTGGATTTGGAGATCCTCTTCTATCATGAGTTCCCTGGAACTCTTCTGTACCATTGCATTGGTGAGAAGAATATAGTCCATCACAGTAGATCAACACTCAATGTTGATGATACTGTGTACAATGTTCTTCTGGTTCTGCTCATCTCACTCATCATCAGCTCATGTAAGACCCTCCGGGTTTCTCTGAACTCTTCCTGCTCATCATTTCTTACAGCACAATAGTATTCCATTGTATTCATATACCACAACTTGTCCAGCCATTCCCCAATTGATGGGCACCCCCTCAACTTCCAATTCCTTGCTACCACGTAAAGAGCAGCTATAAATATTTTTGTACATGTGGGTCCCCTTCCCCCTTCCATGATCTCTTTGGGCAAAAGACCTAAAAGTGGAATTGCTGGGTCAAAGGGTATGCACAGCTTTATCACCCTTTGGGCATAATTCCAAACTGCTCTCCAGAATGGTTGGATCAGCTCACAGCTCCACCAACAATGGATTAGTGTTTCAATTTTTCCACAGCCTCCCCAACATTTATTATCTTCCTTTTTTGTCATTTTAGCCAATCTGATAGGTGTCAGGTGGTACCTCAGAGTTGTTTTAATTTGCATCTCTCTAATCATTAGAGATTTAGAGCATTTTTTCATATGGGAATAGATAGCTTTGGTTTCTTCATCAGAAAACTGCCTGTTCATATCCTTTGACCATTTCTCAATTGGGGAATGACTTGGATTCTTATAAATTTGATTTAATTCCCTATATATTTTAGAGATGAGGCCTTTCTCAGAAGCACTGGCCTCAAAAATTGTTTCCCAGTTTTCTGCCTCCCTTCCAATTTTGGATGCATTGCTTCTGTTTGTACAAACATTTTTTAATTTAATATAATCAAAATCATCCATTTTGCATTTTATAATATACTCTATCTCTTGTTTGGTCAAAAACTGTTCTCCTTTCCAAAGATCTGATAGGTACACTATTCCTTTCTCTCCTAATTTACCTATGGTATCACCTCTTATGTCTAAATCGTGTATCCATTTTGACCTTATTTTAGTATAAGGTGTAAGATGTTGGTCTATGCCTAATTTCTGCCATACTATCTTCCAGTTTTCCCAGCAGTTTTTGTCAAATACTGAGTTCCCATCCCAGAAGCTGGAGTCTTTGGGTTTATCAAACACTATATTACTAGTGTCATTTACTACTGCATTTCCTGAGCCTAGCCTATTCCATTGATCTACCACTCTATTTTTTAGCCAGTACCAGATAGTTTTGATGACTGCCGCTTTATAGTAAAGCTCCAGGTTTGGTACCGCTAACCCACCTTCCTGTGAATTTTTTTTCATTATTTCCCTGGATATTCTTGATTTTTTGTTTTTCCAGATGAATTTTGTTATTATTTTTTCTAGCTGTATAAAATAATTTTTAGGTAGTCTGATTGGTATGGCACTGAATAAGTAAATTAATTTAGGCAGTATTGTCATTTTTACTATATTAGCTCTGCCTATCCATGAGCAATTGATATCTTTCCAATTATTTAGATCTGATTTGATTTGTGTGAAGAGTGTTTGGTAGTTGTGTTCATAGAGTTCCTGGGTTTGTCTTGGCAAGTAGACTCCCAAGTATTTTATATTATCTACCGTTACTTTAAATGGAATTTCTCTTTCTATCTCTTGCTGCTGGACTTTGTTGGTCATGTATAGAAATGCTAATGATTTATGTGGATTTATTTTATATCCTGCTACTTTGCTAAAGTTGTTAATTGTTTCAAGTAATTTTTGACTTGATTCTCGAGTATTCCTTAAGTATACCATCATATCATCTGCAAAGAGTGATAGTTTTGTTTCCTCCTTGCCTATTCTAATTCCTTTAATTCCTTTCTCTTCTCTGATTGCTAAAGCTAACATTTCTAGGACAATATTAAATAATAGGGGTGATAATGGACATCCCTGTTTCACCCCTGATCTTATTGGGAAGGCCTCTAATTTATCTCCATTGCATATAATACTTGCTGATGGCTTTAGGTAGATACTGTTTATTATTCTAAGGAAAGCTCCCCCTATTCCTAAACTCTCTAGTGTTTTTATTAGGAATGGGTGCTGTACTTTGTCAAAAGCTTTCTCTGCATCTATTGAGATAATCATATGATTTTGGTTGGTTTTCTTATTGATGTGGTTGATTATGTTAATAGTTTTCCTAATGTTGAACCAGCCCTGCATTCCTGGTATAAATCCCACCTGGTCATAGTGTATTATCCTGGTGATCATTTGCTGTAACCTCCTTGCTAATATCTTATTTAAGATTTTAGCATCAATATTCATTAGGGAAATTGGTCTGTAATTTTCTTTCTCTGTTTTTGCTTTGCCTGGTTTTGGTATCACCACCATATTTGTGTCATCAAGCGAATTTGGTAGAACTCCTTCTTCACCTATTTTTCCAAATAATTTGTATAATATTGGAATTAATTGTTCTTTAAATGTTTGGTAAAATTCCCCTGTAAACCCATCTGGCCCTGGGGATTTTTTCTTAGGGAGTTCATTAATAGCTTGTTCAATTTCTTTTTCTAATATGGGTTTATTTAAGGATTTTATTTCCTCTTCAGTTAACCTGGGCAGTTTGTATTTTTGTAAATATTCATCCATTTCATTTAGATTGTCAAATTTATTGGCATACAGTTGGGCAAAATAATTCCTAATTATTGACTTAATTTCCACTTCATTGGTGGTAACATTACCCTTTTCATTTTTGATACTGGTAATTTGGTTTTCTTCTTTCTTTTTTTTAATCAAATTAACCAATATTTTATCTATTTTATTGTTTTTTTCATAAAACCAGCTCTTAGTTTTATTGATTAATTCTATAGTTTTTTTGCTTTCAATCTTATTAATTTCTCCTTTAATTTTCAGGATCTCTAATTTAGTGTCTAATTGGGGATTTCTAATTTGTTCTTTTTCTAGCTTTTTAAGTTGCATGCCCAATTCATTAATCTCCTCTTTCTCTTTCTTATTCATGTAAGCATTTAGAGCTATAAATTTTCCCCTAAGCACTGCTTTGGCTGCATCCCATAGATTTTGGTATGTTGTCTCATTATTGTCATTCTCTTGGATAAAGTTATTGATTGTTTCTATGATTTCTTGTTTGGCCCATTCATTCTTTAGAATGAAATTATTTAGTTTCCAATTGATTTTCATTCTACTTTTCCCTGGCTCTTTCTTACATGTAATTATTATTGCATCATGATCTGAGAAGGATGCATTTACTATTTCTGCCTTTCTACATTTGACTATGATGTTTTTGTGCCCTAATACATGGTCAATTTTTGAAAATGTGCCATGTACTGCTGAGAAAAAGGTATATTCCTTTCTATCCCCATTCAATTTTCTCCAGACATCTATCATGTCTAACTTTTCTAGTAATCTATTCACCTCTTTCACTTCTTTCTTATTTATTTTTTGGCTAGATTTATCTAATTCTGAGAGGGGGAGATTCAGATCCCCCACTAGTATAGTATTACTATCTAATTCCTCTTGTAACTCATTTAACTTCTCCTCTAAGAACTTGGATGCTATACCACTTGGCGCATACATATTTAATATTGATATTACTTCATTATCTATAGTACCTTTAAGTAAGATGTAATTTCCTTCCTTATCTCTTTTAATGAGATCTATTTTTGCCTGCACTTTGTCTGAGATAAGGATTGCTACCCCTGCCTTTTTTACTTTAGCTGAGGCATAATATATTCTGCTCCAGTCTTTTACCTTTACTCTGTGTGTATCTCTCTGCTTCAAATGTGTTTCTTGTAAACAGCATATTGTAGGGTTCTGGTTTTTAATCCACTCTGCAATTCGCTTCCGTTTTATAGCAGAGTTCATCCCATTCACATTCACAGTTATTATTACTGACTGTCTATTCCCCTCCATTCTATTTACCCCCTTTGTACTTTTCCCCCCTTCTTTCACCCTATTCCTCCTCACCGACATTTTACTTCTTACCCCTGCCTCCCCCAATCTGCCCTCCCTTTTTATCACCCCCCTCTCTTTTCTTTACCCTTTTCTCCCTTGCTTTTGTCCTCCCTTCTATCAGTCCCCCCCTTTCCCTTCCCCTTTTGTTTCCCTAAAGAATGAGTTAAGTTTCTTTATCCCAATGAACGTATATGTTATTCCCTCTTTGAGTCAAATCTAATGAGAATAGGGTTGAAACAATGTTCCCCCTCCTTTCTTTCCCTCTATTGTAATAGGTTTTTTTCCACCTCTTCATATGATATAATTCATCCCATTCCACCTCCCCTTTCCTCTCCTCCCCATAGACTCCCTTTTTAACCCCTTTATTCTTTTGTATCATCACATCAAAGACAATTTATATTTATACCCTCTATATAAAGTCCTTCTCTCTGCCCAAATACATTTACAGTTCTTAAGAGTTATGAGTATTATCTTCCTGTGTAGGGATATAAACAGTTTAACCTAATAGGGTAACTTTTTTTTTCCCCTCTGTTTACCTTTTTAAACTTCTCTTGAGTCTTGTATGTTGAGATCAAATTTTCTATTCAGTTCTGGTCTTTTCACCAGGAAAGATTGAAAGTCCCCAATGTCATTAAATGTCCATCTTTTCCCCTGAAAGAAAATGCACATTTTTGCTGGGTAATAGATTCTCGGCTGCAATCCAAGCTCCTTTGCCTTCTGGAATATCATATTCCAAGCCTTGTGGTCCTTTAATGTTGAAGCTGCCAGGTCCTGAGCAATCCTGACTGTGGCTCCATGATATTTAAATTGCTTCTTTCTGGCTGCTTGGAGTATTTTCTCCTTCACCTGATAATTCTGGAATTTGGCTACAATATTCCTTGGAGTTTTCCTTTTAGGGTCTCTTTCAGGAGGTGATTGGTGGATTCTTTCAATGATGATTTTATCCTCTGATTCTATGATATCAGGGCAGTTCTCCTTAATAATTTCCTGAAATATGGTGTCTAGATTCTTTTTCTGGTCATGGCTTTCAGGCAGTCCAATGATTCTCAAATTGTCTCTCCTCGATCTGTTTTCCAGATCAGTTGTCTTTCCGATGAGGTATTTCACATTTTCTTCTATTTTTTCATTTTTTTTATTCTGCTTGACTGATTCCTGGTGTCTCATGGATTCCTTATCTTCCAACTGTCCCACTTTAATTTTTAAGGCATTGTTTTCTTCAGTGAGATTATGCACCTTTTTTTCCATTTGGCTAAGTGAATTTTTTAAGGTATTGTTTTCTTCAGTGAGATTATGCAGGTTTTTTTCCATTTGGCCAAATGAATTTTTTAAGGCTTTGTTTTCTTTAGCTTCCTTTTCCAAGCTGCTGATTCTTTTTTCATAGTTTTCTTGTTTTGCTTTCATTTCTCTCCCCATTTTTTCTTCTACCTCTTGCAATTGATTTTTAAAATCCTTTTTGAGCTCTTCCAGGAAGGCTTTTTGTTCTTGCGACCATTTCACCTTCCCTTGTGAGGCTTCAGATGTAGACAATTTGAGGCTATTGTCCTCATCTGAGTTTGTGTTGGCTTCTTCCCTATTGATACAGAAGCTCTCAATGGAGAGGGCTCTTTTTTGCTTCTTACTCATTATTGCAGTTTATTTATTTATTCTTTAAGTTGAGGTCTGCTCTGGGGGCACCAGGGTCCCTGTTTTGGGCTTCTTGTGCCGGGGTATAGGTGCTGTGTGGCCCGGCTTTTACTCTGAGGCCTTTATGGTGTGTGGAGATCCCCCGCCCTGCACTTCCTGTCTGATTGCGCTAGGCCAGCCAGGCACCAGACCCCGGCCTGACCCGTTGTCTCCCTCCGGGCCGGTGCAGGTAGGTTTTTCCACTGTCCTTCTTGGCCACCAGATTTTTGAACCAGGTTCCGGGAGCCTCACTTGTCCGGCTGTGGCCCGCAGCTCCTGCTGACTTGCCCCGACCCCCTCGGCACTGGGTTCCTGCCCTGCGCTGGGCCTCCCTTTGGCCCGAGTCAGACCGACCTTTTCCTGAAGTCTTCTAAATTATCTCTGGTTGAAGGACTGTGTCTCTCTGTCTCTTTGCAGGTTCTGTAGTTTCAGAATCTGTCCAGAGGCTTGATTTAATGTTCGTTTTGAGGGAACAGAAGGAGAGCTCAGGCAGCTTGCTGCTTCCTCTCCGCCATCTTGGCTCCCCAGAATATAATTTGCAAAATATTGCTTGCTCTCTTTTACTGCCTTCATCAGGGATCTCCTACACACAAATTATTCTAAGTAAAATTTTATGAGAAAAGAATGAGAAAATAAGAATATTGTAGGGGTTGGTATTTACCAATATTTTTTATCACTTTACTATTTTTAGTTTTTTGGAATATTAATGTCTGTTCAAATTCTGCCTCAGACTCTTACTAGCTGGATGACCCTGAGCAAATCACTTAAACTCTCTCTGCCTCAGTTTCCTTGTCTTTAAAATGAGGATAGTAAAAGCACCTATTTTCCAGGGTTGTTATGAGGATCAAAAGAAATAACATATGCAAAGTGCTCAGGGAATGTTAAAATTATATGTACATATAAATGTCTGTGTATATGTACATACGTATGTATGTATATGTTTTGGGCTTGCTTGACTTCTCAATAGAGGTAATAGGAGAGCTGTGAAATCATCTCCTATTTAAGACATTTACAAACTGTGTGATCCTAGTGATATATATATATATATATATATATACACACACACACATGCATATACACACACATATATACACATACATGCCTATATACATATGTATACATACATATCTATACATCTATATACATGTGTGTATTTATATGTGTATAGTATATGTACATTTGTACATATATACATATGCATGAATTTATATATACAGCCATACAGATCTATTCTCTCTCTGTGTATATATGTATATATAATCTTCTTTTCCTTCTCTTTCTCCTTCCTCTTCTTCTTCTTCCCCTTCTTCTTTTTCTCTTTCCTTTCTTTCTCCTTCTCCTCTTCTTCCTCTTCTTCTTGTTCTTCTTTCTCTTCTCTCTTTTCTCCTTATTTTTTCTTGTTTCCCGATGTTTTGGTGTTGATTGGACTGTGCTCAGTGATGGTGAAATGAGAACTAGCTAATTAGCAAGCTTTCAGAAAACAACCATTTAGTAGTGACAAGCCCCTATAGTCTGTTTGACTCATTCACATTTGTTTTTCTCTTACCATTACCTCTTCTAAATGGAAATAGACAACCTTTTTCATACCTAATTCATGTTTGTACATTGGGTACCATTTTCACTTCAATTTTCACTCCATTTGGAGAGAGTCCTTAGACTTCAAGCTTATGAACATTTAGTAATAACAATGATAATAATCATATATACCAGTCAGTTGCTAAATGCTTTGCAAATATTATCTCATTTGATTGTCACAACAACCCAGGGAGGCAGGTGCTACTCTTATTCATATTTTACAGATGAAGAACCTGAAGTAAAGAAAGGTTAAGTTACTTGCCCAGGGTCACCCAGCTAGGAAATGACTGAAGCTGTTTTTGAACTCAGATCTTCCTTACCCTAGAGCCTGTGCTTTGTTCTCTAAGTCACCTAACTACTCCAATTTCCATAATTAATTCCCTAGCATCACTTTAAGTAGAAACACCTTTGGAGTAGCTGGAGTGCGAATAAATAGCCATTAAATGTGAACATTTGGAAGTTTCCTTCTACTACTGAGAAGCCAAGCAAAGCCAGAGCAGTTAATTCAGGGTCAATCACCATGGCTGGCCAAGGATAGAGATGGGACAGCCCCTGGGAACATAACCTCTTTGGATCTATTATGGCCTCAGCTGATCAGTGCTTGGGTTAGCCCATGTGTGATCTTTTAATACTCATCCCAAGCACTGAGGGATGAGAAGTTTGCATTCCATCAAGAGATATTTCTTGCAGCTTTGGGATTCATTAAAAAATCAATCCCAATAACTCCCTGATTTGTTCTGCCAAACAAAATCTATCGGACAACTTCCTTCTGTTAAAGGGATAATGTCAAGATTGACATTGTCCATTTCCTTCAATATTTTGTCCTCCAAATAGTGACCAGAAAAGGAACTCACAATTGATTAGTAGAAGGTCAATTAATATTTAGCTAAATGGATGAGTAGTCTAAAAACTCGGTGACTAGTAATATCCCACTGTTATGCTTTTTATCATTTGGCCAGCTTCACTGCAAGAGCAGAGGAACTGCTTGGGATTGAAGACTAATTTATGTATTTTCTGGATTGCTTTGGCAAAAGAATTCTGCCTTAAATGCCCAGTATACTGATCATCCCATTCCATCCTATTCCATTTTATTCCATAAGCATGAAGTAAGGAAGATCTGGGTTCAAATTTGCCCTCATACACTTATAAGCTGTGTGACCCTGGGCAAGTCACTTAAGCTGTGTTTGCCTCAGTTTCCTCATCTGTTAAATGAGGAAAATAATAAAACCTAATCCCCAGAATTGTTGTGAGTATCAAATGAGATAATAACTATAAAGTGTATGAAATTATAATATGTGCCTGGCATATATTATGTATTATATAAATATTATTTATCATCATATTGTTTTGCAAACCTTCAGACACTATATACATACTAGTTATTATTCTCTTAGTCAAGTTACTTATTCTGCCTGAGTTTTAATTTGTAAAATAAGGAAGGTGGATTCTATGACTTCTGAGGTCCATTTTAACTCTCTGGTCCTTTGTGCCAGGCAAAAGTAAGACAATAAGCATACAAAAACATAACAACAACAACATTTTCTGTTCTCCAGGATTATAAATTCTTGTGTGTGTGTGAACATACTCAGATAAATTTGTAAAAAATGAGTCCTGAACAATTATAGGAAGGAGGGCACCAACTCCTGGGGAAATCAAAAGATCTCTTTCTTGTTTTGTTTGTTTTTTGCAAGGCAATAAGGGTTAAGTGACTTGCTCAAGGTCACACAGCTAGGAAGTGTTAAGTGTCTGAGGTCAGATTTGAACTCAGAACCTCCTGAATCCAGGGCTGGTGCTTTATCCACTGTGCCACCTAGCTGCCCAAGATCTCTTTCTTGTAGGAGGTAACACAAGTTGACCTTTGAAGAGAGAGAGGGACTGCAAGAATCAGGGGTGAGGATGAAGAGATTTCCAGAAATGGAATCACTATTAACGATGAACCTCTCCATACATAGCAATCTGGTCCTAGGAAATGAAGCAAAGTCCATTACTAGAACCATAATCAGTTATCTATCATAGTAGAACCTGAAAGGGCTTCAGGATTTCTTGATGATCTTACTATGGGCATAGATTTGGGGGAGGGAGATGATTCCATACAATGGAATAAATACTGAATTTTACGTCCTAGAATTTCAGAACTTTTGAATCCGTGGCCTGTTGGCCAAATCCCATCACTTTCTGTTCTCACTGTTCTCATCTGAAAAATGAGAGTGTTGGATGAGACGGCCTCTGAGCCCTTTTCAGCTTAAAATCTGTGATCTTGTGATCCCATGAATGAGACACTATGATAAGGCTTCAAAGTAAGATTTTGTGGATACATATGTTTATATTAAACTAGAAATTTTCCCTTGAAGTCTATGCACTTGCTAGTCCTCAATAAAATGTCATTTCCCAGAATTTAGGAGAATTATTTGTTTATTGATTGAGGTTCAGCCTACTAACATCAGGGGTGTATGGAGTGTTCAAGGACTAACAGCTCTTGCTGAGACCTTTTCAAGGCTGTTCATCCACCCTTTGTGTCCACCTGACATTCAACTCTCACCTGTGGCTCCAAGAAGTTTTATCATGCACAGTGGCCACACCCCTGCAAACCATCCTAGCAGATGGACTAAGTTATGTTGAGGGTAATGGGGAGGCTTCAAATCAATTGGAACTTTATTGATGTGGCTATTCCAAGCATGTGAAGACTTTCTCCCAGGTAGAATGGGAAGATGAGAACTAGTTGTTCCAAAAGCAGGTGTTGTAGAGTACTTAGATCTTGGTCAGACATCAAAGACACCAAGGTCGTCCACTGCATCTCAAAGCATTGCCAGTTGTTTTGACTTTTGTCTTGCCACTGGACTTCAATGACTCTGGAAGACAGAATCTGACAGAGAGAAAGGCTGACAACTTTGTGCAACTCTGCCTCAATTAAATTAAATTCATCAAGAGGTGAATCATCAAGAAAACATCTTTGATGTCATTTGCCTTCTAAGAAAACAAAGGAGAAACAAATAAAAACAACTATCTTCATTAAACTTTGAATGGAAGATAAAAAGTTAGGGATTCTTAAAGGGAAAGGGAAATCAGTTCCATCTGTCCCTTTATCCCATCTCAAAAGAGGGTCTCTCGTTGAAGCTTTGTGAGGAATTCCAATACAGGGCTTTAAAGGACAGAATGCATTTAATAAAAAAATCAATGAGAAATTATTTAGCACCCCTGTGCTACTTTTAAGAGTACTACCTTAGAGGAAGAGGCTTAAACCAAAAGGGTGTAGTGTAGTTGGGATGTATTGTGATGAACGATGGTATGACATGGACAGTGGTGTGCTGTTTCCAGGAGGAAACCAAAAAGTACAATGGAAGATGTTAGACTTGGCATCAAAGGACCCAGGTTCAAATCTCCTTTGGTCATTTGACTTCCTGTGGGCCCTTGAGATCATTAGACTAGATGATGATTGAGGTCATTTCATATCCTGGATTATGATATCATGACTTTTCTGGCCCTTAGTTTCTTCCTCTTTTCAACAAGAGGGATGGATTGCATTGACTCTAATTTTCCTTCCAGGTTTCTATCTATGATCTTATGACCTCACTGTGCCTCAGTTTCCTAACCTGAAGAATAAGGGTAGACTGAATAACCTCTGAGGCCCCTTCCAGACAGAACTCTATGAATGTTCACTCTGTCAGGGAGGGAAGAAAAAGCCATGCATAGGAATGTTAAATGAATGGAACAGAGCATAAGGAGAAAATTAGGACTGCTGGATGAATCACATGAATCACAAGTGGAGAGAAGAAGAAGGAATAATTTTTTTTAAAAAAAACCTCCCACGACAAAGACAGCCTGCTCAAGCAACAGCAGGAACTTGAGGAAATCTTGAAAGACGACCAGCTGCTTCTCAGACTATTGTCAGAAAGAAAGAAAGAAAGATGGGCAGATAAGGAATTGACAGGAATCTGTCTGACTCTCAGGCTGGGGTGGGGGGGGGGTAGCACAGAGAAGAAGAAAGAAGTGACATTTGGTGGATGAAAAAGAAAGTAAAGTAAACTATATTGGGAAAGAGCCCTGAGCAGATGTAGAGTTTTGAACAAAGTGCCTATAGATGGGCCAATGGTCTGCTGTGCAGACTCCCAGGATCAATCCAAGCCAAACTTGGCAGAGGAGACCCCGAGTAGAGCCAAGAGGTTCTGTTCCCAGCTCTGCCACTCACCCAACTCCTGATCTTCAGCAGCTGTCTCCGTGGGGATGATACCAACTTGCCCCCTTGCTATTGTATAGCTTTTTCTTTCCTTCACAAAGATGGTGTGAGGATTAACAGGAACATCTCTCTGGTGAGAGCAAGGTGCAAGGTAGATGCCAGGTAGCACAGAGCTACATCCTGTCTCTCATCAGCTGACAAAGTACTGGCAAGCTGAGTGTAACCTTCTCCCCAGGTCCCTGGAGGGGTTGAGTTCTTAGATGTGAAGTGTGTCTGTTCAGGGGGGAGAAAGACAACACTATCAGAGCAGAGGAAGTCTTGGAGGTGTTGATCAGGTCTTCACACTACCAAAGAACAAGGAGGCAGAGACACAGAAGAGCCCCAGAGCTGCTGGGCAGAGACAAGAACTCTCACTCTTCAACCAGAGGTGGGGAAAGGAGCCACCTCATTGACATTCCCTGTTAAGCTCATGGGAAGACAGCATGAGAAGACAAATGTCACCGCATGTGTCTGGGGGTTTTATTGTTTTTGTTTTGTGCAGTGACAGGTGTACTCTCTAGTCTTACGCTCCTGAGATAGAATCATAAAATCTCAGAGCTGGAATAAACCTCTGAAGCCATCTTATTCTATCCCCTCATTTTACACTTATGGAAAACTGAGGCCAAGGGAAGTTAAATGAAGAGGTTGGGTTTGAACTCATTTCTTCTAACTCCTCATCCAGCACTCTCTTGGAGGAAGTAGCTAATTAATAATGTCAATGATCCAACCAAAACTTCTAAACCATCTTTATGACAGACCAACTATTTTTTTTCTTTTTAATTTTTTACAGGTTTCTAAGTTACATAATGACACTAAGCCAAAGATTAATAAACTTTTGTCAAGTAGGTATCAGGATAAAAAAGGATCACCTGCAATTAATGTATTGTGTACACATGGATGTGGCTTTGGAGCAGTTTGGTTTTTTAGATTGGCCAAACTTTCCATCCAGAAATCATGTTTCACCGAATGATAGAAGCACAGATTTGGAAGAGACCTCAGAGATCTTTAAGTCCATCCTGTAACAAAGAAGGAATTCCCTACTTTGTTAATATGGTCAGGAAGCCTTCATTTGAAGCTCTGAGTCTGTTTCCTTATCTACAAAATAAGGTTGTGATTGGTATATAGCTCACAGTTTTGTGAGGATATAATGGTAGGCACTCACCATCACCACCATCATCATCCTCCCCTGGGAGGGGGCGCTCTTTCCCAGAGAATGACAGAATTTCTGAATTGGAAGACACCTTAGCAGACATCTAGTACAAACCAGAATTATCTCTGCAACACATCCAGCAAATGATCATCCAGCCTTTCCTTGAATGCCTCTGGTACTATAGGCAGTCGGTTCCATTTTTGGCTAGCTCTATTTTCTAGGGAGGAACCTCCCACCCCCCACTGCAACACCCAGCCTCAAATTGTAGCTCTTTGTAACTTCCACCCATTAATCCTGCTTCTGACGCAACCCCATTCTACTTCCGGGTAGTAAGTTTCTTTTCATTTGTTGGCATTGAGCCTTAACCTCTGCAATCTCTGCACCAATTGATATGAGTTCTGCCTTTGGAGTCCAAGCAAGAAAATAAAAAGCTCTCTCTCCTTCTAGTGAGAAACCCTTTAAATATTTGAAGACAGAGAGTAGGTATATCATGAGGTTCCTTTTCTCCAGCCTAAGCAAACCCACTTCTCAAATGCTCTTTTAATTAATGAATCCTCCTCTTTCTTCTCATATAATGCAAAGGGAATTTTTTCCCAGCCCCATATCCAGATGATTATTGATTGACAACAAAAGGTCCTACTTAGAAAGGCTTTGGTATATCAGCAACTTGGAAAAAAACTGACCTACCATAACTCACATGCAGTATGTTTGTGTAACACATGTGGTGTTGGAAATTAATCAGGTATGTGACAAGATACAATCTGCCCTTCAAAGAACCATCAATGTTGCTGTTAGTGTCCCAATAGCATTAGAATAATATTAGTAGAAGGAACCTTGTACTTGGAGTCAGGGATTTAAAGTCTGCCTCCCACCTAACCATACCCCGCCACCAACATTAGAAGGGATTAGTGACTTACTAGCTGTGTGACCCTGGGCAAGTCACTTAACCCCAATTGCCTCACTAAAAAAAAAAAAAAGGAAAAAAAAAAAAGAAGGGATTAGTGATCACCTAATCTCTCTAAGCCTTGGTTTTCTTCTCTGAAAAAATTGATGTTAAAATATTTTTGCTACCTACCTTACAAATTGTTTTGTAAGCCTAGAGTGTCTAAATGAGGGTGCTACTAATAAATATTATTCTATTTACATTTGAGAATACCTTTTTCCCCTAGCAGCTACATGAAACTCTGGGGACCAAAGCCCAAATCCTAATTAACCCTCATACCCTAGTGTTCTGTTCAGTGCTGGGCAATTTTAGGAAGGATTTGGGGGAACATCCAGAGGAGACACACCAAAAAGACCCTAGAGACAATATTATATCTAGATAGAACATCCTGAGACAAGTTGGGATAGTTTGTTTTTAATATCTCATATAATATCTGGAGCTATTCTTCCAAGCTTTCTTATAGGTTGGGTCCCTATATTTTAAGTGGCCTCTTGTTATCTCCCCAGAGTGAGTAGTACTAATGATGAGTGAGTTGGATGATTATCTAATGCTATTGCTCATGAGCCCCCACTAGTGTTGTTTTCTCTGTTGATAATCCTCAATATCACTTATTCAGTCAGACAATTAGCTTTTATAAAGGAGTAATTTTAGAAAGGTGGTATAGTAAAGAGATTTGGTGCAAAAAATCCTTCCCCTTGCCCTTTTCCCAGAGTCTGGAACATTCTCCCACCAGTACACATAAAGTTGAAGTGAAAGAGCATTTAGGCAGCTTCTTGTTTGCTGGAAGTCATTCTTCTCTGTTCACAGGAACATTCATGAAGTTCTCTTTAGCCATTCTAGTGGGTTTCTTGTGGAATCTTGAAGCTACCTTTCCATATTGGGTCTGTTTTTGTCCTTGGTTTTGGATGCAGACACAGTCTCCAGCTGTTTGGGGGTTCCTTCTAGGACAGAGATGGAAAAAGCCCAAATCCTTTGGCCAAGGAGTTGTAGAGTGGAATGAAATAAGACTGAGGACAAGGCGAAGGCTGGCTCTTTTCTCCTCTCTCCCTAAATGATTCATTCTCAGGCACATGACTGGAGGCTTCCATCACTTAAATTGTCAAATACTTAAACACAACATGCCCTGAATTAGTTTGCTATTTTTCAGATGACTGACAAGATGTGACCAAGTTTTGTTATCTATTATCAATACAGTTCCTTTACAATACTCTATTTCATCCACTGGAGTACAAGGATTTCTAAATTAATCATGGGTTTTTCATACTTCTCCTAAAGCCTAGGACTGACTAACTGAGTTGTGGGTCTTGTTTATACCCAGTGCACACCTCTAGATGAAAGTTTGATTCTTTTCACCTGCCAAAAGTATAAGGGTTTAGCACTTTAGTGCTCTAAATGGAGTGGGGTTGATTGGCTAATTGACTCAATAGACCTTGCCTTTTATACTTAAAAGTATTGAAACTGTCCTCCATATTTAATTGGTTCAGGAGATTAAGTTTCCGGTTATTGCTATGACTTTCTGTCCAATGAATACAGAATCAGCCTGAATACAAAAGACTAGAGCTCTTCTCTTAAGTTTCAGGTTTCAGACCAGAAGAATGACCAATAGAAGTAGAGCAAAGATGAATTTAAGTGAATCAACTGTATCTTCAGTAAATAATTCTTCCCTGTTCTATATATGCTTCCCCTCTTATAGCTAGGCAAGATTGTTTTTTTGAGAATTGGTAGGTGGAATATGAAGGTATTATTTTTATTTTTTCCCATTTGTGAAATTGACACACTCAGCCAGCCTGGTTAAACCTAGAGTGGGCTGGTGAGCCCTGAACTGTAATTAAATGTAAGGAAGAAATTACTTTTTAATTTAATATGGAAAGGTGAAAACTTACTGAGCAAGAGGGATGGGGTGGGCAAGATGATAAATATTTTAAACATTTGAGGAGGTCTCTTGTGGGAGAACTAGATTTGGCCTGCTTGTCCCTAGGGAACAAACTTAGGAAATGAAGGATAGAAATTGCAAAGAGGCAAATTTATCCTTAATGTAAGAAGAATTGTTTTGCTGATTAGAGATGTCTGAACATAAACTGTGTTGTCTTAAGAGTTAGTGAGTTGATTGGAGGTCTTAAAGGAGAGGCTAGATGACCACTTGTCAGGAATGTTATAGTGGGGATTATCTTCCAGGAATGGGTTTTATTAGATGGCCAATAAATTTAATTCCAGCTCTGTGACTGCATTATGAGAAAGAGCATCAAAACCCCACTCAAATCATAGGACCATACTTAAAGAGCTTCAAGTGTTTTTTCAGCTGAACTAATCCAAAACCTACATTTTACAGATGAGAAAACTGAGACCAAGAGAGATTAAATGACCTGTTCAATGTCACTGTTCAATGTTTCACAACCTGGCACATTTTTTGATAATACATGCTGATACCCTCATGACGGCATTAACATTAATTGCCTAGGAATGTTCAATGGAATATGGTCAAAACAATATCTCTTCATTGATAAGAAAATGGCTCTGTTTGCTATTATCCTATGCACAAAATGGAACTGTAACAACTTTATTTTAGTATTGTTTGGAAAACACTTTCTTTGGGGGGTTGGGAGGAAATGAGAGTACAAATATTGTGGGAGGAAAAAGTCATTTTTCATCCAGAATTTGTTTTAATCAACTATGTAAGTAGAGAATGGGGAATATGTCTAGACAGCAGTTCATTTGAAAAAATACCTAGGGGGGTTACTGGACTCTAACCTTAAAATGAGCCAATAGTGAGCTATTATATACAAAAAAAGAAAGAATGAAAAAATTGGGTCACAATAAGAGAAGCTTAGTTTACTGAATAAGGAAGGAGATAATTCTTCCATATATTGTCCTAATGAGACAACATCTCAATATTGGGTTCGGTTCTGGGTATCACATTCTACCAAGGTTAATGATCAGCTTGAAAGCCAGGCTGGTGTAATGGGTAGAAGATAGGACTTGAGGTCAGAAGGACATGGATTCACATCCTGCCCTTTCACATGTACTGGCTATGTGACCCTGTGCAAGTTATTTAAACTTTCAGAATCCCAGGAAACTCTTGAAGTCTTCAAGTTTCAGAAGAGTGAGTGATTCACATCAGGGGAGAGTGTTCCACAGAGAAAGTTTTCATAATTATGAAGCCATGGATCTTCTTATTGTTCAGTCATTTCAGTTGTCTGATTTTTCATGACCCCATTTAGAGCTTTCTTTTTTTTTTTTTTAAGTGAGGCAATTGGAGTTAAGTGACTTGCCCAGGGTCACACAACTAGTAAGTGTCAAGTGTCTGAGGCCAGATTTGAACTCAGGTCCTCCTGACTCCAGGGCCAGGGCTCTATCCACTGTGCCACCTAGCTCCCGCCCCCCCCCCCAATTTGGAGCTTTCTTGGCAAAGATACTAGGTTGGTTTTCCATTTCCTGCTCCAGCTCAATTTACATATGAGGAAACTGAGGCAAGTAGGGTGTCGTGACTTGCCCAGGGTCACACAGCTGGTGTCTGAGACCACATTTGAACTCAGGTCTTCCTGACTCCAGGCCCAAAGCTCTATCCACTGTGCAACCTAGTTGCTCTAAAACAATTAGAAAATTTGAACTCAACAAAGTCCAAGTGATAGTGGCCAAGAACAAGAGAGAACTCAAAAATATGACTTATAATGATGAATTGGGAGCACTGGAAATATCAGCCTGAAGAAGAGGGGAAATGCCAACACTCTCCAATCCGTGAATGGTTGTCTTACAGAAGGAGTAATGTTTATTCAACTTGCCTCCAGAGTGCAGAACATAATCAATGAGTTGAGGTGATGCTGAGACAGCTTTAGACCTAATGTGAATGGGCACATCATAAAAATGAGACCTGGTCCCAGAGTAGGATAAGACTCAAACAGTAGTGTTTCCCAGCTTAAAATAAAGCCTGTAGAACAACATGTTGATTATTCTGCAAAGGGGATACAGGGAAGGGTCCAGTGGTGGTGGTTTCATTGATATGGAAAATTCCTAGATAAGCAAACGCCTTTATCTGGATGCAAATAAGCACTTGCTCTGAGTCTTAGAGAATTAGAAAACAATCAGGAACACAAAGATGTTAGATAGCTTGCCCAGAGTCACACAGCCACTGTGTATCAGAGGCAGAACTCAAAACCAGATCTTCCTGTCTCTAAGGCCAGGTTTCTGTTTTCTCTTGAGTGGCTCCCTGCTAATTGTCAAGAGCATTCTTATTCAGGTTCAAGATGGAATAGATGGTCAGTGATCTCCTTAAGAACTCTAAGATCCCAGTGGCTCTGTGCTTCTGTGAACAGGCAGGAGATAGTGAACTGACAGACAGAAATCTATTTGCTGGCTCTACTCCACTAACTCCAGCATCACCCCAGGGTGCATGGGCTTTGGTCTATTTGCTATCTCGGTGCAACATGTCTGTCACACGCTTGGAATGCCTCAGAAATAAGTGTTCCCTATGGAGAAATGATTGCCCTTTCTAGAAAAGCCACCTTCATTCTGTCCCTCTCCCCTGAGCCAGGATGCCCCACATTGAGCTAGGAGGGATAGATAAATGCTGTGCTCTAATAGGCTCATCATCACTGTTTTCATGGGTAGGATCACAGGGTGAACATGTCAGGAAAATAAAGGACAAAATTGCTTAAAGTGACTTTCTACTGAAAACCATAGTCAGAGAGTATTTCTCAGGGTAGTGGCAGCCACTGACAGTAAGAGGGAGCTATTCTTTTACCCCTACTAAACTGGCTAGGGGTCTGTTTTCTTGAAAGTTACTCAAGAAACCAACATGCGCTATCATCTGATGGGTTAGTTTTGATTTAATTTGGCATGATGTATCAATGTTTTTGGACAAAACTGTTATTTCATTCCCAATGAGGAAAATTCTTCAACTAACGTGGGCCAGCTTTAAGTCTGGTGATGTAAAGTCTTAGAACATTTCCTGGGGTGTTGTGATTGCTCATGGTCATAGTCATGTAGTATTGTGATGGAAGATCTGAATGTTTGTCTTACAACTTTCTATCCACTAAGTCAAAGAAAAGCCTTCTCTTCATCTTTCTCCTCCTCCTCCTTCTCCGTTTCTTCTTCCTTCACAAAACAAATGATATTTCCTCTTACCATAGGAATTGACCATTTATGGAATGACAAATCTCAGAGGCCATTACTACAGCCTGTAGCTCCCCAAGATTCCCTTATATAACATTCCCATCTTGTGATCATTCAAGATTTTCTTGAACATCTCAAGAAAGGAAGAAGCCACCACACCAGAGTTTTCTTTTTTTCCCTTTTCATCTGGTTCTCCCATCAAGCCACTCTTTACAAGCTCCACCCTGTGATCCTAGTTCCAGATCTTGGGCCACGTAGACCTCTCCTAATTCCACTTTCACAGGACACTCCTTCAATTATTTGAAAATGGCACCCATGTCCCCATAGGTATTTTCTTCTCTAAGCTAAACTTTCCTGGTTTCTTCACCAAATTGACCTAAATACTCTTGAAGAACATGGTATCCATCTTTGGGATGCTTTCCAAGTCATCAAAATTCCTAAAATTTTATGCCCAGAACAGAAAACAGTGTTCCAGCTTTGGTCTGAATGGAGTAAATACAATGGAATCCTCACCCAGACACTGGACCTCTCAAAATCAGTGGCTACGTGAACTTCTTTTTACCTCCTCCACCATACTACTGATGCATATTGAGCTTGAAGTCCACTAAAATCCCCAAGTCCTGTTTTCTAACAGCTCTCTAGTTATGCATACCTCCCTCACTTTGTACGTATGGAAATGATCTTTTGAACCCAAGTGCGAGATTTTTATTTTATCTTTATTTAATTTCATCTTATTCAAGCCAGCCAAATGTTCTAGCCTGTCAAGATTTTTTTTTTTTTGGATTCCAATTCTGTTATCCAAAATGTTAGCTATACCTTCCAGCTTTGCACCATCTGCAAATATCATAAGCATGTCATCTTTGCCATCTATTTAATTCAATTAGATTCAATTCAACAATAAACATTTAATAAGTGCTTCCTACATGGACTTACAAAGTGAATTCCTTACAGTAGTTCTGGGAGACTGGCCAGACAAGGATTCTTATCATCTGTATTTTACAGAGGAAGAAACTGAGACTTAAGGAAGGAAAATTACTTTTCCAAGGTTACACAACTTCTGAGTGGCAGAGATAGCATGTAAGTCCCAATCTTCCAACTGCAAGTCTAGACGTCATGGCTCTAATAAATATACTATTCCAATGTTTCCCTAAGTTGACTATCTTAGCTACCACCAGTCTTAATTCCCACCTCCATGCTTTTGTGTAGATTGTCTTCCATGCCTCACTTCTTACTTTTACATTTTAGCATCACGAAATTCCTTTAGAGCTTAACTAAAGAAAACAGAAAACCTTTTATAACAACCTCACCAGCTGGTTAGAGAAGGGAGGTGGCACAGAGGGTAGATTGTGGGATCTGGCATCAAGAAGACTGGAATTCAAATCCAGCCCCAGAAACTTACTCATTGTGTAATCCTGGACAAGTCACATAACATCTCGGTCTCAGGTCCCTTATCTGTAATGTACATAATGAATACTGTATGCCTGTGACACTAATATGTGGACATGTCTCCTCTGATAGGATGTAAAGTTCTTGAGGACAGAGCTAGTTTCTATTTTTTGTCTTTATAACTCCAGTGCCTGGCACACAGTAGATGCACATGGCCATGCTCCCTAAATCCTTTGTTATTGGTCAGTTGACCTTTTTCCTCAGTAAGCACTTCATAAATGCTTCTGGGCTTGATTTGATTTGTAACCATATGGTTTTGTTTTGTTTTGTTTTTTTAAGTGAGGCAATTGGGGTTAAGTGACTTGCCCAGGCTCACACAGCTAGTAAGTGTTAAGTGTCTGAGGTGGGATTTGAACTCAGGTCCTCCTGACTCCAGGGCCGGTGCTCTATCCACTGTGCCACCTAGCTGCCCCTAAGCCATATGTTTTTTAAGAGTAGAATCTATCATTTAAACCTTTACCTTTGTGGATGTCACTGCTTTCTTTTGTGACCGAACTCAGGTGTCATCTGTTCCATGATGACTTCTTTATCCCTCTAACCCCAAAAGACCTCTTCTTCAAATTGCTCAAAGTTAACCTTTGGGGGCACCTGGTGGTGCAGTGGATAAAGTACTGGCTCTGGATTCAGGAGGACCTGAGTTCAAATCCGATCTCAGAAACTTGACACTCACTAGCTGTGTGACCTTGGGCAAGTCACTTAACCCTCATTGCCCTGCAAAAAAACGAAAAACAAACAAATTGCTCAAAGCACTTTGCCTGAATTAACATCAACATCATCACCACCACCACCACCACCACAATCCTTATCAAAATAGGGAGATATTTATGTAGGACATTAGGATTGCAAAGCATGTTAAATACATTATCTCACTTGATTCTCACAACAACCCTGTGCAAGTGAGATTTTTATTCCCCATCTTACAGATGGAAAAACTGAGACAGGAAAATATGGCCAATAAGTATCTGAGACAAGATTGGAACTCAGGTCTTCCTAACTCCAAGGCCAGCACTTTATACACTCCACCATCTAATTGTCTAGCTGAATCTCTCCATTACACTCATCTCGCTCTCTCTAGTGTTAAAATTATCTATCTCTCCCAGTCTCATCTTTGAGGTCCCAATCAGTGTCCAAGCTATCTTTGTAACTCATATGACATATGGACAGCATAGTGTCACAAGATATAGAGAACTGGGGACTGTAATCAGGAATCCACCTTCAGCCATGTGACCCTGGGCAAGTCACTTAACTGTCTCAGTTTCCTTATCTGTCAAAAGAGCTGGAGAAGGAAATGGCAAACTACTCCAGTATCTTTACCAAGAAAACCTCAAATGTGTTCATGAAGAGTTGGGCACAAAATGACTCAACAACAATAATTATTAATTATATGTAGTTGAAGACACACGGGCTTTCGAGTCAGAGGACCTGGGTTCCGATCTCACCTTGGACATTTCCTAGCTATGATCACATAGCTATCATATTGGGCAATCACTGTCATTCTTTGACTTTAGATGCTTCATTTGTGGTATTAGGGAGTGGGACCAGTTGGCCCCTGGGTCCCTTCCAGCTCCTATAGACACTTCAGAAATGTTTGGTCAATGGTTCTTTTCTTTGCTATACTTTGGAAAAGTCAATTCAGCTCCTGTAACTGGAAACTGGAGAGAATCAAATCTCAGCTGTCCGCGGCCCTTGAAGTTTCAGCAATGTAACTTCATTGCCTTACACATAACTTCCAGGTGCTTATCTGATTCCCCACTGAACACATCGATGCACTTAAGGACTGCCCGCCTCTCATTACTGTAGCCCCTGATTTCATCTCCTTTTAAATGCTGTTGAAATTAATTCTATCCATGCATCATAGCACAATCTGTGATCCTCTCAGTCATCACTGGGAAATCATAATGGTTTGTTAATTAAATGCCCTGAGATTAGATTCAACTTACCCATGTTCCATACCACCCTGAGTGTCTTCGTTTCTGCCCCTGTGATTGAAAAATGGTTTGAGATGGGAAGGTTCTGTCGGAAGTTGCTATCATTAGCTTGAAATGCAAACTAACAGAATGAAATGAGGGTAAAAAAACCTCAGTGCAGGAAACATTCATGTAAGTGTGGAGTCACAGGTAAATTGTACCTGTTAATGATCCAGGATGTTGGTTCTGGATCAGGTCATAGCCTTGATTGAAAAAGACATGAGTACTCCTGACATCAGGGTTCTGTTTGGGCCACATAGTGTGCTAATAGACAATTTTCTTCATATTCAGGTCTTGCCATAGAGTTATCTTCCTGGTGGGTAATGGACTGCTAAGGAAGAGGTTTAGTAATGGAGAACTTTAATCCAGTCATTTGAATCTTGACATCTTCCATGCTAATGCTTGTGGCTGCAAGAGAGATGAGGGTGAACCGAATGGCATCCAAGGAAATCTCAGACAGGGAATAAATCATCATATATTGACACCAGGGTGGGGAAAAGGTTCAAACTCCAAAATTTCCAGTGGTTAAATTTAACAATTTCCTTGACAAACACATTTTACAAGTGGTCAGGGAAAAGACCTTCAAATATGAAGGAAGAGAAACTCCAACAACAGGAGGGAAGAAAGAGGGAGTTATGTTTGAAATTCATTGCTACAATAAGTCAGGGATTTTCTTAATGGAAAGAAGAGATGGGGTTTCAATTCTCTCAGAAATACACTGTTGTCAGGCATAATCTCCCTAGCTGTTATTACTCCCCCCCAATAATCATGTATGTTTTATAGATATAGATATGAATATGGATATAGATGTAAATTATATATTTACATTTAAATAATAATATAAAGTATACAAGATTAGCTACATATATAATAAAGACATTATGTGTGTATTTATATGATCTATTTGTATGTGAAAATGTTATTTTCCCCTATAGCATCCCCTATAAGTTCCTTCAGGGCAGGAACGGTTTGACTTCTGTCTTTATATGCCCAAGTCACTATGATAGGGCTTGGTATATATTTAGTGCTTAATATGTACTAGCTACTGATTGATTGAGGAAATCTATAATTTCTAATTTTGTTTTTGATACTCCTAGCACCTACCACAATGCCTTGCATATTAAGAAGTGTTTCTTGAATTCTATTGGTTAGGATTCTAATATACAAAACCTAGAAAGGGGTGCTAGGAAAGCTGGCAGATCACAAGAACAACCTGAACCTGAATAGAATCAAGCTCTTCTGAATGACTTTCCAAAGTTTGTTCTTTATTATACAACATGAATCAATAAAGGAAAAGTGATTACTACCTTGCCCCTCCAAAAAAAAAAAAACATCTTCCATGGCATGGAATGGAAAAGCATTTAATGTGAGACTAGCACTATTGTAAATGTTGTGGATACAAAAGGAAAACCAAGACAGTCCTATCTCTTTAAGTGTTTACGTTTGAATTGGAAGAACCAATACACAATGGAGAGTTCAGCTCCAGGATGGATGGAGGCCATGAGGATGAGTTGGCAGGGCAAAGCAGTATGATAAATGTACTTAACGGGTGCTAAGGCTCAATGGTCCCTAGGGCTCAGGACCAGGGTAAATGGTAAGCCCTTGTGGGTCTCCATCTTCCTGGAAGGATTGGAGTTGGGGACTTCCTACTCACTGAATAGTGTGTGAGCAGTCATGTCCATCCCATGGCTAGGACCCTGGAGAGACCCGCAACATGACTATAGGGAGGGAGATGCTGGTATACCTCAGCTTGAGGCCATTGAGGTCCAGGAGAGTAGCCCCAGCCCCTTTATGCAAAATGAGAGTTAGTTTGGACCAAAAAGACAGTTAATTTAGTTTTAGATGTGACAAATTTAAGGCAGTGAATTGTCATCTAAGTAGCAAGTGCTTGGAGATGAGGTACCTGTCCGGTAAACTCTGGTTTTGCTCCATTACTGCAATATTGAAGCTATTCCTCCTGTGGTTTTTACACTGCACTTTAAAAGCCCACTGTCTTTTTACAGCCCATTGAAATTGTCCACAGACTGGTTGTGGGGCATCAGGCAATATATGGCATAGAATTATCTTAAAGGCACCCTAGATTCTACATAGTCCAACACCATCCTGTTACAGAAGAACCACCAAGGCCCAGAGACAAAAAGTTAACTTGCCCAAAGTCCCATAAGTATTGTCTCAGAACTATGTTTGGAATCCAGATTTTCTACCCAAATATTCCTTCCACTCTGCTATAACATGATCAAACAAATGAATGCCAAACCACACTTTGAATTACTTATTCTCAGGCAACTGGTTGTTTTAGGTCCACATTGAGGTAGGGAAATGGTGGCATTTTGATTAGCCAATCAATTTATATTCATTTATTAAGTGTTTACTATTTGTTGAGGACTGAACTAAGCATTAGGCAGGGGTCCTTAACCATTTCTTTTTGTATCATGTACCCCTTTGGCAATGTGATGAAGCCTATCAACCTTCATATATAAATAGATAGATAGATATATATGTATATATATATATATATGCAGATATATATACATACAGATATAAAGATATATACATACAGATATACAGATATAGATATAGATATATATACATACAGATATACAGATATATACATATAGATATATACACATATATACATATATATACATAGATAGATATGAAGGAAATTATAAATTTCAGTTAGAGATTAAAGAAAAAAAATCAATCCTATTCCAGTTTGCAGATACCTGAAATGGGCCCAGTACCCTCAGGTTAAGAACGACTACACAAAGGAAACCAAGAAAAAGCAGAAATAGTACTTTTCCTCAAGAAACTTACATTCTAATGGGAGAGATAAAATATACATGAATAGAGGCATACAAGTTAAATAAAGAGTAGTTGGATGTATCAGAATTGCAAGTAAATTTTTTAAATGCTAAATATTTGCTTCTAAAAGGGAATTAATTCTGGCCAAGTAATTGACAGCAACTGGTAATCAATGGAAAAATACACTAGTGGGGACTCATGAATAATAGCATCAAAAAGATACCCCAGTATCTTTAGTGTTATTAGTATAACTCTGAGGAAAGAGACAGTCATCCTCTCAGACCAGGACTGTTCATTTCAGAGGGTCCAGGAGAGTAGCCCCAGCCCCTTTATGCAAAATGAGAGTTAGTTTGGACCAAAAAGACAGTTAATTTAGTTTTAGATGTGACAAATTTAAGGCAGTGAATTGTCATCTAAGTAGCAAGTGCTTGGAGAAAGAAAATTAAGAGTTTAGCAGAGAGATTAAGACTAGAGATGTACATTTAGGTATCACCCAGGAAGAAGCAATGGCCAAAGCAATTAGAATGCCTCAGATCTCTAAGAGTGAGTGAGTGGTAAGAGTGAAAAGGATTGAAGTCTGGAGAATAAATATTGGAATGCTTTCTACTTAAGGGAGGAGAAAGAATAATAAAAGAAACTGATGGTGAAGAATAGAAAAGATAGGGATATTTGATATTGGCAAGAGAATTTGGGAGGCACTGAGTCAAGCACCACTACCTATTATACAAATGTAGAAACTGAGGCATGTAAATGTTAAATTATTCATCCAAGGCCAAATAATCATATCTGAATCAGGATGTGGATCTTGCTTCTCCTAACTTTAACCCCAATATTCTATTTCTTTTGCTAGTGCAGTGTTAGTCAGTCATCGGTCAATAGACATTTATGAGGAAACAAGTATCAAAGAAAGGAGAGGAGGAGAGATTACAAGAGAGTAGCCAATAGTGTCAAATACAATAGAGGGGTTAAGGAAAAGTAAAGACTGAGAAAAGCCTACTGGACAGAGTGTTTGGCAAGTGCTTGGTGACCTTAAATAGTAATTTCATTCCTATATACTAGGATGTCATTTGCTTCTCTAATACCTTCATTTTTATGCTCCAGGGAATATCCCTTTTCTCTCTCTTCTTGTTCTTGTTGGGCTCAGAACAAATGAGATTATTCTAAGTATATTATTGCTGACATTTGAAACACTTTTCCCTTTGTCCTTAATTTGGGGAATGGATTAGCATCAGGATATGAGGGATTAGAGGGACTGAGTTTGTGCTATCAAAAGTCCCACTTCCGGGGGTAGGGGGAATAAGTCAATCTTTTCTAAGTGCATTTCTGTTGGGTTAGTCCAGCAGGGTAAATGGGGTTACTAGAACAAAGCCGTTTGTCTTCTCTACCTAAAGAAAAATGGTGCTGAAGAATATGTTTAACAATCAATCAGAATGAAAAGTTATTACAGTGTCTGAAGAATGCTTTAAAAATGCTGTTATTCTTTCCTCAGAAAGCTTCATGTGTTCTTTTAATTCTGCAGCATGCAATATTACTCCCTGAAACTTTATGATATTAATTACCTCTATAATATCTTTTGACAAAGCTAGATTTCACATAAAGTAGTCATTCATCATGATGAAGGTTCAAGAAATCAAAACTACTGCCATTCCCCTTCACTGATAATGGAAAGAATCTGCATAAAAATAAATGGTACTGAGCCACTTATTTTTATGGCTTCAAATTTTAAGAGGCTGCTGACCCTTTAGCTACAAAAAAACCTGCAGGGAGTAGCACTCAGCCCTGGGGGTCTAACCCTAACACTAACCCTTGAAAAATTTGGGCAAATTTTCCTTTTGCTTTCATTATTCAGTGTCAACTTATATTGTAAAATCACAGAATTTTAGTTGGAAGGAACCTTAAAGGCCATCTAGTCTGCCCCATTCCTTGAAAAAGGATGCCCTTCTCTAAAACACTGTTGGTGGAGTTGTGGAACCATCCAACCATTCTGGAGAGCAATTTAGAACTATGTCCAAAGGCCTATGTGATGAAATAATGGGATTTAACAGATACTCAAAGACCCACCTGGAGATTAATCTATACTGATTGAATCAAATGAGAGTGATTGACTGCTGATTAAGCCTACTTCAAGTTAACTGGATTATAATCACACCTGGCTAGCCCTTAAGAAGGTATTCTTCTCAGAAACTAGACTGTGAAGTCAACTTGAGAACACCTTCAAAGCCAATGGATTTGGAGGACAGCAACCAACTACCTTGAAGCAGTGTATAAGGACCGCCTCTGTCCAAGATCTATAAAAAGCTTCCACAATCAGCTTGCTAGAGAGTTCCTGATTAAAGCAGGCTCATGGGGGAGGACCTGAGGAATGTAACGATTGGAATAACGCCACCTGCTGGATACTTACTGTAGAAGAGTTCTGCCCATGAAGGGAAGGTCTTTGAGGGCAAGACCAGGAGTCAGGAAGTGACGCGGGCTAGTGGGAGGAGGAAGGAAGAGACTGGCGCTCGGTCTCACGCTCTGCCCTTTGGACGCTGGCGGAGAAGGGAGCTAGAAATGTGCTCTCCCTTTAATAGATAGGAATCTAGGCCTTTTTCTCTCTCTTTACCAAACTCTTATTCTCCTTAATAAATGCTTAAAAGTCTAACTCTTGCTAAAGCTTATAATTTATTGGCAACCACTCATTAGATATTTTAGACAGACTAGCTAGAATTTTAGCCCTTAACAGAAAGAACCCAACCAGGCTGGAATGCTAGGCTAGGTAGGACTTCTTTTTCTTAACTTTCTGAACTCTTTGTGAATATCTGTATGCTTTAATAAATATTTAATGCCCAAAGACTGGTACTGAAGCTTTTTAATTTAAGGTGCCACAATTTAGATTTTAAACATCACACCTATAAAGCTCTGCATACCTTTTGATCCAGAAATACCTTTACTAAGATATGTAGTTCTTAGGTCTGTATCCCAAAGAGCTAAAAAGAAAAGGAAAAGGACCTACATGTAGAAACATATTTATAGCAGCTCTTTATTTATGGTGGCTATGAATTAAAAATGTAGAAGCTACCCAACAATTGTAGAATGGCTGGACAAATTGTGGTTTAGGGTTGAAATGGAATATTAATTGTGCTTTGAAAAATGACAAGCAAAATGTTTTTAGAAAAACCTGGAAAGACTTACATGAACTGATACAAAGTGAAGTAAACAGAACCATGAAAACATTGTACACAGTAACAGCAATATTGTATTCTCTGTAATACAATGACCCAAGACAATCCCAAAAGACTCATGATGAAAAACACTATCCACCTCAAGAGAAAGAGCTGATGTTGTCTACATACAGACTGAAGCATTCTCTTTTTTTTACTTTCCTTCCTTCTTTCTTTCTTTTCTTTCTTTTTTCTTTTTCTTTCTTCCTTTCTTTCCTTCTTTCTTTCTTTTGTTCTATCTTTCATTCTTTCTTGCTTTCTGAGTCTTCTTGCACAAAATGACTAAAATGGAAATGTTTTACATAATTGCACATGTATAACCTATATCAGATTGTGTCCTCCCCAGGGAGGGGAGAGAGGAGAGGAAGGATAGAATTTGTAACTCAAAACTTTTTTTCAAACAGTACAACAGGGGGCAGCTAGGTGGCACAGTAGATAAAGCACTGGCCTTGGATTCAGGAGGACCTGAGTTCAAATCCAGCATCAGACACTTGACACTAGCTGTGTGACCTTGGGCAAGTCACCTAACCCTCACTGCCCTGCAAAAAAAAAAAAAAAGTACAACAGATGTTAAAAAGTGTTTTTACATGTAATTGAGGAAAAATAAAATATTGTTAAAAAGAAAAAGGATGTCCTCTCTGACAAAGGGACTGCAATACTCCCAAGTATAGCCCAAATAAGATTAAAATGGAATTGGGAAATATTTAACAAAATAAATAAAAATGCAATGGAGCATAACATTAATATGCTTTTGAAGTCAATAGGAGGCCTTCAGGGATACTTATATACTCTATTTGAGTGTGACATCATTGCTCTATAGCATAATAGACAAGTGGGCAGCTACTTCCATTTTGAGGCAACCCTTTCTACTTTTGGCTGCTCTCATTGCTAGGAGGCTTTTCTTTACGTAAGGGTGGAGATGACTGAATCAATCATGCAATTACCCCTACACACAGCCAATTAATTAACAAAATTTTGCACCTTGATGTTGTTATCATTTTAGGACACCTCTAGTGAATCAATCAATCAAAACCATTACATTAGGTGAAGAAAGAATATTTAATGAATTTGAAAGATAAAAAATCCATTGGTTGCAATGAAATGATTTTACACAGAAAACGTATTGAAATTGGTCAGTTGAGGAGACTCAGTCATGCTCTGTGGGATTTGGATAAAAGAGTAAATGAGTTCAGAGCCCAACATTCAAGGCACAGGCCAACCCAGAGGAGAAAACAACCTCAGCCAAGCCCCTGAGAGGAAACCACATAGGGGAGTGCAGATGGTTGGACAGAGAACGAAAGAATTATCTCCTCCATTTCCTTTGACCAGAGTGAGCCTTATGAAGTTGAAAAGGTAGATGACTTTAGACTTCCCACTGGGCATCCTGGCAGCATTCCTAACATAGTAGTAACTTACAGAACCTGAGGACATATTGAAGGAGGTGGCTTTAGGTCTCTATAAGGAGCCCAGCAGAAAGCACACTATGGTGTACCTAACAGAATTCATGAGTGTACCACAAAGGAAGAAGAAAACTTCCATCTAACCAGCAATTGTGAATTGTTCCTTTGCCATGCATGCTCACTTTCATGAAATTCTGTATGCCCATGTGGGAAAATTTGTCCTAAATATTTTTGGTAACAGAATAGGGCAGGGGATTTTTTTACAAACTATTCTTATGATACAAACTTATTAAATAATTGTTTCTAAATATAAATTAATTCTTACTGGCTATTTGGTATCAACTCATAATCAATTGGGGAACACAAAGTTGGAACTCATGAGTAATAGCATCAGAAAGACACCCCTATATACCTTCAAGGCTACCTCTAGAACTCTGAGGGAAGAAGAGACAGTTGGCCTCTTTGGGCTCAGACTACTCCTATGAGTAATGTCAGGAGGATAGCCCCAGAACCTTTATTCCTGATCTAAATCTGTCTTTCTGTCATGTTCATTGCTTCTCCTTGTCATAACCTCTCTCCAAGTACCCTGTACCTGTCATTGTTGTACCCTCTGGGACCAATCAGAGTAAGTCTCATCTTTCTTCCACATAAGAATCCTTAAATACTCATTAATTTATCATGTTCCCCTACCTCATCCGGCCCTGAACCCACTCTTTGCCAATCTCAATAACCTCACTTGCTTTGACCAATGCTCACAGGACTTGGGTTCAAGTCCCTTTACCATCCTGGTTGCCCTTCTCTGGACATTCCCTAGCTTCTTGGTGTCTGCTCTAAAGACAGGACTGGCATGCTCAAGCAGAGCGCAAAAATACTAGAACCTTATTGTTGGGCACCATGTTTCTCTTAATGCAGGCCATGAGCACATTACCTTTTTTGTTATATTTTTGGCTCATGTTGAGGTTCCTGTCCACTATCCCTTCCCCAAATTTTTTTTCTTTTTTTTTTCAGGCAAATAGCTCTCTTGCCATACCTACCATTCTGTGTTTGTAAAACTGCTTCTTTGAGTCCAACTTCAATTTGACATGAATCACTACAAAATTGCATCTTCTTAGAGTCAACTCCATGTCAATTTTTTTTAATCCTGTGTCATTCTGTTCAGAGCTTCTTGATAAAGAAAATGGATAATGATCACAGGAAAGGCCACAACTATTTATAACCCTACTGACCACTTGCTCAGCTAAAGCTTCCGAAATGGTCCCATGTTGCTGCCTGATGATTTCTCCAATGAGGAAGACGAAGAGAAATTTCAGTGTGGATATTGTGGCCCCATCCAAGAGAGAAAGGGCAGCCTTCACATTTCTGGCAGATTACATAAAGTTTGGAAGATGGGGTACCATTTTGGAAGGTCTATGGTAAACTCAAGAATATTGAGGAAGTAATAAGGAAAGCAAAAGTCCTTGAGTTAAGGTCATAAGAGGATCAGTTGAAGGAAATGGGTAGAAGAAAAGACTCAACCCTAGGGGGCATCGAAGCATCTTCAATTATTTGAATGACTCCCCTTAAAGAGGGATTATGGGAATCTAGATTGAGAGCTGGAAGGGACCTTAGAGGTCATCATTTACAACTAGTTCCTTTTACAAATTAAGAAACTGAGACCCAGAAAGGTTAAGTGATTTGTCCAGGATTCCACAGCTAGTTTCTGAGAATGGATTTCAACCTACACCTCCTTGACTTTGAATCACATTCTAGCTGCTACAGCCCAAATTCTTCTGATTGGTTCCATAGAACAGTAGCAGGAGCCATGAGTAGAAATTAGATATGATACCAGGAAATACTCCCTAATAATTACAACCGGAAAAACTGAACTTCATTAGGTAGCAGCTTCCCACTCAGTAGAGGTTTGCAAGCAGAGCCTGAAGAAGCCCTTCTCAGGTACATCATAGAAGGGATTCCTTCTGGAGGGAGACTGGACCATGTGGCCACTGTTTGCTTTTTAGGAATCACAAATCCAGTTGCTATCTCTATTCCATCGATAAGCATTTATTAACTATCCATTATGTCCTAAGTTCTCCATCATACACTGGGGCTACAAAGACATAATTAGGGGGCGGCTAGGTGGCACAGTGGATAAAGCACCGGCCCTGGATTCAGGAGTACCTGAGTTCAAATCCGGCCTCAGACACTTACTAGCTGTGTGACCCTGGACAAGTCACTTAACCCCCATTGCCCTGCAAAAAAAAAAAAAAAGACATAATTAAAGAGTTCTGGCCTTTAAAAGGCATGATTCTCCCTTTACATGAAGTTCATACTCAACCACTTCTGATGTCCTCTCCCAACTCTGAGTGTCTGGACCTAGGCTTCTCTCCCATCACTACATGTCTATCCAAGATAGAAGCTTCCCCTTTTAAAAGTGCAAAAGCAAAATAAAATAAAATAGGAGCTATTGTCATTTCTTCCTAATTTCATGGAATAATAACTGCCCATATTTCCAGGTAGGTTTCAAGATTTATAATGGAGCATTCATCTCCACAAAATGGGTAGTGTGAGTGTCACTGTCCCCAGCCCATTGACAAGAAAAGTGAAGCCCTAAAAGGTTAAATAATCTTGGAGAATAAGATAAAAGCTCTCAAGTTGGATGTGACCTCTAAGACCATCTGATCCAATCCTCTCATTTTTTCACCTGATAAAACTAAGACCCAAAGAGTTTAGGTAATTTGCCCAAAGACACATAGTTAGTAAATGGCAGAGGGTGAATTTGAACTCCCACCCTGCTGTTACTCGAAATTCAGAGGCTGGTTTGGTTTGGTTTGGTTTGGTTTTGTAATTCCACAGTTATAGAGTCATTAAATATCTAGGCAGATCTTGGGGTTTTGTTTTTAAACATGCAGCTTCTCCCTGTGAATTGTAATATATTGTAGATTATTTTCTTTCTAACATCCATAGAGATTATCCCATTGTGGGAATGGAATGAAGGCAGAGGGGCATGAAAGGGCACAGAACACTGGACGTAGATTCAAGAATACCTGAGTTCAAATCCTAGCTGAGCGACCCTGGGAAAGTCACTTAACATCTGTCTGCCTCAGTTTCCTCATCTGTAAAAGAGGGGTAATAATAGCACTTGCCTAATCTAGAAAGTGAGGGTAATAATAACACTTAATTCCCTGAGTTGCTGTGAGGCTAAAATAAGGTATTTGTAAAGCATTTACAAACTTGAAAGTGTCCTGAAAATGCTAGCTATACTTGGTCAGGGAGGAGATGGTAGGTCATTTGGGGGCATGTTTCCCTTTGACAGGACTGGTTAGGATATTGCTATGGAGACTTGGGGCAATATTAGTGCCCTGGGGTCATGGTGGGAGGGGAACCGAAAAGGAGGTGGGGAAATGCCAAAGACAACTTGGTGCTTTTCAAAATGTTGTCTAAAGCTGGCCTCGTGCCCAGGAAAGGGGAAGGAAACTCTCTTCCTTCAGCACCATATGGCTTGCTGCTCCCAGGACCCAGCGTTTAGGAGAACACTATTAGTCCTCTATCTCAGCTACTTTATGGGTCAAATGGGCTTTTGTCGGCTGGCCTAGGAACCAAACCACCACTTTGTTTCTGTGGGAAATGTCTCAAGCTCCCATAGAATTGACCGACAAATGAACTTTGGGAAACACAAGCCTATTCATAAGTTGTGTGCCTGTCTGTGTTATTATCCACCTTTGAGCTCTTAACCGTAAAGTTTTTCATCATTTCTGTTTTAAACATCAAAAACAAAAATGAAAATATTCAATTTGCTTTTGGTCAAAGCACTGGCTTCCCCATTTCAAGAGGAGGGAAAACAATGAAAAGAAATCATCTGGAAAAAATTCACTGTCCTTAAAAATCTCATAACTTGGTTCCTTCCTATATTTCACGTCTTCTTACATTCGATGGCCAGTCAGTCAATTAGTTATCAACTATCAGCCCCCACTATGTGCTGTGCTAAGCTTTGGGGATACAAAGGCAAAAACATGGTTCCTACAGCTAAGGGTCTAATCAGAGAGACCACATGCAGACAACTATGTCCATTTGAGGTAGAGCTGGAACAAGGGGGCAGCTAGGTGGCGCAATGGATAAAGCACCAGCCCTGGATTCAGGAGGAACTGAGTTCAAATCCAACCTCAGACACTTGACACTTACTAGCTGTGTGATCCTGGGCAAGTCACTTAACCCTCATTGCCCTGGAAAAAAAAAATAGATAGAGCTGGGACAAATTGGGGGTGGGTAATCTTGGTGTGGAGGTGCAAAGACTAAGGAGGATAGAGGAAGGTTTCTTGCTCTTCCTTATACATGAAACTTCCTTGCTCACATGCATATATATATGCATGCATATATACATACATATGTGAATATATACACACATGCATATATAGTTATTTGCATGTTCTTTGTCCCTTAAGACCTAGGCAGTGAGATGCACAGTAGATAGTGTTGGGCCTGAAATCAGGAAGACCTTGAGTTCAAATCCAGCCTAAAACATTTTGTAGCTTAGTGTCAGTTAACTACTATTTGCCTCAGTTTCCTCAACTATGAAATGGGGATAACAGTACCAGTCTCTATGGGTTGTTGTAAGGATCAAGTGAAATAATATTTGTAAAGGGTTTGGTACATAGTAGGTGCTATATAAATACTTAAACTCTTCCCTTCCCTATTCTCTGTCCCCCAAACTAAGTACAATGCCTTCTACCACATGAGAACTCAACAAATATTAGTTGGCTATCTGTTTAACTAAGTGAAAGAATGAACAAATGAATGAATAATGAATAAAACTTAGATTACTTGACATTTCATTATTAATTTTAAAAATTGACAACATTCCTTCAACACTGAATAAGTATTGAATGAATGATTGCTTTGGGGCAAATCACCTTAAGTTGGCTCAAACAAAGGTGGGAACATTTTCAGAAGGAAAGCAAAAATACTTTCTCTGGGATTCTTTGCCTCAGGTGGTGGAAAGGGGAAGAGCATTGCCAAGGTCTTGGTCCACAGTTAATTATCTAAAGTTCATTTGGGTCACATTCCCTCTTATGCAAATCAGCCAGGAAAACCCTGAGACCTCCATGACAGCTGTAGAAATTGCCAAGATAGAGCAAGCTGGCAGCCTGGACCCAAGGTCCCCAGGCCAGGGGTTAGAACATGGGACCATCTGTCATTATTTATGAGGAAAGATTCTCCATTTGTGACAGCATCCAGGAGGACCAAGTAAAGATGGGGCCTGTTGACTGATCCATAGCATTCTTCCTCCCAAAATTATTTACCAAATCCAAGAATCTATGCAGCCCATGTTGACTTTCTCATCTGTAGAGCTCAGAAATGCACTTTTTTTGTCCCAATCTATCCCCTTCTCTCTTTTGCTCCCCTCTCCCCCTCCCCATTTGGCTCAAACTCAGCAAGCTAATTCAGCAGATGGAATTACCCCTCCTCCCTCACCCGTGTCTCTTCCTTGGGTCTTCATCCAAGCTGATTTATATTCATTGACAAATAGTAAGGGTGTGCAACTGGCAGAATCAGAGAATCTTGAAGGTAGAAGGGATGTTGAAGACCCTCTTGATCAATCCTCTACCTCATCTCTTAATCTGCCTCACTCTTGTTATGTAATCATCAAGCTTCTTCTTAAATGTCCAAAATGGGCTGCATAGAATTCCATTAAAATCCACTGGAGCACATTCTTCAAGATCATTTTATATAATCTCTCATTTTACAAAGCTGGAAACTGAGGTCCAAAGATCCACCAACAATCCCCCAGGGAGGAAACATTTTAAAATCACAGAATAAACTCAATTTTGAAGGGATCTCAGTGGTCATCTGATCCAATTCTTACCCAAGAGGATTCTCCATTATGTTTGATAAGTGGTTATCCATATTTGGCCTAAGATTTCCAAAGAAGAGGTAGGAATGCATTACTTTCTGAGGCCATCCATTTTAATCTGAAATATCCTCCCCCCATTATTAGGAAATGGGTTTTGTTTGCTTGTTTTTTGTTTTCCTGACATCTAACCTAAACTTATATTTCTCCTCTGATGGGATGTAAGCTCCCTAAGGGCAGAAACTGTTTTGTTTTTGTAGCAGAATTCCCAGTGCCTAACAGTGTCAGGCAAATAGTAAGCACTTAATAAATGCTTATTTATCAACTGATTGATTGCTCCAACTTTTGTCCCTGAAACCAAGCTGGATAAGCTTAGTCCCTTTGCCTTAGTCCCTTTCAAATATCTGGAGCCAGTAATGAGTGAATAATCATGCCCCCCTCTGTCCACAATTCCTGCCCTCCCCAGTCTTGAACCCAGGTCTCCTGAATTTTGGGCTTTCTGTACCATACCACTTGTTCGAACAGTGCCTGTATTCAATTCAATCCAATCCAAATTCAACCCAATTTAATTCAAAGAGAATTTGTCAAGTACCTACTACAAGCTAGGTACTGTGGTAGGTGCAGAGGATACAAATGCAAAAGTGAAATTGATCTTTCCCTTAAGAAGCCTTTATCACAGTGATGAGCACAATGCTTAACACATAGTGTTCACTAAATGTTTATTGATTGATTCATTGTGCTTACAGCACTGTGAATAATGTTGGGGGAAATTCCACCCCCTAGTGGTGGTGTGGGAAAAAAAAAAAACATTTCTAGACTATGTCCAGAGTGAGGTGAATTTTCCACCTTCCTCTGAGGTATTCAGCATCAATGTGGAATTAAGTCCATATGATCATTGCACATATTGTTGCAAAAAACTTAGAAATGAGCCAGGCCAACCACTCATTCTATAGATGAGTGAAACAAGGTCCAGAGAAAGGAACAGATGTGGTAAAGAGGAATGAATCTTCCAGTAAATAATCCTACATTCAGTTCTGGGAACTAAAATGTACTAGCTATGTGACCCTTGGCAAGCCACTTAATACCTCAGTGTCTGGGTTTTCTCATCTGTAAAATGGGAACGAGAGGCAGGGTTACTTAAAAGACTAGAGTGAAAAAGATTTGGGTTATAGTTCTTGATGGTTAAGGCACTTGACTTCTTAGAGTCCAGGGTTATTTTCTAATGTTACAATTTAAAGAAGAAGTATAGATCTGTGTTGGTAGAGGAAATTTTCATGCCAGGATCTCCCCACACCAGTAGAATCAAAAGACTGGACAAAAATAATGGAAATAAAAATGCCTGTCCTACATCTCCAACTGGCTTTTGGGACCAAACACCTTGAAGCACAATGGAAATGGAAATTAGTATACTTATTTCCTATGAGAAGGAAGACAAGAAACAATTACCAATAGCAGCTCTCTTCTCTTTTCCTAGGACATGGGGAATTTAATCGCTCAGATTCTTCAGTTAATGATTTTTCAAGAAGGAGAAACAGGCTTCTTGCTTATCCAGAAAGAGTGAGTTTTATATAAGAATGCATAGCAATGAAGCAGTTTCTTTCAAGCTATGTAGGTGACCTTGTCCCATGGGCTTCACTCAAGGCACATGAAACCCCTAGAAAAACAGTGTACCGGTATTACCAGACAGTGGCTCAGGGAGGGCCACTTGGCTAGTGACCAGCAGATGCTAGTGGGTCCCCTGACTTTTAGAATAATTAAGATCACCCTGTACATAGCTGCTGATCTGAAATAAAACTAGAACCTACATGCTATATTGCAAGGAACACTGGATTGGAGAGTCAAAGTTGTTGGTTTCTGTGTGTGTTTCTTTTTTTTTTTTCCAAATGACATTTCTGATGCTACTTGGGTGACCTTGGGCAAATCACTTAACTTCTATGGTACTGATATGGTGGGAAAATGGGGTATGGGTTGGGGTTCTTAGGAATTCCTCTTTAAAGAATTACACCCTCTTGCACACAAAACTTAATTAGAATAAGGTGATAGTTTATTTAGGGCCAAGGGAAGGGAAGGGTGGGGGGAGGGAAACCATGAAAGAAATCCTTGGACTTTTCATGGGGAGATTTGGCATAAAGCATATGGCTCAGAGGTACCAAATCTTCTCGAACAGGAGACTGGAAGGTACTTTTATAGAGGCCTGATGGGGGTGGACCATCTGCCTGTGGAAAGTTCCTTTAGTGAAGGTGGACCATCCCCCACTGGTAGTGACTAGAGGAATTGGGTGAGGGGTGGCTACGGATCCCTCTTCAGGACACAAAGGCCGCAGCCACACCCAAATTTATCTCCCCAGGGTAAGGGAGACCAGAATGAAGGGTAGGAATCCGCAGCTAGCTCAGTCCGATTTGGTTCAGCTTATCTCTCTAGGTGTTATTTGTCCTCTGGTTTAGTTTCTCAAGGAGAAGATTCCTTGGTGTGCCCCAGAGAACTTCTGGGGTGCTCTGCACCCCATGACAGTACTCAGTTTCCTTAATTACAAATAGCCTCTAAGGTCCCATTCAGTTCCAGATCTGTGATCCTATTACCTGGGCTAAAATGGAGAGGCAGAGGCTGGACTCCCCAATACCCTGCCCTGGGCTTTTACTGCTAAAGTAAACAGAGGCAGAGTGATCCTTGATTCTCCCAGTCCAGTCTTCAACTGATGGTACAGAGCAAAACTTTCAAAAGGGATTTTTGGGAAATCTCAGTCAGCTCCCAAAGATTATATAAGTCATAAACAGTTTCATTTTGTTTTTAATCTATCTCGGTCCAGACAGATTCAGCATCTGAGAAATTAAATTCATTTCCATTCCATTCAGGAAATATGTATTAGAAATGTTTTCCATACGTCAGGCATTGTGTTAAAAACTGGGGTTAAAAGGATAAAAATTACATCACTGCTTGTCCTCATAGCATTTTAATCAGGTAGGTTAACTCTTTATATAGTTTATTATCTTTTAAGCTAGGTCCCAGTTTTATATCGCAATTCAATGATCTTTTTGTTTTCAATTTTATTAATCTCTTCCTTAATTTTCCTAATTTCTACTTTGTCATTTAATTAGGGGTTTTTGACTTGTTAAAGTTTTTGTTTTAATTACAAAAGCAATTCATTCATTTATTTATTTTCTCTCTGTTGTTAATGAAAGTGTTTACAAATACAAATTGTCCCTAAGAGGTACTTTAGCTGCATCCCATAAGTTTTTTGTTCTCCAATTATTGTAATTTTTGATGAAATTTTCTATTGTTTCAGTAATTTGTTCTTTGACTCACCAGTTCTTTGGAATCATGCTATTTAGTTTCTAATGATTTCCTAATTATTTCTTTAAGGGGCATTTTATTAAATATGTCTCTATTACATGATCTGTAAATCATATGTTTAGTAATTCTAATTTTCTACTTTTTTGGCTGAGGTCTTTATTCCCCAATGTATGAGCAACTTGTTTAAAGGTGCCATATACAATGAGTTATGTAAATTACTTCTTTTTTCCATTCAGTAATTGCCAAAGGTCTATCATCTTTAGTTTCCCTATTCAAATATTTAGCTTCTTTTTCATTTATCTTTTGTTTAGATTTGTCTAGATCTGAAAGAAGTACATTAATGTTTCCCACTATTATAGTTTCAATTTTTCCTTTAATTTCATTATTTCCTTTAAGAATTTATATGTTATTTTATTAGATGTATATATTGTTACCCTGTAAATTAAGGAAACAATCAATATAGGAGAAATAAGGTCTTTAATTGGGGCAGAGGAACTATATTTTGCAGTCTAGCAAAGCAGAAGCTAGGAATACCCAAAGATGGGGACTGAGCACAGGGTTTATATGGGGTAACAGAACAGAAGGAGCTATAGAATTGCCCTTGGGAAAACTAAGTTTCTCACAGACAGAAACTATTTAACATAAATGAACCTTTTTACCCAATAACCTAAAGTCCAAGAAGTAAGCTTGGGAATCTTTGGGAGGGGATAGTTTGTTTGGGGGAGAACCATAAGCAATCAAGAGTCTGGAATTGACAAAGAATGGTTAGCCCCAGGCAACTCATTTGTCTGGGAAGGGGGAGTGGGTGGGGATTTCACAGTAAATTTATATATGTGTGTGTGTGTGTGTGTGTGTGTATGTGTATGTGTATGTGTGTATACACATACACACACAAATACACATTATCGTGGATATTGATTCATTATCTATGGTGCCCTTAATCATAATGCATTGTCCTTTCCTTACTCTAGCCTTTTTATAGATTTTAGTCTAGTGTCTCATTTCAACTGTAGGGGCCAAGTTTTAATTGGGGAGTGTTAGTTAGGCAGCTCACCTCAATATTGGGTCAAGGAAGGAGATTAACAGCCTCTTTCAAGAACAGAACAGGGTTTATTAACAAGAACAAACTTAAAAACACAAGTAAGATTAGTAGAATTAAGGGAAAGGAAAAAAAAAAGGAATGGGGGAAGGAAAACAATAAGACCTGAATCACACCGACGCCCAGGGCTCAGCGGAACACAGGGCTGTGTCCTGTCTCTTTCCAGTTCCAACAACCAGAATGGTGAATCTCCCTTCTCCTTACCAGCAACCCCTGGGCTCCCAGGAAACAGGGCGGACAGACACAGGGCCCCAAGCTAATTGGCCTGAAGCCCTGATTGACAGAATTAACAAGCTGCTCTACAGCTGCCAGCCCCACTTCAGCTTCTGGACACCTGAAGTCATCTGACTGCCCTCCCCCAGCTTCCAGTCACAGCGGGGCTGCCCTCATTATAATTTGGCCAGACCCATACAGGTGTGTGGGTGCGTACCAGAGCGAGGTCAGGGTGCACAGGGTTTCTAATTTTAGGCAAAGATGCGGTCATAGAAACCTTAAATCGCAATTCATTCTTTACACAACTCTGTGTGATTCATTGTTTCAAGTGTGTTTCTTATGAACAACATATCAAATACTTCTTTCTAATATCTTCTGCTATTTTCACCCGTATGGTGGATGAGTTCAGCTCATTCAAATTCAGAGTTATGATTGTTACTTGTGTGATTTCCTTCAGGCTTGTACTGATAATTCTTGTACTGTTTCCTCTTTGCTCCCACCTCTCTCTTTACAGATAGGCAGAAACTGATAGAAAGGAGGGAGTTCTTTTGTCACTTGTGATCTTACAAGTCAAACAATCTCTGTTTGATTTAGGGGTTTCTTTATGGCCAGTGTATTCCTTTTATTTTCATTTTGTACTCTTGTCCTAAAAGTTCAAGGTAATTTTCAATTATAATTTCCTGATACATGTTATCCAGATTGTTTCTTTCTATCATAGTTTTCAGGTAATCTGTTCATTCTTACAATAATCTTGTCTTGACCTGTTTTCCAAGTTGGTTTTATATTATATTTCTTCAATTTTCTTCTGTTCCTCACCCCATCTTTAAAATTTGTTTTTGATATTTCTTATTGTCTTGTTCTGTTTGTTTTTTTCTCTTTCACCTTTTTTAATTTTCAGGGCATTCAATTCTTGAGTGAGGTTTCCCACAGTCTGTTCTAAGGTGTCAATTTTCCTTCCCTTCTTTTCCATTCTGTATCTCTTGCTTCATCTTCTCCAGGTTCTACTGTAGTTGCTATGCCCAGCTTTTTGTTTTGTTTTTTCCCTCTGAGGCCTTGCCTGAATTTTTTTTGTGGAATCACTACCCTCTTTGGGTAGTTACAGAGGTATGTTTAAGACTGTTTGTATTGGCTTAGAAGAGCCAATTGTTAAATTTTCAGGGTGAGCATTTACACCTTGGAAATCAACAAACAACACAAACCAGGGCTTGAAGTCATTCAGAAAACATTAACATTGCAGATTAAAGTTAAAAGTGTCTCTGGTATATATTTGTTTCAAGAGACCCAGTTGCTAAACATTTACCAGTACATTCCCACCTGGGAATCTCACAGACTAAGGTATTTCCTCATGGTATGAAGAATTTTCCTTGGCTTAATCCTTGGGATATGCCACTTGAGTTAACCTCACCACTGAATGATCCAAACAAGAGATGACCAGGACTTAATATATTGGGTCAGACTAGGTCCCTCATTCAATAAACTCTGGGACTTTTTCTAGGAGCTCCTTCTTGGGCTCCCACAGCTCTGGGACCTCTCCTGGCTCTAGGCTCTGCCTGGAGTTTTCCCCTCCTACTTCTGAGCTCCTGCCACAGGCTTTAGGAACTTCTCAGGCTGGATTTTACCCAATAGCATTGCTTTGTTGGGGCAATGATGTTTTGTGCCTGGAATGGTCAGGGGCTACTCACCCTGTTGGACTAGTGCTGGCTTCTGGCATTGTTAGAACTGGGCCAGCATCTCAGAGAGTAGGATTCTGGATCTGAATTTATTTTCATCCTCTCCAGGAGATGATTTCTGTATCACAGGATCACTAAAAGATTCTGGATTTGGATTCCTGGGTAGGGGAGTATAGAAGTTTTCCTTTCTATACTTTCCTATTGTTTAGTAGAGTGGTGCATATCTAAGCTCTGATGAAGCTGTGTCCTAGGATGCAAACTTCTTCCCACAATCCACTTTGACACATCCCTCATGAAATTGTTTCACATTTCCTTATATCCTCATCCCTTAGTACAATGCCCAACACATAGTAAATCCTTAATACATAATTGTTGACTAACTGATGGTTTACATTTTACTGTAAATCCTCGGTCCCTGAGGTATTGATGTATCCAGAAAATCCCATGGGAGACTATCTATTGCAGCCCAGTTATTTCCCTCCTGCAGCTTTACTGTGGTATTCTAGGTAGGGGACCAATCATAGCAGCTGCACTTTATTATTGGTAAAACTCAAGCTTCTAAGTGCTTGGAGGCTTGGATTTCTGCATTTAACTACCCTAGTTCAGGGCCCCATTAACTCTCATCTGGACTCTCATGATAGACCCTTAAGCAAGCTCTCTTCCTGCAGGCTCGGGTGCACTGATATATCCTGTATCCATCTTCTCACAGTAAAGCCCTAGAAACACCATTCTGTTTTCAAAAATATATATAAAGTCCACACCTGTGGCATTTAAGGCCCTGAACATTCTGTCCCCATGTTACCCGATGAATTGTATCTGATCTTTTCCCCTCCTATTTCACCTAAACTGGCCAACTGGCCATAACTAGATGTTCTCCTTTCACCCACCTCTAACCTTCAGCTTGTGCTCTTCCATATGTTTGAAAAGTACTTCTGCCCTTCATTCCCTTGTGAAGCCATCCCTTTCTTCAAGGTCCCACTCAGCTACTGGCTCCTCCATGAAGCCTGCCATGCATGGCATCAAGAGATGAAAAAGGATCTCTTCCCATTCCTGAGAGTATGGAGACCCCTGAGAAATACAAAGCAGAGTAAGATGCACTTGTCAGCATTTAGGAAAGGGATGTGATCTTTCCCAGAAGAAACTGGACATGGAGTAAAAAAGAGGTGAGTTCTAACTCTATCTCAGATCCTTAGTAGATGTCTGACCAGAAGCAAAACAAGTCACTTCCTCCTCTCTGCATTTTACTCCACTCTTTGAAACAAACAAAGAAGAAAGAAGTTGGAATCAGTGTCCATTAAGGTCCCTTCTTTCTCTAAATCTATGATGTATAAGCTCAAGGAATTACAATAATGATGGCTGGCCTTTCCAAAGTGTTTGAATGTTTGCAAAGTCCCCTTATTAATGCTGTCTCATTTGATAGTCATAACATCTCTGGCAGGGAGGTGTTATTACTGTCCCCATCTTCCAGATAATGAAACTGAAACAGATAAAGGTTTAGTGACTTAACCAGAGTCATCTAGCTAGCAAGTATCTGAGAATGGACTTGAATTCCCAGCTTTCGGACTCCAGGCCCTGCACTCTATCCATTGTACCATCTAGCTGTCTAATATCATACTGTGGGAGGTTTCCCTGGATTTCTCCTTGTCACTAAAGTGACCTGTTCCTCCTCTATATCTTGCCCCTTTTCTACTGTAAACTTCTCTAAAACAGAGATTTTTAATCTGGGGTCCATGAAGATAGATCGATTGATAGATCGATAGATCAATAGATAGATAGATGGATGGATGGACAATAGATGGATGGGTAGATTGAAATAAAGATAGCTGAATAGACAGATGAGATAGATAAATAGAAAGAGATTGATGGATAACTATTTTAATATGTGTGGTTTCCTTTATAATCTTATAATGTGTAAACACTTAGAATTTTATTTTATGTTTAAAAACATGATTTTGTGAAAGGGCCCAAAGAATTCCACAGCCTGCAAAAGGGGTACAGAATACAAAAAATATTAAGGACCAATGCTCTAATGCAACATCTCTATTCTATTTTTGAAGTCCTAACAATTTAGCACCATTCCTTAGACATAATAGCCACTTAATAAATATGTTTTTTTGAATTGAGGGAGTCAAGTTGTACAGTGAATAGAGTAGTATGTTTGAGGTCAAGAATACCTTAGTTCAAATTTGGCTTCAGACACTTACTAGCTGTGGGACCCTGGACAAGTGACTTCACCCTATTTACCTCAGTTTCCTCATCTGTAAGGTGAGCTGGGAAGGAAATGGCAAAGCACTCTTATATCTTTGCCAAGAAAACCCCAAAGAGGGTCATAAAGAGTCAGACATAGCTGAAAATGACACAATAACAATGACCAGCACAACACACCATTTTTATAATGCCTACTTTGTGCCAGGCATTGTTCTGAGCAATTTTACAAACATTATCTCATTTAGTCCTCACAACAACCCTTCAAGGTAGGTGCTATTATTATCTCCATTTTATAGGTAAGGAAACTGAGGCAAACAGGTTAAAAGCATGTGACTCAAGGTTGTTATGAAGATCAAATGAAATAACATAGGTAAAGCACTTTACAAACCATAAAATTCTCTGTAACTGCCAGCTAATTTCATTGAAATGAGGCCCTTTAGGGGGCAGCTAGGTGACAAAGTGGATAAAGCACCAGCCCTGGATTCAGGAGGACCTGAGTTCAAATCTGGCCTCAGATATTTGACACTTACTAGCTGTGTGACCCTGGGCAATTCACTTAAACCCCATTGCCCCACAAAAAACAAACAAACAAAAAAGAAATTAGGCCCTTTATTTCTTCTCTTCCCCCTCAAATCTCTCCCTCTCTTTACTCAAAATTTTTATAGCTGGATGTTTATATTACAGTAAATTTTCTCTCTTATATCCCTCTACTAAACTATCAGCTCTCAGAGGTCCAGGACTTGTCTTAATCTTGTTTTCCCCTTAGGGCTTAACACTAGCACCATATAACACAAACTATATATGATATCTTTAATCCCATATACATGCACATGCACACATTTGCATGTATGTATATACATGTATACATATACAAGGTATGCATATACATGTATTTATAGGTGTACAAATATGTATAGATTCCTATACCCAGAGATAGTAAATGAAAGAACTGTGATGATTCCCTTGCCCCTAAACCTTCCTCCTTCCCTTCCCATGCCTGCCCATCTTCTTCCTCAAAAAAGGCAAGGATTGTTGTGAAGGACCATTCCCCCCACCAGAAATTTAAGCTTCTTCCTCCCCTTCCCCTATTATTCTGATTTTCAGCCAGGCCCATATCCAGCTCTGATAAGTGTTGGCTTCCCTTCTTCAACATCAGAAAGTATTGCTCAGGTATTTTGTAAGAAACAAAAAGCAAATGGGAACCATCTTCCTTGAAATACTGTCAACAATAGGAAGGGCACAACCCAAAGAACTAAAGAAGGATTAGATTAGGATGCTAGGACCATAAACCAGATGAAAATAATGTGTCTGCCAAGCAAGGGCTGGACTAGATGAGCTCTAACATCACTTCCAGCTCTCAAATTCCCAGGATCTTTCCTTGTCTATTCTAAGGCTCCTCCCAGCACTGACAGTGCCAGCTCTACTGTCTAGAGTTCAGAATCTTCTTCCCTTCCCCAGTTCTAAGAACTCTGTTTGATGGCCCTTTTATAACCTATATGGGTTTTCCAGGTTTCCCTTCTATCTTTAACAAATGCTCTAAGACACACTCCTGCTCTAACCGAAGTATTCTAATGTCCCTTCTTGCTCCCATATTCTCTTTCTTAGGGTGCCATTAACCTCTAACATTCAATGTTAGGGGTTCTGTCCAACCTGAAAATGTTATAGGCTGAGGTTCCTTCTACACCCGGCTCCATGTTCTAATAATCCTTTGTTGGAACTGAATCTTTGTCACGACTAACTGTAGGTATCACCAAGGGTGAACCCAGGTACTCTGATGACAAATTCAGTGCCCTTTCTATGGTTGTCTGCTGATTTCATTCTTCTCTGGGCTGCCAAACAAGCATTGAAATGGCATGGATTTTTTTTTTTTGAGATTTTAGGTTAGTTTTTAAGAAATGTATAGCATATTTTTAAGGAGAATACTGGATTTTGAGTGAGATCATTTGGGTCCTAGTCCTAACACTGCCATATACTCAGCTCCTATTTTTTGGTTTATTAAGGTTTTTTAATATTTTATTTTTCCGGGGATGGCTAGGTGGCGCAGTGGATAAAGCACCGGCCCTGGATTCAGGAATACCTGAGTTCAAATCTGGCTTCAGACACTTGACACTTACTAGCTGTGTGACCCTGGGCAAATCACTTAACCCCCATTTCCCCGCAAAAAAAAAAATTCTATATATATATATTTCCAATTACATGTTAAAAACAAATTATGCCATTCTTTATTTTTAAATTTTGAGTTCCAAATTATCTCCTTCCATAACCCCCAGAACACTCCTTGAGAAGGCAAACAATTTGATATGGACTATATATGTGCATTCATGCAAAACATATTTCCATATGTAATGATTGGAATGACGCCACCTACTGGAGACTTGCTGTGGAGAGCTCCACCATGAGGAAAATGCCTCAGAGGCATTGTGGCTTTTCCTTGGCATCAGGAAATGACGTTTGCTCATGGGTGCTGTCTATCAAGTCTACCAGCCAATCAACTGGAGGAGCCTCCTATGGTCTGGGAGGAGACAGGAAGGAGGAAAGGGAGCCTGCGCAGGGAGCGCTGGCCTTTTTGGCTTCCGGACTTGATGGTGGTGGCGGCAGAGGACTTCACAGGAAATTTGAGGAAAGATAGGAATGCCAGGCTGTTAGAATTCTGTTCTCAATCTTTTTCTTTCTATTTTCCAATAAACCCTTAAAAATCTAAACTCGTTTTATCAGTGATTTTTAGTCAATTTCCCCCAAACTGGGGGAACACATTAGAATCCACATTTAGAATCTTAAATTACACACATACTAGGTATGTTGCAAAAGACCAAAAAAAAAAAAAAAAGAATATTTTGATCTAAATTCAGGCTGTCCATTCTTTCTCTGGAGATTTATATCATTTTTTCATCATAAATCCTTTGGAACTGTCTTGGATCATTGAATTGCTGAGAATAAGTCATTCACAGCTGATCATTGTACAATATTGTTGTTGCTAAGGATGATCTCTCCTGATTCTTCTTGCTTCACTTTGTGTCCGTTCATGTAAGTGTTTCCAAGTTTTTCTGAAAGCTTCCTGCTTATCATTTCTTAAGGCACAATATCATTCCATCACAATCATATATCACAACTTGTTTAGTAATTCCCCAAATGATGGGCATCCTCTCTATTTCCAATTCTTTGCCATTATAAAAAGAGATGCTATAAATATTTTGGTACAAATAAGTCCAACTCCCCCCACACAGACTTTTTAAAAATCTCTTTGGGATACAAATCTCATAGAGGTATTGCTGGATCAAAGGGTTTGCACAGTTTTATAGCCCTTTGGGCATAGTTCCAAGTTATTCTCTAGAATGGTTGGATTACTTCACAACTCCACCAACAATGCATTAATATCTCATTTTTTTTCACATTCCCTCCAACATTTGTCATTTCTCTTTTCTGACAGACATTTAGCCTGTCTAAGAGGTGTGAGGTGGTACCTCAAAGTAGTTTTAATTTACATTTCTCTAATCACTAGAGATGTAGATCATTTTTATGACTATGAATAACTTTGGTTTCTTCTTCTGACAATTGCATTTTCATATTCTTTGACCATTTGTCAACTGGGGAATGAATGACTCATATTCTTGTAGATTTGACTCAGTTTTCTATATATTCGAGAAATGAGGTTTTTTATCAGAGAAACCTGCTGTAAAATTTTTCCCAGTTTTCTGCTTTCCTTTTAATTTTGGCTGCATTGGATTTTTGTGCAAAAACTTTTTAAAAATTTAATATAATCAAAATTATCTATCTTACTTCCCATAATGGCACTTCTAATTTAGTCATAAATTCTTGTCGTATCCATAGATCTGACAGGTAAAATATTCCATGTTTTGGTAATGTGTTTATGATATTTCCCTACATTTCTAAAGCATGTACCAATTTTGGCTTTATCTTGGTATATGGTGTGAGACATTTGTACATACGTAGTTTGTGGCAAACTCTTTTCTAGTTTTCTCAGCAATTTTTTTTTGTCAAATAATGAGTTCTTGTCCAAAACACTTGGATCTCTTCATTTATCAATACAAAATTGTTATGGTCATTTACTACTCTGTACTGTGTACCTAATCTATTTTATTTGTCCAATCACTCTATTTCTTAGCCAGTACCAGATTGTTTTAATGAATACCACTTTGTAATATACTTTGAAACCTGGAACAGTCAGGCCACCTACTTTTATATTTTTTCATCTTTTCAATTGATATTTTTTACCTTTTGTTCTTCCAGATAATTTTATCTTTTTTCTAGTTATATAAAATATTTTTGTTAGTTTGATTTGTATGGCACTTAATAAGTAAATTTATTTAAGTAGGATTGTCATTGTATTATATTGATTTGACCTACCCATGAGCAATTAATATTTTTCCAATTGTTTAAATATGACTGTTTTGTAATTGTGTTCAAAAAGTCCCTGGGTTTGTCTTGGCAGGTAGACTCCCAAGTATTTTACATTGTCTACAGTTGTTTTAAGTGAGATTTCTCTATCTCTTTCTGCTGGACTACGTTGGTGATTTAGAGAAATAGTTATTATTTATGTGGATTTATTTTACATACTGCAACTTTTAAGGCAGTTTTTTAAATGATTCTTTAAGATTATCTAAATATACCATCATATCACCTTCAAAGAGTGATAGTCTTATTTTCTCATTGCCTGTTGTAATTCTTTTAATTTTTTTCCTTCTCTAAATGCTATAGATTATATTTCTCATGCAATAATTGTGGTAATAATGGCCATCCTTACTTCACCTCAATCTTATTTAGAAGACTTCAGATTTATCCCCAATACAGATAATCCTTGCTGATGGTTTTAGGTAAATACTACATATATTTATAAGGAATGCTTCATTTATTCCTGATTTCCAGTATTTTAATAGAAATGAGTATTGCCTTTTGTCAATTTTTTTTCTATTCAAAGGGATGCCCCTCAATTGGGGAATGGCTAAACAAGCTGTGGTATATGACGGTGATGTAATATTATTTTGCTATAAGAAATGACAAGCAGCATGATTTCAGAAAAGCCCGTAAAAACTTGGATGAACTGATGTATAGTGAAGTGAACAGAATCAAGAGAAAATTGTACACAGAGACAGTGATATTGTTTGATGAAGAACTGTGAATGACTTACCTATTCTCAACAATACAATAATCCAGAAGAATCCCAAAGGACTATATGAAACATACTATGCACCTCCAAAGAAAGAACTGATATTGACTGAACACAGACTGAAGCATGCTATTTTTCACATTTTTATATTTTTTCTTTTATTCAAGTTGTCTTCCACAAAATAATTAATATGGCAATGTTTTACATGATTGTACATGTATAACCTATGTCTGATTGCTTACCATCTCAGGGAGGAGGGAAAGGGGGGAGGAAAGGAGGGATAAAAATTGGAACTTAAAACTATACATAAAAATGTTGGGGGCAGCTAGGTGGTGCAGTGGATAGAGCACTGGCCCTGGAGTCAGGAGGACCTGAGTTCAAATCCGGCCTCAGACACTTAACACTTACTATCTGTGTGACCCTGGGCAAGTCACTTAACCCCGATTGCCTCACCAAAAACACAAAAAACAAAAAAACATGTTTATTATAAGAAAAATATATAAATACCATTTTCAAATCTATAAGAATACAAGTCAGTCTTCAATTGATAGTCAAAGGATATGAACAGGCAGTTTTCCAATGAAGAAATCAAAATTTATAGACATGAAAAAAGCTCTAAACCATTAGTGACTAGAGAAATGCAAATTAAAACAACCTTGTGATATCATTTCATAACAATCAGAATGGCTAAAATGATTAAAGGGAAAAGCGACAAATGTTGGAGGGGATATGGAAAAATTGGGATACTAATTCATTGTTGGTGGAATTGTGAACTGATCCAGCTATTTTGGAGAGCAATCTAGAGTTATGCCCAAAGAGTTATTAAACTACCTGTACCCTTTGACCGAACAATACTACTACTAGGTCTATTTCCAAAGATGATTAGGGGGAAAAAGGAAAAGAGCCTATATGTTCAAAACTGTTTATAGCAACTCTTTGTGGTGGCAAAGAACTGGAATTTGCAGAGATGTCCATCAATTAAGGAATGGCTGAACAAATTGTGGTATATGATCATGATAGAATCCTACTGTGTTATAAGAAATGATGAACTCAATGATATTAGAAAAACATGGAGAGACTTGCATGAAATAATGAAGACAAAATGAGTAGAATCAAGAGAACGTTGTGTACAGTGATAGCAATATTGGTTTAAGAATGACTCTGGGGGCAGCTAGGTGGTGTAGTAGATAAAGCACCGGCCCTGGATTCAGGAAGACCTGAGTTCAAATGCAGACTCAGACACTTGACACTTACTTGCTGTGTGACCCTAGGCAAGTTACTTAACCCTCATTGCCCCACAAAAAAAAAAAAAAAAAAAGTATTTATTGGGGCAGCTAGGTGGTGGAGTGGATAGAGCACCAGCCCTGGATTCTGAAGGACCTGAGTTCAAATCCAGCCTCAGACACTTGACACTTACTAGCTGTGTGACCCTGGACAAGTCACTTTACCCCAATTGCCCCCCACACACACACACACACACAAGAATGACTATGAGTGGATAAGTTATCTTGACTATTATAAATACCTAAATTAGCTATAAAGGACATATGAAAAAAGACTCTATCTACATACAAAGAGAGAATTGATAAATAAAAGTATGTATAGAATATTTTTTTTAAGTTTTCTCTACATCTATTGAGATAATCATATAATTTTTATTGTTTTTGTTATTAACATAGTCAATTATGCTAATAGTTTTCCCAATAGCGAACCAGCCATGCTTTTCTGGTATAAATGGTCATAACATTATGATCTTTGATATGTTGTTGTAATCTCCTTGCTAGTATTTTATTTAAAATTTTATATCAATATTTATTAGAACAAATTGTCTATAATTTTATTTCTCTGTTTTTGCTATTCTTGGTTTAGGTATCAGCCCATATTTGTGTACCAATTGGAATTTGGTAGGCCTGCTTCCCTGCCTGTTTTTCCAAATAATTTATATAGTACTAGAATTAATTGTTCTTTAAATGTTTGTTAGAATTCACTTATGAGTCCATCAGATGCCAGTGATTTTTTTCTTAAAGAGCTGATTTATGGCTTCTTCAATTTCCTTTTTGAAGCTGTGGTTATTTAAGTATTCTCTTTCCACTCCTGTTAATCTGAATATTTTTTTCCAAATACTCCATCTATTTCACTTAGATTATGAGATTTATTGCCACATAATTGGGCAAAATAGCTCCTAATTATTACTTTAAGTTTCTCTTCACTGGTGGTGAATTCACACTTTTCTTTTTTGATGCTGGTAATTTGGTTTTCCTCTTTCTTTTTTTAAATCATAATAACCAATGTTTCATCTATTTTATTATTTTTCCCATTAAACCAGATCTTAGTTTTATTTTAGTTCAATGGTTTTCCTACTTTCAATTTTACTAATCTTTCCTTTGATTTTCAGCATTTTCAATTTGTGTTTAATTAGTGATTTTTCATTTGTTTGTTTTGTCTAGGTTTTTAGTTGCATGCCTAATTCATTGATATGCTTTTTCTCCATGTCATTGATGTAAGTAGTTAGTAATATAAATTTTCCCTTAAGTATTGCTTTGACTACATCCCATAAATTTTGGTATGTTGTATCATTTTCATTCTCTTTAAATTATTAATTGTTCCTATGATTTGTTTTTGACCCACTTATTTTTTTAGAATTAGATTGTGTAGTTTCCAATTAAGTTTTAATCTGTGTCCATGGCCCTTTATTGAACATAATTTTTATTTATTTATTTCTCTTTTGTTTGGATTCTTCCTTCATGTCATGACTAATGCAGAAATATGTTTAATGTGATTGTACATATATAACCTATAGCATATTCCTTTCTGTCCTGGGGAGGGTGGAGGGAAAGGAGGGAGGGAGAAAAATTTAGAATTCAAAATCTTATAAACACAAATGTTGAAACCTATCTTTATATGTAACTGGAAAACAAATAAAATACTATTAAGATTGGGGGGAAAAATAATTCAGATGCTATAACATTTGGTGCATATAGTCTTAGTGCTGATATTACTCCATTGTCTATGGTACCTTTGAGTAAAATGTGGTTTCCCTGCTTATCTCTTTTAATTAGATCTATTTTTTGCTTTTGCTTTGTCTGAGATCATGTTTATTACCTCTGCTTTTTAACTTCAGTTGAAGCATGATAGATTTTGCTCCAGCCCCTTATTTTTACTCTTTGTATGTCTTTCTGTTTCAGATGTCTTTATTGTAAAGATTATCTTGTCAGATTCTGGTTTTTAATCTCCTCTGCTGTCCACTTTCATTTTATGGGTGAGGTCATGCCATTCACATTCAGTTATGATTATTAACTATGTATTTCTCTCCATCTTATTTTCCCCCTGTCAATTCTTCACTATCTCTCCATTTACCTTCTCCCTCCTCAAAGTGTGTTTTGCTTCTGACTCTTGCCTCCCACAGTCTTCCCTACCTTCTATCACCCTTCCTTTCTCCTATCTCCCTCCCATCCTACTTTCCTGTAGGGTAAGATAGATTTCTGTACCCAATTGAATGTGTATGTTATTCCTTCTTTGAGCCAATTCCAATGACAGTAAGATTCAAGCATTATCCACCACCACCAACCCATCTTCCCCTCCACTGTAAAAGCTCTTCCTTTCACACCTCTTTTATGTGATATAATTTAGTCCATTCTACCTCTCTCTTCTTCCACTGGATTCCTCTTTCCCACTCCTTATTTTATTTTTTAAAAATCATTCCATCATAGTTAATTCTTATTTGTGCCCTCCACATATCCTCTTCCTAACTGTCCTAATAATGATAAAGTTCCTAGGAGTTACAAGTATCATCTTCCCATATAGTAATGTAACTAGATTAACCTTATCGAATTCCTTATGATTTCTCTTTTGTGCTCTTTTTATGCTTCTCTTGAGGCTTGTATTTGAAAGTCAAAGTTTCTATTCAGCTCTGGTCTTTTTGATAGGAATGCTTGAAAGTCTTTTATTTCATTAAATATCCACTTTCCTCCTGAAGGATTATACTCAGTTTTTCTGAGTATCTTATTCTTGGTTATAATCCTAGATCCTTTGCCCTCCAGAATATCACATTCTGAACCCTATAATCCTTTAATGTAGAAGCTTCTAAATCTTAAATTATTCTGACTGTGACTCCACAATATTTAAATTGCTTCTTTCTGCCTGTTTGTAATATTTTCCCCTTGATGTAGGAGCTCTGGAATTTGGCTATAATATTCCAGGGAATTTTCATTTTGGGATCACTTTTAGAAGGGAAACAGTAAATTCTTTCAATTTCTGTTTCTAGAACATCAAGGATGTTTTCTTTGAAAAATTTGTTGAAATATGAATTCTTGGCTCCTTTTTTGATGATGGCTTTCAAGTAGTCCAATAATTTTTTTTCTAAGTATCTCTCCTGTGTCTATTTTTCAAGTGAGATGCTTTCCAATGAAATATTTCTTTTTAATTTTTTTTAACATTGCTTTGCTGTTTCTTGATGTCTCATGGACATCAAGCTTCCACTTGTCCAGTTCTTATTTATAAGGAATTTTCTTCAGTTAGCTTTTATGCCTCCTTTTCCATTTATCCAGTTTGGTTTTTCAGGGTGTTATTTATTTCAGTAATTTGTTTATGTCTCCTTTACCAAGCTGTTAACTCTCTTCTCATGATTTTCTTTCATCATTCTCATTTCTTTTCCCTCTACCCATTTTTCCTCTACCTCTCTTATTTGATGATTAAATCTTCTTTGAGCCCTTCTAGATGTTCTTTTTGAACCTTTTACCAATTTACATTTGTCTTTGAAGCTTTGCTTGTAGGTGTTTTGACTTCATTGTCTTCTTTTGGGTTGGTGTTTTGATCTTTCTTTTCACCATAATAACTTTCTACAGTCAAGTTCTCCTTTTTTGGTTTGTTTATTTTCCTGGCCTATTTCTTGACTTATAACTATGTTAAAGTTGGGCTTGCTCCTGAGGTGGAGGGGTTATTGTCCCTTCAGACATTTCTTGACATTTTTTTCATATCTAGCTTTGGGAATCTATAGGTATTTGATCCTTCCAAGGTGGTATGAGCTAGGTAAAGGTGTGGTCATTGCTCTCCTGGCCTGTGCTCTGGTGTCTGAGTGACCAAAACACTCCTTTCTACCTCAGATCTATGACCAGAGCCCCTATACCTCTGCTGCTACAAGCACTAGTGAACTAGTGCTATTCTTAGCTCTGAGGCAGCAACCTGGAACTGCTTATTGGCAATGTAACAAAGTCCTTTTCCCAGTGCCAGCAAAAGGTCCCCTGTAATCTTGTGACCAGTTGTCTGATTCCCTTATCATCTGTGGTTTGGCAGCTCCTGAAGCTGCTTCTACTGCTACCATTGATTAACTTCCAGGGCCTGTTGCTGGCACCTGCTCTTGAAGTATGCATTGGGCTCTAAGTTGGATTACCATTCCATTGAGACAAACATTCACTGCCAACCTCCTAAGTTGTCTTGGGCTGGAAAAATGTTTCACTCCAACCTTTTGTTGAGTCTGCCACTCCAGAATTCAATTTGATGTATTATGTTAAAGTTGTTTGGAGAAGAATTTGGGCAAGCTCAGTCAAGTCTTTACCTTTCCTCTGTGATCTTGGATCACCTTGGTTTATTGGTTTTTAATACTGAATTCCTTCCTCACTAAGAGATAGCATGATATAGTGGATAGATAACTATTTTCAGAGACAAGAAGATGTGAGTTCAAGTTTTACTTCAGACTCATATTGGCTGTGTGACCATAAAGTAAGTGTCTTAAACTATCAGTACCCCAGGTAAATCTCTAATACTAAGTTGCAGAGCAGGTACAGACCTTCATTAATAGAGGGAGTTTCTTTATCAAGGAAGGATTGTGTATATGTAATCTTGATTCATCACTTAAAACATAAGTTCCTCAAAAGCAGGGTCTATATTAGACTTCCATTAATTTATTAAAGTACCCAGCATATAGTAGACACAATATATTTCTGCAGAGTGGTTCATTAATCAAATGAAATTTCCTTAATAGATAGATACATAGAAAGATAGAAAGACATATAGACAGACAGATATATATATATATATATATATATATATATATATATATATATATATATATATATATATATATATATATATATGAAGAGAGCGAGAGAGAGAGAGATCAGTTGATCGAGCAAGCAACAAACATCTGTTAACTACTTATTATGTTAAGCATCAGGGATATAAAACAAACAAACAAAAAATGTTAAATCAGTAAGAATAGAGGCTAGCCCATTGAGATGATGTAATTCATTCATAAACTAGTTTCTTCAAATACCCTAGTTGCCATTTATCAGAAGATAATATGCCAGAGGAAAACAGAAAGGATCAGAAGAAGAAGGTACTTCCCCTTGAAAGACCCTAAGTTGCTACAGAGCTTCAGGAGACCCTCAGGAATAAAACAAGATATTCCAAAGAAAGGACAAATCCTGATTTTCCCAACTTCATGAGCTTGCCATTGGCCAACCCCTAATTTAAATCCTACTGCTTTCAAATATATTATAGGATCTCTGGCACCTGGCATCCTGAAGCATGCATGCTCTAGATTAGAGATGGGGGTGGGGACAGGGAATGGCCACATTTGGACAGGCTGTTCAGTGAAACCATAAATATGTTTGGCCCCAAGACCTTTCCTTTTATCTTTTAGAAACCTTGCCTAATTTACTGGAAATTTAAGACGTCTGGGCTTATTCCTTTCCTTTCTTCTTCTCTGGCCCAAAGGAAAGACAACTAAGAAAGAAGCAAATATGGCCATCATTGGTAGGAATAGGGCTCTATGTTGGGGGGGGGTGTTTTTGTGGTTTTGGAGAGGAGTATTTTTCGAGACAATGAAATCTACAGTATACTAAATATTTCTCCTCATGATATATGGCTATTAGGAATTGAACATTCAACACTAAGCCCTTCCTACAGTTTCAAGTATGGTGTTGGACCTCATTTTGGATGATTTACAAGTCTCTATCCTTTAGCTTTAATTTCTTTCCCTAGTTCCAGTCTGTCAATCACTAAATATTTATTAAATGTCTACTCTTTGTCAGGCACTGTGCTAAGTACTGGAGACACAAAAAGTGGCAAAAGTCAATTCCTGGCCTCAAGAAATTCATGACCTAATAGGGAAGACAACAAACACATTTGTACAAATAAGCTATGTGCAGGATAAATCAGAAATAATTAAGAAAAGGAAGGTGCTAGAGTTGAGAAGGGCCAGGAAAGATCTCTTGTAAAAGATGGGATTTACTTGGGACTTAAAAGAAGCCAGGGAAACCATTAAGTAGAGAATATAGTTTACTTTTTTCCCACTTGACATAACCCTCTTGAAGGCCAAAGGGAATTGCAAAATCATTATGGTACAGTGGAAAGAGTACTTGCTCTAGAGTTACAGGACCTGAGATCAAACCCTACCTCTGCTTCTTACCATCTGTGTGACATTGAATAAATTGCTTAATCTCTCTGGGCCTCAGTTTCCTAATCTGTAAAATGGGAAGAAACATTTGGACTGGATGGCTCTCACAGTTCCTTCCAGCACTAGGTTCATTGTCCTATGATACTGTTTCCTGAATTGAACTGATTAGCTTCTCTCTGAAATCTAATTTTCCTCCAGACACCTCAATTTCTGTAATTGGTGCCAACATCTTCCCAGTCAGGCTCAAAGTCTCTGAGTCATCCCTTGCTTTCTCTTCCCTGGGCCTCTCACATTCCATCTGGTTTCATGTTCTGTAGATGACCTTTTAAAAATATGATGAATATTTCTGTATTTTCTAAAGGGTTACAGAATCTTTTCTTTAACAAGTAGAGTTGGAAACCAGTGCTCCTCTTCAGAGGAAGATCCTAAATCTGTTGGAGAATAAAGGACTTGTCTAGAAGCATTAGAAAATGTCAGAGCTTAGAGATAAACCCAAGCAAGTCATAACCAGAAGTCTTTTTCACTTGAGGGGGAAAAGGCATTTGACTGGGTGGTAACCCAGAGGGAGGTCTGATGGAAGTGGAGATGGAGTGCAATGGCACAGAGAACAAGTGTGGTCAAGCCAGAGTAAAGTGACTTCAGTTGAGGGTCTAGGGAGTAAATAAGTCCAGAAAAGGAAGTGCTATTGCAATTTGACTTTTCTGAGCCAGAGAGAAAATGAATGCCTTTTAAATGCCCTGAGGAAAAGAACCAGCTGACTTGCCCTTGTTATGACTGAACCCAGATCCGTTGAATAAATGCAATGTGTGTTTGTGTATGTGTTTGTGTGTTTTGATCTTTACAGTAACCTTGTGAGGTAGGTATGAATACTATCCCCATTTTAAAGATAAGTAAACTGAGACTGACTTGCCTAGGGCTGGTGCTAGTAAATGCCATGGATAGGATTCAAAATCAGATCTACCTGACTCCAAGCCAAACCTTCTGTGTACTCTGCCAGCTACCAGACTTCAAGGAACTGAGAAAGTATAAAATTCAGCTGGTGCCTGAGCAAGAATTCCCTCTACTCTCTACCCACCAAGCGGGCATGCAACTTGCACTTAGATTAGGGGTCATACCACATCTAAAGAGACAAGTTAATAGGAGATAATTTTATCAAAGGCCACTACATCCACAGGAATGTGGAAAGGATGCACGCGTGAGGAAGCATCTAAGCTGGGCCTTGAAGAAAGAGAAGAATTCTAAGCTGTAGAAGTGAGGAATGTGTTCCTGGCATGAGATTCAGCCTACGTAAAGAGAGAAACGTAGACTACAGAGGGTGGAGTTCAGGGAGAAGTAAATAGGCCATTTTGTCTACCCTGTATGAAGGAGGGTAATATGAAGTAAACTTCAGGAGGGGCAGTCCGGGGGAAGATTCTGAAAGGACATTAAGGAGTTTGTATTTTCTCCTCCAAATGCATATTTGGTGTCAGAGGAATGACATGTTCAGACCTGTGCTCAGGAAGATTGTTGTAGCAGCATGTGGAGGATGGATTGATGGGGGTGAGACCAGGAGTGGGAAGGTCAGCTCAGAGCTGACCACTTCTAGTTCTGGCAAGAGAAGAAATGTTGAGGACCCAGATTAAGCCAAGGGCAGGTGAGCAGGGAGGAGGGCATAGAACTCAATAAATGAAAACATGACAAACTCGGCCCAGTTCTGGGCCCCTCCTCTGCTAGAATATGTCTGGTTGCTGCATCTTCTACATTCCACATGGTGCAGAAAACAGTTTTTCAGCTCATTGATGCATGTATTCACTCTGAATTACGCCATGCCACATCAGTCCTACAGAAAAATGATGCTATTAGGGAGACTATTTGGGAAAGGACAACATGTGGCTATAATTATAATGGCCCAACATCTTGGTCACGCACGGACCAATTAGTGTTTGTGCAACGCATACTAATGAGGCTACATCGATATGGTAATGGGAAACTCCCAAAGGGTGATTTGGTTCCAGTCACTAATAATGATCTTAACCAATTTCAGTGTTGTTTTGAAAATCACAAGGAGAAAAAAAATAGAAGTCTTTTCTTATTCCCTAAGAATACATATATTCTAGACAAACACACACACACACACACACACACACACACAACACAAGCCTCCAATCTTGTCTCAAAGCCATAAAAAGACAACCAACAGAGGCCAGATCTCACCAATCAGGGTGAGGCAAATGGGGTATAAGATTATTAGCTTCTTAAAGGCAGGGGCTCTTGTTCTTCTTTGTATTTCCCATTGAAAAAACCTAGCCAGACTCAATGAATATGAATTCATCTAACAGGTATTTATTATGGGCTGACAGTGTGCCAGATACAGTGCCAAGTACTAGTGATGAAAGAAAGGAAGGAAGGAAAGAAGAGAGGGGGGCAGGGAGGGATGGACAGAGGGAGGAAGGAAGGAAGGAATGAATGAACAAAAGAAAGAAAGAAATGAAGGAAGGAAGGAAAGAAAGAAGGAAGGAAAGAGAAAGAAAATCACTGACAACAAAGAACTTATATTGAGTAATTATTGTTACTTAACAATGTCAGTCATGAAAAAGGAATGTCAAGTCAAAAAACATTTATTAATCACCTACTATGTGGTAGGGATTCTGCTAAATGCTGAAGATACAAAGAAAATCATGACAGTCTCTGCCGTCTAGTAGCTCAGAATCCCATATGATTTTCACCTAGTCTTAGCCTCACCTATAGAATCATTTGGGGCCAGCTTCACACTCCCAATAGCTCCAGCTCCTTCAGAAATCCCGGATTTGGGGTCAGAGCAGTTGTATTCTGACCTAGACTTAGTCACTTACTACCTTGTGACCTTGAGTCAGTCAATCTCCCCAGGTCTCAGCTTTCTCACCTGCAAAATGAAAGGGCCAGACAAGATGGCATTTCTGGCCCCTCCCACTTTTGATCACAATCTAAATACATCTTCTACAAGGGATGAGAATCCTTAAAAGAAAGACGGAAGCTCTTTTTGACAGCTTTGCCTGAACCCCATTTGATGTCCCTCCCTTGTTCCAGAGTGGAAGAGAAACCTGATTGTGGCCCAAAGAGGAAGCCCTTGATGGATGCCCGTCTTCCCCCACCCGAGACCAGTGCAGGCCTGTTATCCCAGTCCCAATACAGCCAGCAGGATTCAGCCTGTGATGATTGAGTTAAGGAATTATTGGAAGACACATTTTATAACTCTTGTTGTAATTAATGTGACAAGAAATAATAATTGACTTAGTAATGTAATCAGATCAAAATGTATTTGATTTGATCTGTCAAGTTGTTATTCATATCTCCAGTCTGGATCACTGGAGCTTTCAGCACCTAATTATTTCTGAAAGCAAAGGAAGCAGGGGCAGGCAAAGCCAGGCACAGTTGGACATCTTAAGGAACTGTGACCCTCCATCCCTTTGGCAAGGCAGAGGAGGCAAGAGGCCGTGGCTATTAATTATCCAAATAGGAAAAGGCAGATGTCATTTACGCTTCTGCTACCCAACCTATGCCGACCGTATTCTAGACTGGTATACAGCAAGTGGTGGGGTCAGAGGACTGACTCTCACACTGTATTTACATGCAAATGTCCTCTTTAAAATAAAAGTCCTTTGTGTTTGTGCTTCTCCCCACAAGAATCAAGTGGAACTGGAAAGAATACTCAAGAGTAGGAGCCTCTTAGGTAAATCTCATCTCTAGGAAATAAGAACTCCATTTGATTCTCGAGATGAGGGGAGAAAGTGATTTGCCCAGGGTCAGAGGGCAGTTAAGTCACTGTCCATGATGTGTAGAATTGTCCTCTCTCCCTTTTATCTTCTGTATTCCTTTCAGCCACTGGAATTCTACTTTCTGCATGAGGCCTTTCCCAATTCAGATCTAAGCCCCAACTCAACTATACACTATAGACTATACACACATAATAGACAAACATGGTAAATACACACACGCACACACAGGTGCTAAGACTGTCTGCTTACAAATTGCCTCCCTCCGATTTCAACATGTAAATATAGAGAAAGAGGTCTACCAAATTAATCAATCACCCCACCCCAGTTAAAGTTATGACCTTAATCAGATGACATATCTATCAAATTAATTGATAGATCAATGGAAGGCATTGAACTATGGGTGAAAAAAAATACTTAATGATTTTGGAAGGAGTAAAAGCCATTGGAAGAAGTAAATGATATCACACAGAAATGTACTGGGATTGGTTAAGAAGATTTGGTCATGCTTCATGGGGCACTAGGTAAAATAGCAAGCATTTTGGGCCCAAGTTACTTGAGTGGCAGGACGGCTCAGTGATTGCAAGAGTTCTATCCCAGCCCTTGAGAAGGAATTGTTTAGTGGAAGAAGGGCCCTTGCAAAAGATTGGAGGATTTGGATTTTTCATCAGTGTTTTGGTGGTGTCTCTAGAATGACCAACAGCATAATCTATGTTGGGAGCCAAGGACCAACTAGACACAGTGAGGAAAGGCAGTTGGGAGACTCTAACAAAATGCTACATTACCATCAGTAAGGGCATCTTCTTTGTGACCACTCCAAACAGAAAGGACTTCCATCCAACTAGGAACTGTAAGTTACTTTTTTGGCATGTGTTCACTAACTGTGTGCCCATTTCCCCCTGGTTTCTACATGTACTTATGAGAGAGTATGTCCTAGATTTTGGGGAAAACATTCTGTGCTTATTATTCTATTACATCTTAGTAAATAAATTACTGGGTGGACCAAGAATTATGAAGGGGTCTCAATAACTCCTTTATTTTTTTTCATTTTTAATTTATAATACTATAGCATCATATACAGTTTATATAGGAAATGGATTATATACATAATCAAACCTTATAAATAATAAAAAAAAAAGAAACAATAAATTACAAAAAGTTATTTAAAATATCATGACTTTTGGCCCACCCTGTACTTGATTTGACATCAGGGAATACAGAGAGCACTGAATTTAGAGTCAGAAAGCTTGGCTTTGCCAGGTGTGATGGCAGTACACTTATAATGCTTGCTATGGGGGATGCTGAGGCTGGCAGATCACTTAAACTGAGGATTTCTGAGCAGTAGAAAGGCAGATAGCAATTAGGTGTCAGCAACTGCTCCAAATGGCTCACCAATAAAATACAGAGGAAACCAATTATATTGAAATAAACATATATATATATATATATATATATATTTCCTCCATTCAAGTGCACAGACCCCTAGAAATTTGACCATATGTTAAGAACTCCTGGACTAAATGATTACTAAAACCCCTTCTAGCTCTAAATTCTATGATCTGAATATTTCAATACCCAACTCCAAGTTCCTGAAACTATACTGTGGTGCTGAGGAAAGGTCAATAAAGTGGCATTGTCAAATGAAAGGGAGAATTTAAGATATTAATATTAATGGCAGATAAGGATTTGCAGGTTATAATGAAGAGCAAAATGAGTAGAACCAAAGAGAACTTTGTATGCTGTAACAGCAATATTGTTTTAAGAATGACTTTGAGTGAAATTTCGAAAGAATATCTAAGGAAAGATGCTATCTGCATCCAGAGAAAGATCTTATAAAAAGAAATTCTTATAGAATAATTTTACTTGTATGTGTGTGTTTGTGTGTGTGTGTGCGTGTGCGTGTGCGTGTGTGTGTGTGTATACCCATCTAGGTCCAATGGTAGCTATGGGGGGGGAGGGGAGAAGAAAAACAAAGAAATTTACATGATAATTTTGTTGTGTATTTGAAAGGAATAGCAAGTTGTGCATAGTAGATTTGTAGTTTTGTGCAATCAACTTTTTTATTGCACTGTTATGGAAATGCTTGCTTTGTTCCATGAATTTAAAATAAAATAAGATAATATTAATGGTGTAGAGTTTGCAAAACACTCTAAATTCATTGTCTCATTTGGGACTTACAACAATCTTAACAGATGGGTACTGTAGATATTATTTAACCTATTTTGCAAATAAAAGGAAAAGGGAACGAGGTTCAAAAAGGCAACATGAGTTGCCAATGGTCATACAGCTAGAAAGTATCAAAGAGAGAATTTGAACCCAGGTCTTTCTCATTTAAAGTTCAACACTCTGGGAAGCTAGGTGGCGCAGTGGATAGAGCACCGGCCCTGGAGTCAGGAGGACCTGAGTTCAAATCCGGCCACAGACACTTACTAGCTGTGTGACCCTGGGCAAGTCACTTAACCCCAATTGCCTCACTAAAAAAAAAAAAAGTTCAACACTCAATCAGTATACCTCACTTTAGAGCGAAATATGACTAGAGATTATTTAGTTATATCACCTCATTTTAAAAATAAGAAATCTGGAATTTGAATGGCCACTGTACACAATGAATACAGAATCTATGGATAAGGGACTCACTTCTGAGCTAGTCAATGCCACCAGATTGAATGGTGTCTGGGATCCAGGGCTTTGGGAACTAGAATCTTAATAAAACCCACAATATTACTTTATAGCATTTAACATTTTCTAGTTAAACCCCATTCTGTCAGGTGAAACATATGTGTTAAGTTTTCATAACAAAAATACAAATCAGGTTGTCCTGAGATTCAGACAGAAGTTGTAAAAGCCTTCCGGAGGGCTATTGACTATATTAAACAAACAAACGTAAAATCCTTTCATTGTTAATTAAGCATTGATTAGAAAGGAGGGGAACTCAGCGGAAAGAACAGGACTCCATTGCATGAGTAAATTAGTTATCCAGGGAATCATCTACTGATTGACAGGTGAGAGTCATGGGGTTTGGCACATAATTTCATGTGTCATTATATAGCAGAGGTTTCTCACTCTTTCCATTTGGGAATGGAAGATCAAACCCAAGAACTCAAGGGTATCTTAAAGAGACCAAACTATGGGGAGTATGTAATGTTGGTTGGAGGTGAGGTCCCTTTGCAAGGAGAGGGTAAAACAATTTTAATAAGATGGAAATGAGACATTTTATACTTAAAGGAAGAAATTCTGAGACCTCAGGAAACAAGCAAAAGTGGTAAATCTCTGGGAAGCCATGCATAACCCAGGGCTTTTAAAATCAGAACTAAAAAGTTTCTGAGACACAGCTGAAATAGTTAACGTAGGTGGAAATTATATCACCCCAAGAATAAAGCACAGTGGTTCTAATGCTTAAATAAAAGTTTAGGTACATAGTAGGCACTTGATATAGGATTGTTGATTTGATTTAACTATATTTAGGGATTGGAAAATAAAACCATAGTTAGAATAATTTAAGTAGAGCTGATAGCAACTGAGAATAGACAGGAAACACTAATTTGTACCTGTGTGTTATATTTAATCAGATTTTGCTCCATTTTACATCTCATCTTTATACATTTCATTAAAGCTTAGCTTAATAAATATAAACTAATATTCATTTATTAATTTGGTTGTTTTTATCATGACCTCTCATTTCTTTAACCCGGGGACCTCTTATCAAGAATATCCCCTTTACCAGGACAGATCTGCAATTCAATGTTTTACAGATTTGCTAGGGATCATTTAGAAGCTAAGTGATTTGCTTAGGATCACATATGTCAGGACTTTAATCCAAGTCTTCTTGACTTTAAGACCCTATAAATTAATCCATGCCACTTCTCAATCAACATTTCTATTATTTTAACAAAGAAACTAATTTTCTAGATAAAACAAAATTGACTAGGATTCCCTAGCTTTGTTACATCTCTAAATTATCAATGCCTTGTCATAGCTTAATTGCTCAGGGTATTCAGAACTAACAAAATTAAGTGATACAAATATTGTTGATTTAAAATGTTAACTCCTTGGATGTGACTAAAAACCAAAGAGTTTTGCAGATGATTGCCATCTATACTGATAATACTGTCTTTGGAAAGTGTGTTGACTTGTACTATTGAAAGAGCATTAAACATTGAGGCAGATGAGACATGATTCCAAATCCCATGTCTAATCCTTATTGAGCATGGGTAAATCAATCTTCAAGTTTCAGTTTCTTCACTTTTAAAATTCAGATAATTAGACTACTCACATCTTAGTTATGAAGAAAACACTATAAGCTGACTTACTGGTTTTAAATTTGGGTATTCAAGAAAAGTAGGCTAGCAGTCACTTACATAAAATATCTCAGACTGATGATTGCAATTCTTTTTATCACAGCTAATGGATTTCTAGGTAGGAGGGATGTTGGAGGTCATTTTAGAATAATGAGTTCTGGAGCAAAGGGGAATTCAAAACTCTTCTAATTCAATTCCCTTATTTTAGAAATAGGGAAACTGAGGCCCACAGAGTGGAAATGGCATAGTATCTTAAATTTAGAGTTGGAATGGACATTTGAAGGTATCCAATCCACCGACCACCCATTTTGTTGAAAAGTAAGGCTCAGAAAGGGGAAATTGTCAAAGATTTAGTAAGCCAGTTTAGTAAGTGCACAGGCCTGGACTAGAATATCACACTAAATCAACACTCCAGCTCTAGTCTGCCTTTCTAGGTACATTCAGATCATAGTAGAGCTAGTTATTATCTAGATTCCCTACAAATCTAGTACTTCATCCATCAAGAGTTATTTATTAAATGCTTACCATGGGCTATATGGTCCCTGGGACTGGAATCAGGGAGACCTAGGTACAAATCCAGCCTCAGAGACTTACTAGCTGTGTGAACCTGGGCAAGTTACTTAATCCTGTTTGCCTCACTTTCCTCATCTGTAAAAAGAGCTGGAGAAAAAAATCAAAGCACTCCAGTATTTCTTCCCCCAAAAACACCCCAAATGGGGTCACAAAGAGTTAAACGTGACTGAACAACAACAAATACCACAGGCTCAAAGAGCCCAGTCTTATAAAGGAGAAAGCATGTAAATAACTAAGTGTATGTAGCACGTTCATTAAATGCCTACTATGTGCCAGGCACAAAGTGGACACTGCTACTTTGAAAGCACTTTGATGACCTGAAAAGCATCCAGGGGAGAACGAAATGCTGGTAAAGGGCCCTGAGTCAATATCATCTCTGGATTTGTGCTTCCTCAAATTCTTTATCCTGGGTTAAGATGGTGCCTCCCACTCAAGCTGGTTGTGTGACTCTGGACCAATCACTGGACCTCTCATCAATCTAGGCATCTCTTTAAGAGTGTCAGTTGTGGGAAAGATGCTGACTCATATTCTTAGACAGGATTTCATCATCTAGGAGTTCCCTATATCAGTGAGATCACAGGTTCTATCCCTGTCCCCTAGCCTATGTTTTGAATCTACTTATCTGAATACACATCCTGTTCCCCCTAATATGATTTAAGCCTGTTTTTGTTTTGTTTTGTTTTTTAATCTCTACTACCTGGCACAGTGTTTGGCACAGAGGGGCTATTTAGTAAATTGCTTGTTGCTTGACTGATTTATTCATTCCATACTTAATGCTCTGGAGAAGCCAATTTAGCCTTAATTATAAAAAGAAATTAGAGGGACCAGATCTTGACATACCCAATCTCATTCTTTAGATGATATTGATAATCAATTAAACTCCATTATCTCAAGTAGTGACTTTCTACTGTGGGATGGTGTGGAACAGATACTTGATCAGATTTGTATTGAACTTCATGACCTCAGAGATCCTTTCCAGCTGGGAGCCTCTAGGATTCTGGGACCTTTTCTTTTAGCCTTCTAAGGAATATCCAGGACCAAAGGGATGATGTTTTTACACAGGTGTTGCTCACCCTAGTAGCCTTGTAACATGTGTTTTTCTGATTTCACTGGTATAGGGAGCAATATGGCAAGGAAACACCCTCTACCAAGTGCACATCAGCCCCTGCTCAGCAGCTTGTGGCCTTAGATAGTTCCCTGGAGAAGTGAAGTGACTTGTCTGGGGTCACACAGCCAGTACATGTCACAGTGAATCTTTCACAAATATCTGAAGAAAACTATAACATGGCATTCTCTGAGCCTACTCTCAAGATGAAGCCCATACCCAGAAAGCATTGGGGAATCTCCTCTATCATTGGTGCAAGAACCTACCAGTTCTATTCCCCCCAATCTTAGGGGACCAATGATTAGCACCACAATGCCATTTAATAACAACATTATGTTAACTTTTACAAAAGGATATTTATTTCAAAGTTATAGCAAGAAAAAGGTACAAATATTTTCCCCACAGGCACTGGAGATTTGCAAAAAATAAATAAATAAAAGATGCCCAATAAAGCAACCTCTTCTATTTTCATTCTCATTTTCAAAAAGTCATAATTCTCTTCCTTGGAGCCACAGGAAACAAGTCTAACCTAGAGCATTTATAGATGTCTAGAGTGTGTCCCCTTCATGCTTTATTTATTCTAGACTAAATGTCTTATTGTTAGTTTACTGGCAAGATGGCTTAGTGAATGATGAGAGTTTGGCATTTAGGAAGATCTGGTCTTGAATTCCGCCTCAGACAATGTCCGTTTAGCAAATAACTTAACCTCCATCAGCATCAGTTTCCTCATTCATAAGACACAGAAAATGCCAACAAAATTCATATTGTTCTGGGCCTCAGTTTCTCCATCTGTAAGTTGGACACAAAAGTATTTTTGTGATCCACTTTGCAAATCTCCATGTGCTATATAAATGTGAACTTTTAATGTAATTACTAACTATGGGGACTTATTGGAGATCATTTTACAGTTGCTAGGTCTCTATTCACTTTAGAATGAGGAAGTGAGAACGGATGTTTTCTAAAAGACTTCTCTAAAATTGAATTCTTCATTTGAAACTTCTAGCCACTTCCTTAGTTATGCCAATTTTTTTAAAAATCTAGATATTATTTGGAATTCGGTTCCTGATGATGCTGAAGATATTATGTATTTGATTTTTCTAGACAGAATCACAAAATCGCCTTCCCGATTGTGATTAATGCTGAGGAATCCTCTCCAGGGACAGATGAATGAGCTTAGCAGTGGCCATTCAGGCACAATCAATCAATCAGCCAATCAAGGAGCATCTGCTGAACATTTTACTATATGGTAAACACTCTCCTAAGTTTTAGGAATTCAAAGAAAGGTTTTCCCTGTAATGGGAGAGAAAACATATATTCAAGATAAATACAGACCAGATAGAAGGTAGCCTGTTAGGGTGATACTAGGAGGAGCAGGGGTAGCAGAGGCCTCCTGGAAGAGGTGGCAATAGAGATGAGTCTCAAAGAGTCTGAGTTACAGCTTGGGAAGGAGAGAGCATCAGGTATAACAGCTAGGACCTTACATTAATGCCACAAAGGAGGAAGGTTAAGGTCCCTGAAGTCTTCACATAGCCTTAATGGGCCATCCATTCCTCTACTCTCTCACCCATTTCACTTTGATGCTCTCAGAATGATCAGTGTTCACCAGTACTTAACACTGAGCAAAGCTTATTTAACTCTTGTACCAGGTATTGTCGGAGTCCCTGGGGCTCCACTCAGGTGGACAAGCTCAGTTACACTCCTCTGCCTCCATATCCATCGTGAATGCTAGTTCATAATAAAAACCAAACAATAGCTTGCATAGCCATATCATACTCTTCAGCTCAACATTTTCTTTTTCAAAATTTTTATTTTAATATTTTATTTAGTAATCTAGTTTTCCCCAATTACATGTAAAAACAAATTTTAACATTCGTTTTAAAAACTGTTTTTAAAACGAATGTTAAAATTTAGGGTAGACAAGAGACTTGTTTTCAATCTAACCCTCTCAGTATATGAGTCACCAATCAACACACGCCCTTTCTTTAAACAGGGGTGGGAACAGGGCTCGGGGATATTAGAGATGACAAAGTTGGCAATAAAAACTTCCTGGAAGCCACATGTTGACTTATATCTCACTGACCTTAACTAGCTTCAGGTTGGTTGTGGGACCTTGTTTGAGGCCAGCTTCATTTTTTTTTTTTTTTTTTGCGGGGCAATGGGGGTTAAGTGACTTGCCCAGGGTCACACAGCTAGTAAGTGTCAAGTGTCTGAGGCCGGATTTGAACTCAGGAACTCCTGCATCCAGGGCCGGTGCTTTATCCACTGTGCCATCTAGCTGCCCCCAGCTTCATTTTTAAAAAGGAGTGGTGACAAGGTCTTGGGAATAAATCCAATCACTGATAACAGTTTTGCTTAGGAAATTGAAGAATTCAAATACCAAGAAATTGCCACTGCTCATGCTCCTCTTCTGGCTCACCCTAAAACCTTCCCCAAGACCACATTGATCTGCTCCACCTTCACAAGGGCTTCTTGGACCCCTGGGGATGACTCTACCTAGAGGCTATCTCAGTGACTGCTGAGTCCCTGCTTGGAAACACCCTATCGGGAGAAAGCCCCGACCCAATCATTACTCACCCTCTACTTCCAACTATACTGTCATGACACCAGTCTGCCTTCCCTACTGACAGTTTAAAAAGTTAAACACTTAACATACACTCATGTTGCATGCATGCATTATATGTGTGTTCACATATGTAATTGTATGTTTTGTATATGTGCACACATATAAGTATGTATGGGCGTATATATGTGTATGCAACATATGCACATGAGTATATATAAATATTTATTTCAACTCAAGAAGCCTTTAATAAGTGCCTACTATGTGCCAGGCACAATGCTAAACACAAGGAAGACAAAGACAAAACACTCTATATACTCTCAAGGAACCCACAGTCTAATGGAAAATAATCAACAGAGGGAAGGCACTGGCATTATAAAAGATTGGGGGGGGGCAGTAGGTGGTGCAGTGTATAAAGCACCAGCCCTGGATTCAGAAGGACCTGAGTTCAAATCCCGCCTCAGACATTTGACACTTACTAGCTGTGTGACCCTGGGCAAGTCACTTAGTCCCCATTGCCCTGCAAAAAAAGAAAAAAAAGAAAAAGATTGGCAAAGGTTTCTTGTGGAAGGGAGGATTTTTTCTGGGAGTTGAAGGAAGCTGGGGAGCAAGAGGGTTCCATGCAGGAGGAATAGACAGTGGAAATAATTCCCAGTCAGGAGATGGTTTATGTGAGGACCAGTTGGCTCTCTCTGGCATGCTGCTCTGTCCTTCTTGAACTCTCTTTCTGTCTTTCCTCTCAGTCTATGTCTCTCTATCTCTCTTTTCTCTCTGTATCTCTCATCTTTCTTTCTCAGTCACTGTCTCCATCTCTGTCTCTCTGTCATTGCTAGTTGAATGCTTGGTTCCCCCAAAACCACATAAAGCATAAGCAAAGCTAGTCCTCTTGATATTTCCCGACTGTAGCAAGGAAACGGTTTTGGGGGAAGGGGATTGACTGTGGAGAAATGAGCATTTTATAGGAAGGTCATTATTAATGGAGCTTCTGCTGCTTGCTTTCTACTAGTTAATCAAAAGTCAATAATGAATCTGATTCTCCTTTGTCCTTTTGTGCTTAAGTTACCAGCCTCCAACAAATAGACCAAACTGGCTTCCTGGAGGATTGGGGATGGCCCCAAGACCCAGGAAGGTGATCACACCTGATAGCATGAAGTATGCAGGTGTGGGCAGAAATGTCTACTCATGCTGGTTTGGTCTTTGCTTGAAAAAACCTGGGGAGGGGAGCACAAAAGAGCCCCCACATTTTGAATGAAAATACTGATCCCTTATTAGTTGAATGAATAATTTATCAGCAGCTCTCTAAGCTGGATAATGACACTTTTGTTGTCTGCCCAAAGAGCAGGGATGCTGTTCGACAACAGTAAGAATAGTTGGGGGAAAAACAAAAACTGTCTTTTTCACCCTTGATCCTGCCTTGTCTAAAAATTGCAGACATATCATTAAGAGACCAGCCCTGCCAAGGAACATGAAATAGTCTTCTGTGTGTGTGTGTGTGTGTGTGCGCGCACGCGTGCGCGCGCTCGTGCGTGCCTTTTTTTAAATGAACAGAATCCCAAACAAATCACTTAATAAGTTTTAAAGAAGTGTTTCCCACCACTCCCACTATTTGCTCAAACTAGTAATATTCCACACTGAGGGATTTTTATTGTAATTTTATTGTGGTTAATCAGAGCACTGTTTTTATAAACACATTACAAAACATAGTTCCACTTAGCTTAAGGAAGGTTGGAACCAGACCCCATTGCCAAGCCTTATTGCACTGGGGGCAGATACAGATGAACATAGCTGAGCAAGGGGAAAGGAGGGGGAACAGCTAGGAGCCACCCAACTATCTATACCAAAAGATTTGATGCCCAGCAATGGTTTTGGTAAAGGAGGAGGCCTTTCTATTGCCCAGCTCCCAGTGGGGTGGGAGAGAAGGAAAACCTGACAGACGGGCATCATGGTGATAGAAATTTATCTCCAAGGTAGAAGTCCCAGGAAGAATTGTAGCTGATGCAGACACACTCAGCAGTCACAATAGAGAGGAAGCATTTCTTTCTAAATGTGGGAATGTTGGGACAAAGCCCCATTGTTCTTTGCTATTTCTGGTTTTCCCAGGAACCACTCTACATAAGGAAAGAATAGGGCAACCCTTGGTGACAGCATTAGGCTTAACTGTTTCTACCAAAAGCAAAAACTTTAACTGCTATGTTGACATCCAGCCCAGCTTCTGATGGGATCTTTGTGAATCCAACCACATAAGTAAGTCAGCAAGCATTGACTAGTCATTAGAATGGGTGAGGCCAGGCCCAGAGCTAAGTTATGGGTTCCCAAGGAAAGGCAAGAGTAGCTTTTTCTCTCAAGCAGCTTCTTTTCTATTCTACTGGGGAAGACAATGTGAATGACTAGGTTTACAAGATGTATCTAGAGAGTAAATGGGCTACTTCTCAAAAGAGCAATTAATAGAATGAATGGAAAACCTTGTGGGCCATTGGCTTTCAAGACCAGAAATGAGCTGGTGTATGGGGTTCTTGACCTTTCCATGATCTGGACTCAGTTTGGTACAGCCCATGGACCCCTTCTCAGAATGAGGTATTAAAATGAATAAAATTATTGAATGACAGCTATCAAAATAATTTTAGAAAACCAAGTTCACAGACTGTTGGTTGAGACCCCCCCCAGTCTAGCCCAACCCTTTGGGATCATGTTAACAATGTTGATGGTAAGCTGGAATGGACCTTAGAGGTCATGTAATCCAACTGTCTCTCTTTGCACAGAGAAGCAAACACAGCTAGAGAAGTTAAACAGCTTGCCTGAGGGTACCAAGTCAGAGCTAGGATTTGAATTCCTTTCCTACAGCCTCAGGGCAGTGAGGTGGTAAGGTGGATACACATACAGAAAGAGAGACAGAGACAGAGACAGAGAGAGACAGAGAGAGAGTTCAAATCTGGCCTCAGAGACTTACTAGTTGTGTGACCCTAGGCAAGTCACTTCACCCTATTTGCCTCAGTATCCTCATCTGTAAAATGAAATGATCAAGGAAATGGCAAACAAACCACTCCAGCATCTTTTTTCCAGAAAAAAAACAAAAAAAACTCCAATGGGGTCATAGAGAGTAGGGCATGAATGAACAACACCAATAAATCCACCTCTACCACCACCACAATGACCCCCAGAGTCAGCCTTCATTCCACAGGGCACAGTCTCTTAAGAAAAATCAGTTGTCCTAACAAACATACAATATATTTCAAGGTATCTATTCAGAATCACTTTTCATGGGTTAATAAAAGACCTTTTTTAAAAAGCTGGCATGATTCCTGAAAATCATTTTATTCCTTAAAACTAAAATCTCTCCTCATTCCACTCACTTCCCCACTCCCTCAAAGTAGAGAGAGGAGGCGGAGAGAGAAAGAGGAGAGGGGCAAAGTTAGAAGAGGCATTAAGTGTAATGGTCCCTGAGCGGGCCCTTCAGAGGAACACAAGTTTAAAACACAGGAAATCTGCCTAACCCTCTACCTCTCCCCACTCAGCCTGCCCTGTAGCCACAGATGTTACTAATTCAGTGGGAGAGCAATTCCCAGCTCCCAGAACAGAATCTGAGTGAGAAAAATCGGAAAAGTCATTGGTTGCTATTAGCTACGCATTCTAAAGTACGAGGGAGTGTGGGCAGCCAGGAATCTGTGGTCTGGATTAGAGGGACTGTGGCCATTAAAAAGCAATGACAAATAACATCTCAGTGGCCCAGGGAAGGCCAAGATGGGAGGTGAAAAGTAGGAGTGATCCATACCAACCATGGACTCTGAGAACAAGCCAGAATTTCTGCTAAAGAGCATAGATCTCCCTTCCTCCCTGACCCACACCCCCTTGAAAGTAGCAAACTTCATCTGAGGACTGAGGATTTTTTTTTATCTTACTGAATAGGCAGTCAAAGAATCATTGATTTAAAACCAGAAGGAAATTTAATTCAAACCACTCTTTTTCTAGATTTAAAACTAGAAAAGACCTAAACTCAAATCAAGCCTCAGATACATTCTAGCTGTGTGACTCTAGGCAAATGACTTAACTCTGTCTGCCTCAGTTTCCTCAACTATATAAAATGAGGGTAATAATAGTATCTACCTCCCAGGGTTGTTGTGAGGCTCAAATGAGATAAGAATAGTAAAGCACTTAGCACAGTGCCTGGCACATAGTAAGTACAACATAAATGCTTATTCCTTTCTCTTCCCTTCTTTGTTGTTGTTTAGTTTGGAGTTTTCTTGTCAAACATTTTGGAATAGTTCACCATGTCCTTTTTACAATTAAGGAAACTGAGGCAAACAGGATTAAGTGACTTGCCCAGGAAAACACAGGTAGTAATTGTCTGAGGCCAAATTTGAACTCAGGAAGATGAGTTTTCCTGACTCAAAGCCCAACACTCTATCCACCACACTACCTAACTGCCCTCCCTTCCCCTTCTCTCCATCCCCACTTCAAATCACTCATTTTGTATATGGAGAAACTGAGGCTCAAAGAAGTGAAATGGCTAGTCCAAAGTCACACAGATATTAAGTCGAAGATCCAACAATTCAGATCCCTTCCTACTCCAAAGTTGGAGCTCTGTCCATTTCACCAAACCATCATGCTACCTTGACATGGTGAGAGGCAGTCTTCATAAATGATGAAGCAAAATACTGGCTGTGATGCCAGAACATGAGAGCTTAGATTTAGCCTCTACTGTGGCTTGCTGAGACTCAGTTTCCTCATCTAAAAAAATGAGGATCATCATAATGAGATTCAACTGGACTACAGACTCAACATGAACACATGTATTTGAATCCTGGTTCTGCAAATTATTAGGTCTATGGCCTTGGGCAAGTCACAGCCTCACTGAGGCTCATTTTCTTTTGTACATAAAATAGGAACAATGGCATAACACAGAGTAGATGAATGTAAAATGTTATCTTTATCTCTCATTTTGTAGTTATCAAACCCTGTCTTCTACTTTGTTTTTACCTTGTTTATATTTTATTCCTTATATTCACTTCTTGTGTCCAAGGATAATATTCTTTTCATCACTGTGCCTCTGTCAGTGGCCAGCATAGCATCTTCTGTGGGGTCAGAATGCAGTAAGTGCCCATTGATTGAGTAATTGAAGATTGCTTTTTAATGTTTTTCTCATTGATCCATCAGCAAACTCCATTATGTTCTCTCCTCTTCAATTTCTCTTCATCTCTGTTTTCTCTGTGCTTTGAATTAAAATCCATGATTCTTCTGAAGAGCTCAGGAAGTTCTACCTTTGTGATTTCACAGCATCATTGTAGAGTAAGAAGAGATGAGCCCTTTTATCTTGTACATAAACCACTCTATATCAGATATGGGCATTCATGAAACATCATCCAGCAGTTCAGTCTAGATTAGTCCATTCATAGATCAATGCCAGACACTTCATGGTTGATCTTAAGTATTAACCTCCTATTAGTGCTACCACTTGTTAATATTTGATTCTAACAAATGAGCAATTAAGAGTATAATGTAACATGTAAAATTTGGGAGCCACTATTTTGTTTTTTATTGTTTTTGTTTTGTATTAGTTGACTCTCTAGGGTTTTCTAAGTAAACCATCAGGATTTGATTTTTTTTTCCCTTGGGCTTTAGCCTATCTAGTACAAATGGTCCTGAACCTGAGACCACCCTGGCCAAAGAAGGTCACTTGGTACTATCATGACTTTCTAGATTTGTTTCAAAGGCTACCTTTGCATCAAATTAATGTTTGCAAGTATTTGGCTGCTTGAGATACAGGAGAACAGACATGTTTCAAAGCTTGGAGAGGCCAGCTAAGTACAGAGAAGTGATGGTAGTGAAGGGTAAAGGGAAAACATAGGAATTGACATTTCCATAGCACCTGAAGGTATGCAAAGTTCTTTAAATACATTTACACAACAATCCTACAATGCAAATATGTTAGGTTTTATTACACCCTTTTTATAGATGATAAAACCAAGGCCAAGAGGGCTAAAGTTACCTTCTCATAGTCAAATAGCTAGTATCTGTTAGAGAAAAGATTCAAACACAGAAGGCTTCTGAGCAGTTTTCATATTCTTTTGACTAAACCCATGTTGACTCTGAAGTTTTCCTGAAGTTGGGATATTTATAAGACATGTTTCATAAAGAATCAGAAGTAGTTTTCATAATTTCTGCTGTTCCTTGGAAGAAATAATAAAATCATATAACCATAGACTGTCAGATGCAGAAGGGGACTTTAAGATCTGCCCTCTTAGAACAGGAGACCTAGTGCCAAAGCTAGAAGGAACCTTAGATAACCGAATCTTAAAGCATAGAAATTTAATCATGGAAGAATTCTAATCATAGAACATAAAATTTTCGAACTTGAAGCATTCTTAGACCAAAGAATGTTTGAGCAAAGACTGTTAGAATTATAAAGGACTTTAGAATTCAAAATGTTTAAACAAAGATATTAGCAGTAGAAGAGAATTTAGAACATAGAATGGTAGAAAACAAAATATAGATAGAATATAGTTTTTCAATGAAAAAATCTTTATTTTCTCTTTCTCTCCATCCCTATTTCTGCTGTGACAGGGAAAGGAAGGAAAGGGAGGAAGGAGAGAGGGGGGGAAGGGAAGGAGGATGGAAGAAAGGAAAGAAGGAAGGAAAGAAGGAAGAGAGGTAGGGAGAGAAGGACAGAGGAAGAAAAGATAGAGGGAAGGAGAGATAGAAGAAGAAAAAACCTTTGAAACAAATATTCTTAGTCACATGAAACAAATTTCTATATTGGCTATGTCCAAATATGTATTTCTTATTCTATGCATTTAGCACATTTCTTTTCTGTCAGGAGGGAGGGAAGTAGCATTCTTCTTTATTGATCCTCTAGAATCATGATTGCTTAGCCCATGGATCAGTGTTCCTAAGGTTTTCCCAGGTGTTTGCTTTCCCAGTATTATTGTCTCTATAAAACTGTTCTGGTTATGTTCATTTCACTATGTATCAGTTGATACAAGTTTTCCCTGGTTATCTGAAACTTTCCTCTTCTTCATTCCTTGTAGAACAATAATATTCCATCACAGTCATATGCCATAATTTGGTCGGCCACTCCTCAATGGGTAGGAATTCCATTAGTTTCCAGTTCATTGCCACAGGAACAAAAAAGAACTCATAAATATGTTGGTTACAAATAGGATTTGATCCTCTTCTTTTTATCTCTTTGGGGTATGGATCTAGTGTAGAATCACTGGGTCAAAGAGTACAGACAGTTCAGTAATTATTGAGGAATAGTTTCAAAATGCTTTCCAAAATATCTATACCAATTCACAGTTCCACTAACAGTTTGTTAACATATCCTGGAAGGGAATTAAGAAGATTGAATACTAGAGCCAGAAAGAACCTTAAAACTAGTACGTTACAACAGACTATAGAATGTCAACATTCAAAGGCACCTTAGAATGTAAAATGTTGTTAGGAAATGGAAGGGATAGAGGGTAGAAGAGATAGAGTAATAAATTACATTTTAACAAAAGCAGGTCAGGGAGAGGGGATGAGAATGGCCTAAAATATTAGAACACAGAGTATCAGGGTAGGAAGCCAGCCTCAACCCAGGAGGTCAGAACTCAAGTATGAGAGTTGGGTGGCAATTTAGAATGTCAATCCAGAAGGGACCTTGGAACAGAAAATGAACACAGGACATAATCTATTCAAACAGGAAGGGACCTTGTAGGTTATACAGAAACGGACACAGAAAAAGACAGAATCTTGGTGTAAAGTATACTACATATCATCTTGTTCTATGCCTCATGTTAATTTTTCCTGTCTCCAATGAGATCCTAAAGCCCAAAGTCACTGAAAGCAATTCAGAAATGTGTGATGGGCAGTAGGAGTTAAATCTAGTGGTCACACTTCCACTGGATTCCTGAAGTAGCCATTCTGCCATCCATTGGAATGACTTTGAGGAAGTCACTTCCCCTCATCTTTAAAATGGGGGTGGAAAGGGGAGGGATGGCAATGTTGACACAGAAAGCCTTTTTTTAGCTCTCAAATGACCCTCAGATGATCTGAGTGACTCTCAGTGTCCCAACTTTTAGCAAAGGAGAAAGACAAGCCTGAGGGAACATGGGCTATCTCGCCTTTATGCTTGTTTGCTTTCCAGTCCATTTTTATAGAGCTCTTTTCACTAAACATCTGAGCCTCTGTTTAATCTCAGAGACCATCTCTGCCTCATTATCTGGCCCTGGATATTGAAGGGGGCGTGGGATGCTGCTGGGCCTAGAAGCACATGGGAGATTCCTGGTTTCCAAAGGGAGGGCCAGGGTCTCTGTTCTCTGTCACAGTCACATCCCAAGTCTTCTGGATTTCATCAGTCCCAGTTTCCCTACAAACCTGCATGTCATTACTGCCTCAGACCACAGCTCCCTCAGCAGCCCAGGGAGCACTGATGAGAATAAAGGATGGAGCCCCTGGCAATGGATTTATAACTAGAACAGTCTAAAGGTGTGGGATGCACAGAGTAAAAGCCGCGGAAGGAGGAATCACCCAGGTGATGAAAGAAAGAAAGGAGAAAAGAAAGCCATGTTGTGTCAGAGATTTGTTTATTGAGTCCAGACTCAAGATTCCCTCAAGGTAAGGAAATCCCCCTGTGGGATCCAATAAGTAGCTGAGTCAGGATTTGAACCAGTATCTTGTCGGCTACAAGGAACTCATTCTAATTCTAATGCTATGTACCTAACTCCTAGAAACTAGCATAGACCATTGAATCCAGTAAACATTTTCATTAAATGGTGAATGAGTTACTTAGTTCTGGGTTTCAGCCCTTCATTAGTCACTCCCTCACTGTGAAACCTTGGTAAAGCCACATTAGGATTTTAGAAAGAACACCAGGCTTCAGTCACTCAAACAAAAGAAACTTATTAAGTGTTTAGAGTGTGCCTAGCACTCTGCTAAAGGATGGGAAAACAGAAAACCCAATCAACCAATCAAAAAACCAATCCCAGCCAGGAAGCCTACCTTCTACTGAAAGAAATATGCTAAAGTCTCAGCTCCTCTAGTTCCTAATTGTATGGCCTTGGCCAAGTCCTTTACCTCTGGAGTTTCAGTTTTCTTATCTGAGGTTATCAGATTGGGTGTCCTATTAGATTCCTTCCTAGTTTTAAATTCCTATTAGCTATACTTCTGTGCCTTGGTTTATCCATATGTAAAATGAGAATACTTGTCTTATCAAGTGAAGATCTGATGAAATGAAGTCAAACTGAAGAGTGTAAATCTTTGAAGGGGATCATGCAGGTATTTCGTTGCTGATTGTTACAACAGAAAGAACAATCATCCATTTCTTATATGCCTCCAAAGATGATCCTCAGTTTATCACCCCACCATAGCACCCTTTCTCATCTGCTCTGGACTGACATTTCTATCAGTGCAAACATTTGTTAGTATGCCCACTTACCACATACTGTACATGGTCCATATCTTAGTAGTAGAAATATTGTCATCTAGGTGGTACATTGTATAGTGTACCAGGCCCATAGTCTAGCCTCAGACACTTACTAGTTGTGTGAATTTGGGTAAGACACTTAAACTTATTTGCCTTAGTTCCTCATCTGTAAAATGAGCTGGAGAATGAGATGACAAATTACTCCAGTATCTTTGTTAAGAAAACCCTAAATGGGGTCAGAAAGAGTTGGGTATGACTGAAACACAACAATAGAAATAGAAGTATAGGGTTCCTAAGCTTTACCCCAGAAGAGAAAAACTCTCATCATCCATTGGCAAGAAGGAATACTCTGGATGTGGATTGCTTACTCCATTGCTAGATGAGAGGATACGTTGGTTGGCTTTGCTTAACTTTTTCCCCCTCCTTTGTGCAAAGGTATGGCTTGGGACTTGGAAAAAGGAGAATATTAGTCAATAAGTCAATATTTATTAAGTGCTTACTACGTGTCAGGCACTAGGGATGAGCTCTGGTAATAAAAAAAAAAGGGGGGGGGTGCTAAAGGCAGTCCCTGCCTTCAAAGAGCTCACAATCTAATGGAGTATATTTATAAGTGGCCATGATATAGAAACAGAATGACATCACTAGAACTATTAAAAGAAAAAGAAAGACTTTTAGAGTCTAGAAAGATATGGTATCAGGACCTACATCTATCTAATTTTGTTGTTTTACTCTGAGAGCTTGTCATTTCTGCAATGAATTGATATAGTGGGAAAACGGGGTACGGGTTGGGGTTCTTAGGAATTCCTCTTTAAAGAATTACACCCTCTTGCACACAAAACTTAGTTAGAACAAGGTGATAGTTTATTGAGGAACAAGGGAAGGGAAGGGTGGGGGGAGGGAAACCATGAAAGAAATCCTTAGACTTTTCATGGGGAGATTTGGCATAAAGCACATGGCTCAGAGGTACCAAATCTCCTCGAACAGGAGACCGGAAGGTACTTTTATAGATGACTGATGGGGGTGGACCATCTGCCCGTGAAAAGTTCCTTTAGTGAGAGAGGACCATCCCCCACTGGTGGTAGCTGGGGGAATTGGGTGAGCAGTGGAGGACCATCCCCCACTGGTAGTGACTAAAGGAATTGGGTGAGGGGTGGCTATGGATCCCTCCTCAGAACACAAAGGCCGAAGCCACACCCAAACTTATCTCCCCAGGATAAGGGAGACCAGAATGAAGGGTAGGAATCCCAAGCTAGTTCAGTCCGATTTGGTTTCTCTAGGTGTTATCTGTCCTCTGGTTTAGTTTCTCAAGGAGAAGATTCCTCAGTGTGCCCCAGAGAAATTCTGGGGTGCTCTGCACCCCATGACAGAATCATGGGTAAATAAGTCATTGTGACCCTGAAGAACTATGGGAAATTGTCTTTCTCATTGGAAATGTTGCTGTTTCAAGGAAAAACAATGGAGAGCTTAATCTTCCATAACCACATCCTGTTAATATATTGCTTGTCCTTGAAATGTCCCAAATGAACCCAACTCTGCACTAGCCTCATTTGTCTCCCCTATTTCTACTGTCCTCATTTGTCTTCCAATATTTTGCCATCATCATTTACCCTTTTGTCTCCCCAAACCAGGATGAAAGACAATACGAGTGCTCCTAACTCAATTTGGAGAAAACTTGGCTATGACAAGCATTAGCTTATGGTTTAAGTCTTTCTTCGCAGCTTCCAAATCAAGACATTCCTTGACTTAAAAAGAAAAGGCAGAAAATGGAGTTGATTTTTCTGCAGGGAGAATGGTGATCCAAGGTTCCATTTGTCCTGTGCCCTGGGCAGGCCACATTTGGAAAATTGTTCAGTTTAAGGGAGCATATTTGAGAAGGGACAAGAAAACAGGGCAGTATATACAACAGAAGGGGAGCAGCATAGTGGAGTCCTTGAGATGCTACCATAAAAGGCATGGAAGCAATTGTGGATGTTCAGTCTCGAGAAGAAAAGCTTAGGTGGGAGGGACATGGACTCTGTCTTCAAGCATTAAAGGATGTCAAATGAAAACAATCAGGCTGAATTCTACTTGGTCCCAGGGAGTGGAACCAAGAGTAGGGATGGAAACAGCCAAGAGGCAGCTTTAGCTCCAAATTCTGGAGGGCTTTGATATGCTCCTTAATTGTTCATTGTTAAGAAGAACTTTTTCTCAGTTAGAGCTGCCCAGGAATGGAAAGGGTGGCTTCCAGGGTTAGTGAAGGGAAGCCAACAGCAAAGGTTTGGTTTAGCTGTGACATGGGGGAGAGAGATAATTAAGGCATTCATTGAGGAGCTTGAATGACTGCTGATATTACACACACTACAAATATACACACATATACACACATACATACACACACATACATACATGCACATATACATTTTGCTGATATTATATACAGGCTGTCCCAAAAGTCCTAGTGCAGCTTTAAGCTATGAAAGCTTAAATTGAGCTATTAAAAGAGCTTTAAGCTATTAAAGTTAAAGTTGCACTAGGATTGTCTGGACATTCTGCATAACACTTTCCTGTTCTTCACTCCCTCCTTACCAGTCACCCTACAAAGTAGGAAGTGTAGAGATTCTTATGCCCATTTCATAGATGTGGAAATAAGTTCTTTGAGCCTCATGGTTTACCTAAAGCCATACTATAATTAGTGTTTGATCTGAGATTCCAAGCTACATCTTTCTAACTCCAAAAATAGTGTTCTTTCCATTACCCTGACAGAAGTTCAGGTGGTCTTCTTGAAGATGAAAGATAAGTGCCAGATGTCACTTATTTCCCTGAATACCTTGAACAAATCACTCCATCTCTCCATAAAATGAGGGTTCTTGGACTAGGGGCTCCTGAGTTCCCTTGCAACCATAAATCTCTGACCTTATATTCAGAGTAATTGTATAAGATTGGAAGATGCTGTTAACCTTGTTTTCATAGTTGAAGGTATCATGATAATAATAATAACAGATATAATGACATGCATCATTTTGAAAGAGACCGTGAGGTGGCTCACTGGACCTGGAGTCAGAAAGACCTGAGTTCAAATCCAGCCTCAGACACTTACTAGCTGTGTGACTCTGGGCAAGTCACTTTCTATTTGCCTTAATCCACTGGAGAAGGAAATGACAAACTACTCCAGTATCTTTGCCAAGAAAACCCCATGAATGCTATGGCCCATAAGGTCATGAAGAATTAGACACAATTGAACAACAACAAAGCATTTTGAAAGAGTACTGGATTTGGAATCAGAGGATCTGGGTTCAAAACTTGGGTCTGTCTGTCATCTGCTACTTATGTCACTTTGGGCAAGTTATTTAGTAACAAAAGTAATAGCTATTACTAATCGCTCACTTTAAGAGTTGAAAAATATTTTCTGTTATCTCATTTGATCCAACCCAACAAAGGTAGGCATTATGGACTGAGGCTGAAAGTAGTTAGCTGTCTTGACCAAGGTCAGAGAACTACTAAGTATGTAAGTCAGGATTTGAATTCATGTTTTCTTTTGTTTGTTTTTAGTGAGGCAATTGTGGTTAAGTGACTTGCCCAAGGTCACACAGCTAGTAAGTGTCAAGTGCCTAAGGCTGGATTTGAACTCAGGTACTCCTGACTCCAGGGCCGGGTTCTCTATCCACTGCACCACCTAGCTGCCCCTGAATTCAGGTTTTCCATTTAACCTCTATAGGCTTCAGTTTCCTCAAGCATAAAATGGAAAGAGGTTGAACTATCTGACTTCAAAGTTCCCTTCTAGCTCTAAATCTCCGGATCTATTACATTTTAAGGTTTGTCAAGTTCTTTTCTTACAATGTCTGTGTGAGCTAGGACGTTTATTAACTGCTTGGTTTGCTGTAATGTTAATTTCATCCATCACAGAATCAAAGACTCTCGGAGTTAGAAAGAACTTCAGAGAACATCTAGACAGATTCTTTCTTGGCCAGGAATCTCTCCTATAACATCCTTGGCCAATGGCCATCCTGCATGGACTTGAAGACCTTCACAGAAGTATAATCCATGACTCTGTATAGTATCCCTTCAATGATAGCTATGGCTTACCTTATCTTGAGCATTTCATATTAATTTCTACCTTTAACTTATCTGGTGACTTAGTAATTGTGCTTTGTTAGAGTTATGATACCAAGAAGATAGGAAGATTGAAATAGGACTCTGTCACGTAAAAAAGTGTACCTTTTTATGTCATGAAAAGAGAATTAACCTGTTCCAAGGTCTTACATTTAATACTTGTGTGACTTTTGGCAAGTGGCAACCTCTTTGAGATTTCTGAATGATGTAGTACAGTAGAAAGATCACAAGGTTTGGAATCAGGAGAGATTTAGATAACAGCTCCTGAAATTAATTTTTCTGGGGAGGGCAAATGGTTTCATTTCTCTAAGCTTTGGTTTTCTCTTCTGTAAAATGGGGAGAGGCACGGATGATAAAAGGCCAAGTTGTATGAAGAACCTGGTGGCACATCTCAGGGATCTGTGCCTTGCCATGTGTGGTTTATGCCATCATTGAATTGGTGAAGACAGCAATGCCATCCTTATCAAGTGGGCAGATGGCACCAAACTGCTAAATATGGCCAATGCTCTAGATGCAAAGGTAGTCTTCCAAAAGGTCTCGTCAACATGAACCATTTGGCCTAATCTCATAGATGACTTGCAATAAGAGCAAATGGAACATCCAACCATTTGGTTCCCAAAATCAACTTCCTAAAGACAGTATTAGAGTGCTGTATTATTTTGGACAGAATTTTTAGTGGACTACAAGCTCAACACAAATGAACAGTGGGTTATGATGGCTGAGAAAGCTAAGACAGTCTTAGGCAATATTACAAGAGACAGAGAGTCCAGAAATAAGGAGGTGGTAATCCCATTCTACTCTTCTCTCATCAGACTACATCTGGATTTGGGTGTTCAGTTCTGGGGACTACATTTTAGGGAGGAAACTGAATACTTTGGAAATATCCAAGGGAGTGCATCAAGTTGATAAAGACTCTAGAGAGCATTACATAGGAGGAGAAGCTGAAGGAATGCTTTTGCCTGGAGAAGTAGAGATTTGGTGAGGATATGATGGATGCTTTTGATTATTTCTAGGACTGGAATATCAAAATAGGCGTAGCCCTGTTCAGCTTGACCCAGAAAGAGTAATAGGTAGCAGTTTTGAAGGGACAAGTTTAGGCTAGATTGGCAGACAAACTTCCTAACAAGATTTAGAGGTGAAATAGAACTTAGAGACCACCAACTCCAACCCCCTCATTTTACAGAAGAAACTGAAATACAATGAGGTTTAAATGACTTGCCCAGAGGCAACATTTTTCCCCTTTACATACTGCATGCCTGGAGAGCACCTCACACCAAGGAGGGACAAATGTTTATTTTATGTATGAATGTTTCCACATGTCTCTAAATCTTCGAAGCTTCATCTCCATCCTCCTCTACAACAATCGCATCTCTGTGTCACTTATTCACAACTTAGAGATTGTCAAACCCTATCATTTCTAACAACGAGTCTGTATTTAACTTAGTTGAATTGAAGGAATTTGTAGATAGGAGCCCTAACCAAGCTGTCATCATCATGCCTCATCACCCTCAAGCAAATGGTCAGGCTGAAAGATGAAGCAGACTACAAAGGATGCCCTTTAGCAGATTGTTGGTCACTGGCCAACAAGACTTGCCAAGTTTCTCATCACTCATCATGTCACTCTATCTAAAAGACTATAAACTCTATGACATACTTCTTCATACAAGCATCATCTCTTATCCATCTTTGTTTCCACTATGGTGCCTAGGACAGTGCTTTATTCTTAATATGTGGGGGATAAACATTGGTTGGATCAAATAAAATAAACAGTGAGTCTTGATGAAGTACTAATAAGATGATGTCTCAAGAACTGAAATTATGATCTCTATCCAGACTTATCTGAGTGTTTATAAGGCAAAGAAGTATGTATTCTGATGTTCTATCAGAACTTTCTTCCTTGTTCCCTTCCTTCCTCCTTCCTTTCCTTTCCCTCCTTTCTCCCTCCCTCCCTCAATTCCTTCTTTCTTTTTTGTTCCCTCATTTCTTCCCACTTTTTCTTCCCTCCTTCCTTCCATCCTTCCTTCCTTCCTTCCTTTTTCTCTCTTCTTTCTTTTCTTTCTTTCTTCTAACTCCCTTTTCTTTTTTCCTTTCTATTTTTCTTTCTTCTTTCCATCCTATTTTCTCAATTTCTCAATTTTTCTGTCCTAATTTTTATTTCTTCCCATAAGTGTTGTTGTTTTATAGAACTATGGAAAGAAGAGATCAGTTTCCATTACTACCATTAAGGTTATAGAAATTATCTGGCCAACAGCAAGAGTGCAAATAGGCCCCTGTGGTAGCATCATATTGATCACTTCTGAGAAGAGTCTTCTTAGGGTTATTTGACAATGGCAAAACCAGTTTAAAACATCTCCAGAACAATTTGACAAAGATTTTTCTGGTTTTATTGCCTATAAACTTCCCCAAACCACAAAGTAGAGGGAACAATAATTCTCCTTTGTTCATTGTTATAGATGAAATGGAAGTCATTTCTTTTTTAAATTGAATTTTATTGATATCTTTTGTTTTTATGTCATCTACATTTCCTAATGTTTTCTTCTACTCTTCCCCTAATGCTCCCTCCCAGAAAGGTATCCCTTGAAAAAAAAAATGAAAACAAAAGAAAACAAGAGTTCACCCAAACTAACCAATTCATGATTTTGGCAAAGAAAGGAAGGGGACTGCTTTTTCGAGTCTCTAATTTAGAGCTCAATTTAGTCATTATAATTTCACAGCAGTTTCTTTTCACATATCATTGTTGTCATTGTATTTATTGTTTTCTGGTTTTCATTACTCTAATATCACAGTAATATCCAATTACTTTCAAATACCACTTCTTTTTTAGCTATTCCCTACTCAACACATATTTATTGTGGTAGCGGGTCTCTGCTACTACAAAAAGTACTGCTATTAATATTCTGGCCTTTATCTGTCTATCTATCTATCATCTATCTTTCTATGTATCATCTATTCATCTATCTAGAGATACATCTACATATCTCTACACATCTATGTACAGATTTTGAAATCTCTATCTCAATATTTCTATCTTTTTCAATATCTATTGATCTATCCTTTTTAGCATTGAGCTCCTTGGGGCATATGCCATTAGTGTGGTTGATTGCAGCATCTATCTGCTTTGGGAACTGAAAGAGAAATTGAAGACAAACTTGATGTATCAAGGAAAAACAGCTCATAAAGCACTAACAATCAGATCTCTGTAGAGAACCACATCTAAGGGAAAATTCATGAGAAAATGACTTGCAATAATCTGGGGCTGTGAGATTATCCTTTTCCTAAATGAGCTAAATCTGATCCTACTCTCCTTGGGGATCTTATGTGTGCATGGGAGAGTTTGCCCCTGGATTAGGGGATGTTTGCTTAACAACTGCCCTCACCATAACTCCTTAGTAAATACACCCCTTTAAAAGCCAAATCTGGTTAGTTGATAATCAATGTTGATGGGAGCTCATGACTGACAATATTATACAGTGCCAATCTCTAAAAGTTAGCACTAGAACCATTCCTTCTGTGAACAATCAAACTGATTGGGAGTTGGGGAAGTAGCCCCAATGGACATACTAGATATAGACAAGGAAACTGAAGATTCAAGAGGTGGTGGCTTATATCACGCAACTAAAAATATCTGAGATAGTATTTTGGCAAATTCTGTTTTGGGGTTTTGTTTTTTGGGTTTTTTTGCAGGGCAATGAGGATTAAATTACTTGCCCAGGGGTCACACAGCTAGTAAGCATCAAGTGTCTGAGGCCAGATTTGAACTCAGATCCTCCTGAATCCAGGGCCAGTGCTCTGTCTACTGCATCAACTAGCTGCCCCTTGAGACAGTATTTTGAATCCAGGTCTAACCTGACTCCAATTCCAACATTCTTTCAACTATATTATGTTGACTCTGCAAATAAATGCTACAGAAATTGAGAAATAGGACCTTGGAATCAATGCAAAATGGAGTACTCTGAGAACATTCATGAGAAAAGTGGATCTGAAATGGAATCCTAAAGGATGGATAAGATTTGAAGGTATAGAATGGGGAAAGGATGAGAATGGCATGGTCAAAAGTGAAAACATAGGAACACAGAAAATGTGCCTGGGAAGCAGTATGGCTTCTCAGGTGACTTCTCAGGAACAGTAGTAGGATATAATCATCACAAGTTTTCATAAAGCACCTCAAACTTTACAAAATATTTTACCTACGTGACCTCTTTGATTTTCATAGCAACCCTGTGAGGGAGGAACTGCAGGTATTAATATTGAAAGGTCAGAACAGGGTAAGGGAAGAATAATGGATTTGGAAGCTAATGAACTGAGTTCAAATCCCAGTTGTATGATTTTACTGTCTGTATGCTCCTAGAAAAATAATTTCTCCTGTTTGGGCCTCAGTTTCTTCAGCCTCATGAAGGATTTACCTTAGAGGTATCTTGCAGTCCTAAATCTATGATTCCCATTCTACAAATATTCAAACTATGGCTCACATGGTCACATGTCGAGTAATTGTGAGATGTAGAATTTGAATGTAATCTGTCTAAATCCAAATCCTCACTGCTCCATCTGTAAAATCACACTTCCTCACAAGACTGGGTTTCAAAGGGTTTGGGGGTGGGTAGGACAAGTTTTAATATCAAGAGGAACTAGAACTTCATCTTTTAGGCAATAGGGACCGACAGAAAATTATATGACAATAGAATGACACGATTGAAGACATTTCTTTTGGGAAATTTTGTCTAAAAACAAGATGTAGGATACAATGAATAATAAAAAGGCCAGAGATATGCAAGAATTCTATCATGGTGATTGATTTTCCATTGCCGACTTTTCATCTTTGATCATGCCATCCTATCTGTCTAGCTGGAATGCCCTCCCTTCTTTTTATTCCTCAGTGCCTACCCGTCCTTTACTTGAGAGTGATAAAGGCCTTGAATAACTGGGAGAACAGATTTCTCATCATGGTCTTGCCAAGGTTTTGCTCTGTAGCCAGGATGACAATAACACCAATGCTTGAGGAAGAGAGATTCTCTTCACCTTAAGAAGATGAGATGCTGACACAGCAGTTGATTGGACCATTAATTAAAACCCCGTATTTCATAAACCTGGGCTAGGCTGAACGTCTGCCAACTTATAACCAATAGTGGACCCTGGCTTCATAACCATCCAATGTCTGGGGTCTTCTTCTTTACATGCCATATTTCTAACCCTCTTTTCTCAGGATATCCTTTGCTTGAGAAGCCCCACTGTGGACACTGGTATAATTCAACAAGTACTTACTAAGTACCAGGAACTAGAGGGATAAAGACAGAAAAATGAGACAGTCTACTGACTGCAAGAAACATGAAGACAGAAAACGTATTGTGAAATACATCCAGAGTGAATGAAAAGGAATTTTGGGTAAGTTGGGGGAGTGGGGGAGGGTAGGGGAAAAAGCACTAACTGCATGTATCAACAAAGTCTTCTTTAGAATACAGTCCTTAGGCTGATCCTTGGGATTCCAAGAGACAGAGGTAAGGAGGAGAGCATTCCAGCCATGGGGACCAACTTGTACAATGTCATTAAGGTAGGAGAATGGGGAATAGCAAGGCCAGGTGAACTGAAATGTAGATTGTGTGGTGCAATCATGCTAGACAGATTTGTGGGCTGGGGTGAGGGGGGGGGTGCGGAGCAGTAGCTTAGATTGTGAAGGTCTTTAAACCAGAGTGTTTATCCTCAGGGCAAGAGTGAGTAAATGGAAAGGATTTACTATCAGCAACAAGAAGTTTTTAGTAGGGTCTTCCTGGCCAGTTCCAGGTTGGAGGTAGCTTTCAGCTAAGTCTGGCTTAGCTACAAGATTGGATACCCTTCAACAATGACAACAATAGCTAACATTTTAAGGTTTGAAAGGCCCTTTACAAATTATCCTACCCTCTGGATAACCCTGTGAGGCAGGTATTCTTATTCTCCCCACTTTACAGATAAGGAGGTTAAGTGTTGAGAGGAGTCCAATAACTTGCCTGGGGGCTCACAACCAGCAAGTGTCTAAGGTAGGCTTCTTTCCTGGGTCTTCCTACCTCTAAGTTCAGGACATTATCCACTGTGCCACCTCACTGTAGAAACTGCTCTCATAGTGGAAGTGATAACACTACAGGAAGTAAGACCAGCAGATTTAAATCAGGTAAACTCCCAAAAAACTTCTGGGTAAGAACTCTTCTTGGTTGAGCAAAGAACCTCAGATTTGGAAAGGACCTCTGAGGTAACTTAATCCAGTTCAGGTGAGGAGAGACAGTGGGAGAAGGGATTCACTATTTGCCCAGGAGATTTTCTCTCTCTATATATGTGTGTGTGTGTGTGTGCATTATGTATATGTATATGTATATGTGTGTGTATGTGTATATACACATATATATACATATATATACACATATTTATATGTGTGTGTGTGTGTGTGTGTGTATACAATAAGATGTACATTTTTCCCTAAGAGCATGTCCCACTCTGGGATCATTCATATCATTAGAGAGTTTAACCCTTATTTTCTTCTTTTTGCTTCTTTGTTTTCACCCTCTGACATCAGTTTCAGATTTATCTCTTTGTGAATTTCCCCCACTGTTCCTAGGTCTAACCTTGGGGACTTGAGACAGCCATCTCAAACTCAATGACCATCACACCATCCTCTCTAATTTAAATCCAGGGCTCACCAGTTTAGCCTCTTCTGGAGTAAATCTGGGGATTTACTGCTTTAGGCCATCCTAAAATGATGCCCAAAACAGAACACAAAACTTGAGACTGCAGATTGTAGAATCATAAACCAAGAGGTGAAAAGGATGCCTGAGGTCATCTGATTTAAACATCCCAATTGTACCAATGAACAAACTGAGGCATGAGAGTTTCTATGGCTTCTCCAAGATGACAGTCATAGTACCGGCTTCTTAGATTCAGGGCAGGAAGGGACCTAGTTCAACCCCAACTCAGCCACATCCAATTTTGTAAATGAGTTAAATGAGATTCAGAGTGGTGAAATTACTTAGGGTCACAGATCTAGAGCTCAAAAGGACCTCAGAGGTCATGTAGTCTAACATCCACATTTTACAGATGAGGGAACTGAGGCCTTTGAGGTGAAGTAACCCATCAGCTCACATAGTAGTGACAGAAATGGGACATGGTCACAGCTTCTCTCCTTCTAAATCAAGTCCTCTTTGCACTATAGCCCATTGCCTGACCAGGGCAGAGTACAGTGGGATCACTACCTCCCTAGTCCTGAAAATTTTGAGAAACGTACACTCAGCTTGCATGGGGATGAAAAGGGCTAAATACTCTCATTTTTACCACCAAAAACTACCTTTTTTGTGCTTAAAACAGTCTATGTGGAAAAAAAGGAAAGGTTATTGGTTTGGGGATATAAGAATGGTTAAAATTAAATTCAATGTTCAAAGAGGGATACTTGATCCCTTATTACCTTTGCATGCCCCTTTTTCATTGTGACAGACTGCAAAGCGCTTTAAAAGCTGCCTAAATGTGATTTCCCTCTGGGGTAAGGGCAGCAAGCCAGGAGCTCTGTTAGTGGCCAAAGGCAGCAGGGCCAATCATTCTTCACATTTAGCGCCCTATGGGATTCCCAAGGCCCACGCCGAGCAGACACATGTCCCACTTGATTGTATCCATGTCATTTTGTGAGGGGAAAATGGTCTCCTTGCAGCTCATTACTCTCTGGAAGAAACTTCATGAGGGAGGCCAGTGAGAAAGATAAAAGTGAAGGGAAGGTAGGGAGGAAAAGGAAACCTCCCTGGTCAACACAAGCTGTGATGGACAGGATCCAGGCCACTTATGAAGAATAAATAACTTTGTTGTCTGTAAAAGACATGAGTAGATGGTGCAGTATGGCCAAGGCAGGAGCTGGGTTTCAGGATAAGGAAACAGCTGTTAAATCCATTGTTTAAATGCTGATGAATAACAGCTCCAAGTAGTCATGGCCTAGGGTACAGACATGCCATTGGGCAAAGAAAGAAGCCATAATATGAGAGAAATAGCTACAACGGTTGTAGGCTTAGTTTGTTCCAAAACGAACATTTTACCCAGAGTTTATGTTGAATAAAATGCATCAGCTGGCTTTGTTCATTCTGGGAGAAGCTAATGAGGAAGAGTACTTTAATTTCTCACCTACAAAAGAGGCAGTAATAAAATGGAAAGGGGCCAGGATTTGAAGTCAGAGGACCTGGGTTCAAATCCCATTTCTGAAGCTACTTGTGTCCAGGGGTAGGTCACATATTTTTTCTGGATCCCAGTTTCCTTATCTGTTAAAGAAGTGGGTTGAACTAGATGTCATCTGAGTTCCCTCTCAGCTCAAGATATAAGATCCCATGATGTCAAGTCTCTTCACCATTCAGAGCCTTAACTGAGTTAACTCATCTATTAAATTAGGAGACTGAACTCATGTCATCTAACATCCCTTCTAACTCTATGACTCTATCCTTCGATCCATGATTCTATGACTGAGGGCCAACAATTCCATGAATGTGACGGTGACCAACCAGACTTCTTGTAGAAGATATTTTCCCTTCAAGTGGAATTGGACTGACTAGATTAGTGCGAAGGACCTTTTCAACTCAGATTCTTGGATTCTACAACATTCACTGAGACAGTTTCAACATAGACAAAAACAAGAACGTTTTGAAATAAAAATGTCCTAATAATTATTTGCCATTCAGGAGGGATTACCAGAAGGTGTTACAGAGTATCCCGTGAAAGACTAAGGGAAAAGATTTGTACACAGGAAAGAGGACTGAATTTGAAGTCACATTAACTAATTCGAATTCTGACTTTACCACTTACTATCTGTGTGAATTTAGGCAAGTCATTTAGATTTCTGAGCCTGTTTCCTCACCTGTAAAATGAGAAGTGTAGGCCAAAATCTGTGATTCTATGGCTTTAAACATTGGACCATTCCATTGTTCTGGGGTGGAACCCTTATTTAAATCAGGTGGATGAATTTGATGACCTTTCAGTGATATGGATTTAATTAGATAGAAATTTGCTTCAAAGTCTGTTTGCATGTCTTTATCAAATCCTACCTCTCTGTTCTTGTCTGTCTCTCTGTTTTTCATTCTCTATCTCTGTCTGTCTCTCTTCCTCTCTGTATCTCTGTATCTTTCTGTCTTTCTCTATGTGTCTGCCTCTATCTCTGTCTCTATCTTTCAGATGTCATGTATTTAAAGAGTGGTACCATAAGCAATTTAGGGGAGCATGGAATAAAATAAATAATTTACCTATCAGATCCATGGATAAGGGAAGAATTTATGACCAAACGAGAGGTAGTGATCATTGTAAGATAGAAAATTAATCATTTTGATTATATTAAATGAAAAGGTTTTGCACAAGCAAGACCAATGAAGCCAAGATTAGAATGAAAGCAGAAAGCTTGATGGGGAGTTTACAGTAAATCTCTCTGATAAAGGCCTTATTTATTATACATAGAGAGAACTGAGTCAAGTTTATAAGAATACAAGTCATTCCCCAATTGATAAATGCTCAAAGGATATGAACAGGCAGTTTTCAGACAAAAAAATCAAAGCTATCTGTAGTCATGTGAAAAAATGTTCCAAATCACTATAGATTAGAGAAATGTGAATTAAAACACCTCTGCAGTACCACCTCACACCTATCAGATTGGCTAATATGACAGAAGAGGGAAACAATAAGATTTGGAGGGGATGTGGAAAAATTAGGACACTAATGCACTTTTGGTGGGGTTGCAAACTGATCCAACCATTGTGAAAAGCAATTTGGAACTATGCCAAAAGGGCTGTAAAACTGTGCATACTCTTTGACCCAGAAATATCACTAGTAGGTCTGTATCTTAAAGAGATAAAAGGAAAAGGACATATTTATACAAAAATAATTCTAGAAGCTCTTTTTATAATGGTAAATAATTTGAAATTGAGGGGATGTCCATCACTTGGGAAATGGCTAAACAAGTTGTGGTATACAATTATGATGAAATACTATTTGTACGATAAGAAATGACAAGCAGGATGATTTCAGAAAAACCTAGAAAAACTTTCATGAACTGATACAATGTGAAGTGAGAAGAACCAGGAGAGATCACTCACAGTAACAGCAATATTGCAAGATGATGAATTATGTATGACTTAGATATTCTCAGCAATACAATGATCCAAAACAATCCTGAAGGATTTATGATGAAAAATGCTTTCCACCCCCAGGGAATGCAGCTCAATGCATACTTTTTTATTTATTTTTCTTTTTTGTTTGTATTTTCTTTTATAACATGGGTAATATGGAACTGTTTTGCATGATTGCACATGTATAATCTCTATCCAATTGTTTGCCTTCACAAGAAGGGAGGGAAAGAATTTGGAACTCAAAAATGTAAAAAACAAATGTTAAAATTGTTTTTACACATAATTGCAAAAATGAAATAGTTTAAAACATTTTTTTTAAATATCATGTCTTTTTGGTAAAGTTTCCCCCAGTCCAAGAATTTTAGAATTCCATAATAACTTGCCTTGCTTGATTTTAAGAAAGTTCTCTGTTAAGGGTATGAATAGATAAGAAGGATCAGTTATTTTTATATCTCTATGTCCTTACATAGGTAATCAGTCATCCTCGAGCATCTTTCCCTCTGCCTCTTGCTTCCTATGTATCTATGGCTCCTGCCATAAACGTGTACAGGTGAAACAGGCAGCAGTGGACTAGATAAGATTATGGAAGTGGCTTTCTCTTGTTAGCATAATTGGACTCTCTGGATTTCAAACTAGCCTGTCCCTTAAAAGGGGGCAGCACCTCTCCAATGGACCATGAGATCTGGCCTAGATCTTGGAATGGAATGTGTACAATATAGCCTCCAGCCCTCAGGGGAAGATGAGGAGCTGGGAGAAGGGGGAAGATAGTTTTGGTTGAACACATGACATGACTTGAAATGAAGTTGTAGAAGGATATGAGAAAGACACAGAGGGTACTTCTATTCTCTCTGGCAGTCAGCCAAGCCTTGGGGCTTCCCCACCTTCCCCTTACCCTTTTACCCACATAATAACATATTTCTAGATTAAACATTAGGCACAAGGATTCAGCCAACCAAAAGCTCATCCAGGGTACTCCTTGGTTGTGTGAATGCAGCTATGTTGCTTAGCATTAAAGCTGCTTCAACACTTTCGGGACTTGACAGATTGTCTTGGAGAGTTTACCATAGCTAAAAAAAATCACCTCATGGCCCACCTGATGATAACCCTCTCTGAAGTTAGGCAAATTTTGTCCCCTGGAAACAGGGTCTGCAGTCTGTTGGTTGTTGTTGTTCATACTTTGTTTTCAATGATATCATGGGGTGATGCCTTGACTTGTGGGTAAATTGAATTTAAGTGAGGCAGTGTTGTACAGAGTTGTCACCCTCACTCTCTCTTCTAGAGTCATCAAAGTCCAGTGGCAAGACAAAAATCAAGATGACTGGCAATGGCCTGGGATACAGTAGATGATCTTGGTATTTGTGATATATAGCCAAGCTCTAAGCACGCCACAGCTCCTACTTCAGCTGTCTTCCTGGCCATTGGAAGAAATTGTTTCCATCACTTAGACCATAATCAAAGCATTCCTACCTTGGTTGGACCTGTCAGGATTTGTGTTCCCCTAGCATAATCTTATAGAAATTAAGGTTACTTACTGTCATTATGGATCACCAGATCAGGATTTTGCTGAATTATTAAGGATATATGTATATCATCCTTATCCATATCCATATGTCTACATACACCCATGTATATATACATACAGAGACATATATGCATGTATACATACATACATGAATGTTGACTATTTTATATGTAATATATGTATGTGCATTTATGTATAGTTATACAAATGTCTATATAGTATATATAGTTATACAAATGTCTATACATACTTAATAAATATAGACACACAAAGCATCCCAAAAGTCTTAGTATAATTTTAAGCTTTCATGTATATATTCTCAATTTATTGATACTATTCTTGTTAGATTTACACATGAGCATCCACTTAGATATTTTCCTGGGAGTCTCTGTGCTTCCTAGTTCTTGTTAAATATTATTTTTCTTTCCACTTCTCTCTTTTGAATGACATGTCTGTTTTACTGAGTGAGATTCAGCCCACCACAATGTTCTATTAGACAAATGCTCAAGATGTCACAGCTGTTGGCCAAGTAGTGAAGTCAAATTGAATCCCAATTTCCTCCCTGGAACCAAGTTCACAACAAAATAATCCATAAGTTTATATTTAGGACGAATATGTCAAAAACAAGCAAGTCAGGGCATAGGGAGAAATATCTTTGAAACCACTATACTCCTGGAGCCATATAGCAGCAGGGTTCAAGGAAGTCTTCATGGATGAAGTGATTCATGGGTTGAGTCTGAAAGATGTCAATGGAGAGATAATGGTGATAAGGATGGTGAATACAAATTCATCACAGGACTAGGAAATGGAGTGGACAAAAGCATGAAGATGAGGAAGATGAAGTGAGATTAGGAAATAGGAAGGAGTTTGGTTTGGAGAAGACATTGGCTATGAAAAAGGGAGCATTGTAAGATAAGTCTGGAAAAATTGATATAGATCTTAGATGACTGGATGAAGAGTTTGAACCATGGAATTAAATCTTAATGACTAAGCATTACATTCAAAGCTTTGCATATAAAAATTAAGAATGTGTGAAACATAAGAAAATGGGGGGGCAATAGATCAAGGTTGAATTCAACAGAATGTGTAGAGTAAAATAATTATAAAATGAAAACTAGTTTTATTTGTGTATCTGGATCTCAGTTTGAGTGAACAATACAATAGTTTTATAGATTAGATTTGTCCAACAATATTAATTCAAAATAATGAAAGAAATAAAAACAGTAATCAATCGACAAGAAATTATTAAGTACCTAGCTATTATTTTTTCAGTCAATCAATAAACATTCTTTCAGTGCCTGCTTTGTGCTAGACACTATTCTAAGAGCTAAACATAACAATATATGAATAAAACAGCATCTCCCCTCAGGAGGCTGTGATGCTTAAAATCTATATTGTGTGATCACCTTAAATTAGAAGCTTTAGCACCAGTCCTTGGGCATTAAACATTTATTAAAGCATACAGATATTCACAAGGAGTTAAAAAAGTTAAGAAAAAGAAGTCATACCTAGCCTAGAGTTCCAGCCTGGTTGGATTCTTCCTCAAGTCCTCCTCCATGAGCCTGCTTTAATCAGGAACTCTCCAGCAAGCTGATTGTGGAAGCTTTTTATAGGTCTGGAACAGAGGCAGTCCTTACATACTCCTTCAAGCTGATTGGTTGGTGTCATCCAAATCCATTGGTTTTGAAGGTGTTCTCAAGTTGAGTTCACAGTCCAGTTTCTGAGAAGAATACCTTCTTAAGGGCTAGCCAGGTGTGATTACAATCCAGTTAACTTGAAGTAGGCTAATCAGCAGTCAATCACTCTCACTTGATTCAATCAGTCTAGATTAATCTCCAGGTGGGTCTTTGAGTATCTGCTAAATCCCATTATTTCATCACAAGTCTTACATTCTATCTATGTGGGAAACAGCATGTATATGTATAAGTATATATAGAACATATACTAAATTGTCAAGATGAGGTTTGGAGGAGGACAGACAGTGTGGGTACTAACAGTTGGAGGGAGCAGAAGATACTTCATGCAGGAGGTATAATTTGATGTAATTATTGGAGGAAAACTGAAAATCTAAGCAGGCAAGTATTACAATGGATATGGCATTAGGTCTGGAGTTCGGAAGACCTGAGTTCACATATTTTACATTTACTAGCTGTATGACTTTGGGTGAGTCACTTAACCTGTTTGCCTTAGTTTCCTCAAATGTAAAATGGGGACAGTAATAACCCCTAATGCTCAGAGCTGTTGTAAGGATCAAATAAAAAATTTGTAGAGTACTTATGCACAGTACTTGGCACATAATAGGTACTTAATAAATTCTTGTTTCTTTTCTAAGCAGTGGAGAGGAGAATAATACAAGCATGGGGCAAAGACTATGCAAAGTCATGGAGATTGAATCTACATTGATATACCATCCTATAAGTCTACTTCCAATACAAATAAAGGTTAGGTTCAAGAAAATGCTGCTACAAATGTACACAATTTCTTTGCTAAAGAAGGATCCATTTTCAACACACCCTGAGAACTTCATTCACCAGATATGGAGCTGGGATAGGAAAGAAGTTTCAAAGTGTTTACAATTTTCAGTGGACCCTTTGAGTAATGAGGAAATTATCCATGCTATGTTGGAAAGAAAATAGATTATCAGCCTTTTTCTTTGCCCTCTGAAAAATCTAGGCATAAAATATAATCTAGGAGAATAGCAGCTGATGTTTCTAACAGAATTTTCTGCTCTTATTAAGCTAGAGCTAAGAAGCCAAAAGTTCAGCTCTTGGTGAGCTTGAATAGCCATTTGGTGCTGGGAGAACTTTTCCATTAATGATAATTATAACTGTTAGGCAATTTGTATAAACTAACAGCGTGAGGTGTACAGAACCAAAAGCTACCCAATGACTCTGACAATCCAAATTAACTCAGAAATGTCAATGGATTTGTAATCTCATAGGTGGAGACACTCCCTTCAGTAATTCAGATCATAGAATAACTGTGCCTTCCTGTCTTAGTCCCTTCTTATCCCTGTTACCCCAAGGTATATATGTTAAGTGACTTCTCCAGGGTCATACAACTGGTAAGTATCTGAAGCTGTATTTGAGTTCAAATATTCCTGGTTCCACATTCACTGTACCATCTAGCTTCCCAGTGGTAGAGCAGCTCACATTAGAGACAAGATTAGAACCCAGACCTTCTCATCTCTATGTCCAATGTTCTTTCCAATACATCCTGAGGCCTCCTTGTAATTCATATTATCATAATACTTTAAAGTTTATAGAGGCCATTCCTCATAAAATGTATGAGTTCCTGCAGTTAGATGGTTTAGTAGATAGAACACTTGGCCTGACATGAAAAAGATTTGATTTTTAAATCCAGTCCCAGATATTTCCTAGCTGGATAATTTACTTAACTTCTGTTTGTCTCAATTTCCCCAATTGAAAAATAGGGACAATAATAGAAACTACCTCCTAGAATCGTTCTGAGGATGAAATAAGACACAGTGTATAATGCTTAGCACAGGGCCCAGTGCATAGTAGAAGCTTCATAAAGGCTTATTCCATTCCCCCTTCCTTCCCCTACCTTAGGACCATAATTTGAGTATGGATAATGGGAGTTCTGTTACTGACATACCATTGATAAACTTGAATTATATTAAGATCCACTGAATACTAGATGAAGTTAACTAGGATACAACTCCTATGTCAGCTGATTTGTATAGCTGAAAAGAAAAATCACTAAAAACATGAGCTAGGGCTGAGAGAAGGAAAGGGATTTATCCAAATTTGTATCAACAGGATTCCTAAAGCCATAGATCTTCATCTTCCTGATGACGAAAATGGATGGAGATAAATAAGTATCTTTTTGCCCAGTGACAATGCAGTAGTAAATACATAAAGCTAGATATGGGCTGATACAGGAGTTGAGCCCAACCCCACAGTCACCCTGACACAGATCCAGTCCCAGGAAGGCCTCACCAGAGAAGCAGACCCCCAGAGCCTCTGAATCAGCTGAAGCACCAGTGTTGTCTGGAACTAAGCTCACAGTATGGTGAGTGGGCTGAGCCCTGGGCAGGGGGAGACTGCAGGGGTCTATGCTGGTGCTAAGGCAGAACTTGGATTTTACACCCCTACTGAGAACCATGTGGTAGGCTCCAGTAGCAGTGGCCCAGGTGGGGGAGGGGGGGCACAGGCTCCTTGGAGCTGACAACCACAACACACAAAGCTGGTTGATTAGCAAGTTGGTCTGGGGTCATCTAGGACCAGGAAACAGGCTGGGCAAGAGAAGAACCTGACTCTCCTTAAATCATACCACCTAGGACTTCTTAAGCTTGGGATACTGCAGGAAGATATCAACATCAGGGCCCCTATATCTAAAGCTTCCAAGAAAAATACAAATTGGTCTCAGGCCATAGAGGTACTCAAAAAGGACTTTGAAGATAAAGTTAGAGAGGTAGAGGAAAAAATGGAAAGATAAATGAGGGTGATGCAGGAAATACATGAGAAAAAAGTCAACAGCTTGAAAAGTCAAATTGGCCAAATGGAAAAGGAGGCACAAAAGCTCTCTGATGAAAATAATTGCCTAAGAATTAGGATTGAACAAATGGAAGCCAGTGACTTTATGAGAAACCAAGACACAATAAATCAAATCCAAATGAATAAAAAAATAGAGGGCAATGTGAAATGTCTTCTGGGAAAAACTGCCGACCTGGAAAATAGGTCCAGGAGAGATAATTTGAAAATTATTGGTCTAACTGAAAACCATGATCAAGGAAAGAGCTTAGACACCATCTTCCAAGATATTCTCAGGGAAAATTGCCCTGAAATTCTAGAAGAAGAAGATAAAATAGAAATTGAAAGAATCCACCGATCACCTCCAGAAAGAGATCCCAAAAGGAAAACTCCTAGGAATATTATAGCCAAATTCCAGAGCTCTCAGGTCAAGGAGAAAATATTGCAAGCTGCCAAAAAGAAAGAATTCAAGTACTGTAGAGCCCCAGTCAGGATAGCACGAGATCTAGCAGCTTCTACATTAAAGGACCAAAGGGCATGGAATATGATATTCCAAAGGGCAAAGGAAATGGGATTACAACCAAGAATCACCTACCCAGAAAAACTCAGCATTATCTTTCAGCAGAAAAAATGGGACTTTAATGAAAAAGAAGACTTTCAGAAATTTGTGATGAAAAGACCCGTACTGAATGGCAAATTTGACAAGACCCTAGAGAACCATAAAAAAAAAATGGAGCTGGGGGACATACCTGGGGTTATTCAGTGGGCGACTGTCTTGCGTCTGAGGCCAGGTTTTGGCTGGGATCCCCCTGGTTCCAAGGGTGATGATTTGTCCACTGTGTCACTTAGCTAGATGATAACACCTTTAGGGTTAAATTGAGAGGTGAAGGGAATTCACTGGGGGAGGGGGAAGGGCAGAAGTGAAATCCTACATGCAAGTAACAGGAAAAGGCTTATGGAGTGGGGGAAGAGATGGGAGAGGAGCAGGGCAGTAAATGAATTTTACACTCATCAGAAAAGGCTCAAAGATCTTAAACTCATTAGAGCTGCCTCAAGGAGGGACTAACAGACACACCCAACTGGGTGGAGTAATCTATTTAATCTGGGCAGTAAATGAGCCTAACACTCATCAAAATTGACTCAAAGACCTCAATCTCATTAGAATTGGCTCAAGGAGGGAATAGTGTACATCTCTCTAACTCTGCAGGAAAATAGGAGGAGAAGGGGATAAAGAGAGGGGCAAAAGAAGGAAGGGCAGATTTGGGGAGGGGACAGATAGAAGTAAATCCCTTTTGAAGAGTGATAGGATGAAAGAAGATGGATAATAGAATAAATATCATGGGGAAGGAAATAGGATGGAAGGGAAACAGTTAACAATAGTAATCATGAAAAAGAGAAAAGGGGGAAAAATTGTACAAAAAATATTTATAGCAACTCTTGGTAGAGGCTAAGAATTGAGAATCAAGGGAATGTCCATCAATTGAGTAATGATGGAAAAAGCTGTGTTATATGATTGTAGTGGAATGGTCTTGTGTTACAGGAAATGACAAACAGGATGATCCCAGAAAAACCTTGAAAGACTAATGAACATCGATGTATAGTGAATTGAGCAGAGCTGGGAGGACATTGTGAGTGGTGACAGCAGTATTGTTCAATGAGCAATTGTGAATGACTTAACTACTCTCAGCAGTGCAATGATCCAAGATAATCCCAAGGAATTAATGAGGAATCTTACTATGCACCCCTATAGAAAGAACTGATAAAAAGAACACTTGTGGATTGTACATACATATAACCTGATTGTGATCTTGTGGAGGGGGGAGGAAAGGGAGGGAGGGAGGGAGGGAGGGAGGGAGAAAAATTTGGAACTCTAAATCTTATGAAAATGAATGTTGAAAACTACCCTTACATGTAAATGGAAAATAAAATAAATGTTTGTTGCTGGAAAAAAAAAAAAAAGCTAGATGTGATTTTTGATCCTCCTAACTTGAGGGAGGGAGGGAGAGAGAGAGAGACAGAGAGAGACAGAGAGAGAGGGGGGGGAAGAAGAAGAAGAAGAAGAAGAAGAAGAAGAAGAAGAAGAAGAAGAAGAAGAAGAAGAAGAAGAAGAAGAAGAAGAAGAAGAAGAAGACAAGAGAAGACAAGAGAAGAGAGGGGAAGGAAGGAAAGAAAGAAAGAAAGAAGGAGGGAAGGAAGAAGAAAAAGAGTCACTAAAACCTTTGGAACTAAACAGCATACACAGAGAAGTTCAGAAGGAAGTACTGATAAACAGGATACGTTTGAAAGTAACAGATCAAATTTATTATAAACATTATTGTTGTTAATAATAAATTATTATTTTGTTGATAAATTATTTTATTGTTATTAATAATAACTATCATTTATATAGTACCTTCTATGTGTCAGGCACTATGTTAAGCACTTTGATTAAAAGTAATAGGTATGGGGCAGCTAGGTGGCACAGTGGATAAAGCACAAGCCCTGGATTCAGGAGTACCTGAGTTCAAATCCAGCCTCAGACACTTGATACTTACTAGCTGTGTGACTCTGGGCAAGTCACTTAACCCCCATTGCCCTGCAAAAAAAAAAAAGACAAATTAATAGGTATGGTAGAAGGAATTATTGTTAATATTCAGACTTCTTTTATATTCCATTTAGTGTATGGAATGTTTGTTTTTATGGCTTTTGTCAAGTTCAGAAAAAATATTTAATAAAATAGGACTCATGAAAACTTAAATGTCTCTAGCATTTCTATTCTAAGGAGAGATGAAAAAGAGAAGAAGAAATTCATCTACTGTGTCTCTTCAACTTAAGCACCTTCAATCTTCTTTGGAAAGGGCATTGTTATTTTTTCTTCATTTTTAAGAGGACCAATGACATCACATCTTGATGCTTTGACTAATAGGTAAATTGGATTTAAGTAAGGCAGAGGTGCATAGAGTTAGTTGTCAGACTCACTCTCTTTTCTGAAGTCACTGAAGTTCAGTGGCAAGACAAAAGTCAAGATGACTGGCGATGGCCCAGGCTGCATCTTCAACATCTGACCAAGATCTGAGCACCCCACAGTGCTTGCTTCAGTTGCTTTCATAGGCATTAGAACAAATTGTTCTCATCTGCCCGTTATATCTGGGGAAGTCTTCACATACCTGGGGTACACACTCCTCTAACTCACCAATGGGTTTGTGGCCTGTCACCTTCAACTTTGGCCTGAGATGGTTTACCAGAGTCTGGCTGCTGCACATGTTATAGCTTCTTTGAGACACACAGGATAGTTAAGTACCAAGTAAACACCAAAAATGGATGAGAAGCCCTAAAAATAGCTAGACAAGCCCTCACACCATAGGAGCTAGTCCCCCTTGGATACACACACACCCCTGGAAAAGGCATCAAACTCTAGTAGAAGGAACCCTGAATACTCCAGAAAACCTGGGACCTGCTTCACTCTCTGCCCTTTATTCACTCTCTGACCTTTACCAAGACACTTAATTTTTCTGAGCCTAGGTTGATAAAGTCTCCCCTGTCTCCCTCATAGAGTTAATAAGATCAAATAATAATATGAACGTGAGGTAATATGTAACCTTTAAAGTATTATAAAGATATAAAGCACTTTACTAGCTGTGTGACCCTGGGCAAGTCACTTAACCCCAATTGCCTCACTAAAAAAAAAAAAAAGATATAAAGCACTGTTGTTACTAAGAATTTTAATGACCTTTTAAAAGTATACCTTGAAGTTCCAACTATTAATCAATCAACCCAACAATTAACAAACATTTATTAAGTACTCACTATATACCAGGAAATGTATTTGTCATTAGGTATTCAAACACAGCACTGCAATGTCAGTAAGTCTGATGACCCCTCTTTGTCATGTTCCCCAAGTTCAAAGGAAATCTCTCTCTCTCCCCCCCCAAAAAAAAAATTAGGTAGACTCTGCACAGCTGTGAGCAAGCCAAGTCCATTCTGTTTCATTCCATAAATGTTTATTAGATGCTGAAGATACATAGAAAACAGTAAACATCTAATTTGCCAGTGGTAGAATCTTCTAATTGCATATAGAAAGGGTCTCGGGGACTAGAATCACGATTGTAGATAGAAAGGATGGTTGAAGTCTGGTCAGAAAGTACAGTGTTGGATATAAGAGCCAGAGATTCAGCAGAGATAGTAGGATTGTTGGCTGGGTCTAGAACCCTGGATTCAGTAGACAGTAATCAAAGCCAGTTGAAAAATGGAGCCTGAGCACAAGCCAAGGGTATGAGGAAAGCTGTGGGAGATCAAGTAAGCTGGGAAGAGGACTTCTTGCTGATCAGTAGTTTGCCCTGCAATGCAGATAGGACTTTTTACTGCCTATTTGAATTATTTGTCCAAAGGGAATCATCACATCTCAGATGTGGGAGTCATCCCTGCTTCCTGGTCCAAACTCTACCTGATTAAGATGCCTCTTTGCAACATGCTTTTGTGTGAGGGGGAACTTAGCATCTCTTGAATCATTTCCATCCCCATTCTTTTTTATCTCTTGCTTCTTTACCTTTCTTCATAGTTTGCTCCATCTCCAATGCATTCTCTAGGGTTAAGGCACTGATAAAGAAGACTTTCAGGTATTCATGATGAAAAAACCTGAACTGAATAGAAAATTTGACTTTCAAATGGAAGACCCTAGAGAAGCATAAAAAGGTAAACTGGAAAAAGAAATCATGAGGGATGTTAAAAGGTTAAACTGTTTACATTCCTACATGGGAAGATGATACTTCTTACTCATAAGAACTTTCTCATGAGGTATTTGGGCAGCTGAAAGGAATATACTTAGACAGAGGGCACTGGTGTGAATTGCATATGAAGGGATGATATCTGTAAAACATTTATTTTTTTGTTTATCCTTTTTTGTGGGGCAGGCAGGGTGGGTTGACTTATGTCTGGGGCCAAATTTGAGTTCGGGGCCTCCCGGGTCCAGGGCTGATTCTTTGTCCACTGTGTTACCTAGCTGCCTCATGATGACATCTTTACAATAAAGTTATGGGGTAAGAGGAATGCACTAGAAGAAAGGGAAAGGGAGAGGTGGAATGGGGTAAAGTAGCTCACATAAAAGAAACAAGACAAAGCTTATGGACTTATGGAATGGAGTGGAAGATGGGGAAGGAGCGGGGGAGTGAGTGGGCCTTACTCTCATCAGAATTGGCATAAAGAGGAAATAGCATACACACTGAAGTGGGTATAGTAATATATCTTGCCTTGTGAGAAAGTGGGAGGGGAAGGGGATAAGGGAGGAAAGATGAAGCAAGGGAGGGCATTTGGGGGAGGGGGCATTAAAAAGCAAAACACTTTTGGGGGGGCAGGGCAATGAGGGTTAAGTGACTTGCCCAGGGTCACACAGCTAGTGTCAAGTGTCTGAGGCTGGATTTGAACTCAGGTCCTCCTGAATCCAAAGCCAGTGCTTTATCCACTGTGCCACCTAGCTGCCCAAAACACTTTAGAGGAGGGATAGGGTGAGAGAAAATAGAAAATTAAAAAAAAAAGTGATGGCAGTTTAATCTCCTTCTTATCTATCTTTAAAACGTCAATTTTTCTCTTGTGTTATTGGAATTGATAGCACTTCCAGAACTATATCAAATAATAGTGGGGGGATTGGACATCATTTACTCCTGCAATTATTGGGATCTTGTATATATTCTTTCAAAAATTCTATGTTTATTTGTTTTGAACATTTATTGATTGGAGGGTTGGTAAGCTAACTGAAAAGACATAATACTGCATTTATAGCAGAAGAAAGGGAGAAAAATCAAACCTTAAAAAGACTCATTATTAGAGACAAATGGAGGAAAACATAAACCTAACTTTCATATATTTAAATGTAAATGGATTAAATAATTCAATAAAAATTTAAGTGACAAGATTGGATAAAAAAAACAAAACCTCACAAAAAATAGATGAGGAATGCATGTCAGCCACCAGGATAGTCAAAATTATCCCAGTGACAAGTTCGTGGAAGTCACAGGGACACATGATATTTGTCCTGCTTGAGAGAATTTCTTCTCTCATCCTATAATAATAACTGCTATTTCTATGAGACTTTATTGTTTGCAATCCCCTTCCTCTCACAATGAGGAATTCTAGTAGCAAGTACAAATATTATAATGACTATTTTGCAAATGATAAAACTGAGGCAGCTATCAGATTATAGCTGCAAAGATTACAGTTCTCATTTTACAGATGATGAAACTGAGGTGCATAGACATTAGATGTCCATAGTCACATAGCTAGGGAGTGATGGAGCTGGAATTAGAATGCAGGTCTACTACTTTGAGGTGAAGTCTACCTGATCTCTTTGCTTTGCCTATATCACTCTAATGTCCTACCAGATGTCACTCTCATTTGGAGACTCCACCTGAACATGAAGCTATTTGATCTTGTTCAATGTTCCTTAGATAAGGAGAATGGAGAGAAGACCAAGATTAACTATCTTCTTATCCCTTGTCATTGCAACTCCCCTTGAAATGGCCTCCTGAGAATTACAGAGAGAAAAAAACAACAACAACAACATGTTATTCATAGAAAATAACTCACAGTAACTCACATTTCTATGTATTATAAACTGCTTTCTCATTATATAATTCTCTGAAGTTAGTATTATGGGCCTTTTTGACCCTATGTGACAATAAACTAAGGCTCAGAAAAGGGAAATGACTTGTTCAGGACAATACAGCTAGTATATGAGACAAGCTTTGAATCCAGGTATCTCAACTTCAGGTCCAGCACTCTATTCATTAGGCATCACTGTCCCTAGATGACATTTGGTACATTTCTGTCTTGTAGAAGGATGGGGATCTTTATCCAATTGCTTGAGTTGAATGTGACATATTATGAAAGAATCAACTTTTCCTACCTCATGACAAAGAATCGAAAGACTCCATCTCAAACTTTCCCCACCAGGCTTTTTGGGTCAAGATCAAAGGCCATAACATTTCAGTCCCAGATGTGAATTTCTCAGAACTGTTCTGAGGGAAAGAAAGTAGATGAAAATTAGAGGGCTATTTCAACATTCACTCTGAAGTTTTCTTTGGTAAGGATGAAATGAAATGGAAAACTTTGCAAAGCTTTGACTTTTTTTTCAAAGAGGAAGGAAAATATAGCTACTTTTTTCCCTATAGTCCATTATTAAGATTTGGGTTTCTGCATTTTAATTCCACATATGGCTTGTCCTCAACCAATTCAATTGAATTAGACAAATATAATAAGCACCTACTCTTTACCAAGCATTGTGCTAGGATACATGGACAAAATACAAATCCAAAATCAGTCTGGTATGGGGTCTAAGGCCTCGGTGCCACGTTGACTCTGTGGATGCAAACATATGATGATGCTGACCCTTCAAAAAGCAAAAGGAACCAAAACAAAATAAAACAAACAAAAAAGCAAAAGAGACACTGTCCATGGTTGGACTGTGCTAATATAACAAAAATTACAATGCTAACTATGTTAGTTCATAAATTTGGTTCAATACCAATCAAATAACTAAGAGGACACATTATATGTGTGTGTGTGTGTGTGTGTGTGTGTGTGTGTGTGTGCGTGCGCGCACGCGCGCGCATTTTTTTTTTTTTTGGTGAGGCAATTGGGGTTAAGTGATTTGCCCAGCCAGAGTCACACAACTAGTTGGTGTTGTGTCTGATGTCGGATTTGAACTCAGGTCCTCCTGACTCCAGGGGCAGTGCTCTATCCACTGCACCACCTAGCTGCCCCAAGGACACATTTTAGAAAAAAAGGGAGGGGAATAAGCATTTATATAATACCTACAATGTGCTAAATAATTTTACAAATAGTATCTCACCTGATCTTCACAACAACCATCTAAGGCAGATGGTGCTATTATCCCCACTTGACAGTTCAGGAAACTGAGACAAGCAAAGGTTAAGTGACTTGCTCACAATCATACAGCTAGTAAAAATCTGAGGACAGATTTTAATTTGGATTTTCTTAACTCCAAACCCAGCACTCTATCCACTGCACTAGCTAGATGCCCAAATGATGATGATTAATTAATTAATTAACTAAATACCAAAAATTGGAGTAATAACAAAGTTAATTTGGAGAGAAAAAGGTCTAGAATATACAAGAAAATCATGAGAAAAACTACAAATGAAGGGTGTTTAGTAGTAGTAGATATCATTCAGTTTGATTATCATTAAATCTAATTGATACTATTTAAAATAATAAAAAGTGGGTCAGTAGAATATATTAGATAAGCAAGAAATAGAAGCAATAAAAACAGTTGTTAGATTTTTCTGTAAACTCACTATTATCAATTACTAGGTAAAGAAATATAATTTTCATTAGAATGACCAGAAAAAATTATAAATCACTTTGGCAGATATTATGTATAGACCAATATGTTATATAATATACAACACTAAGATTTAAAGTTAGTATGTCCCTGACTAGGAAAAATTTCCCCATTAAAAAAAATGAAAAGAGATCAGAGGCCTCTCATGCCTAAAGTTAAGAGGGAAATACTTTGTTATATTTCTTTTTTTTTTTTTTTTGTGGGGCAATGGGGGTTAAGTGACTTGCCCAGGGTCACACAGCTAGTAAGTGTCAAGTGTCTGAGGCTGGATTTGAACTCAGGTACTCCTGAATCCAAGGCCGATGCTTTATCCACTGCACCATCTAGCTGCCCCAGGGAAATACTTTGTTAACAAAGGATAGAAAAATTATTCAAGGTAAAATAAATAATTTTGACTACTTACAATTTAAAAAAATTTCCATGGGAAAAAAATCAAAGAAAAAATAGAAGAGAAGGAAAATACTTACATCAAATACCAAAATCTCATAAAAAACAAACAAGGCAATGACACAAATACATAATGTTAAGAGTCATTCTCTATTAGTTAAGTGACCAAAGGACACAAATGGTTTTCCAAAAAAAAAATTGGAAACAATATATAACCCCACTAAATCATGTTCCAATTCAATAATTGTGAGTGGAATACAAATTAAAGTCATTCTGAGGTTGGACCTCACACCATACAAAAATTAGCAACGATGACAAAAGATGGAACAGTCAGTGTTGGCAAGTCTGTGGCAAAACAAGCACATAGATGCACTGTTGGTGGAGCTCTGGGCCAACTATTCTGTATTTCAATTTGGAATCATCCACAGGAAGCTTTTCCCAGCCCCTCTTAATTCTAATGCTTTCCCTCTGTTAAATATTTCCTGTTTTTCTTGTATGTAGATTGTGTATACATATTGTTTGTTTGTTGGTTCTCCCATTAGATAGTAAACTCTTTGAGAGCAGGGGCTGTCTTTTGCCTGTTTTGTATCCTCAAAGTTTGGCATAGTGCTTGGCACATAGAAGGTGCTTAATAAATGTTTGTTGACTGACTGCTATGCTGGCTTAGTAAATATCTCTAAGAGCTAATTAAATCTTAAATCTGGTCCATAGCTTGTTATCAAATAGTAATTATGTTGGGGGGGGGAGCATACCAGTGGGTTTCATGGGCTACCACACTATAAATGATGCCCCCCAACCCTTCAAGGCTATCTTGAAGACCTTAAGAGCTTGCAGTAGCCACACTCTGTGACCCTGAAGTCAGTACAAGTGGAAATCCAAGCATGTATTGCCTTAGTTATTGTTAATGTTGTTCATTAGTATTTAGTGGAATAGTCCACCATAGCTAAACTTGGAATCTTTTCAATTGTTCAACAAATCATTCGTTTATTATCTGTATGATGTTAAGCAGGTCACAAATTCTCTAAATGTCATCTTCCTTAAGGGAAGGAATAACAATAGTGCCTCTTTCCCAGGCTTGTTATGAGAAACAAATGAAAAACATGGATATTAAGTACCTTGTCAATCTTAAAGTGATAGATAGATATGAGTTCTAACTATTGATGTGGGCCTGTAGTTTCAGGGTACTGGTGAACTCTCCGTGAAGAAACTCCCTCCACCTGCTGCTACAGGCCTGAACCCACTCTGTAACTTAGAGACTCAGTCGGGACGCTGCCAAGAATGCTGAGAAGTTGTGTCCAGCTATGGGTCACAAGGCTAGCATGTGGCGGGGCGGGGCATAAACCCAGGGCCTCCTGTTTCAGAGATTGTTTTTCTATCCACTATACTACTCTACGCATTATTTTAATTTTAATTATTTCTTCTGGCTGAGGCTCGTTCATTGGATATAGTGCTAGGCACTATTTTTCTTTAATTATCCCTTTTGTTAAAGGCAGCTAGATAGTACAGTGGATATAGTGCTGGGCCTTACTTGCTGTGTGACCCTGGGTGAATTACGTAAACTCTGTTTACCTCAGTTTCCTCAACTACAAAAGGAGGACAATAATAATAACTACATTCCAGGGTTGTTATGAGGTTCAAATGAGTAATATCTGTAAAAAACTCAATATAGTGCTTGGCATATAGTAGGTGCTCCATAAATGCTTATTCCCTTTCCCCCTTCTTTTGTTTTTTTTTTTGTTTGCTTGTTTTTGGTTTTGTTTGTTTGGTTTTTGTTGAGGCAATTGGAATTAAGTGACTTGCCTAGGGTCACACAGCTAGTAAGTGTTGTGTCTGAGGTCAAATCTGAACTCAGGTCCTCTTGACTCCAGGGCTAGTGCTCTATCCACTGCGCCACCTAGCTGCCCCCTTTTTTGTTTTTAGTAATAACAACAATAGAATTTATGTGGTGCTTTAAGGTGTGCAAAGCAATTTACGTACGTTATATCATTTGATCCTTGCAATAAACCTGCTAGGTAAGTGCTATTAGAGCATTGTCTCCATTTTACAGATGAGTCAACTGAGGATGAGAGGTTAAATATCTTGCCCTGGGTCATAGTCAATAAGTGTCTGAGGCAAGATTCAAACTCAGGTCTTCCTGACTACAAATCAAAAACTCTAGCCGATGGTGCTCTTTGATTTTTTTTTTCTATGTATCCCTCCTTCTCTCACCCGGAAAGGCATCCCTTATGCCGAGAATTAATTAACCGATTCCTTCTCTTTCCTTATTATACTCCTCCTCCTTCTCCTCCTCCTGATCACAGTCCCTCCTATCATTATTCCCTTTCTCATGGTCTGGGATCCAGCTAAAGCATCTCCCTTGCTTCTCCTCATCCAGGGGATCCCATCCGTGGGGCACCGTGACTTGTACACATCATATCCCATACCCAGAACGCTCCTCTTCCTCCCTCCTTCTTAGACAAGAGTTAGGAATCCTCTGCTTCCTCGAAGTTCAGCTCACTTCACCTCCCAGAGGAGGGCTTCTCCTGACCTCCCCTGCCTGCCTATGCTTCCTCCTTCCTTAGGAAAAAACAGTGACCTGGCATGTGTTTGGTACTTCCTTGTATGTGAGTGGAAGTTACTGCCTCCTTTGTACGTGGACAGTTTGGTTGCTGAGAAAGGCAGAAAATGAACACTTGTGTAAGGAAAACTAAGAGAAATCCGCTTGTGAAGAAACAGTCTCTCAGTTGTTGAGGAGAGGCAGATGGCTCCAAGGAACAGATAGAAAATGGCCTCTCAAAAGAAGGTCTCGAGAGGATCTGTTGGAGGGCAGAGCAGCGCCCCCAACATCACCTGAGATCTCTGCCCAGAGGCCCCACTGGGCACAAAAGTGAGCCCAAGTTCTCAAAAGCAGCAGGGCATAAGCTCTGTCAGGGGAAAGATGTCTTTGGAGTCAAAGGATCTGAGTTCGAATACTCCTTGTTACTCACAACCTATATGGGCAAGCCGCTTCATCTTTATTTATCTCAGTTTCCCCATCTATAAAAAGGAGAGTAGGCTCTGATGACTTCTGTGATCCCACTGGGCGTGTGTATATATGTGTGGGTGTACTTAACTAAGCTAGTGCTCAGATAGGAGAGACACAGAGAGACAGAGACAGAGACAAAGAGAGAGCTTTGCCCATAACATGTAGATGTGTACATATTTGCACACCATATGGATGTCTATATACAGACATATAAACACAATACATATATGTATATAGATGTATGCATACACCCATATATATGCATGTGCTATCTCACACACATATCCACACATGAGCATCTATGCATATGTGCAAACAAAGTCTGTATGTATGCATGTCTGTTTGTATGTGTGTCCATATAGGGCACAGAGACAGAATGTAGCCTTCTGTCTGAGGACTAGGCTTGGGCACCTGAGAGAGGGTCACCCCCAGCTTTGTTGCAGGAATACTTATTCAGTTCTAACAATGCTTAATAACCATCTCCTAAGTCACAGAGAGCTTTTGCTCTGCTCTGTGGTCAAGAGATAACCGTGGGGAATTTATGCTAGCCCCCAGCTTTTCAATCCCTGTTCAGGAGGACTAGACTATTTCATAAGTCTACCTGTTAAACAAGGATTTATTAAGAGGCTGCTGTGTGTCAAATGCCCAGCTAAGCCCTCAGGGATCCAGAGACAGTCTCCAGTTTCCAGGATCATACATTTTATCTTCCTGGCTCTTTAACCAAGGTGCTGAAACCATCCCAACCCAGTGGAAAAGGAAGCAGAAAAGCTTACTAAATGTTAATGAACCAGCCTATTTATTCCCTCAAAAAAACAAATTTAAATTATGGCTTTACTCAATTTCAAATTCCATCACATGCCATATCCTTAAATGCTAAAGAACTCAAATTTATCAATGACTCTGGAAAGCAGATAATAAAAGTATTATTGTCTCCATTCTACAGATGAGGAAACTGAGACTAAAGAAAGCAGTGTGACAGTTTAAAGTTAGATCTCATTTCTGGAACTTACCCACTCCCTCTGTGACCTTGGGCAAGTCACTCCCAGGGCCTCAGTTTCTTTATCTGTGAAATGAAAGTGTTATAATAGATCACCTTCCAGGTCTGGATCTTGGATCCTATGAGCCCATGTTCCTATATGTTAGCACCAGGGTCACAAAGTGACTCCAGCCTTTGGACTCCAGCAATTCCAGGCTTTGCTGCATGAGGGGATGCTGCCTGCACCACGTGGACCTATCCATCCTTCAAAGGCAGGATATATGAGGCAAATCTCAGTGCCTAAGTGCTATTTAACATTCCTGAACACCCTGGCTAATTCAGCCCAGCTTCCTTCTTCCCCTTATTCTTAAATAAGGGCCCATTATACATTTTATAGCATTACCCTGAATTTCCCCTCTGGTCCTCCTCTAAGACAGGCTCTTTCTTTGTGAAATAGCCATTTAGAGGGAAACTCCTTTCCCAGGAATCTCACATTTTCCCAGGGTGGGAACAAAGATCAGAGACAAGGCCAGGAGCCCTTAGTCCTATCAGATGGTCCTTGAGGCCTTCTTCTTGTCTCTTCTCTCTGGCTGACCCAGGGGCTACTAAAATTGGGATCGATTGTAAAAAAAAAAAAAAATTACCCAGGACATTCTCCTCCTCCACTTCCTACCCTCTATTGGTTAACCAGACTTGAGTGCGGGTCTTCAAAATGCTAGAGCGCTGGACTGTGCATCAGCCACAAGGCTCTCATAATTGTATGATCTTTCAGGCAACTTCTGTTTTGAATAAAAATCACTTGTATGAGTTTGTCTGGACTAAGACACCCCCATACCCGTCTCACAAACTGTACTTGGAGTATCCTCTGAAATAAAAGTATCCAAATTCTCCCTAAAACAACCAACCAAAATCAGTCAAAAGCAAATCATTAATCTGCAAATCTCAGGGCATCCTAGAGACAGTTGTGGTAAAACAGAAAACATACTGGACCTAGAGTCAGAAGTCTCAGGACTAAACTGCTGTTCTGTTTTATTTTATTTTATTTATTTTATGTTTCCTTTTTTATTACATTAATACCTATTTATGGAATAAAATAAATATTTCCACAATGTAGTACCCTAAGAAAGATGATTGTACATGAAACTCCTAATCTACTATGCACAACTTGCTATTCCTTTCAAATATACAACAAAATTATCATATAAATTTATTTTCTTCTCCTTTTCTCTACCCTCCCCCACCCTGCCCTAGAGATAGCTACTATTGGATATAAATAGGTTTGTGTTTGTAAAATTATTCTATACATACTTCTTTTTGCAAATCTTTCTTTTTTTAAATTACATTAATACATATTAATGGAATCAAACAGGCATTTCCATAACATAAAACAATAAAAAAGACAATTATACATGAAACTGCAAATCTACTATGCAATTCTGCTCCTATTCTGACTGTGTGACCTTAGAAACTTCACTTGTCTAGGTGTTGAAGTCTCTTCATTAAAATGAAGAGATTAGGCCAGATGTCTCTAGGGTCTGTTTTAGCACTAAACTATGTTTGGTATTTAGAAACCACATTAAAAAAGATCATAAGAAGCAAGTAAAGTTTAAGTTGGGCATTTAAGTAAGTGATTGGCAGAAAGGTAGTACAGTGGATTGAGCACCAAGTCTGGCATCAGGAAGAACTGAATTCACATCCAACCTCAGAGACTTACTAGCTTATATGACCCTGGGCAATTCACTTAACCCTATTTGCCTCAGTTTCTCATGTGTAAAATGAGGTAGAGAAGGAAATGGCAAATCACTCCAGTATCTTTGCCAAGAAAACCCCAAATGGGGTCACAAAGAATCAGATACAACTAAAATGACTGAATAACAACAAAATTTAAGTGGTACAATGGATAGCATCAGGAAGACCTGAGTTCAAATCCTGCCTCATATTACCTGTGAGATTTGGGAAAGTCACCTAATCATTTCCAGCCTCAATTTCCTCATTTACAAAATGAGCATAATGGTAGCATCTTCCTTCCAAAGTAGTTGTGAGGATCAAATGTGATAGCATGTAAAATGCTTTCTAAACCCACTATGTTATTTTTAAAAATTTAAATCATTTTTGAGTCTATATGTATTTTTTTTAATATTTAGTGGATAAGGAGTAGACTACTAATTTCATTGGCATTAGTACTCAGAGGTGAGAAACCCCCATCTACCAACGAGAGTGTTACCTTCTCTCAAACTTTGCCTTAGGGAAATTAAAGGTCTTGCCAAGAGTATCCCAGCTGGGATGGGCCATAAGCCGGACTTGTAGCCAGCTCTTCCTGGCCCAGAGGCTACCTCTTTATCTTTATTGTTACCACATTTCCTATTCCATGTTTCAAGGTGACAAATGAGGCTGTGTTTTGTGCTGGGAAAAGTTCCATACCCTGGCTTTGATGGGCAGTAAGTTTTTTCTGGGCTTTAGGGATTAGGCAGCCTCTTTGCCATGTTGCCAGAGCACATCATTATGTTATCTTCCCCCATTAGAATGTAAGTTCTTTGTGGGAAGGGACTGTCTTGTTTGCTTATATTTGTATCCCTGAAGCTTGGCACAGTGCCTGACACACAGTAAGCACTTGATAGATGCTTTCATCTCAATACCTACCGAATTCATGTGGTTTTTGTGAATTTCTAATGAGACAGCACAGGAAACTTAATTTCTTCATTTCAGAGCACTATTCAGATACTAATTATGTATAACATAATTAAACAGAAAAGTTCGTTCTGAAAGTAAACTACAATTGATACGTCATTTGTAACTACCATTGACTAGTTAGATACAGTCTATTCTGTCTATCCTAAAGGGTACATCTAGGGAGACTCAGTTCAATTCAACGAGTGTTGTCTAAATCCCTAGGTTATTAAGCACAAAAAAGTGTATTCAGTTACTATTCAACATCAACAAATATGCAGGAGATCAGTAAAACATGAAGGCAACTAGTTCTTTTCTGGTGCTAAGAATTCAAAATTGAGGAGATGTCCATCAACTGGGGAATGGCTGAACAAATTGTGGGATGAGATTATGATGGAATATTATTGTGCTATAAGAAACAATGAGCAGAATGCTCTCAGAAAAACCTAGAAAGACTTATGTGGGCTGATGCAAAGTGAAATGTACTATATACAAAGTAACAGCAATATCATGAGATGATCATCTGTGAATGATTTAGCTATTCTCATGAAGGAATCATGATGGAAAATGTTATCCATCTCCAGAGAAAGAACTGATGGTGTCTGAATGCAGATTGAAGCATAATTTTTAGTTTATCTGTTTTCTTTCACAACCTGACTAATATGGAAATGTTCTGCATGACTACACATGTATAACATATTGAATTGCTTGTGTTCTTAAGGGGGGAAAGGGAGGGTGAGAATTTGGAGCACTAAGTTTTAAAAATGGATGTTAAAATTGTTTTCACATGTAATTGGGGAGAAATAAAATTCTAAATAAAATTTTAAAATAAATTAAAAAGATAAAAAAAGATGCAGGCACTTGTCCAAGGTACAGGAGACACAGAAAAAGCCAACCCATCCTTAAAGAATTTATATCCTAGAGCTTCAGCTAAAAAGACCTTATTTTAGGAAGGGGGAGGGGGTACTTAGATACATTGGTCTACTGTGCTTCTAATTTTTGCCATATCTAAAGGAAAGAATTTCTGTTTCCCTTCATGGATTTATTATTAGTGCTTGAAGTCTACCAGTACAGAAAGGAATCAGACTATTAGACAAACCACATTGGTATAGACACCCAATTTAGGATGCTGAGGTTGGGGAAGTAGGTTGAGAGCTGGACTTGGAGTTAGGAAGACCTGGATTCAAATTCTTCTCCCCAATAAGAGGCTTATTAGCCTGATCCTAGAAGTCACCTCAATTGTATGGATTTCAGTTTCCTCACCTATAAAAGAAGGGTCAGAGTTGATTAACTCTAAGTTCATCTTCAACTCAGAATCTATAACCCTAATCAAAGGAAGCCAGAGAATCAGACAAGAGTCAATAGCATTCAGGCAGTAGTGAGAGAGCAAAGCTAAAAAGTAGCAGCTTCCATTTTCAAAATGCTTTTCGGCTGCGTGTTTTCCTCATTATGTCCCCATAACACACAGGATGTGACGCGAAAGTCTTATTGAGCCTATTTTTCTTTTTTGGAACATACCTTGGATATCACTGGTCTGGGGATCTCCAAGATGAGGAAACTCCCTCCACCAACACCAGAACTCAACGCAGTACCTGGTAGATAGTAGGTATGTAATAAAAGCTATTTAACTTGACTAATAATGAGCTTCAGCAAGTTCTGCAAATAATAGTCTAAGAAAGTTGTCCAACAATACTAAGGAGGTTATATAATTATCGCTAACATTTGTAATGCACTTTGAGATTTGCAAACCGTTTTACAAATTTCACCTCATTTGATCCTCACAGTGCTGCTGGGAGTTTGGTGTTATTATTTCCCCCATTTTTACAATGAGAAAACTGAGACAGACAGAAGTTAAATGACTTACCCAGGCTCACACAGCTAGTAAGTATTCAAGGTGGGATTTGAACTCAGGTCTTCCGGACTTTGCTAGATAGCACAGTGGATAGAAAGCCATGCCTAGAGGGAGGAAGACTCACCTTCCTGAGTTCAAATTTGACCTCAGGTAATTACTGTATGACCCTGGGTAAGTGAACCATATTTACCTCAGTTTCTTCATCTGGAAAATAAGCTATAGTAGGAAATGGCAAACCACTTCAGTATCTTTATCAAGAAAACCTCAAATGATCTCAAAAAATCAGACATGACTGAAAAAAATGACTGAACAACAACCAACTTCCTGACTTCAGGACCAGCACTGAGTATGTAACATACTGTTACATACTCACATCACACAACCATCTGAATCTGAACCCGGGTCTTCCTGACTTTTAGGCCAGCAGTGCAATCACTAATCCCATTAGGCAGTGGGAAAATTACTCTCAAAGAAGTGAACTGATTTGTCTAAAGTCATCAGATCATTAGGGCCAGTCAGAGGGGTATGTTAGAGCTAGATTTTCTGATGACAAACACAAGGTTCATTCTTCCATACTGGTCTATCTATGCAGGGCCCAACCTGGTCCCTCTTTGTAGCAAAGCTTATCTGAAGTCTGCCATCTACAGAATCTGAATAATTGCTTAACCTCATTCAGTTGGGTCAGGGAGAGGTAAAGCTGACTGAATGAGACCCAAATCAAATATTTCCAGAAAACTGAGTCCAAACCCCAAATGAAGCCTGCTTTGAAATGATATCCATCATCCATGTCACCACCCCCTAATTATCCTCATGATTTATATAACTCTCAAAGTCCACATTATAGATGTAATTTTCAAAATAGCAGACCGTGAGCGAGAAGCTGTCAATCTGGTTTGATCAAAGGCTAGGACCACTGGAAACCTCATAAGAGATTGGAGAACATCTCCATACAATATCCACCCCAAATTTATAGGTGTGCATGAGTCAAGAAGTTGAGGGTATTGAATAATTATTAAATATATGTTTTTTCCCAAAATATTCATTTGTTTAATATGAACAGTGGTGGCGGACTTATTATAGAAGGACCCAATACTTCTCTGTTCTGTTCTTTTTACAGACCACTATATTCATATGCATTTAATGTCATAAAATATCTTAAATACCATTTAATTCCATGTAAATGATAAAGGAGCTGGAGTCCAGATAGATAAAGGTGTTTATCCAGAGTCACATTGTCACTTAGCAACAGAGCCAGGATTAGAACCCAGACATCCTGACTCCTTTTCCAGCTCTACTTACCTGAAACCAGGACCATAACCTAGTGGCCCACCTCTGGTTTCTACATAGCAACCTACCTCCAATTCAAAGTATTTCTTAGACTTATAGACTTACCCTACTATAGGGACAGAAGGGATCTGTTTTCATTTTAAAGATGAAGATAAACTCCAGAAAGATCAATTAACTTGGCCAAGGACATAATGCAAAGTTAAGGATAAGACTGGGACTAGGAATTGAGTTGGGACATTGAGAAATGATATCCAAGATGGTTAGAGAGTTGGAGACCATGCTAAAAATGATCAATGTAAGGAAACAAGAATGTAACCATGGAGAAGAGTGGATATAAGGGGAACCTGCTCATTGACTCCAGGATCCATCATGATTCCAAAGAAGGATTAGATGTGTTTCATTTGACTCATAAAGGCAGAAATTGGAACAAAGGATAGAAATTTCAGAGAGAAGGATTTAGGCCCAGTCTTTTTTTTTTTTAATTATATGTTTGCTTTCTTTCTTTCTTTTTTTTTTTTTTTGCGGGTCAATGGGGGTTAAGTGACTTGCCCAGGGTCACACATCTAGTAAGTGTCAAGTGTCTGAGGCTGGATTTGAACTCAGATACTCCTGAATCCAGAGCCAGTGCTTTATCCACTGCACCACCTAGCCGTCCCATAGGCCCAGTCTTACACAAAACACCAAATTGTTCAATTTGAGCTGTCCCTCAGTTGTCTGTTTCCTTCAGTGAAGGTCTCCAAAGTAAAGCTAAATGACTACCTGTCATATGATGAAGATGAAATTCTTACACAGGCAAACATTGGACTGAATGTCATCCAAGGTCTCTTTACAGTCCCAGATTCTGGGACTGATTTTTGAACCACTTCTTGTAAGTCTCAGCTCAGGGCTTTAGCCACTAGTCCTGGTATAATCAAATGGTCAAGTCCTCATGGAAAAGACCTATCTGTTGCTCACACAGCATCTCCCATCTCCATGCCTTTGCCATCATTTTTGAAATGTTCTTTCTTACTCATAAAATTCCTGATTTCTTTCATGACTCAGCTCAAAAGTTCCTTCCTAACTTAGGAGGTCATTCCTAGTCCTTTACCCCCTGTCATTGTGCTTCCCCCTCTACAGTTACCTTCCACCTAGTCTGTACCTATCTTATATGTGCCTATTTGTATGCATGTCATCTCCCCCTTTGAATATAAGCTCCTTGAGGGCAGTGACTGTTTTTGCATTTCATTGTAGGCCTAAGGCTTAGCACAGTCCCTGACATATAGTAACCATTTCATAAAAGTTTGTTTGTTGATTGCTTGAAAATAAACAAAAAATTTTTATGGTAGAGGAGGAAGTCAATTAGGGGTATGAATGTCAAACAAACACACCCTTGGAGTTGGAGATCTTTGCAGTAGCCCAGAACTGCCTTCAGGTTTTTCCATTTATAATTTTAATATCTTTAATGGGTGGCATTGTGCTAATTGCATCAAGCCCTGGAATACTGCAGAGCCTTCTGGATGAAATCCCAAACCACTCTAAAGAGATTGGTCTAACTCTCCATTCCAAAAGAAAAACAACAAGAAGAAGAAATGGATTAGGAAAGTCCACTGTCTAGATTGTGGCTTCTAGTAGGATGGGTGAGTTGTGGAGGCTGTCAATCATTATACATACATGCATGTAATATGTACATATATGTGCATTGAATACATACTGCAAAAGTATAATGAGTTGGGGCCAAAATTGAGCAGAAAGAGAAAAGCAAACTAGATTGCCTTCAGGAAATCATAAAGTTCTGTTAATAACACAAACTTCTACCTTGGAGCAATGGTTCATTTTTTTTAATCCTGGCATTGTTATATGGAGGTAAGTCATAGAGCTCTAGAATCTCTGAGAAATTGAAAAAGCATTACCCTGAGGGTGATGGGGAAGGACATGGTGGGCAGACACAGACAGCTACCTATCCCAAGCAGAGTATTACAAAAGAGAAACTAAGTAACGAATGTCATCATCCATCTTCAACATAAAGTTAAGGGGTAAGAGGAATGCACTGGAAGAAAGGGAAAGGGTGAGGTGGATTGGGAAAAGTGGCTCACATAAAAGATATAAGAAAAAGCTTATGGAGTAGAAGGGAAGATAGGGAAGGAGGGAGGAGTGAGTGAGCCTAACTCTCATCAGAATTGGCTCAAAGAGGGAGTAATTTACACACTCAAGAGGGGATAGTATTATATCTTGCCCTGTGGGAAAGTGGGAGGGGAAGGGGATAAGCAGGTGGGAGAGGCAATGGAAGGAAGGGTAGATTGAGGGAGGGGGCAGTAAGAAGCAAAACACTTTCCAGGATGGATAGTGTGAAGGAAGATAGATAATAGAGTAAATATCAAAGGGAGGGATTAAGATGAAGGGTAATACAATTAACAATAGTAACCTTGAAAGAAATGATGAGAAGGATACTATCAGAAGGATGTATGAAAAATGCGAACCATCAACAGAGATAGAACTGATGGTATCTGAATACAGATTGAAGTATAATTTTGTTAGCTCCTCTTTCTAAAGGTATTTTGTCTATTTTCTTTCACAACCTGACTAATGAGAAGATGATGTTTTGCATAACTGAACATGTATGAATTATATTGAATTGCTGGATTCCATAGGGAGGAATGAGGAGGGAGGGAAGAAGAAAATTTAGAACACAAAGTTTTTTTTTTTTTAATCAATGTGAGGGGCAGCTAGGTGGCACAGTGGATAGAGCACTGGCCCTGGATTCAGGAGGACCTGAGTTCAAATCCGGCCTCAGACACTTAACACTTATTAGCTGTGTGACCCTGGGCAACTCACTTAACGCCAATTGCCCCGCAAAAAAAAACAACAAAACCCAAAACAACAACAACAACAACAACAACAAAATCAATGTGAAAAGTAATGATGAGCTGGGGGAGTTCAGAAAGACCTGGAAGGACTTACATGAACTGATGCTGACTGAGAGGAGCAGAACCAGGAGAACAATGTATACAGTAACAGCAGCATTGTGTGATGAACAATGGTGACAAACTTGGCTCTTTTTAGCAATGCAATGGGCCAAAACAATATCAGAGAACTTCATAACAGAAAATGTTCTCAACATCCAGAAAAAAGAACTTTGGTTTATGAACATAGATTGAACCATACTGTTTCTACTTTGGGGCTTTTTTCCCTTTTTTGATGTATTTCCCTTGTGTTCTGACTCTTTTGTCACAATATGACCAATGCAGAAATATGTTTAATGTGATTGCACATATATAACCTATATTATATTGCTTTCTGTCCTGGGGAGGAGAGAGGTAAAGGAGGGTGGGAGAAAAATCTGGAACTAAAAATCTTATGAAAATAAATGTTGAAAACTATCCTTATATGTAACTGGAAAATAATAAAATGCTGAACAAAAAAAGAATGTCTTCATCAAAGGATATATGAGTAAAATGGAAGAGTGTCCTACAGAGAGTTCATGGGACCCATCAGTAATCTAAGGATGCCAACAGAAAGCAATATAACATTCTGGGTAAATCCCTTGTTGACAAAATTATAGAAAGAAAACTGGAAGAGCTATATAGGATGGGCAGAAAGGAATGAGTTGAATCATTAGAGGGAATGCTTCCATCGACAAAATGAGAAATATTTATGGGTGTCTGGCTATCTTTAGGACTAAGGGAAGGCACTAGATCTCTGATTTCACTAAGATAGGAAAAATACCCATATATGTTACACATGTGGCCCAGTCAATCAGCGTCTTCCCTATCATCTATAGTCAGAGAGTTGTCTGGGCCAGTGGGAAGGTAAGTGACCTCCTTCTCAGCTGCACAGAGCAGGTCTTGATCCCAAGTCATTCTGGCTCAAGGGAGAGTCTCTGTCCACATTAAAGAATTGTTTTCTTGTTTGTTTTTTTCTCCTTAGCTTGGAAATATCTGAAATATTTCAACACAGAAGAAAGCATGTCCTTCTGTCATACGGGAGAGATTTTCTATGATTCTTAATTCCTCAGGGAATCTAAGACCCCAAGTAGCCCTCAGCCCTCTGAGCCTCAGAATAGTTTCAGCCACTACCATCTAATTTCTTACAGTGGATTACTGATATAAAGCTGGCCAGTCCTCTCCCTCAACTTTCCTCAACATTCAAGATTAATGTCCTCAAGTTCCAGAAAACTCCTTATTTCTGTGTGTATTTTTTTCTTGGTGTCTTTTATTCTTCTTTGTTTTTTAGCAACAACCATCTCCTTTTCTGTGTCTTTTATCTGATCTTACTGTTCCCACCAAAGTCTGTATTTTGCTTAGTGCTTGCCCCAGGGGGAAATGATCTTCCCCATTTTCCACCCCATTCTAATAGAACCATACAAAACTCAGATTGTTTTTATAGAAGTCACTGAAGGCGGGTCACATTTCAAGCAACACCCGAAAAGCACCATGGACTCTGGCTCACCCAGTGATTTATGACTAACCCCTTCAGAGCGATCCCCATTTATGCATTCATTTATCCTGTCTCAGGGTGTCATATTTTTGGCAGACTCACAAGGCACGGTATAGAGTGTCCTAGTTCTCCTCCTGCACCATCAGAAACCATTTAGCAGAAGTGAAATGATATTGCCTTTTAATTTTCTCATATAAGGCTGCGGTTTGTGTAACATGACTCAGCCAGGGCCTGATTAATGAGGACGCATCCAGCGACACAGCGGCCAAGTCCACAGGTATTAAAAGCATTAACGATTCAAACACCAGGATCCGAAAGCAAGGCCCAAAGAGATTGGAATGTACTGCTGGGAGGAAGATTGCAAAGGAATTGAAAATAAATAGGGTGGAAAAGTCAAGGAAGTGTTTGAGTTCCCCTACTATGACCAGCCTTGCTTCCACTAATGGCATTCTTAAGTTCTTAGAAATCTGGACCTATGTGCATGGAGAAAAGCAGATCTCAAACAAACATTCTATGGAATAACTGAATTTCAGAATCTTATAGCTGGAAGGCATTCTCAGAAGATAACTAGTGAAGCCTTTGCTTGATCATGTAGGCTGCTCATGCAGGAGGCTAGATGGTATGATGGCTACTTGGAGGCATGAAGACCAAAGTTCAATCCCTAGCTCAGAATTCAACTAGTTGAGTGATGCTGGGGAAATTGCATAGCTTCTCAGGTTTCCATTTCCTCATCTGTCAAATGGGGATGATAATAGCACCTGTCTCACAGGGTTGTTGAGAGTATCAAATGACAGGTATTTGTAAATCACCCGATAAAACTAAAAAACACTATTTATTTGCTATTATAACCATGATTTTTCACTACATGGTATGACTAAAAAATAACCAAGGCCACCAACTCTCTCATTCACAGTATAATCAACAAACCAGAGCAGAGCTTCTAATGCATTGGGAAGCCACACTATGGAAGACTTGGAGAAGGGAATGAATGAGCATCACTAAGGATAAGAAGGTTCAGCACACCTTGGAGTGCCCACCTTAATGAGATTACAATTCCAATGAAATAATGAAGTCTATCAGAGTCTAGTGAATGGGATGCCCTAAACAAAAAGACACAGGAATTGGGAATTACCCAGAATCATGCTTGTGACAAGCCACCTGGTGCTGGATAACTCAGAATCGACAATAGTCCAATTACTAAGGCCTGCATAGCAGGGCTACAATCAACAAGCTTATTGTCAACGATTGCTCCTTCAGCACACATGTGTCTCAATCTAGCAAATATGGCAGGACATATTTGTTTCCAGAAAGAATTTATGACCAGGACTTATGAAAGGTGAAGTAAAAATCCCATCCATTCTCATTTTCTGCCTGAGTTCTAGGTCTTGTACATTCGATCCATACCCTAATTTTTCCTACTCTCCAAATGTTTAGTGCCAACCGCAGATCATCCCTCTTTAAACTAAAGAGAGAAGCCACCTTCTCAGCCAACCTCCACCTTGTGAGATAAAAACAGAGATTCTGTGAGGGACCTTAGAGGTCATAGAGCTGGAAGGGACCACAAAGACCATTTAGTCCAGCCTGCTGAGGTACAGAATAGTGAAATGACTTGCCAAAGTCATATAGAGCCACAATTCAAGTCCAGTTTCCACTGATTCCAAACCAAGGATTTTTGCTGCTTCAGTCCAGACCCCTCATTTTACGAAGGGTTCCCTAATGCCTGAAAAACTGAAGTGACTATCTCACCATCAAATAGTAAGGGAAACTCCAGACCAGAGGGCTGGGAACTTGGATCTTTTCCAATACACCACAACCCCATAACCATCAAACAGGCACTCAAATTCATATCCCATCAATGTGTATTTTTCCACTGTGCAATCCATTTTAATAGATTCTGGAACCAATGAAGGATTTTTTAAAAAAAGATATAGTCCCTGCCCTTGAGGAGGTTACAATACAATAGAAGAACTCAAATAAAGAATTAACCATAATACTAAATAAAACATGAAAAATATATGGGGGAATTATGAACATAGTGGTAAGGAAAGTTCGGAGAAGGAAGAGACAACTTCTGGATGGGAAAGTGGGCATCAGAGATGATTTCAGCAAGGAGGTGACATTGGGTTTTATCATTCATTCATTTAGTCATTTATGCATTCAACAAATATTTATTAAGCACCAACTATGTGCAGAGGACTGTGCTAAACACCACAACAAATTCAATGTTTGGACACAACACAGCACTACCCTGCTCTCAAGATTTCTTCTTGCTCCCCCTCAAAATCCTATATACTGTGGCATCTATCACTATAACTGCTAGCTAATTATTCAATAGTCAGAAAATCAGTTTAAGAGAGTTTGAGACACAATTTATGGAGCAAAGTCACACTCTATAGAGAGACATGAATATACAAGCACTCCAGGGAGGAAGGAGTTTGAAGGAGTGGGATCTCTGGGGGCAGAAAATAGAGTCATCTATGAACTGTAATGATTGGAATGATGCCACCTACTGGAGACTTGCTGTGGAAAAGCTCCACCATGAGGAAAATGCCTCAGAGGCATTGTGGCTTTTCCTTGGCATCAGGAAATGACATTTGCTCATGGGTGCTGTCTATCAAGGCTACCAGCCAATCAACTTGAGGAGCCTCCTATGGTCTGGGAGGAGACAGGAAGGAGGAAAGGGAGCCTGCGCGGAGAACTCTGGGGCTTTTTGGGTTCCTGACTGGATGGCGGTGGTGGCAGAGGACTTCACAGGAAATTTGAGGAAAGATAGGAATGCCAGGCTGTTGGAATTCTGTTCTCAATCTTTTTCTTTCTATTTTCCAATAAACCCTTAAAAACCTAAACTCGTTTTATCGGTGATTTTAGTCAGTTTCCCCCAAAACTTGGGGAACAAATTAGAATCCACATTTAGAATCTTAAATTACACAGTTCTAAAGAGATAGCTAGCCCTAGCAACTGACAAATGATCTGAGTGACCTACCAAACAGAAATATTACACTCAAAGGGGAGGTCTCTAATAATTGCATGAGGAGAGTTTGGGACCCTGCAATACTGAAGTTTTGAATCACCTTGGTGACATGTCTTCCCTATAAATGTGCCTCATTGCATTTTAAATTTTTGTTTACTCTTCCATGGGATAGTATATGTGTGAAAGAGAACACTCTAGATTTTTGAGGTGAATGCTGTGCAGGTACTTTTTTTTGTTTTTTTGTATCTTTGTTGTCCTAGTAAATATTTTTCGGTGAGCTAATTGTGTCTGCTGGATGACTATTAATGGTAAGCACAGCAGTAGTGGCTTGTGAGGTATAGTAATAAGAAAAAAGACTGAGATTGTCCCCTTCAAATCAATGAGAATACTCACTCTTCTTGAAAACGTGTGAGTTATAAGTTAGGAAGGCTGCTGAGAGGAAGAGACAGAGACACTCAGAAAAAATAGAAAGGATAGAAAGAATGGGTAGATAGGTAGATAGATAGATAGATAGATAGATAGATAGATAGATAGATAGATAGATAGATAGATAGATAGATAGACAGATAGACAGATAGATAATGTATTTGTGTGGTATATTTATGGTTATGGTGTCTCCCCAAATATAATGTAATCTCCTTGGGTGCAGAGACTTTTCCACTTTTTTCTTTGTATCTCAGCACCTAACACACTAGCACATAGTAGGTGCTTAATAAATGAATGATGAATTGATTGATGGATTGATAAAGGCAGATTTCTAAATTTTATTTCTTTGCTTGTGCTTAGCATGGCTTTCTATGCATAGGAGAGATGTTTAATAAATATAATTCGAAATTAATGAAATTGAATCGAGTGAGTAATCTCCCTCTACTTTGCAGAGACCATGTGGTGCTTTCTGAGGCTGGGTCTGTTTGACACCAGTTTTGCCTCCCCCTCCAGCTTTAGCACAAGAGACCTCCAAAGACTCCTGGTGGTGACAAACCTGCCACAGCTCCCAACTGCAACTGTTTTTAGAAGCGGAATGGGGGCTGACTTCGTTCCCAGCACTGAGAAGTCGCCCTGCTGTTCTGCTGATGTATCCGTTCTGTTTGGATATTTTTAGAAGGGGGAGAGATTTTGAAGGGTGTGGAGCATGGTTGGTAAAGACTGCAGACCCCAGCTGAATGCTAAGGAACTGGAGAACTGAGCCACAAGAATCCCCCACAAGGAAAAGGCTCTTTCAGGCATGTTGGGGGGGATGGAGTTAACCTAGGGATTCTGAGTAAAGATAAATTCAGGTTAAGGATTCACTCATTGTTGATTGGAAACCAAAGAAATGGGTGCATATGGTGCAGTCAGTCCAAGATAGTGGAGTCAAAAAGGAATAGCATACTGGCCTTCCTTCCTTTTGAAGTGGTAGAGGGCTAAGGATGCGAAACACTCTGCATATCATCAGGCTTAAGGGCTATGTTTATTAGTGTTGCTGAACATTCTTCTGAATTAGACTCTGAGCTCCTTGAGAGCAGACACTGGTCTTTGTTTGGGGGGAGAGTGGTCTTTCTTTATATCCTCAGAATTTAGCACAGTGCCTGACACATAGTAGGTATTTAATAAATGCCTGTTAACTTATAAGGAATGATTCTCTGGATAGGAGAAAGGAGGATATATTGAGAAGTGGTCATACTACAAAAAAATACATATACATGTGTATTTCTTACAGTAGATAGACCTAGGGTCAGGAAGTCTGGAAATCAAATCCAGTCTCAGGCACTTACTGGTTTGTAACCTTGGGCAAATCACTTAACCTCTTTCTGCCTCAGTTTCTTCAATTATAAAATGAGGATAAGAACAGCACCTCCTTCTCATAGTTGTTGTGAAAATAAATGAGATCATATTTGCACTTTGCAAACCTTAAAGCACTATGCAAATCCTGCCTCCTATTATCAAATATATAATATGTTGTGTATTTAAATAATATGGCAGAGCTGGATCTTGGAAGACCTGGGTTCATATTACCCCTTTGAAACATGCTAGCTATAAGCCTCGGGTTGAGAGACTTAACCTCTTGGTACTCCAGCCAACTCCCTATGACTTTAAGTTGCTAACTCAAGTTGGCAGAGAAGAAAGCTTCCGCATCCAGAGTTCACTCTAGCAATGAAACCTGCAGTTTAATTCCAGTCCCAATCCAAGATGTCAGAACTGGAAAAGACTTCAGAAAACAGAATGTTGGAATATATATTATAGAATGTTAGCAATGAAAGAGAATTGAGAGATAACTTAATTCAACTTATTAGTTTTACAAATAAGGAAATAAGGACAACAGAAGAGAAGTGACATTCAGAATCGCAAAGCAAGTTAGTTTTGCTTTGTGTGGTTTGGTTTGGGGCCCTGGTAGTCATTTGGTGTGGGTAACTCCAAGCACAGACACTTATTCCATCAAGCCAGTCAGTCACTAATTCATTTATACTTTGCATTGTTAAATATTTTCCCAGGACCATATAACTGCCAAGTGACTTATCTACCCATAGTCAGACAGCCAGACCATATGAGAAATAGGATTGGAAGCCAGGTCTTCTTGATTTCCAATGTTAGCCCCTTATCCACTAATTCCAGGCGGCTTCTCCATAATGATTCATGAGCTATGTGTAGGGGAGGAATTCTTAACAGACATAGGATAAAATCAATTCCAAAAAATAAAGTAGATCATTTTGATTATGTGAAATTGAAACACATTTACACAAATACAATTAACATATATAAGTAAAGAACAGAAGGAGCTGACTGGGAAAAATCCTAGCAAATGTGTCCAATCCAGGTTTGATATCTAAAATAGACAACAAAAAGAGATATATAAGAACAATAGCCATTGCCCACAATGTAGTGATGGAAGGATATGAAAAAGAATTCTCAAAAAATAGCAAAAATAGCCATCATGGAAAAAAAATGCTCCAAATCATTAATAATTAAAATTGCAAATGAAAACAATATTGAGGTTTCACCTAATACTCAGAAAATTGTAAAGGTGACAGTAAATGGCAATAATCATTGCTGGAAAGGTTATGAAAAGATTGGCATTGTGGATAGATACAATCATCTGGAAAGAAAATTGGAATTAGGCAAATAAAATGATTAAAATGTTCATCCCTTTTGGCCCAGAGATCCCACTAATAAGAATTTACCCCAAGGAGGACATTGACAAAATAAATATTCCATATACAACAAAATATTTATGGTAGCAGTTTTTGTAGTAAAAAAAAAACCTGGAAAAAAGTAAATGCCTATTTAGTTGTGCCACATAAACATAATGTAATACTATGTTCTATAAGAAATTATGAAGATGATGAATATAGAGACGTATGGGAAGAGCTATGTGAACTGATACAAAGTAAAATGAACAGTCAGGAAAAATATATACACAATGACTACAACAATGTAAATGGAGGAAAACAATCACAAAACAAAACTGAATAATACTTTGAAATTGTAAGGACCAAACTTTACCTCAAAGAAGTGATATAATAAAATAACTCTTTGCAATCCTTTGCATTGGAAGCCAAAAGGTGTGGAGTATTGCATATGTTAGAGTTTGATTGTTTTTGGTGATTCTTTCAAATCTTCCATCTTTAAAAATATATTCCTTTAAGTCAAAAAGCATTTACTAAGTACCTACTAGCAGACACTGTGCTAAGCACTGGGGAATAGAAAGGAAGGCAAAATCAGTCCCTGTCCTCAAAGAACTCACAAGTTAATAAGGTGAGACTATGAAAATAACTGCACAATGTATGTGTATATATGTGTGTGTGTATATGTACATATATACAGATATCGTGGCACGTAAAACTATATGTGGTCACTCTGCCATCAAGAGCACCTCAAAGGGAGTAACTAAGCATGGAAGCTTCCTCTGGGTCTGGAGGAGAAGTGGTCCTTACACAGTGCTTCAAGCTAATTGGCTAGCATCACCCAAATCCATTGGTTCACTGGACTTGAGGGCAGTCCCTGAGCAGAACATGTTGAGGTCAGAGTTCAGAGAACAGACCCCCTGAGGACCAGGCTCTCAGGTAGGTGTCGTTTCAATCAAGTCAGCTTCAAGTGAGTCAATCAGCAAAGGCAGTCCAATCAATCTTAATATTATCCCCTTGAAGGGGAGGGGGCATGCTGGGTGTTCCAAAATGCATTCTTATATACAGATATGTGTGTAGGTATCTTATTGGCAGTAATCTGAGAGACAAAGCATTAATATTAAAGTCCAGGAAAGGATTCTGGCAAAAGGTAGGATTGTAGTGAAACTTGAAGGAAGCCAAGAAAGCTAGGGAAGGCTAAGAGGGACAGATATAGGGAGAAATATAAATGATATCAAATTATGTTAATAATAACCTATTTTAAAAGAATATGTTCACATTGTGGGCAGGGGGTTTGTTTTTATTTTTGTTTTTTATCATATCCCCACTGCTTGGTACAGTGTTTAGCACATCACATAACACTTAATAAATACCTATTGTTTGTTTAATTATTAAAAATATGTTCTTTAGGACAGAATATTTGATTAATGTTTACCTAGAAAACAATGTTACTGAACACAAATTAATTGCAATGACCATCCATGTTCATTTATTCTGAAGATCGGTTGAGATAATGGACACATACCACTTTGGAGCCATACAGCATCATGTAAATAGGAGCTATCATCACATGATATTGGAGGATCTTAGGTTCCTATGAGCTACAAGACTATCTAGGGCAAGCCCTTCATTTTACAGATGAATAAACTGAGATATAGAGAAATTAAATGGCTTTTCCAAAGTCATAAAGGTAGTAAACCCCAGGAAAGTCAGAGGTGTGGGTGGATTTTTTGCCCCAGGTTCTCTGATTCCAAAAGCACAGCTCTCTACTGTGCCATGATGTCCCCATCATTACTGTTATTATGCACTTGCCATTTTGGTAAATTAGAAAAGACAATGGCATAGGAGCTAGAACTTAGTTCTGTTCCCATATTGGCCACTTTCTAATTGCCAGCTCATTCAATGGGGTACACTGTGCAAGCACCGAATTCTGGGATTCAGGTTACCAGGGTTTTAATCCTGCCAAGATTAAACAAATCCTAAGGCTTTTCATCCTGGCCCTGCCAGTGACTCACTCAGTGTTCAACTCACTCAATCTTCTTGTGACTCAGTTTTCTCATCTGAAAAATATGGGAATTGAACTAAGTGGCCTCTGATTTCCCTTCTGGCTCTGATCTCTATGTTCCTAAGAGCCAACAGTACATGCAAATGCATCAAAAGGGAGGCTTTAAAGAAATTATCATAAGGCACATTCTTTGGCAGGAACCAGTGACAGGGTAGAACTGGTGGGGGTGATGGCATATGTCAAGCCTCAGAAGATGAAGCCAGGATATCAATGCAACTATAGCAACAAGCTTCTTGACATAAGCACTGAATCCAATTCAATTAAAATGAACACACCTTTATTAAGCCCTAGTAGGTGTGAGATGACTGTGAATGGCTAGAATATGATATTAAGAGCCAGAAAAGGCCTTGTCCTTAAGGAACTCATAAACAAATGATTAAAAAGTGTAACAATCTCCCTATTGCTAAAGGACTTTTCTTCCTTCTGGAATGTATGGATCTCAGTACTGCTTGAAATTTCTCAAGAAGAATGCCAGGCATCAAACTCAAATTCACAGGTAACAATCCTTGTTTGGCTGTTTTTTGATGCTTCCTAATCTCTAAAATAAAGGGGTTGTACTCAATGACCTCAAAGGGCCCTTCCAATATAAAATATATGAGCCTACAGACAATATTTGTGTCTATGAGTGGATTCAGGGATAAATCTCAATTTCCAGCTACATGATATTCTTGAGTTTTTATTCTTCCAAATTAATTTTGTATTATTTTTCTAATTCAGCAAAATATTTTTTCATTAATTTAATCGGTATGCCTTGCTGTTCATCCATGACCCAGTCTCATCCTGTTTGTCTTCTAGATGAGTCCGACCAACTCAGGCCCTTGGCATTTTTCTCGATGCCATAATTTGGGCAGGCCATTGCCAAGCTAGGACACGTGTCAGGAAGGATGGCTGTGATAGTGAGGAGCTATGGGACCAACCATGTCATACAAACAGATTGGAAAAAGAGGGGAGCTTCAGCCTGAAGAAGAGAAGATTGGGAGGAATCATGGTCTCAGTCTTACTCTTTGAAGTAATGTCACATGGAAGATGCTTTCAACTGGGTGCCTAGTGGCAGGGACAAGAAGAAGAGCCAAGGATGATTGCTTAATATGCAGAAGAATTGCCTACCATTAGAGCAGTCTAAAAATGAAATGGGTTTCGGCAGCGAGTTCTCTATCATTGTAGCACTTCAAGGAGAACCTTGATGGCTACTTATCATGTTTGTTGTAGAGGAGATCCATGCTTCAGATTGTGACTGGGTTAAGTTCTACTGTCCAACTGAGAGTAGATGACTTGATGCTAAGCCCTTACCTTCAGATGAGAAAACACAGGACCTTCAAATCCAATGTGTGTCAATTTTATGCCTACTATGAGCTTGGTCCTAGGGATACAAAGCCAAAATAAACCAACAAGAAGCAGTCCATCCTCAAAGAAGTTGCATATACAAAGTAGAGAAGGATTAGCATAACCACAATAACACAAGGAAGGATAGAGCAGTAATGCCAAATGTAGACGTTAAGGCAAAAACTAAACACTTCCAGGAGCAGAGGACTTCACATCCTACTTCTTTCTTCCTCTCTAGTCCCCCAGAGCCCTACTCCTAAACGTGACAACCTAAAAGCACTCTCTACTGCATAGTAAGATCTCTAATCTGTCTTTTGACTATTCCATTCTTTAATTTATCACTACCACATTTGATTATTCACAGATGCAGCTTTTGAATATCTGGGCCTTACTATCAACAAGTGGAAATAAACTGCCTTCATTGAACGCCATGTCATGCTGAGTTGTAGCTAGTCAGTCTTTCTCACTCTCTGGAAATGTGTGGGTATTAGGCAGCTCTGTAGGACTAACACGCGATTGACAGACTTTCAATGTTTCTGATCAGGAGACGGGGCTTCCTGCCAAACTCCTTTCCACGGATACTCTGACTATCAAGCAGAAGTATCCTCCAATTAGGTGGGATTTGGGGAAAACTGAACCACACATCAGTGATATAACATTTCAGCTCAACTTTTTAAAGTGTTGTGCATTTATTAAGTACCTGTTCTGTGAAGTCGCTGTGCTAGAGGATGAATAGGCAGAGAAAGAGATGACAAACAATTCCTGTCCTCAAAGAACTTACATTCTACTGGAGATTGAGGTGGGACATATAACATGTATGCAAATATATAAATAAAAGAATTTGAGAGAGAGAGAGAGAGAGAGAGAGAGAGAGAGAGAGAGAGAGAGAGAGAGAAAGTCAAGGATAACTCTGCAATTGCAAACCCAGGTAACTAGAGAAATGGTGGTGGTCTGAAGAGAAATAAGAAAAGGGGAGGGAAAATAGAATTAGTTGAATTTTTAGCATACTGAATTTGAGGTGACTATACAACATCCTAGGGCAGCTAAATGGCACAGTAATATAGAAGGCCAGGCCTGAAGTCAAGAAGACTCATCTTTATGGGTTTAAATCTGGCCTCAAACATTTCTGAGCTGTGCGACCTTGGGAAAGTCACTTAATCCTGTTTGCCTCAGTTTCTTCATCTGTAAATTGAGCTAGAGAAGGAAATGGCAAACTACTCCAATATCTTTGCCAAGAAAACTCCAAATGGAAACATGCAGAGTCTGACATGACTGAAAAAATAACTGAACATAATATGCAAGCTCCTGGTGAAAGTACCCAACACCCAATTGGGCACACAAAACAGAAGCTCAGAAAATAGATGAAAGTTGGAGATGTAAATTTTGGAGTCATCTGCACAGAGAAGATAAAACCCATAAGAACTGTTGAGTTCACCAAAAAGAAGAAGCTGTAAAGTTAGAAGAAGCCCAGAAAAGATCCTTACAGAATGGCGACAATGAAGAGGTCCAATATGGACGATGATACCTGAGACTATCAGGAAGAAGATGAATCTGGAAAGAGCAACATCCTGAAAGTTAATGGATGACTGTCTGTGAACCCATTTCTCATTAGCAAGGCATCTGATTCAGGACTAGGGATGTTATAGCCCTGTTATTTTGTCTTGACTATCACATTTTAGGGAGGACACTGATAAGCTAGAGAATGTCTAAAGAAAGGCAGCCTGGATGATGACGGGCCTGGAGATTATTCAAGATGTGGATCATTTTAAGGAAATAAGAAAGTTTATCATAGAAAAGAAGAAGAGGTCAGATAGCAGCCTATTACATATTTTGAAATGGATACCCTATGAGCATTTCACATCCAACTTTTCCAAAAGGAAACCCATCACCTCCCCACCCCCAAACCTACCCTTATTAATAACTTCCCTATTTCATTCAGTCTCATAGTTTCATCACTTGGGAGTCATCTTCGACTCCTTCCCCATCCCTCATTCCACATATCTAATCAGTTGCAAAGCTGTGTTGATTCTAACACCACAATATCTCTCACATACATCTTCTCTTTGCTCATTTCAGCCATTGCTGAAATTCACCTGTATTATCTCAGTGCCTGATACATAGTAGGTGCTTAATTAATGCTTATTAACTTGATTGACTTCACTTTCTAGATGTCTTCAAGGATTTGTAGGCCATTTCTGTGGAAGAAAGATGAAATGTATTCTGACATTTAGATTCTTTGACAGTGATCTGTGAAATTGAGAACATAAGAATGTTGTTGCCTGTTTCCTATAAATTGTGCTTAGAACAGTTCCTGGAATAGTAAGTACTTAATAAATGCTCATCAGAGGCTACAAATTGATAATAACAAGAGAGCTATGGATAGAGAGATATAGACAGACAGAGCACAAGATAATGTAGTTGTTAAATACTTAGCATGTTCCAGGCACTCTGCTAAGTACTGGGATTACAAATACAAGAAAACAAAAACCTTCTAGGAGCCTACACTCTAATGGTGGAAAACTGTATGTAAAGGAGAACTAAAAAGGTAAGGTGAGATTGTGCATGGCATGACATGGAGCAGACCTGAAGGGATAATATTGATAGGAAAAATAATACCAATAATAGTAGCTAGCATCCACATTGTGTTTTAAGATTTGAAAGCTCTTTACATGTTATCTCCTTGGTAAATAATTTTGGTGTACATAAAACTTTAGAGATGACCAATAACTCTCTCTCTGTTATCTGGTTTGACCATCGTCCTCCTCCTGAGTTGTGATTGTCTGGTGACATAACACATGCAAAGTGGAGACATTCTTATAATTGCTGAGTGATTTGCCCTAGTGTGTGTTCATTAAAGCTGAAAACAATTGAAGTGGTCCCATGTATTCTCATTCTAAACAGTCTTTATGAAGAAATGCTTTGCATTTTATCTCCTACCTGAAAAGAGCAAAGCATTCAGTCTTTTAGCTCATTTCCACACCCCACCCCTCATTAATAGAAGAGGAAAACTGAGAGCTTCTGTCATGCTAGAAACTGTGGGAGACCTATATGTCATGACAGCATCGTGTCCCACAAACAGAAAGGATGCTGGGTGCGGAAAGCATACCATGCTGCTCTCTTTATGCCATTGTCTTTTTTTCAGACCCCCCAAAAGAGGATTTTTTCCTTTAAGCCCCCTCCCCCTAACCCACTTGGCTCTGATTACAGGCAGTGGTTAGGTTAATTAGAACAATTAAGATGCACCTGGGGTATAAATACCATTTTTAGTTTATCTGAAAAGAGGCATGCCATTGGGCTTAACAAGCTGATTCTCTCTCTCTCTCTCTCTCTCTCTCTCTCTCTCTCTCTCTCTCTCTCTCTCGCTCGCTCGCTCGCTCGCTGGAAAAATAGAATGAAAATAGCAGAGCTTCTGCTCTGGGCCAGCTCCTTCAGTGTTCACTCCAACCCCAGAGTGAAACAAGGCTCCAGACGGTCGGGCAGCTGTAGACAAGACTGCCAGGGGTCCAGTGCTTCTCTGGTGTGGGAGCTGAGCTGAGGGGAATGCATGTCAGTGTTTGGGAGAATTGAATCTCCACCTGGACTAACATCTGTTTAGTCTAGGGTAACAAACAGACCCCAAATATCCATTCCAGAAACAGTAATGTGATAATAACCCACAATTAAATAGCTCTTTATACACGTCCCTCTCAGAGTCCTCATCAAGGCAGGGAGATGGGGCTGGCTTTTCAGAGGACCATAGATTTTAGGAGATCATAGCTCTAGAGCTGGGAAAGATCTCAGAGGCCATCACCTCCATCTGCTGCACCTCCATATTATAAATGAGAAAACCAAAGCCCAGAGCCTGAGACTCAGGACTTGCCTAAGGCCATATAGAAAGCAAACATCAGATCTAAGATTTGATTCCGACTCAAGAAGACAAGAAGCAAGAAGGAATGCCAGAAATTATCTGGTCCATTCCCTTATGTAGAGATGAGGAAACTGAAGTTCAGAAATAGTCAATGATTTCCCCAAGATCACATTAGTAGTAAATAGTAGATTTGGGCCTTGAACTCAGATTCTCTGCTACCAAATCGAGTCACTTCCATGCCACCACACTAGCTTCATTTTACAAAGCCATGCCTGTAGACTGGCAGCTTTGGTGGATTCAAACAAGCTGGAAATGCTTTGATTCTGGCAGGGGCAGAGGAGGTACTGGGCATCTTCCATCTGAGAATCTCTCTGGATGAGTTCAAAGAGTTTGATCACAAGATTGGCCTTGAGGCAATGATTTTTTTTCAGCAATTGTGAGTCATAAAGGCAGTTTAGTAAGTTATAGAAGGAATGTGATCTATATCAGGGCAATGAACATCCAAGCCAATAAAATCACCTTGTCACAAGTCATTGAACCTTCAAGACTAGAGATGATGCCCTAGAGGACTTCAGCCTTTCATCTCTTGAGCTCTCAGTCCTGAGTCCATGAGTGATAATCCGTGAATGCTTCATGCAGCCCACTTCACATAGAAAGTTTTAGTACTGCTTTACTTTACTTGCCACCCCCTTCTTGACAATTGCCCTCCCCAGCTAAACACCCATTTTCCAAATATGGAATCAGAATCAAATCAATGCTACCATTACTACTGGGAAGGGTGTGATGATCTGCTCTCTTCTGGGTCCACATACTATCCCTATAACTTTGCTAACCAAAATACTCATCCTCAGACATGACTCCCCTATATACTGTCTCCCTTCTTAGAAGATTCACTCCTAAGGAATAGGTACTCTTGTCTTCTTGAAGTCTTATTTCTTTTTGATGAATTAATCACCACTTTAAGTATCTGCTACTGTTATACTAGAGAATTCATGTATAAGATGATGTGGTCTACTTGCTAAAAGAAGATTATGTAATAATGTCTAAAAAAAGATTCTATAACAATGTCTAATATAATCAGCTATTTACATTTGTTTATTATTTATATGTCATTATACTCTGGGTATGGTTTGGAATTATTGTATATATCACTAATATGTTCTCAGTTATGCAGCATAGCACGCATTTTTACCATCATACTGTCTTTGGTGAAATTAATATGAGATTTCGGAAGTATGGAAACTTATCATTTCAGAGACTAACTTGCTGTGAACTCTGATGCAGGCCCTGGAGAGAATATATGTGCAACAAAAGGAGAGACAAGTATATGTAATTCCATGGTTTGCTTATGATGGTGACTATGTAGAGCACAATTACTAGGCACAGTCCAGTATTCCTCCTCTCTCCCTCCTAATTTAACCTAATTTAACTGAACTTATTTATCTTTTTATTTCACTCAGTTGAACTCACCTGTGGCCTAGCACAATCACTGGCTGTCTCAGAACCATGAGATATGGTATGATAACCTTTCCATAACATTTTCAGGTGTCATGAACACATACTAAATTTGGCTTTGATCCAGACACATGGTGGTAAAAAGTGTTACAGATTGCATAACTACCTCAACCCTCTATTAGAAGTCTAAGGATATAAAGGAGGGAATGTAATGGAATTTATTAATTTGATCATTGACAATGCTATGCTAAGGTTTAGTAAAAATACAGCAATTCAAACAGTTAAAGAAGAGAATCCAGTTTTTCCAGACCAGAATCCAGACCAGAGTCCAGAATCCAGTTTTCCAGACCAGAATCCAGTTTCCTCCTGATGACATCTTACCACTTCAAGAAGACAAGAGAACTCAGAGACTTTATATGAACAGTTTTGCTTTATTAGTTTTTACTATCTCCTTTCTGTTATAATATACACTATCCGTATGTTCCGTCAAGGAAATATTTTGTTTCTTGAGGAACAAAAGGGGGGAATGTGGTAAAAAGTTTTAACAGTCGGTTAGATAATGGAGAGATGCCAGTTTTTTTTAGGACCACCCTTTTGGGGAGGAGACCAACAGCATGAGCTACGCACACCAGTCCACCTGCGACGCACACCAGATTGCCTGCTGAGCACTCGACTTCCGGGGTGTGAGCTTAAAAGGCAAGGAGAGAACGGAAGTGGGGCCTTTTTCCTGCTCCGCTGGTGTCCTGGCTGCGCTGCACAGACAGACGCGGACTGGAATTTGACTCGGCCCAGCTCTCGGTTAACAGCACGCGCTTGACTCGGTCTCTCTCCCCAAAGGTGGTCTTCGGTTTTTGGTGAGTTTTATACAGAATATAGACTAAGCCTAGACTTAAGACGATTTGTATTGTATTTCTATTTTCCTATCCTTCTAATCAACATCACCTTGTGACTACCATACAATAAAAGCTCTATCTAGAAAACCAGAAGCTTCTTCCATTTACTAGTCTGGGAGATAAATTAAGGGAAAGGTTAAGTAGGGTAGATTTATGATCTAATATCCAATTTTAATCTAACAGTACTTTCTCCCCTTTTATGTTAATGTCCTCAGTGCTTAGAGTAGCCCATTTACACTTATCCTAACTCCTTCTCTTGCTGATGAATCAAGTTCCCAGAGTTTGTCAAGACACTTCCTTTAGGATTCTATGCATACCCTTGAGGGATCAGGGGTTATTCTGTAACACTATTAGCTTGAGCCCCCACTGGTATGCTTCCTATCAAGACTATCAATTGAAAATCATTTTAAACATCCCACCTGAAGTAACTTTTATAGAGTGGTATTAACTAGAGTGGTATAATAAAAAATAGTTGGTGCAAAATGTCATGATTGGAATAATGCCACCTGCTGGAGACTTACTGTAGGGAGAAGGCGCCTGAGGGCAAGACATGTGGCTTTTCTTTGGTGTCTGGAAGTGACATTTGTTTGTGGGAGGAAGAGGGGGCAAGGCTGGCACTCTCCTCTCTTTCACCAGGACTCTCATGGAGAGCAAAGCAGGAGAACGGTATTTCCCTGAGATTGATAGATGAATCTAGGCCTTTCTCTCTTCACCAAATTCTTCTTCTCCTTAATAAATGCTTAAAAGTCTAAGCTCTTGCTAAAGCTTATAATTTCTTGGCGACCATTCATTAGATATTTTAGACAGACTAGCCCCTTATAAAAACATCCTCCCCGCAGCAACCTCCCAAACCTACACACACACACACACACACACACACACACACACACACACACACACACACACAAACAAACAAAAATTTTCCCATCAGTACATAGAGAAGTCAAGGGAAAATGTGCTCAAACTTAGAAAGCATATGTGGCAAAGGGTTATCCCAGATCTGGGTTACTAGATGTCCTTTTCCCCTATTTGTGGAGTACTCCAGAAGTTCTTCTTTGGCATGGTAAATCTGTCTCCATCTATCCTTCACCCCTGATGCATGTACTGTCACAGCTAATCTGGGCATATGACTAGGACACCAATGGGAGTATGGGAAGTCCAGCATCCTGTGGACCCTTCAAATCTCACAAGGTCCTCCTCCAGCCAAAAGGGGTGGGCATTGGAGGAAAGACACTTGTCTAAGGACAAAGCTGATATCTCTCCTCCCAGACCCAGGAAAAGCCACACTCTCTCTAATTTCTGGAAATCCCCTCCCAATTTAATGGTCACATTTATACAACAAGCCTAAGTTTCCTCAGGCTATAGCGACAGGCCTCATGTCTGGAGTCACAGCACTTCATCTAATGGATTTCAAAGACTTTTTACATATATGCTGATGACATTTAATTGATCGAGCCATGTTCTCAGTTAAGATATCAGAGCTAAAATGGAGTGAAGTATTTTCAATCACCTTTATATCAGCATGCTACTTGTCACATAGTAAATGCTTAAAAAGTGGTTTTTTTTCATTCCTTCCTCCATTCATTGAAGTATAAGAAATCTATGTTAACCATGACTAATATGATGATATGTTTTGCTTGACTGCACATATATAACCTATATCAAATTTCTCTCTTTCTCAAGAGGGAGAGGGAGGTGCAAAGGGAGGAAGGGAAAGAATTTGGAACTCAAAATTCTAAAAAATGAATGTTAAATATTTTTATATGTAATTGAAAAAATAAAATATTTTATATGCAATATTATCCATGGGGGGATAGAGAAATGTTACTTCATTTGATCCTCACAAATCTGTGAGAGTGTAAACAATCAACACAAATTTAAGTGTCTACTGTAAGCAAGGGGCTATGCTAGGTGCTAGGGAATCAGAGATAAAAGTTAAATAGTTCCTGCCCTTGAGGAACTCATATTCCCTAAGGCAACTTGTAAACAGAGAAGCCAACGTGGGTTATATATTTGATATATGGACAATGAAGTACATGGGGAGAGAGGACGTCAACCACAGGGGGAATCAAGAACTGCTGATCCCTGAGAGAAGCTGAGGATTCTCAAAAGTAGAAGTGAGAAGGAAGGGCATTCCAGGCATTAAACATAGCTAGGGCAAAGGCACATAGGAGGCAGATGTAATATTGTTTGTGGGGAACCAAAAATAGGCCCACCTGAAGAGAAAATAAGGTAAGCGACAAGGAACAACAAACCAGGAAAGATATGTTGCCCCCAGATTGTAAATGACTTTATTTGCTAAATGCAGAAGTTTGTATTTTAGCCTAATGACAATGGGAAATTATTGAACATTCACAAGCTTAAAAGTGATAAAATCAGGGGGCAATCAGGAGGCACACTGGCCTTGGATTCAGGAGGACCTGAGGTTCAAATCCAGCCCCAGACATTTGACACTAGCTGTGTGACCCTGGGCAAGTCACTCACTGCCCTATGAAAAAAAAAAAAAAAAGGTGACAAGATCAGATTAAGTCCTGTAATTCCAGGGAGAAAATTTCTGAGAATTACACATACACAAGCACCCACATACACACACAGGGAAATAATGAATTGGGAACAGAAATATGTCACTATAACACATTAAACATACACTAGGCTTTGTCAGAAAACTCTTTAAAAATCGTTATTTTTTATATCACCTTCATTTCCAAAGATATACCACACTCCTCCCATAGCCAGACAACTATCCTTTGGAACAAAGAATAATGAGAAAGAGAAAGGAGTTTTACAAAGAATAGGGGGGAGAAGAAAGTAGTTCTGCAATGAACAAATTAGCTGAGTTTGATGTATATCTAATATTCCAAACCCAGTGTTCTCTCCTTTCCAATGCAGGAAGGGGGGTACATTTTTTTCACCTTGTCTTTAAAGTCAAAGTTGGCCATCATAATTAGAAAACATTCATTTTCTCTTCATTTGAAGGTGGGTTTTTTTTTGTCCTTTCCATTTACATTGTACATATTGTTCCCCAATTCTGCTTACTTCACTCTCCATCAGTTCATTTAACTTGCTTTGCTTCTCTGCATTCTTTATATTGATCATTTCTTTTTAACCATTAATATTCTATTGCATTCATTTACCACATCTTGCTTAGCCATTCTCTAATCAAAGGCCATTGGCTTTGTTTCCAATTCTTTGCTACCACAAGAAGAGCTGCTATGAGTATTTTGGTATATGTACATGAGACTTCTTTCTCTCTTTGACCTCCTTAGAGTATCTGCCTACTAGTGGGTTCTCTAAATCAAAGGTTGTAGAAATACTAGTCTGTCAAGAAACTCTTAAGCTTAGTCATGCCCCAAATTCTACAACTGCTTGAGCTTCCCTGGGCATTTGTTCTTCCCCTGAAGAAACTGGAGGCAAGTCAGAAACTTGACAATGAAGATGTATGATACTACCTTAAATCTGATTAGTGGTCACTTATCATACATATTCCACAGTGTTGGTATCAATGCATTGATAGGGGATTATAAGACTGAGACTAACAGATGAATGAATGGCTCATCAGTATTATTATAGGTAATTTCTATATGAAGAGTTACAATGGAGCAATGTAATCATAGGTCTAGACCAAAGGGCTAGTACTTGAGTACTCTGGTATAAAATACAGGAGGGATAGTAGTCAGTGGTAACCATTGGACAGAAAGGGATATTACATGGTTTTACAGTGTTATTTATTTTTAATATGTCCTAGTTTCATAGTTCTCCCTCCTTCTTGTGATTCATCCTTTGCTTATCTCCTTTCATATTCTCAGTCAGCTAGCTTAATATTTGAGCTCAATCACAGAATAGTGTAAGAGGCTGAAGGACATCAAAGATCATGTTGTGCAAACATGTACCAAACTCAAATAGAAATAGGGGCTACTTACGTAAGGATCCCTGCAAGCTGCATATTAGCTTAGAAAACCATTTATTAACACTGTCCAAATTTTATTGTAGTTTTATTTCCTTTGTCAAATATTGCCCAATTACATTTTAATCTGTTTCAGACCACACTCAGATAGTGCCGTGGGCTAGGAGTGGCCAATGAGCAATGTATGTGGACACCTTTACTGTAGTACAAGGTGTAGCACAACTCAGTTCTTTCTATAGTAGCGAGCTCTATAAAAGTGAGCCAGATTTTGAAGCTACCTCCCAGCCATTTGTAAACCATAGCTCCTGCACCATGGCCATTTTCCTCTTCCCCTTCTCACTGGAATTTAGCCTTGACCCCACCTGATCTAGTTTATTTACATGTGTTATCATCACTCATTAGAATGTTAGAATGTAAGTTCTTTGAAAGCAGGGACAATCTAGCTTTCTTGTATTTGGATTTTCAGTATTTAGCACAATGCCCAGCACATAGTAAGCATTTAAATGCTTTTTCTTTCACTCATTCCTTTATATTCAGCTTTCTTTGAAAAATCTCCAGGGAAAAAGAGCCTAACTATCTTCTGAGGCAGCCCATTGCATTTTTCAATAGTTTCATTTGAGGAAACTTTTATTCATGTCAAACCTAAATATGCCACTCTGAATTCCATTCATAGCTCCTAGGTCAGTCCTTTTGATCCTTTATTTTAATTTTATTTTTACCTTCACTCTAACCAGCAGAGATTGTCTGACTTTACATAGATGGCTAATTTTGCTTTCACTCCCATGCCAGCAATCTTTCACTCACTAAAATGTAGCTTTCAAACATATATCATATATATTATATGTGAATATGTGTATGTGTATATATTGTATATACTTGCATACGCTATACATAAGCATATACTTGAATATATAATTATATCACACTCTGTATAATATACACATATATAATATACATGTATGTGTATATATGTGTACATATGCATATCAATAGATAGATAGAGAAGGAGTTAGAGATAGATAGTTTGACTCTAAGTATGCCCAGCACATTCCACTTCTATTGGAAGAAAAGATTTGTGATATAAAGTTCTGAGACTCAATAGGCTACAAGCCTATGGCCTCTTATTGCTCAAACCTAAGGTATGCTTTCTAATATTGAGTAAAGTAAAAAAAGAGGATCCTAACATGATGGAATTTGAGCATTGAAAGAAACCTCAGAAGCCATCCAGTTCAACATCTGTCAGAAAAGACTCACCATGTCATAAGCCCTAGAAAGCAGCCATCCAATGCCTGCTTAAAGACCTCTAAAGAGGAACAACTCTCAACCTGTCAGAGTAGCCCATTCCAGCAACAATGGCAGCCCTCATTAGGAAGGGTTTTTTTTTGTTGTTGTTGTTGTTGTTTTTTCTCCTAACAAGCCTAAATTCACCTCTTTGGATCTCCCATCCATATTTTTCTGGTAATGCCACCCACTTAATCCAAAAGAACAAACTAACCCCCACTATCACATTATAGCCCTTTAAATGTTTAATGATTATGATCTTCCTCCCTTCCCGGTCCCTGAAAATCTTCTCTTCTCCAGGCTAAACACCATAAGTTCTTTCAATAGCTACTCATATAACATGGGTTATGTCCCACAAACATTCTAGCTGCCCTCCCCTAGATGTTCTCCAACTTACCAATGACCTTCTTAAACTCCAGAGATAAAGACAGTAACCCAGCTGTGCCCTGACCATGATAGAGTACATACTTTTCATCACCAATCTCTGTGACCACCTTGAATGAAGATGCCAAGTTTCAAAGTATATATGGATTTTGTTTCGGGGAATCTCTTCAAGCTCTTTCAAAAATCTCTCTACCTTTGTTTCCTTTATAATAGATGTTGACACATAAACTGTAATTATCTTCATGGTGGTCTTTTTGCTTATGTTTATCTTAAACAAAGAAAGACAAGATAACCAAGCATCCCATAAAATGATGCTTCTTGTTGCCTTTGGGTACATGATGAAATCAGCTCCAGTAAATCCTTTGTTTGCTTCTCCAAGGAGGAACTATGAGTCATCCTTCCATTCTGCTGCAAATTGCCTTTGGCCTTCTGGTTTCATTTATCATGAGAATATTAATCATCTTTTTTTTAATGTTTCATTTAACAAGCATTTATTTTATCTTCCCCTTTCTCCCCCTCACTCCCAAGAAGAAAAACAAAACCTTGAAACAAATAGGCAGAGTCAAGCAAAACAAATGTTCATATTGACCACATCCAAAAATATGTCTCGGTCTACATATTTAATCCATCTCTGTCAGAATGTAAAGAGAATTCTTTATCATCAGTCTTTATTATAAATCATCACATTTATCAGAGTTCGTAAGTCTTTTATTATTATTTTATACTATTGCTGTATATATGTATATGTGTGTGTGTGTATATATATATGTATATATATATATATATATATATATATATATATATATATATATATATATACACACAGCATGCTTAGAACACAGTAGTTGCTTTAGAAGTGATTTTAATAAGGCCAGCAGGTTGTGAATAAAAGGGTGGTCATATGGTTGTCTCTCTCAGACCAAAGACAATCATAGTGATGGGGGTGGGGTGGGGGGACTCACAGTTTATATACCCTTGAAACAGTAGGTGAGTCAATGGGGATAAGAGTTGACCCCTGAACAGAGAGATTGTCTCCACTCAGATCACCCCTAGCCTCAGGCTGTCAATTGAAAGACTGTACCTCCTCTTCAATGGGGGCACCCCAAGTGAGCCAGCCACCACCACCCTGAAGGAGCCTTTGGATAGCTAGAGGAAAGGATCTGTATCCACTCCAGCTTCACACAATGAGTTTCTCCACCTTAGATTAAATTCCTTGAATGGTTGGGTGGGTCTGACCAAGATGAGATAAATGAATGCAATCTTATTATCAGCAATGTCCTAAAAGGAAAACTGGACTAAGGCAGGACTTTGAGAGAAGGGGGAAAGCTTTTAATCTCCCCAAGATATTGGTTATTAAAATTATTTCTCACGAGTAGGTACTATTATTATCCCCATTTTACAAATGAATAAATAGAAGGTTAAGTGGCTTGCCCAGAGTCACACAGCTGGTAGGTGTCTGAGGCCAGATTTGAATTCCAGTCTTCCTGATTCTAGGTCCAGCATTCTATCATCCATGCCACCTAGCTGCCTCTAATAAGAGCTAACGTTTGCATAGCACTGCATAGTTTGCAAATTATCTTGTGTACTTTGTCTCATTTCAACTTCTGATCACCTTATATGATAATGCCTTTTATTATCCCTATTTTATTCCTGAAGGACCTGAGACTAAGAGAGTTTAATGATTTGTCCATGGCTTCACAAACTAATAAATGCTTGAGGCAGGCTTAAAGTCCAGATCTCCCTGACTCTATGTTCAGCCCTCTATCCGATTTACTTTATTGGTTATATATTTCCTAAGGATGCGGGGATTTGAGGCACTATTTTCCACTATTCAACTGCTTCAATAAGGAAGTAAATGGGGCCCACACAGGAATAAGACCCATTTTTTTCCTGTGTTTAAAGTATTACTGTGGCAAATAATTTACCACCTGTTGGCCAAACTACTAGTGTTGACGATACTTTCCACACTTGGCCTGGTCTTTTCCCATGGTGAGCAGAGCCCCAGAGATTCCCATAGAGTTAGTAGAGCTGAATCCATCCTGCTACTACAAAAATGTAGATAAGTAAATGGAATATTGGAAAGTAAGGGCTTGGCTTATCTTTTTGGTGAAAGCCACAGGACTGGAGAGTCTAAGTTATCTTCCTAAGGAGAACACTTTAATAGGTAAGGTGGGTTCAGGGGATGAAAAGTCTCAAACATGAGGCTGAAGAGTTCATACTTTCTCTAATGAGCAATAGACACCATATTTGATTTAATCTATTTTGATAGAATCATAGGCTCATAGACATAAAAGTGGAAGGGATTTCAGAGGTCCTTCAGTCTAAATCTTACATGATTCAAAATAAACACCTCCTTTATGAAGACCTCTATGAACCACCCCATCATCACTGCCACCACCATAGGCTAAAATTGTTCCTTCATTGAATTCTTCATGTGACTTTGTACTCCTCTTGGGGAGTTACTATGTTAAAGTTTTATATTCTAGTTTGTTTAGCTTTAGAACTGAAAGTGACCACAAAGATCGCCTAGTCTGAGCATTTCATTTGATCTATGAAAACTGAGACAGAGATGGTCTAGCGAAGGAAGCACATGGTTATTTTGAGGCAGAGCTCAGATCCAGAAATTCTAAATTTTTGCTATTACCACTACACCATCCTGTCTTAGCTTCTCTTCTAGATTGCAAATATAAATCCACTAAGGCGTTTGGACATCATTTTTATCTCTGTTTCTCCCAGCCTGTCACCTGGGCATTCTAAGCACTAAGTTAACATAAAGAGTGTAATGATTGGAATGACACCACTTGCTGGAGACTTACTGTATAAGAGCTCTGTCCATGAGGTGAAGGTCTTTGAGGGCAGGAAGTGATGTTTGCTAGTGGGAGGAAGAAGGGGGAGCCTGGCACTCTGAGTGGGGCTCTCTTTCCTGTGGACTCTGGCAGAGGGGGGAGCTAGAAATGCACTCTCCCTTTAATAGATAGATGAATGTAGGCCTTTCTCTTTCTCTTTACCAAATTCTTATTCTCCTTAATAAATGCTTAAAAGCCTAACTCTTGCTAAAGCTTATAATTTATTGGTGACCACTCATTAGATATTTTAGACAAACTAGCTAGAATTTTAGCTTTAACAAGAGAAAGTAGAGAGAGCATGCTTGGGTTCAAGAGACATGGCTTGGAGGTCTATTCCAATTATTCACTAGCCTTGGGCTTATTATTTCTTTGAACCTCAGTTTTGTTTTTTTGTTTTTGTTTTTGTTTTTTTGCAGGGCAATGAGGATTAAGTGACTTGCCCAGGGTCACACAGCTAGAAAGTGTCAAGTATCTGAGGCTGGATTTGAACTCAGGTACTCCTGAATCCAGGGCCGGTGCTTTACCACTGCGCCATCTAGCTGCCCCCTGTATTTTTTTTAGGAAATAGGAATAAAATCATTCATATACCTGGCAACTCAGTTGTTGCATTTCCATCTCTCTAACATCTCATATCTGTAGCTTCCTCTTCTCCATTTCCAAAGTCACTGGAAGAGATAGTGAAGCTGATAACTTTGAGCACCTCTGCTTCACTTAAATCCAATTCACATGAAAGTCAAGACATCACCATCATAATACCACACACTCTCTCTCTCATTAGGGTGATGGAGACATGCTTTGCTTTCCAGGGATGATTACACATGCTTAGGCCTGAGAACCCTGTCCTTTCTTCTACGACCCAGTTCTGAGCACTTTGCTGAGCTGGCTTTCTCCTCATATCCCCGGAACTCAGAGAGGCAATGATTGCTTCAGAGATGTTCCCAGACTCATCTTCCTGCCTGAATAACACCACAATAAATTCAGTTTGCTCACTCACAATGTAATTCCCACATTAGGGGGGAAAGTCATTTTCAACCCCAGGATTATTCTAAGTGTGGGTGTGAGGCAGGCTTTGTGGGCTTCCTTCCCCCCCAAGAGTGGCACAATGCTGATTGCCCCAAACAATGAGCTCATCCAGAATCTCAGCACAGTGGATGCCAGGTGAACAAATTGTCCTATTATTAGTTTTTTTCAGGCAGGAAATGCTTTTGTTCCCTTCCTTTCCATCTTAACACCAGCCATTGCAATGGATGTCAACTTTTGGAACATCATCCCCCATGAATATGGGAGGAATGTAAAAAGCTTTGGGGGCTGGATTTTGCATGGAACAATTAATTTTTGTAAGAAGAGATTTATCAGAGAAAAATTTTTCAGTATCAGCACACATTGAAGACTTGAGTTGGAGTCGTATTGATATAATCATAGAAAGCATCCATCAATCACAATGGAGCTTTTAATTCCAAAAAATAGACTCCCTAGATTTGGGCAATGATGCATCAGGGTTTTTATTTTTTTAAGTATTGTATTGTTTTTATTCTGAATATAACAGACACCAAATAAAATTAACATTTTCATATACATGGTAAAATCAAATAATTTTGACCATATACAAAACTACATTATATGTGGCATACTATTCTCTTTAAATATTTCAAACATTCATGTTACTTTCAAAGCATTCAGTTTTTCTGTGATTCTTTTGGGCCTTCTGTTCTCCTGTATGCTTCTAATCCTAATCATAATAGTTAGCATTTAGAGCATGTTTTAAGATTTGCAAAACCCTTTACATATTATTTAACTGCTAAACCACCTCTCTGAAGCATGCAGTGAATCATCATCCTCTAGAATTTATGCAGGATTTAAAGTTTGCAAACTGCTTTAGATATATTATTTCATTTAATCCTCACAACAACCTTGGTGAGGTAGGTACTATTATTATTTCCTTTTGACAGAGAAGGAAACTGAGACTTGAGTGAGGTTGAAAGGGATCTTGGACTATAAGCTGTTAGAACATAGAATGTTCAGAATATTGTTACAGTTGGAAAGGAACTTCTGATATAAGATGATAGAACATAGAGTGTTTGAAATTGGAGGAATTTTAGAATCTAGAATTTCCAAACCTATAAAAAGCATTACAAGAGCTAGGAGCAGACATTAAGGATCATCTGGCTCAGTCCCCTCATTTTACAAAAGAGTGAAGAAAGGCTTAGAGATATTTAATGACTTGTTCATGGTTACACAGGTTGTTAATGACTTACATACATTCTCTCTGCTTTCCTTCCATGGTTTCTTTGCTTTCCACTTTGCCATGCTTGTATTACAATTTTTTGGACATTGATGGTTTGCAGCTTTTGTCAGAGCAACCTAATTAAGGAAATTAGAAAAGGAATTATTGCCTGGTGAAAAAAATAATACTGATGGAGCCAAATTCTCAGAGAACAGAAGCTACTCGCAGAGAGTAAATTAGTTATTTGGGAGAGGGAGGTGCTACATTAAATCTATGTAATCACTTTAAGGCCAGCCTAATATCTAAACTGAAAATGTCCACCTCATTTTGACATATGGCCAATTCTCAATTATCTATTGCAATGAAGGACATAAATTACATGGATAATGAAGGGTCAGCATGAGAGGTAACAAGGAAATGTGAAAAGACTGCTGGACACAAAATCAGAGGAATTGGATTTGAATTCTGGTTCTTCCACTTTAACTAAATGGGTAACCTTGGACAAGTCACTTAACTTCTATGGACTTCCGGTTTGTAAAATAAGCAGATTGAACTCAGTGAACTCTGCAAACCTTTCCATCCCTAACATTCTACATTCCAAGGTTCCTCCCAGCTATGATATTATTTTCTCTAGCATTCAGTGTGCTAAGATCCCTTCCAGCTTTAACATTCTAGATTTCAGTGTTCTTTGCTCTTAAGTCTTTTCCAAATCTGGAATTCTATGTTCTAATATTCTATATCATAAGGCATATTCCACCTCTACCATCCTGTGTTCTAATATTCAATGTTCTGAGATTCCCTTTAGATCTAATAATATTTTATGATTTTCAACATGGTTCTCTATACTTTGGCTTCATGGAGAAAAAAGGTCATATCTAATGTCTGTGACCTTATAAATGCTTCATGGGTACTTAATTTTATCAATGAAGGTGTTTTCTTAACCACACAAGTCAGAACCTTTTCCCATCTTACAAAAACATCTTCATGAAAAAATGGCAGAATACAAGCAGAAACTCAGCTGAACTCTTCCTGCTTTCAAATTCCAGAGCTCCAAACAACTTTAAAATAAGACCTGAAATTTAATTTTGGAGTGGCAGAGGCAACAAAATGTCAGGGTGATACATTTTTTCCAGCCTAAGACAACTTAGAAGGTCAGCAGGAGAGGTCTGTGACACTGGGATGGGGATCGGCCCTGAGTGCAGTGCACACAGCAGTGCACCAGAAGCCAGCCTTGAAGACCACTGCAACAGTTTCAATACCAGCTTTGTATACTCTGAGCTGAAAAACTGTAATGGGGTTAGGCAAGTGGTCAGAAAGAAATTAACAGAGACCCTTTGCTGCCACTGGCTGCAGGGTCTTATTTCATTGCTTATACCCAATTCCAGGTTACAGTTTCAGGGCAAAAAAGGGCACTAGCACTTGTGGCCACAGGGGAGCAAAGTCCCTGGTCACAGTTCCTGGATGAAGAAGAGTACTTATGGTGTTCAGAAGGAAACAGGGTCTCAGGTCTAAAGCAAAAATAAGCACTAGTGCTTATGACTGCCAAAGAACAGGGGACCTAGTCACAGTTTCAGGGCCTGGAAGAGTGCTAGCACTTGGGGCTGCAGGGAAGCAAGATCCCTTCCTGGATAAAGACCAGAGCATAGGCCAGAAAGCAGTAACCACACATCTTCTTGGATCAAACCCCCATGAAAGCACCCAAAAAATTGCAAACTCTTAAAACTAGTTCTGAAAATAGCAGCATGAAAAACCTGAAGCTTGGGACAGGGCTCCCTCCACCCTAGAAGCAGAGTAAGTTAAAGCTCCATGAAACATCAAGAATCAATAAAACAAAGTCAAAAGAATGAAAAAAATAAAAGAAAATTTGAAATGTCTCATTAGAAAAACAAATAACCTGGAAAATATATTAAGAGATAATTTAAGAATTATTGCACTACCTGAAAGCCATCAATCCCCAAAAAGGCCTCTATAGCATATTGTTTAAAATTATCAAGGAAAGCTGACTTGCTATCCTAGAACCAGAGGGTAAAATAGAAATTGAAATAGTCCATTAATCATCTCCTGAAAGAGATCCCAATATGAGAACTCCCAGATAGCCAAATTCCAGAGCTCCCAGATCAAAGAAAAAATATTACAAGCAGTCAGAAACAAAGAATTCAAATGTCAGTGAGCCACAGTCAAGAAAACAAGAATTAACAGCTTTGACATTAGGGTTTGGAATATGTTACCCTGGAATGCAATGGAGCTAGGATTACAGCCAAGAATAACCTACCCATCAAAACCAAGTACAATCCTTCTGGAGGAAAATGGGTATATAATGAAATAGGGGACTTCAATCTTTCCTGATAAAAAGACTAGAGCTGAATATAAAATTTGACGTTCAGATACAAGATTCAAAAAAAGCATAAAAAAGGTACACATTAAAGGGGAATCATAAGGGATTCACTAAGGTTAAACTTTTAATATTCTTATATGGGAAGACAGTATGTATATCTCCTAAAACTTTATCATTATTAGGGCTGTTAGAAGGAGTATACATAGAGCATGCAGATATAAATTGACTTTTATAGGAGGATTGCAAAAAAATTGGGTGAGAAAGAGGGATGCACACGAGAAGGGGAAGAGAGAGGAAGAAAGGGGAAAATTATCTCATGTAAAAATGCACACGAAGAAAAATTTATACAGTGGAAGGGAAAATGGAGGGGTGGACAATTGAATACCACTATCATTGTAATTGGTTCAAAGAAATAATAATATACATACAAGGTTAGGTATAAGAATATCTCATGAAATTATACATGTTCTCTATGACACCAAACTTCTCAATACAACAAAATCCTCCCCCCCCCTTTTGTAATATCAGTGTTCTAGAAGGATCATTCTGGCTGTGAGTCATAAAATAGGTGTGGAAGAGTTAAAATCAGGTATCACTAAAAAAGTAATGGAAGGCAACATAGTAGATGCAAACAAACTATAGCACATGACAGAGGGAACTGTGACAAAGAATCAGAGTGAGTGTCATCAAAGATGAAGGACAGCCTGATCCACTGGTCTCCTTGTGATTGCAGAAGAAAGTGGGGAGGGCCCTCAGCACATCGGATGGAATGTTTTATGATGAACAGAGGGGAGGACATGAACAAAAGGTATATCAGATGGGCAAGCATGGATGGGCCTAGCTCTACCTTCTTCGAGTAAATTCTCACTGTCATAAGATCACAGATTGATTTGAGTGGCTACATGTCCATCTTTAACCAGTTCACCATGGATGGGCACTATACAAGGAGACATTTTTTGCCAATTCTAGCTTTGTATGGACAAAGCCTTGGCAGAACCATTACTAATTCCAAGGCTCAAGCCTCTTAAAATTGCTATATCAGGTGCTGAGCATTTTGAAAACATGGTGTTCTACAAACTCATTACTTCTAGGTAGCTGAAGAATTGTTATAGTCATTAGTGTTATTTATACATTCTGTTTTATCAAGTTGCTCTTAAAGCTGGATCAAGATTTTTAAAAATATGTTCTTGTCATATGAAACAAAAAGCATGGAGCCTAACCTTCTGCTGTTGACTAAAATCAGTATTGCACTTACCTTGAGGTCTTTGAAGAAGTTATTTTGCCAGGTCATTAGACATTTAATTTTTTTAAAAGCCCAGAAACTTCAACCTACAAATTCATTTCCTTATAGCCTGCCTGGGTTTATTATAGACAAGTTGGTTCTTCTCCTTTCTTTGGGGATCACTAGGGTCAGCTATTAAATCTATTCTCTAATTTACTTAACCTGATAGCTGCCTCAGAATAGAATACCCTGCTTCAAGTAGGGGCTGATGACTTCTAGACTCCCTTCCAGTGCTAAAATGATAAGAAAAAAACCATTTGACTGAACTCTGAGGATTTTCTCAAATTCCATTATCAATTACTAGAATCTTAGGATTATTTTGGCACTGGAAGGCACTGGAGATCATCAGCCCCTACTTAAAACATTAAAAAAAAATTAAAAGGAATCTCTCTTACTTGACAGGAAAGTAGGAGAGGAAGGGAATACAAAAAGGGAAAGCAGATTACTGAGGAGGAACTCGAGAGAGAAGGAAAGAGACAAAGTCAGACACAGACACAGAGAAAGAGAAAGAAGGAAAAACAGGGAAAAAACAGGATGGAGAGAAATACATAGTTAGTAAGCATAACTGAATTTTAATGGGATGGTCTCATCCATAAAATGGAAATAAATGGCAGAGTGGATTAGAAAATAGAATCTGACAATATGTTGTTTACAAGAAATAAACTTGAAACAAACAACAACAAAAAACCACACACACAGAGTGAAAATAAGGGGCTGGAGCAAAAATGTATTATGAGATTTAAAAAACTGATGTTTAAAAAAAAAAAAGCTTAGATAGCAATCGTGATCTCAGGCAAAACAAAAACAAAAATAGATCCAATTAAAAGACATAATCCGGTAAAGGAATGGTAGACAATGGAGTAATAACAATACTAAACATATATGCACCAAAGGGCATGTCATCCAAATTCTTAAATAAAGTTAAATGAGTTACAAGAGGAAATAGATAATAAAACTGTACTAGTGGGGGACTTCAACTTTCCCCTCTCAGAACTAGATAAAGTCTAGCCATAAAATAAATAAGGAAGAAATTAAGGAAATAAATAGAATTTTAGAAAAGTCAGATGATAGACCTCAGGGGAAAAATTTCAATGGGAATAAAAAGAGTATACATTTTCTTAATGGCACCTTTGCAAAAATTGACCATTTAATAAAGTATAAAAACCCCACAACAAAATGCAGGAAAGCAGCAATATTAAATACATCTTTTTCAGACCATAATGCAATAAAATTACATTCAATAAAGAGACATGGAAGCATAGATTAAAATTAATTGGAAAGTAAATAATTTAATCCTAAAAAATAAATGGATCAAAAAATAAATCATAGATACAATCAATAATTTCATTAGAGAATGACAACAATCAGAAAAAATACCAAAATGTGTGAGATGCCATCAAATCAGTACTTAGGGGAAAACTTATATCTCTGAATGGTTACATCTATAAAAAAGAAAGAACAGATCAATGATTTGGACATAGAACTAAAAAAAATTGAAATATAGTAAATGAAAAATCCCTAATTAAATACATAATAGGAAATTTTGAAAATCAAAGGCGATAGTAAAAAAATTGAAAGTAAGAAAACCATTGAACAAGTAAACAAAGCTAGGAGCTGGTTTTATGGGGGAAAATAAGATCAATAAATCATTGATTACTTTGATCTTAAAAAAGACAGAAGGGGCAACTAGGTGGGGCAGTGGATAAAGCACCAGCCCTGGATTCAGGAACACCTGAGTTCAAACCCAATCTCAGACAATTGGCACTTACTAGCTGTGTGACCATGGGAAAGTCACTTAACCCTCATTACCCCACAAAAAAATAAGTAATGAATATATATATATATATAACATATATATATAAAATCTCATTTTGAGGCAGCTAGGTGGTGCAGTGGATAGAGCACCAGCCCTAGAGTCAGGAGGACCTGAGTTCAAATACAACCTCAGACAATTGACACTTACTAGCTGTGTGACCCTGGGCAAGTCACTTAACCCCAATTGCCACCCCCCCAAAAACAAAAGCAAAACAAAAAAAAAAACAAAGAAAGAAAGACAAAAGAAAACCAAATTGCAGGAATCAAAGATGAAAAGAATGAATTCACCACCAATCAAGAGGAAATTAAAGAAATTATTAGGAGTGTTTTTGCCCAATAATATGCAATAAATCTGACAATCTAAGTGAAATGGATGAATATTTGCAAAAAAAATTGTTCAGATTAACAAAAGATGAAATAGAATACTAAATACCTACTTTAGAAAAAGAAATTGAACAAGTCATCAATGAGTTCCCTAAGAAAAAATCTCCAGGGCCAAATGTATTCACAAGTGAATCTAAAAGAGCAATTAATTCCATTACTGTAAAAACTATTTGGAAAAATGAGCAAAGGAGTCCTACTAAATTCCTTTTGTGAAACAAATATGATGCTAATACCTAAACTAGTAATAGTAAAAACAAAGAAAGAAAACTATAGGACAGTTTCTTTAATGAATATCAATGCAAAATTTTAAATAAAATACTAGCAAGGAGATTACAGTAACATATCACAAATATACATTACAACTAGCTGGAATTTATACCAGGAAAACAGAGCTGGTTTAATATTAGGAAAACTATCAGCAAAATTGACCATATCAATATACAAGAAAAATCATATAATTATCTCAATAGATGCAGAAAAGGATTTTTACAAAATGCAACACTCATTCTTATTTTTTAAAAATTACGAAGCATAGGACCAAATGGAGCTTTCCTTAAAATAAGTTATATCTATCTAAAACCATCAGCAAGCATTATCTGTAATGTGGATAAGGTAGAAGTCTCCTCAATAAGAAAAAGGGTGAAGCAAGGATGACCATTATCACGATTATTATTCAATATTTTACTAGAAATGTTAGCTATAGCAAAAAAAAGACAAGAAAAAATTGAAGGAATTCAAATATGCAATGAGGAAATGAAACTATCACTCTATGCAAATGAAATGATGGTATATTTAGAGAACTAATTGGAACAATTAACAACTCCAACAAAGTTACAAGATATATAATAAGCCCACATAAATCATCAGTATTTCTACATACTACCAACAAAGTCTAGCAGGAAGAAATAAAAAGTGAAATTCCATTTTAAATAAATGCAGACAGGGGGCAGCTAGGTGGCACAGTGGATAAAGTACCGGCCCTGGATTCCGGAGGACCTGAGTTCAAATCTGACCTCAGACACTTAACACTAATGAACTGTGTGACTCTGGGCAAGTCACTTAACCCTTATTGCCCTGCAAATAAACAAACAAATGAATGAATAAATAAATAAATAAATGGATGAATAGATGGATATATGGATGGATAGATAGATAGATAAATAGCTAGACAGATGAATTAATAAATAAATAAATAAATGCAGATAATATCAAATATTTGGGAATTTAGCTGCCAAGACACACCCAGAAACTATATAAACTCAATTACAAAACACTTTTCACACAAATACAGATTTAAACAATTGGAAAATATTAGTTATTCAAGGGTACGCCAAACCAATATAATAAAAATGACTAATCTACCAAAATTAATTTACTTATTCAGGTCCATACAAATTAAACTACCAGCTACAACTAGAAAAAATAATAAAATTCATCTGGAAGAACAAAAGCTTGAGAATATCAAGGCAATTAATGAAAAACAAATGTGAAGGAAGACAGCCTAGCAGTACCAGATCTCAAACTATATTACAAAGTAGTAATCACCAAAACAATCTAGTGCTGGACAAGGAATAGAATGGTGGATTAGTGGAATAGATTAGGAACACAATACACAGTGGTAAAGGACCATAATAATGTAGTGTCTGATAAACCCAAAGATTCAAGGTTTTGAGATAAGAACTCACTATTTGACAAAAACTGCTAGAAAAACTGGAAAACAGTTTGGCAGAAATGAGGTATAGACCAATATCTCATACCATACAGCAAGATAAGGTCAAAATGTATACATATTTTTTTAATTTATTATTTTTATTTTTAACATTCTTTTTTCCCTATCTTAATAGTATTTTATTTTTCTAGTTACATGTAAATATAGTTTTCAACACTTGTTTTTATAACATTTTGATTTCCAAATTTTTCTCCCTACCTCCCTTCTTTCCCTCTTCCCCAAGACATAAAGAAATCTGAAATAGGTTATATATGAAAATGTATATATAATTTATAAATAAATAGTGATATCATAAGAAAATTAGGGGAGCATGGAAGTTTTTTAACCTGTCAGATCTGTGGATAAGGGAAGAATTTATGATCAAACAAGAGATAGAGAGGATGACAGGAAGCAAAATGGATAATTGTAATTACATTAAATTTAAAAGATTTTACATAAACAAAAACAAAACAACCAAAATTAGAAGGAAAGCTGGAAACCAAGGGAAAAATTATAATAAATTTCTCTGATAAAGGACTCATTTTCAAATATATAGAAAACTAAGTCAAATTTATAAAAATATGAGTCATTCCCCAATTGATAGTCAAAGGATATGGATAAGCAGTTTTCAAGGAAATCAAAGCTATCTATAGTCATATTTTAAAATGTCCTAACTCTCCAATGATTAGAGAAATGCACATTAAAACAACTCTGAGGTACTACCTCATACTTATCACATTGGCTAATATGACAGAAAAGAAAAATTCAAATGTTGGAGAGTATGTGGGGGGAAAATGGAACACTAATGTATTGCCAGTGGATTTGTACACTGATCTAACCATTCTGGAGAACAATTTGGAACTATAGCCAATGAGGTATAAAACGGAATATCTTTTGAACCAGAAATATCACTACTAGCTCTGTATCCCGAAGAGATCAAAGGAAAAGGACTTATATGTACAAAAATATTTATAGCAGCTCTTTTTGTGCTGACAAAGAATTGGAAATTGAGGGCATACCCATCAACTGGGAAATGGCTGAACAAGTTGTGGTATCTAATTGTTATGAAATACTATTGTACTATTAAAATGATGAGCAGGATGGTTTCAAAAAAGCCTTAGATGAAGTAATGCAGAGTAAAGTGAGCAGAACCAGGAGAACTCTGTATGTAGTAACAATAATATTGCATGATGATCATCTGTATATGACTTAGCCATTCTGGTCAATATAATGACCCAAGACAATTCTGAAAGACTTATGATGGCAAATGATATCCACCTCTGGAGAAAGAACTAGTGGACTCTGAGTACAGATTGAAATATGTTGTGTTGTTTTTTTTTTTTAACTTTCTTTATTTTTCTTGGGTTTTTTTTTTTTTGCAACATGTCTAATATGGAAATACGTTTTGCATCATTTCACATGTATAATTGAAATCACACGTCTTGCTTTCTCAATGAATGAAGGAGTGGTAGAAGGGAAGGAGAGTTTTGGGAACAGAAAATTTTTAAAAGACTAAAAATAAATAAATATTTTTAAATGAACATCTTCATGAGTTATGTGGCTGGAAGGAGTCACCAGCTGGTGGTCTCCCTTCTAGGGAGGATTAGTCACTCATCTATTATAACATCCTTCCCCAAAGCAAGAGCACTGACCACCTTTTTGACAGTGTCTTTGGAGAGAAGAGTTTAGAAATAAGAAAGGGAGAAGGAATAACTTAGATGGAAAATGGGAGCATGTCTCAATGTAAGTGGTCCATCATATAAAGAAGCCCCAAATATGTGGCAAAATCCAATGGAAAGAAGTGTGTCATTCTGTTGACTCTCTCTCTCTCTATATATATAGATATAGATAATGTATATATATGCACATATACACACATATATTACATACATATATATTACATACATACATATATACACACACACGCACACGTATATATATATTCATGTGACCCTATTAGGGAATAATTTACTGCCGGTAGTTCTTTCATAACATAAACAAAGTCATGAATAAACTTTGTAAAGTGCCATTTCCTGTTCCCTTCTCCAGATACTCCCAGACCAATTTTATTTGGTCAGAGGATCTCAGAATTGGGAGGGACCCCAGAGGCCATCAAATACAACCCATCCCTGAACAAGATCACTCTCTATGGTGCAGCTAGGTGGCACAGTGGATAAAGCACCAGCCCTGGAGTCAGAAGGACCTGAGTTCAAATCCGGCCTCAGACACTTGACTCTTACTAACTGTGTGGCCCTGGGCAAGTCACTTAACCCCAATTGTGTCTCTCTCTCTCCCTCTCTCTCTCTCTCTCTCTCTCTCTCTCTCTCTCTCTCTCTCTCTCTCTCTCTCACACACACACACACACACCAAAAAAAAGATCACTCCCAATAATTTTCCTGACCATGGTTATTCAGGTTTTTCTGGAGGACTTTCATTTCACTACTTCCTCAGATCTATTATTATTATTATTATTATTATTATTATTATTTGGAAGGCAATGGGGGTTCAGTGACCCTCCCAAATAGCTAGTGTCAAGTGTCTGAGATCAGAACTCAGGTCCTCCTGAATCCAGGGTCAGTGCTCTATCCACTGTGCCACCTAGCTGCCCTCTCCTCAGAACCATTATAGGAGAATACTAATTATTAGGAACATCTAGAAAATCTTTGGGTATGTGGTTAATTCTTGGTGAGCTGAAATGGAAAGGAATCTTTACTCACAGATCTTTTTTTTTCCTTTTCCCTATCCTTCTTCAGTGTCCTTATTGGCTTTCACCATTATCTAGAGGTCAGCTTCCTTTAAGCAGTCTTTTCTTGCTCTTCTACCTTCTCTCTAGTGTGCCAAAAACCTCTTCTCCAAATCCCAAATTGTCCCACTGGTTGTTCCTTGTACATGACATTACGAATGAAATCCACTTAGGGTTAGTTTAAGTGTAATTATGTTATCTTGTGGCTGCTCTACCATCCTGATCCCTTGGCACAGGTTGCCTTCCTCACTTGGACTTCTTAAAAACTGGAGCTCCCTTCAAGGTTAAGGTTAGATGCCATGTCCTACATGAAACCTATCCTGATTCCCCCCCACACACACACACACACACATCAGTTACTAATGACTGCCCCCCCCCAGCAAATGATTGTGTACTTATATAACATCCCCAAAGGGATGAATAGTGAAGGGGCTCTGCAGAAGAGATGCTGTTAATCTCCTGCTGCTTCCTGTCTGCTATAAGTTCACTTTTCTTTGGCTGCTGAACTGAAACTTCATGTCCGTAATAAAAGAATGTTCTCTAGCCACCACTTTCTGTCCAGCTGAACTCAAGAAATATGTGCCATTCTTTGAGCTAGGGAAGGAAGTTGAGAAGCTGGATGTCCTTCCCACCATGGGGCCTGGTTGGTGATCAAATGGTATGGATAGGCAGCTTTCTGATTGTGTCTTTCCTTCTCTTTAGAGTCATATAAGATCCTAAAATGTGGTTCCAGCTTCACGGGAACCTGAACAGCTGCAGGATACCTAACCAGGTACAGCAGCAGACTGTCTAAGAGGGAGATAGTGGCACACAGAGGGAGAGAGTCTGCTGGAAAGCAAATATCCCACAAGGCATGGATCAGGCTGCCTTCTGGGGAGGTGAAATGCAAAGTAACCAATGAGCAGTCAGATTGGCAATGAAGTCATGAGCCTTATGTCCTCGTCTCTCAACTACTACTGTCATCATTCTATAATTCTTCTCCTTAGCATTCTCTTTCCTGTGTGGGAATAAGACTATTTGTCCATACCTGAGTCATGCCTACACTCTGGGGACCTTTTACAAATTTATTCCCCTTTCTCCTTCTTGTCAGAAACGACCCCTTAGACTATAGTCACAAGTCAATTTTTTCCCCTTAGGACTTAAGGTGGCAATGGACTTGAAATATTGGAAATCTAGTCCCCTATTGAGGAGTCAGACCACCCTGAAGCAATGAACTCAGGGAAAACCTCAAGGGCAGGCAAATGTGGGGATCAACAGCCCCGGTGGCTTCAACTGCCCTGTGCCCTGTGAGACCCCATGATAGATTCACTTCCTATCTACTTATCTAAGTGTATGTTGACTCCCCTGTAGAATGTGAGTTCCTTGAGGAAAAGAACTGGCTTCCTTATTTACATCCCTAGTTGTGTGGCATAGAGGACACAGATCTTACCTTAAGGCCTGAGTTCAAGTCCTGACTCTAATACATATTGGCTGTGTGACCCTAGGAAAGTCATTAGCTATCCAGTATCCTCAGGCAACTCTCTAAGCCACTAAGCTGAATCATGCTTGCCCCATAAGTATTGATGGAAGGAGTTTTCTCATGGGTGTTCTAAAATAACAGGTCTGTCGATCTGTGTCCCTTCCCCACCACCAAAAAGAAGTAAATCTGTGGGCCTTGGAATGACTTTACACATAGTATGTGCTTGGTAAATATTTGGTGAATTGAGTTGTATAAAGAATTGAAGTAGGCATTTCTAGTATTGGTTACAACCTCATCCAACCCCTCACCTTCCCCCACAGCCACTGACAATAAAATGATCTAATGAGAATTTCTCCACCTCTCCCTTCTAATTTTCTTTTCCAGCAATGTTTTCCTACAACTCTAGGTTCATCATCTTTGGAGACAGAAGGGGAGAGAGGGGAGCAGGAGCAGCCTGGAGACCAGTGCCTCAGCAGCTCTAGGAGAATATCACATGACTCTCACAAAGTGAATTCAAGGGACTTATGAATCAGTTTGAACCAGCAAAGACAAACAAATCTGGAAGCCATTAGTCTAGGCCTCAGCATGTGCTGAAAAAGGGGATGTCAAGAAAAAACTCAGAAAGGATGATATATGTATTTATGTAGCTACATTTCGAAATGTCCGTGAAACAGCATGTGCTGGTCTCTGGTTCCAGTGTTTGTCCCTCTGTTGTTTGGGCTGTCAAGCCCCTGGCTTAATTTACTCTCCTGATAAACAAATCAGGAATGAGTGTGGTCATATTTGCTGCAGTTCATATAACCCCCAAAAAAAGATAGAAAGAAAAGAAATTTATATTTAGGGTTTTGTTTTAAGATTTGACTCATTGCCTGTGGTAAATTCAGATGAAGGAACTTAACTGCCTTCTTCCCTTGGTGTTATTCCTTGAAAGTGGAGAAGGAGTCTCAGAGCCAAACTCTTATAACACTTTGGTTTGCCTAAGCTCAGGCCAGTGACTACTGCCTCTTATATCCCAACCAGCTCAGACTATTCCTTGGTTTTGTTCTGCTCCATGAAAATAAATAGATATCAGTTGGATCTCTCTTGAAGGACCCCATCTCTATCAAACTATATCAACCCCAGAGGAGAGAACCTCAAAGTAGGCAGATAATGAATTCATATACAAGGTTGGAAAAGTTCAGACTCCCATAATACAATAGGTAGAGAATTTCCCCAACTCATATGGTGCTTCTAATGACTCATGTCTGTAGAACTATGGCATTTCTGCTACATTGGCTTACCTTGGCAAGTCTGAGATAAGTAGCTAGAATCTAAACACCAGTATCAGAGGTGCCCCTTGCTCTGTTTCCTATAGACCAGACTCTGTATTTTGGTAACTGCAGGATTTTAGGATCATAGATTTCAAGCTGGAAGTGATATTAGATGCTATCAAGGCCAAGATGAAATTAAAATTTGAATCATTTTGTCCTTTCAGCTATATGACTCCAGCTGACACTATTCTTCCATTGGGCATTGATGTCTTCATGTTTTCTTTAACTCAGCATACAGGAGAAGAACACTCTAATGACGCTCCTAACCTCAGAGGTGGAATTTTCACCACATTATGGGATTTAGAGCTTAGGGACCTTAGAAATTGCCTATTCTAAGCTCATTTCACAGATGAGAAAACTGAGGCCCAGAGAATGGAAATGACCTTTGAAGGTGGAGAAGCTGGCTTTAAGCCCATGTCCTCTGGTTCCAAATCCAGTGTTCTCTCCTCTCCACTACATGTGAACCCAGTGCTGCTTTTTACCCATTATGCACATAAGTACCACTGCAGGGGAAGGTGGGTGACTTTATTCTTCTCAGCTTTGATAGATTTGCATTTCTGACTCTTCTTTGGAAAGAGAAAATAAGGTGTGCCACATAACAGATGCTGTGAAGCAATTTCCTCTCTTTAATACAGCTTCGTATTTGAAATGTTCCTAATTGCATGAGTTCAACCCTAACACAGTGATCAATTGCTCCTCTAGGAACTGTTCCCAGTGAAAAAATTTGGGGGAGTATAAGTGCTATGTAAATGGGATAAATAAATAAATGGAAGAATTGTGCTTTGAGCCAATAACTCCAGATTAAATAAAGACGAGACCTCAACTCTTCAAATTTTAAATGGACATGGGGCTGGGCCAGGCCTTCCATCAAAAAGAAAGTACAAGCTATATCTTGAATGAATGTCAGGAATTCACAGTCTAATGTAACCTTGAGTTTTGTAGGGGCCAATACGAGATTATTTTACTTCCCTTTGATGGTTTTATACTGGAAAATTAAAAAGTTAGATTTGATCATCTGAAAATTTAAGATACCATTCTAAATGCTACTACTTGAAGTAGCTAGATGGTAGGTACAATGGAGAGAGTGCTAGAATCAAAATCTGTATTCAAATCTGGCTTCAGACACTTACTAGTTGTGTGACTCTGGGCAAGTCATTAAACCTCTATTTTAACTTCCTCTTCTATAAAATAAGGGATTATAATAGCTCATAACTCCCAGAATTAGTATGCAAATAAAATTATGTGTAATGAGCTTTACAAATCTTAAAGCACTCTATAAATGCTAGTTGTTGTAATTGTTATTATTATTATTTCTAAGATATCTTCTAACTATAAATCCTATGATCTCAAGAGCCAATGGTTCCACCATCTCTATCAGGGGAGGGAGGAGGGAATACAGGTATCCTTTGACTTCTGGACTAGTTGTAATGTCCAAATTTCCACAGAGCAAATCCTCTTTTTTCTCAATGAAATCTACAGTAAAACTGATAGTATGTGTTCTTGAAAAATTTCAAAAATTATACTGGAATAATGATAACAAAATCCACATTTGAGTAGATCATTATAGTTATAAGATGTTTTATATCAACTATCCCATTAAAGCACACCCAAAACTTTGGGAAAGGGATATGGCTGTTGATGTCAGTTTCATGTTGCTGGCAAAGTGACACAGTGAGCAGCCTCAAACTCAATCAGCACCATGGCTAGAGAAAGCATGTAGTTGGTCACATCTGTGATGCATTGATATACCATGGGCATGTGGTGGTAGTAGCATGTAGTGGAGAAATAGGAGAAAGAACATTAATAACTCTTACATATGCTTGAATTCAACAGTTTAACTCAACAAATATGTATTAAACACCACATGCAAAGCACTGGAACTGGTCTTGGAAACAGAGATGAAAAAAAAATAATAATAATCAATGCCTTTTCTCACCGATCTTATATAATTCAACTGTGGGGTAAAACATATAGATGAACAAGACTATACAAGATAATTTGAGGAGGAAAAGAGAAAAAGCAACCAGGGAAATCAAAAAAGATTACATAGGATGTGGCACTTGACCTAAGCCTCAAAGGAAGCTAAGGATTCTCAGATGTTAAAGTGAAAAGGAAGTTCATTCAGTCTGAGGGAATGGTCTGCCTAAATTTAAAGAGGCAAGTGATAGAATTGGTTTTTTTTAATCATAAAAGCATTTTATTGTTTTCTAGTTACATGTAGAGATAGCTTTCCACATTTGTTTTTATATTTCTAGTTTCAATTTTTTTCTCCCTCCCTCCCCTCCCCAAGACAGCAAGCAATCTGATATAGGTTATATATGTACAAAAGTGATAGAGTTGTAAGATCAGGGAAGAGTAACAAGCCCAGCTTGGCTGGGGTCTTAAGTGCCTAAAATGGAATAATGTCCAATGTCTAAGAAGGTAGACTGGTGATGAATAAAGAAGGGCATTAAATGTCAAGCTGTGGTATTTGTAGTCTATATCAGATACAATGGGAAGCCACCAAAGACTTGAGCAATAGAACAGCATGGTCTGATCTGTGTCTTAGAGTGTGCCATTTAGCAACATCTCCTATAGACACTTTTCATTCCTGTAATGCTATTGCCACCCTGGTGAAGACCATCGCCCCATGCTTGGACTATTGTGATAACCAATTGGCGGGGGGGGGGGGGGGGGAGGTCTTCCAAAGTACAAGACAGACCATCTCACCCCCTACTCACTAAGCTCCACTGGCTCCCTATGACCTCCAGAATCAAATATGAAATCTCCCATCTAGCATTCAATTCCCTGAATAACCTAGCCCCTTCCTACCTTTCCAGGCTTCTTACACCTTACTCACCTCCATGTACTCTATGATACAGTGACATCGACCTACTTGATACTTCTCACACAAGGCACTCCATGGATTATCCACTGGCTTTCCCCTATGCCTAGAATTTTCTCCCTCCTTATCTCCACTTCTTGGCTTCTCTAGATTCTTTTAAGTTCCAACTAAAATTTCACTTTCTGCAGGAAGTCTTTTCTAAGTGTCTTTAATGTTAATTTCTTCCCTTTGAAATTACCTCCCTTTTTTTTCCTGAATATATCTTGTTTGTACAGAGTTGTGGGCCTGCTCTCTCCCTTTTATATGATGAGCCCCTTGAGAACAGGGACTTTTTTGCCTTGCTTTGTATTCCCAGTGCTTAACACTGTGCCTGGTACTGGTAGGCACTTAATAAATGCCAGTAGACTTGACTTGACCTGATTTGACTACTGTGCAAATGATAGAGCAGTGTTTCGAGTCAGGGAGGCCAATTAGGAGGCTATTATAATAGTCCAGGTGAAAAGTGACAAAGACTTGATCCAGGGGAGTGTCCATGTGAAAAGAGAGGAGGAGATGGACATGAGAAATGCTATGGAATTACAATGTTTTGAAGTCCTTTGAACAGGCTCAATTGAAGTTATTTAGAGGTGTGATGTTTAAAATCTAATGTGTGGTGATCTTGTTTCTACTTATAAGCTAGAAACATCAGCACCAGTTCTTGGCATTAAGCATTTATTAAAATATATTATAGGTTAGTAAAGATAGAACACGTGGAGTTCAGAAAAAGAAGCCTATCTTCCCTAATGTTCAGACTGGATTCCTTCTCTCTCAGCCACCAACCTGAGGTTCTGGAATGAAAAAGGCCAGAGCTGGGAGCCAGCCTCCCTTCCTACTTCCTGTCTCACTCCCCGGAAGGGACCATCTTTCAAGCTGATTGGTTGATGTCATAGTCCACAGTCTCTGAGAACAACATCCCACTCAGGGTAGCCAGGTGTGGTCTCGATTAAATCAACCTTAAGTAGGTTCTCAGTCAGTCTCTCAGTCAGTCTCACCCAATTCAATCAATTCCAAATCAATCTTCAGGTGGGGCCTCTGGGCATCTGCCCAAAACCATTATTTTCTCCCAGAGAAAATGTGTGACTCCATTATTTGGGCTCCCCAATTTAAAGAGAAACATAGATGTCAGTTATTGTTATTGATATATGGCAAGAACAGATTTGAACTCAGATCCTCCTGACTTTCGGGCTGGTGCTCTATCCACTGTGCCACCTAGCTGCCCCCTAAGATGATTTTTCAAAAGGCCTTTGAAGTAAGGGGACAGGGTACACATGGCCACAGGGAAAACATCTATCACACGTAATGAGTTCAGGATATTTCTGTTGGCTGATTCTGTGTTACTATAGGCATGCTCACTGTGACCCAAAGGTGCTGAGGGTTGAAAGAATCAGTGTCTTTACTCATGATGGAAAATGCTCTCCAAATCCAGAAAAAAAGAACTGTGGAATCTAGATTCAGATTGCACCATACTATTTCTACTTTTTTTTGTTTTCCTTTTATGAGGCTTTTCCCTTTTGCTCTGATTCTTCTTTTCACAGCATGACTAATGCAGAAATATGTTTAATGTGATTGTACATATATAACCTATATCATATTGCTTGCTGTCTTGGGGAGGGGGGAGGGAGGGAGAAAAATTTGAAACTAGAAATCTTATAAAAACAACTGTTGAAAACTATCTCTACATGTCACTAGAAAATAATAAAATACTATATTAAGGAAAAAAAGGGGAAAAAAGAATCAGTGTCTTCAGGTTCTCCAGGGTACTCTGCAAAAGAGACTTCTATAATTATATTCAAACTAAGATTGGATTTATATAGACAGGGAACATAACCACAGAGATATTATGAGCAATCTACATGACATTCCTCTTTCATTTCAGGATGTCAATAACCTGTCAAGGCCACTCACTTCAAAGGAAAAGGAAACCATGTTCTACTGTATAATACAATCAGGCAAATGACACACCCCACATCTCACACCTCACACCTTACCTGGAAACTCTTGTCAAGAATATCTCTGATTAATTCCTCACCCCTTGACAGTACTGTTTGCAACCCAGTGAAAATACAAAGGGGGCTTAATTATATTGATCATAATTTAATGGTGACACCACTAATTGTGGTGGAGGATGGTAAAATATTTTACGAGGTTACATTATTATCATCTGGTGATGTCTCATGGTTATAAGCAACGTAACACGACAACCTCAGAAGAATGGAATTTTAGTATCATCCAAAGACCAATGGCAAGGTTCAACATGGGCACAGGAAGTAGCCTATAAAACATTACAAATGAGGGATGAAGCAAAATTTTAAAAGTGGTGTAAAGAATGCTATCAGAGGAATATATGGCTTGAACAAATGGACTAATCTTGTGTCAAGAGAGGGTAATCGTCAAAGGAAAGACTCCATGGTTATCCATGCTATGTTGATAGACCTATCGGAAAGCCCACAGTATGGTGTGGAGAGTCCTTGGATTAGATTTACAGGAAGACTTGGACAAGCATTGCACAGGATGGGCTGTAATCACCACATATCTCCATGGATGGTATCACAAATCCACTGAAATATCCACGTGTCAAAGCACTGATTGTCTGAAGGGCAATGGAATGGAATGGAAAGAAGATCAAGCTAGAGTTCATAGAATCATAGCTCTAGCTTTAAAGGTCCCTTGGACATCATCCAATTCTGCCTCTTCATTTTACAAATGAGGAAACTGACATCCAATGTGGGTCAATTGACTTCCCAAAGGCACGCACAGGTATTAAGAGTCAGACTGGATTTGAACCCAGCTCCTCTAACGCTAGTTGCTAGGAGATACCTGGCTTCTAGTCCTGCCTCAGACATTTACAAGTTGTTTGGCCACAGCTAGGTCACACAGCTTACCATACCCCACAGTCTTCATCAATAAAATAGGAACAAAAGTACATATACCACCACATATAAAAAGTTATTATCAGGATCAAATAAGAGAAGGCATGCAAAAATGTTTTGTGAAACTTAAAATTCTTCAGAAGAGCCAACTATCATTATTATTCTCTTGACAGGTGAGCATGTTTGACACTTGCTCTCCAGAGTTCCTGTAAACTAAAGAATGAAAGCAACAACAAAACTTAAAACAAAACAGCATAAGATTCTTTGGAGGAAGGGGAAGAAAAGGTAAACACTACAGTATTATATAAATATGAGCTCTGATTACCTTGCATTCCAATAAGCTCATTTCCACAGCTGTGCACAAAGCAACCTTACATTCATTACTGTGTCTCACAGCAACCCCATGGACCATAACTGAATCCTAACTCTCCCGGCTCTGAGTCCAGTGTTCTTTTAATCAGCGGCCATGTTGATTTAATGTCTGACATTGTCTGAGTGTAGGAAAGATAAAAAATCTGTTCAAAGCAGGTTGTGGACTACTGTAGACCCACAATGAGCATAAAAAGACAGATCATCCTGGACTCCATCCTAAAGCAGGACCTCTCATCTGCCTCTAATTCAAGTCATACATCAGGGACATGGCCAGATGTGCCAGCATTATAGCAAAAGGGGCAGAGACACTCACTGGAACAGAGAACCTGAAAGTTGCCAGATTGTTTTCTACTGGTTTTGTCGTCCTCCATATACTGATAGGGTACAGATTGTTGGGCAAGGGTTATATCCCCATTTTGCAGCTGAAGAAATTAAAACTGAGTCCCTCAGTTTTCTCTCTCTAGAGGTGGATAGCATTTCATCATGAGTCCTTTGTAAAGGTGGTGGGTCATTTTTTTGATCAGAGTTACTAAGTGTTACACAGTTGTCTATTATTACAATATTGTCGTTACTATGTACAGTGTTCTCCTAATCCTGTTCACTTCACTTTCTGAGAGACAGAGAGAGATAGAGAGGGACAGAGAGACAGACAGAAGGAGACAGCGAGACAGAGAGGGAGGAAGGAAAGAAGGAAGGAAAGAAGGAAGGGAGAGAGGGAGGGGAGGGAGGGAAGGAAGGAAGAAAGGAAGGAAGGAAGACCTTTATTGTTTAAAGCATTTATTGTGAGCTTCAGCTTATACTTCCTAGAAGAGTTAGACATGATGCTATTCCTACATCTAACTTCTATTCTTTTGTATTTTTCATCAGTTAAGTATCCTCACATATTTACCATCTTAAAGTTTGAGCTGTTTGATAAATTCTTTAGCTAAATTAATCTCTTAAGAGACCCTTTTTCTTTATAATTGAAATTCACTATGATTTCATCATCAAAATCTCCTTGACAAAGCCTCTCATCATGTTTGAGCAGACCACATTCAGAGTTCCAGGCCCTGGACTCCTTGCAGTACTCTCCAGGAGTGTGTGGGTAAATGTTTAACAACTGGATCTCTAACAGAGAAAAATGCACTCGCAAGCCACTTTAAGTTTAACCTTCGTTATTCATATCTTCCCTGTTTGGGGGTGGGGGCAGGCAATCGACAAAACCAAAATCAATCCTGCTTTGTAGAAGACGTTGATTTCCAAGATGTAAATGCTAACATTGAAAAGTTAACTATTTGCTCTCCTGAGCCGATATCAGCTGGCTCTATCTAGCACATCCATGATCCAATCTCTATACTCTTTGGAATCTTCTTTCCAGAAATCCTGGGAACGCAGGGTACACACAAATCACCTTTGCCTGCTTCTCCTGGAACTGAAGTCAAGTATAGGTTCTGTTCTATCATGGCTACCTCCATCCATCCCCTCAAGGGGTTACTTGATATTTACCTGAAAGGATGGCCCCTAAGAATGATGCCAAAGCCACATATAAAATTCCAAAGGGCTACAAATGTCAAACCGTCATGACCTATGGCATCCAAATAAGGATGAAAAACATTGGAAAAAACCTGTGGGGAGATGTAACATTTAATCTCCAACTCAGCTAAGTGGCCATTTGTGGATAATCAAAGATTACTTACAGCTTAAATATTCCATGAAGGTCATTTCTATTGGACAGACTGAGAGAAGTTTCCTAGGATTGAGAGTCAGTTTTGCCTAGTGTATACAGAGCTGACCTCTGAGACAGGAAGGGTTTCTGTGTCATCTCTGCCAAATACTGGCTCCATGAACCTGGACAAGTCACAACTTCTCAGTGTCCCAGGAAGTTTTCTAAGACCATAAGTCAAAGAGAAGTTGGCCAACAAGCATTTTAAAGTATTTACTGTGTTTCAAGAACTGTACTAACTTTGGGGGAAACATTTCTTCCCTCAAGAAGCATATGTTCAGAGGGCCCCTAGGTGGCACAGTGGATAAAGCACCAGCCCTGGATTCACTAGGTCCTGAGTTCAAATACAGGCTCAGACATTTGACACTTACTAGCTGTGTGACCCTGGGCAAGCCACTTAACCCTCATTACCCCACTCCCCCCCCAAAAAAAGTTTATAACAGAATAGATGGAAGGCAATATGAAAGGGCAGGAGGACCAAGAAAGAACTCCTGAAGAAGATAAGATGTGAGCTGAGTGTTGAAGGAAGCCAGCGAACTAAGAGGAGAAAGTGAGAAAGGAGGGCCCTTTAGGCATGAGGAATGACCAGTGCAAAGGCATGGAGATGGGAAATAAATGGATGTTTGTAATCAAGGAAAAATAGCAAGTAGACATGTAGTTATAGCATAGAGCATGCAAAAGGGAATAGCAAATAGATGTAAATATATAAAAATACTGGGAAAAGTACGAGGGGTCCAGGATGTGAAGGACTTTAAATGCCAAACTCAGGAGTTTATATTTGATCCTAGAGGTTATAGGAAGCCACTGGAGACACTGACCTTCACTGGGAGGAGGAGTTTCCTCACCTGGGGTTTCCCTATAGTAATGAAATTACAAGTCCCATCCCCTAATGCCCATTTACCAAATGGAGAAAATAATGATAGGATTAAGAGCTAGAAGGAACCTTTTACAGTCATGTGATCCTGCCCTCATTTCAGAGGTGAGGAAAACCATGCCCAGGAATATTGATAAAATCACTGCTCTGTTATTATTATTGTTAATATTAATAATAATTTATTATTAATTATTATTAATTAATAATATTTCATTCACACTTTTTAAGTTTGACAATGCACTTTCCATATATTATCTACTAACTGCATCTTTACCACAAACCTGTGAGGTGACTATTAATATTATCCACATCTTTTCAGATGAGGAAACTGAGACTGAGAGAGATTAAGTTCTTTTGGTTTCAAAGTGAGCTCTCTGTTTCTCCCTGGAGAAGTAAAGTTAACCTCATTTTATTTAGTATGTATATATGCATGGAAAAATCTGGATATTTATTTTCATGTACAATGAGGATATTGGAAGGTTTTCTGAAAAGCCAATGGGTTTTGTGGACCAAAAACATGTGCAAACCCATAATATCTCTGAAATAAAGGAATCTTACCACTAACTTAGCCAGATACAAAGCTCTCTCCTCATAAGCTCAAGATCAAGATAAAGAGCCAGGCTTAGGGTCAGGAAGACCTGAGTTCAAGTCCAACCTTAGAAACATACTAGCGGGGGAAGCTAGATGGCACAGTGGATAAAGCACCGGCCCTGGATTCAGGAGGACCTGAGTTCAAATCCAGCCTCAGACACTTGACACTTACTAGCTGTGTGACCCTGGACAAGTCACTTAACCCCCACTGCCTTACCAAAAAAAATTTGAAACGTACTAGCTGTATGATCCTGGGAAAGTGATATAATCCCAGTGTGCCTCAATTTCTCCATCTGTAAAATGAGGGTGATAATAATAGTATCTACTTCCCAGGCTTGTTATAAGGATGAAATATTATTTGTAAAATACTTCAAGAACCTTAAAGCACTATATAAGTGTCAGCTACTATTCCTTCATCCTATCAATAATAGAACTAGAATCTTTCAGTCCACCCCGCTCATTCCCAAACCCAGGTTTTGGATGCCTGCTTAAGTAGAGGGGAAAAAAGGAAAAGCAAACACTTAGCAGACATGAGAGAATAAAATGCTCTCCAGGATGCCCTTACCACCCAAATCCTGACCTCCACAGAACACAGGCAGACCACAGGATCATGGCAAGACCAATTCCACATCAAGTTTTTCCCAATCGAGCCAAAGCACAGAGGAATGAAGATCGAGGCCTGTCAGCGTATGGGGCCTACTGATGTGGTCAGACAGTGGAATGTACCAGTGAGCCACATCACAGAGATAAGCTTCCTCTGGGAAGGAAATTCTCACAAACTTACACGCAGTACGGGGAATCAAAGGACGTTGCTCACAGACAGCCCAGAGAGCTGACCACAATGACTTCTCTGCTTCTGTGGAACCTGAGGACCTTTCTTAATCACCCAAGATTGGGCTGAAATGATTTTGTTTTTCTAAAATCTCACTTACATGGCTTGGAATTCAGCCTTGGGGGGCTTCTGGGGCCCCTTTATCTTTGACTGCCTTGAGATGCAGCTCCTTTACTGAATGTCACTACAGCAAGGGAATTCTCCAGGAATGCCAGTACTTTCACATGTTTTCTTGCAATCTTGTCAAAGACTTGGCTAAAAATAGAATTGTACTTAGTATGACATATCCATTCCCGTATAATAAATAGGAGGATGGAGGTTGAAGGAAGAGGAGAGGGAGCAAACAGTCACCAAAGTCCCTTCTAGTTCTAATGCTCTTTGACTTATGTCAGCGAAGAACCCCAAAGATGAAATTGACAGACAATGCATGGGGATCCTCTGGATAATTGAAGTTTCTGGTTAGCTGAGAGCTGAGGTTAGCTTCCTTTCCCCTCTTAAACCTTATTATTTTTTTCTAAAATATATTTGGTTTTCATTGTCAAAAAAAGAGACAAATCTGGAGGGCAGATTAAAATAACTATGATGTAAAAAGGGGGAAATCTATTAAAGGTATTAAAAATGAAATATATTAGTATATTTCCAGGCTTCAGAGAGCACATTGAAGTGCAGATGACTTGTTTTGATTGCTAAGGGTCTCCCAGTGCCTCTCTGAGTATACCTCCATCCATCCTTAGACATAATTCATTGAAAGAAAAGCAAGGGGATGCCTTAGAGATAGAATTCTTGGAGTAGTATAATCTCCCAGTTCATCCAGGAGGAGAGGGTTGTCACAGGGTCAACAACTTCAGAGAAGCCGGGAATGATGAGGACTGGGAAAAGATTAAGAAAATGAGGACAGTTCAAAGATGATAGATAATGTCAAGAGAGCAAAAGTTTTCATCAAGTGTTGAGGTCAGAAGCCAGTTTGCTATGTAATGAGGAATGAGTGGGAGGAGAGAAGGAAAGTAACGGACAGAGATAACCTTTTATAGACTTTGGCTGTGAAAGGAAAACAATTTATAGGACAATATCTTATGGTCAAGTGAAGTTGTTTTAAGGATGGGGGAAGGATCTGGCAAGGATTATATGGAAGAAGTGAATAAGTAAATATGGAAGAGGAAAGAAAGAAAGAAAATGAAAGAAAAAAGAAAGCGCAGAGAATTATAAAAAGAAATGTATTTAGTTCCATCTACTGTAAAGTAATGCCATCAATTCTAGGTACCACATTTTAGGAGGATATGGACCACCTGGAGAACATCCAGAGCATGGTAACCTGGATGTTGGCATGCTGGATCTACAGAATTTGCCACATGAACAACTGGGTATGTTTGGCCTAGAAAATACTTTGGGGGATGTAGGGGTGAGGAGAGGGGTAGACTAGCTAGCTTCCAAGTATTTCAAGATGCGAAGTTTGGTCCTGGAGTCCAGAACTAAGAGAGCAGGTAGAATGTATAAAAAGCAGAGGCCGATTCTGGCTTGATAGAAACTTTTCTAACCATTTGGGTTAAAAAACAAGAGATCTAGAAAATCAGAGGAAATAATGCGGGCAGCTAGGTGGCACAGTGGATAAAGCACCAGCCCTGTATTCAGGAGAACCTGAGTTCAAATCCAGATTCAGATACTTGACACTTACTAGCTGCATGACCCTGGATAAGTCACATAACCCTCATTGCCCTGCCCCCCCCCAAAGGATATAATGAAAAGAAATAGGAATGAAGAGGGAATAAAACTTTCAGACCTAAAGTTAAACTATAAAGCAGCAGTCATCAAAACCATCTGATATTGGTTAAAAATAGAGACGTAGATCAGTGAAACAAGCTAGACAAGAGAGAATCAGAAACAATATAATTAAATAGTCTAGTGTTTGATAACATAGAAAACAAGAATTACCTAGGGGAAAAAAAACTCCATATTTGATAAAAACTAGTCTGGCAGAAATTAGACTTAGACCAACACCTTATGTCATATTCCACAATGCATTCTAATTGGATATACAACTTCAATATTGAAGATTTTACCCCCCAAATTTTAAAGAGAAACATATATACCTCTCACAGCTATGGATACGAGTCATATTCTTTGGTTGTTTTTTTCTCAGTAGTATTTTATTTTTATTTTCCAATTTCATGTAAAGGTTGTTTTCAACGTTCATTTTTGTAAGATTTTGAGTTCCAAATTTTTCTCCCTCCCTCTCTTCCTTTTCCTCTCCCCAAGATGCCAGGGAATCATATGTGTGTATATGTATATATGTGTATGTATGTGCTTATGTTTATGTATATGTCTAGAACCATGTTATACATATTTCCATATTAGTCATGTTGCAAAGGAAGAATCAGAACAAAAGGGAAAACCACAAAAAAGGAAAAAAATAACAACTAATAAAGTGAAAATAGTATACTTTGATCTGCATTCAGACTAGGAGTTGTATTTTTAACCCAAAAAAAGATATAGAAGCAATTACAAGGGATTAAATTAATAATTTTGATTACTTGAAACTGAAAAGCTTCTGCACAGACAGCACTAATGTACCTAGGGTAAGAAGGGAAGGAGTTGAATGAGAAAAAAAATCTTTGTATCAAAGTTGACCGATAAAGATTTGCTATCCAAGAAAAATTATATACACACATACACACTCACATACACACATATGTATATATGTAGTGTGTGTACAACTAATAGCAATAGATAAGTAAGTGGTCAAAGGATATGAATAAATATTTCTTGGAAGAATTTCAAAGTATTCACAACCACATGAAAGAATGCTCTAAATCACTAATGATAAGAGAAATGCAAATCAAAACAGCTCTGAAGCATTATCTTATACCCTGAAATCTGGTGAAAAGTAAATGGATGATGGATGGATGGATGGTTGAATGGACAGATAGATGGACAGACAGATAGGTAGATCGATGTAATGACAAGAAATTTAAATTGTCAATATTGGAGTGGTTGTGGATGGATAGGCACACTAATACATTATAGGTGGAACTGTGAAGTGGTACAACTATTTTGGAAAACAATTTGGAATTATGCAAGTAAAGTAACTAAAATGTTCTTCCCTCTGAACCAGAGAATCCATTAGTAGGCTTATTGATTACTAGCACTGATTTTTTTTCTCTGAAAAATATTATTTATTATATCAGATGGCTCTTGTAGAGGAGAAGGAGGAATACTTGGGATAACTATGATGTTGTAAGAGCAGAAAATATCAAGAAAAAAATTTAAAGCAATCTTCATAAAGATTAAAGCTATCAAAAGTGGAATGAGTTGATATGAGAGATTGATAATCTCTCCACTAGAGGTCCTCAAAGGAAGACTGAATGACCACTTGGTGGGGATACTCTACAGGTGACCCCTATTCAAATACTATTTGATCTATATAATCTCTGAAAACCCTTTTGACTGAGCTTTAGTGATAACTCAGGTTGAGTGAGAAACTAAATGGGGACTACATTGTGCCTTAGAGTTTGTCCCAGGAAATGGCTGACTTAGATTTTGTGGGTTTATATAAGAGAATTTGAGGGACTGCCTTGGTTCTGCTGTCAGGAATTATTAAGGAAATTAGCTCCTAGGTATAGGGATACCATGGGGATAGGAGATTGAGTTTATAGATATATGGCTGTAAAGAGAAATATTTCCTGAGATTCAGCAGAGAGATTTAGCAACTTGGATTATCCAATCTCCAATTAAATACCTCACAACCTTCTGAGGTAGCCTATTTTATCATTGAATAGCCCTAATTGCTAGGAAATTGTTGAGGGAAAATATTGAATAGAAAGAGTTGAGTGATAATAATACCAATGATACTAATATAATAATACTAACAATATAATACTAATAATAATATAATACTAACATGTATATCGCACTTTAATGCAGGCAAAGTAGCTTACATGTGTCATCTCATTTAATGCAAATGACAGTCCTGTAAGACAGATTCCATTATTAATTTCATTTTACTGATATGCAAACTGAGACTGAGATATTAAGCAAATTCTCCAATCAATAAAGTTAGTAAGCAAGGTAGAATTTGAACGCATGTTTGACATTCTGCTCCCTATCCCACCTGGCTGGCCTAGGTTCTGGATTACACAGCACATTTTAATGTTAAGTTTATGAATTTCTCTCGTTCCCTATGTAGGAAAAGAGGATGTCTAGCTGCATAAAATAGTAACCTAGAACAGATAACTAATGTGCATGATTCTACAATCCCACCATGATACATCAATAACATTAATTCTGTTGAAATCCTGTTAATAGCTAGAATCATGATCAAATACTGGCCTGACCCATTTGATTGGGCGCTGTGCTTCCTGATCTTCCTGAAAGATGATATAGAGCCTCCCAAGAGTTAGCAAATCTTCAAACGCCTAATGATCTATGTGGGAATAAATGATGCTAGTACCAGAAAGAAACCTGAATCCCCAAAGATAACAAAGAACTGATTAAGAATTTGTAGAACTGAGGAACCCAGGGGTTATCCATCATAACTGCTCCTGGTTTAAGATAAGGGTCTTAGAAGATAAGATGGAACACTGAAAGTTAACTATAGGCTAAGATGGAATTTGAGATGAGGATTTGGCTTTCTGGACTATGGTATGGTATGATCTTGGCCAAAACTAGATGTCAAGGAAGAATATTTTTGCCTGGAGACTGATAGAACAAATGAAAAAGACCTTAAACAAAAATGGGTAGGAGGATAAAAAAACTCAGATATTGCTGTCAAAAAATACAGTGAAGATCTCCAGAGATGTCAATGGGAAAGGGATAGCAGGATAAGTGCTGAGTATTGCATAAAATACAATGATGAGGAAGAGAAGACTCTAACATATCCATGGTCTCAGATGTTCTGTAAACCAGTCATGATATAGTGAGGGTTGAGCTGGGCAAGAAAGGAGGCAGAAATTCACTTCTGGGAAAGTTAATGCTTATGGTATATGAAGTAGCAGTTATGAAAGTGTCTAAGTAGACACAGAATAAAAGGGCAGACCAAATAAAGGAGAGGTCAAGAGAAAAAGCTCTTGGCCTCTGACATGTTGCACTATTTATCTCAGATCTCAGAATGTGGAACATAAAACTTCTTCCAACCCTACTGGGGAATAGGAATGCCATCATTTGTTAAATGGTTTCTGAGGATGTAGACCATTTCTCCCAATTCCTTCTTTCCACAATTAAATATTTTCACAATTCTATTTAATTATCTACCTAGGCTTTGGTTAGCAAAATAATAACAGAGAATCTAGCTCCATATTGACTTAAGAGATTCCCTGTTTCATGGTTGGCCATTGCAACTATCCAGCATTCCAGTTGTTGTTGTTTTTTAATTTTGTTTTATTTACATTTCCTTTGACATCACATGTATTTTTTCATGGTTCTTCTTACTCCACATTGCAGCAGTTCACATAAGTCATCCTTTACTTCTCATTATTCTTCGTGGTCATCATTACTTACTATGCAGCAACCGCCATATGTTTATCCATTCCCCATTTGATGGATGTTTACTTTGTTCCTTTTGCTACCAGAAAGTGCTGCTATAAATATGTAATGTATACTGTATTATTGTCTGTCTTTGATATCTTTGAGAGCTATGCCTAGCATTGTCATCTCTGAGTCAAAGGTCACTGTCATTTTAGTAATTTTCTTAGCATAATTCCAAATTGCTCTACAGAATGGTTGGAACAATTCATCACTCCACCAACATTGCCTATTCTAACCCTTTGTTATATTTCCTAATTTCTAAGTATGGAGTGAAACTTTGGAATTGTTTTCATTTGTTTTCCTCATTAATCACAAGGGATAAACTTTCATGTTGTTGCTAATAATTCATAGGTGTATTGAATACTATTTGTTGATATCCTTAAAAAAAAAACCTTTACATTGGAAAATGACTGTTGGTCTCATATATTGATGTTAGTTCTGTATATATCTGGGACTTCAGGACTTTATTAGATATATTTCATAAAATACTTTCCCCAATTGACAGGTTCTAAGAGGGACATACTAACAGTTGTTAAATCTTTGAAGATTTCACATACGGAAAAGAGGTTAGCAATATTCTATTTGGGAAAAAAGAGGTATAAATTCAAGGTAAGGTGGGGAAAAGTGCAGTTAGAGGTCTCCAGAAATGGAATGGGATGCCTCAGGATGGATTAATGAAAATAATAATAACACTAACATGTAATGCCTTAATGTTCATATGTAATAGCTCATTTTATCCTCACAACAAAGCAGGGAGGTACTATTATTATCCCCCCTTTTCTATAGATGAGGAAACTGATGCAAACAGAAGTTAAGTGACTTGTCTGGGGTAACTTCCTAAGGTACTTCTTTTGGCCTCCACAATCATTCAAAAACCACTAAGATGATAACTAATTAAGCTATAACCACTAATCTAAGCAATCACATCCACCTTCAGTAACTGAAGGATTCATGGAAGACCCCTATTATCCATTCTTCTATTGGAGATTTCTTTCTTTCAAAAGAACAGTTAATAACTCCTTGATTTACCCTAATGATAATTTCATCTTTCAAAAGGTATAGGTTCCTTTGAGTCTTAAAGTCCTGAAGGGCAGCTGGATTATTCTCTTACTATCTCCTTACTTATCTTAGGCATCAATTCCCCATTAGCCATTTTTTTCCTTTGGTGGCAAATGCAAAGATCATTCATCCTGGAAGAAAAAAAAATAGAAAAATAAAAATTGAGCAGCCTAATTTTAGTTTGTTCTCAGTTATCAATATCCCATCCATCCCAATGCCTTTCTTACTCTCTTCTTCTTCCCAATATATCTTAGAACAAATAAACACATTTGTCATTCTTGGCTTTACTTCTCAGTCTCAGCTTGTCCTCAGACTTAGCACTTCAGAAACTACTTTGGACAATGCTTTACCACACTAGTATTTACTCCCAGTGACCCACCGTTGCTTCTTTCTTCTGTATGTTTTTTTTTCAATTTCTTGAATTTCCTGTGCATTCCCACTGACCTTTTCAGGCAATTCCAGTTTTTCCTTCTCTTCAGGATTATTCTTCTTTGTGCCTTCAGAATTGTATTCTTAAGAATTTCCTTTCCTTCCAGGCTAAATTCAATTATACAAGTTTAGTCCATGGCCTTCCTCTGAACTCTTTGAAATTTGCTCTCTGAAAATCTAGGCTACTTGTTAAATTATGCCCAGCTTATCTCCTCTCTATCATAAACTCAAGGAGGGATTAAACTCATCCCCGCAAGGTTCCTATCATACACAGCAGACCCCCTACCACCACCACCACTGCTACACAACCAATTATTTTCTACTGCTGTCAATCAAATCCAGAATAGAATTCCCCCTTGTTGCTTCCTATACCCTTTGAAAGATGAAATTATCATTAGGGTAAATCAAGGAGTTATTAACTGTTCTTTTGAAAGAAAGAGATCTCCAATAGAAGAATGGATAATAGGGGTCTTCCATGAATCCTCTTTGCCAGTCCTGTCATTTGCTTCCCTAACTCTTTTTTTTTTTTTTTAGTGAGGCAATTGGGGTTAAGTGACTTGCCCAGGGTCACACAGCTAGTAAGTGTTAAGTGTCTGAGGCCAGATTTGAACTCAGGAACTCCTGATTCCAGGTCCGGTGCTCTATCCACTGCGCCACTTAGCTGCCCCCTTCCCTAACTCTTTATCTATTTTCTTTCTGTCCTAGATGTCTGTAGTGTACTCCTATGACTAAAAAGCTAACAATAACAATGTTTCTCCCTGCATTGATCTTTACCTGAATGCTCTCTACCATACTTCCTCCATCTGATGGATTTCCTCACATTCTTCCCTATCTCCTTTCTACCTTTCTTGCTTTTTTGGCATTAGGTATACCTACCCAAAAACATATTCCAGGCATAGGTTTCCTCCCACCAAATCTCAGTGACATTTCTAAGGTCAAATTTGCTTCAATGAGGTAAGACCATTATTTCTTCCTTTTTCTTGCCCAAACTTTGGATATTTGTGAAGACAAAAGAGGAATTTTTTAATTGTATAGGTTTTAAGACATAGTTCAAGGGGATAGACAGGCTTGAAAATATTGTTTTCCATAGCAGATTATGTCCTGGTGAGGCAATAAGTGTTAAGTGACTTGCCCAGGGTCACACAGTTGGTAAGTGTCAAGTGTCTGAGGCTGGTGCTTTATCCACTGCTCCACCTAGCTGCCCCCAGATTAGGTCTTTTTTTTTTCTTTTTTTGTGGAGCAATGAGGGTTAAGTGACTTGCCCAGGGTCACACAGATAGTGTTAAGTGTCTGAGACCAGATTAGGTCTTTATACTTACACAGTTGACTGAGAGATACAGAAATCATGAGAACTAGTTGAATCTTTTTTTTTAGTGATTTGAAAAAATTAATTTGATTCAATAGAATGAAAATGGGTTTAAAGCAGGAGTCTTAACCTGAGGCCCATTAACCTGGTTTTTTAAAAAGTACTTTGATAACTGCATGGGTTTTCTTTGTAATCCTCTGAATTTTATTTTATGCATTTGCTATTTCTCTGAAAGGGGATCCATAGGCTTCACCAGATTGAGAGCCAAAGCACATCCATGACCCAACAAGGTTCTGATGTCATGGTTTAAAGGCTCAATAAAACTGTTTCCCACCAAGGCATTAAAATCCCCTGTGACTCTCTGGAGAAAACTTTTTCAAAAGATCTGCAGCTTATTGAAAATGATCATGTCAAAAGGATCATGTCACCCAAACTCACCAGTGCCAGAGAGCACAAGATGGGAGGAAGAGCTCTGGATCTGGTTGCTGAAAATGAGTACTTGGCTCTTGACTCTTCTCCTGACTAGATCTGTGACCCTGCACAAGTCATTTAACTTCTGTGGACTTCAGTTTTCTCATCTGTAAAATGGGATGGCTAGAATAAGTGTTTCAGTTTCTTTTCAAATCCAAATCTATGATACTTAGACCTTTATATGATACTTAGCTCTAAGTAAAATGCAAATAGAAGGTTCAACCAATCAACAATGATTTATTAAGCATCTCCATGTACTAAACTCTCTGCTAGGCACTGGTAAAGCAAGTAAAAAAATTGACAAATCTCTCCTCAAAGAAGCTCACATTCTAATGAAGGGGGCAACACACACACACACACACACACACACACAAACACACTCACGTCATATATCTGCAATACCTATACCTATATATATATACCAGATTGTTTTATAGATGAGGAAATGGAGGCAGAGTGAAGTGACTTACCCAAGGTCACACAGCTAATTAGTGTCTGAGGCCAGATTTGAACTCATCTTCCTGATTCCAGGCTCAGTGCTCTACCCATGATGCCCCCTAACCACACATAAAACTCGAGGATTCCAAAGATACTACCTTTAGGAAGTCATTTAACCACTCTGATTTCCTAGTTTTCTCTTCCATTAAATACATATAATATCTATAGAAAACAGCTCACAGGGGATGGTGAGGCTCAAATGATATCTCATATCTATAATTCTGCAAACCTTAAAAGGTTATAAGACACTATCTAATATTGAGAAAATAGCCAACATGTACATAGTGCTTTAAAGTTAACAAATCACTTATCTCTTTTCACCCTCACAACTCTGGGAAGTAGAAAGGCTATGTGAGAAAATAATTTTTGGTAATGGGTTTCTTTTGGGGGGTGGGGGTTAGCTAATCTCTTTTTAAGACCATCTTAAGAGTCCAATAGAGGTGGAGAATAGATTCTTTGTGTCTAGTTCAGTGAACGGAGGAGATTAAACCACACCTATCTGAATTTGCCTTTGCCCCACAGGGACATTAGACCCTGATGTCATCCCAGTAGAGCTCATTTTAATACGGACCACCCTCAAGTCACAACAACCAATGGACTTGAATGATGCCAGCCAATTAGCTTTCATCAGTGTGTAAGGAGCCGCCTCTATCGAAAAGAGGAAAAAGACTGGATCTAAAGGAGCTTGTTCTCTTTTTCCCTGGACTCTTACTCTCCTCATTGCCCTCTCCTCTTCTCTCAATATGCTGGGTATGTAGTATGTAATTGTTTAAGCCTGTAAGCCTATGACTGGGGTGGGGGGGGGAGGGGGAGTTAGGGAGACATGGTCAACACTTTAATAATATGTGATATTAATTAATAGTAAATGCTTACTGCCCAAACTAGTACAATAACCATTAATATATAATTTAGTAATACTTTAGAAAACCCAACCAGTGCCCCAATAATTTAAATAACACAGCTATCATTGTCCCCATTTTACAGACGAGGAACCTCAGGGAGAGAGAGGTTACGTTACTTACCCAGGGCTCCATAGCCAGAATCTAAGAGGGCATTTGAACTCAGTTCTTTCTGATTCCAAGCCTAGCACTCTAATCACCATACCACCCAGCTGCCTAAGACAGAAGCCTAGACCTGTGATTTGATCAGTATGGAAAGAAAAATTCCCTTATGAGGTAATAGCTCCTGCCAAGGCAGGTCAGTCCCTTCTTGTCTAAGACATTCGAGACATTCAATGACTTGCCCAAGGAAACACAAAGCAAAAGACTTTGAACCCAGGTTCAAAGCCATTTGATCAGCTTTTTATCTCTGATACCAGGATGTGATCCTATCATTAGGAAGCAGGTCCTGTGATTCCAAGTGAAGCTTTGATATTTATTCCTTTGATATATCAGTCACTTCATCAGACTGGCCCAAGTATCTCATGTATTGAAATCTTTTTGGATGCTGCCCATATGTTTGCTCATGGTCCTCCATGGACCATATTTCCATGAGACATCACCACCCCTGAGCCACCACCCCTTACCTCTCTACCTTGCACCCCCAGAAGACCCATCCTCTTGCTCTGCACCTTAGCCCCACAGGGGTATGGACCACAGACACTTCTTCTACCAGCTTTCCTGCTGTCCCCTTTCTCCAACTATTCTGGGTATTGCTACCCATCCCTACCCACAAAAGTAAATGTGCCCCAGGTACAAAAATTCCTGGCTCCTGATCTTCTCATGCCCTCAGCTGTCTGGTATTTCCAAGGCTTAGCTGCAGTTAACAGTACTGTTGTAGCCCTGCCCTGCCTTGCCCATCCCAACTGCAGCATTCTCTTGGCAACCCTGGTTCCTGTAATGACCAAGCATACAAAGCATGATGGGATAGTGGAGCTAATTTTGAGAAGATACAGCAGTTTTCAGACCATTCCTGGCTGGAAAAGTCCTTCTGGCTAGTGAATGAGTCAGCTTAGAGAAATTGTCCTTTCCTTCTGATTTCCATGGCACTAGCTGCTGTTTCAGTAGCTCTTTCTCCTTCTTGTTCTTCTTAATTCTCTTTTTTGTGACTTTTTGGTCAGTTGTTCCTTTTTTCTTTTCGTTTTTTTTTCCTTGAAGGACAATGAGGGTTAAGCAACTTAATCAGGGTCACACAGCTAATAATTGTCAAGTGTCCGAGGCTGGATTTGAATTCAGGTCCTCCTGAATCCAGGGCCAGTGCTTTATCACTATACCACCTAGCTGCCCCCTGGGTTAGTTGTTAACAAAATCTCAATACATCCCTGGTTATTTGGGATACTGTTACATGTTTATTTTTTTATATACCCAGTACCTGGAACACAGTAAGCATTTAATAAGTGTTTGTTGATGATCTGACTATGTCTAAAGAAATACTTTCTCAGTGCCTCCTGGTACCTGGAATTCTACCACTGAGTCAAAACTATTTTGAGTTTGAAGTCTTTCTTTCCCAGTCAGTATATTTCTGGAGGAGGCCACACTTTAAACTGTTCTCAGGCAATCCTATCTCAATATGCATAAGTTCCAGAATGTTTCACTTGCATTACTTCCTTTAATGCATGTAATTTCCACTGATGGAATGTCAACTCCATGAAGGCAGTGTTTGTCACATAGTAGCCATCTTGTAAATGCCTGTTGATTGAGTGACTGACTTAGGCACAGTGAGTCTTTGAAACTGGAGTCAGAAGAATCTGAGTTGGAATTCTCTCTCAAATACCAGCTGTGTGATCCTAGGAAAGTTACTTCATCTCTCTATGCCTCAGTTTACCATTCTGTGAAATGAGCATACAAATCACACTTGCTTCCCAAGGTTGTTTTGAAGACGAAACGAGATAAGATTTGCAAAGCACTTTGCAAACCTTAAAGTATTCTAAAAATGCTAGCTACTGTCATATGCATGACAGTATTCTGAAACAGGTAGTAGAAATATTAGGAGAATAGATTTAGAAGCAGAAGGCACTTTTGAGATCATATAATTCAACTTCTTCATTTTACAAAAGGGGAAACTGAGAGTCCAAAAGATAGAAAGATCAAGTGACTTGTCCAAAATGGCATCGATAGGAAGTAGCAGAACCAAATGGAAGTCACGTCCTCTGATTCCAAAATCAGCACTCACTGCCCTTCGTGCTTCCCACTTTATGGATCATCAGTTGGAGATAATATATGCAAAGCTCTTTGAAAACCTTAAAGCCTTATGTAAATGCTAGGTCTCATTATAGATAAGGAAACTGAGGTTCAGAGAAGCTCTGAAATTTCTCCAAGTTTACTCTGGTCAGTCAGTGTCAGAAATGGAAATCTGATACCATCTATGGACTCCAAGTTCGTTATCCTTTCCAATGGGAGGACTGAATACTTTAAACCATTCTTAGACATCTATTAGGCAGCTGCATGGCATAGTGGATAGAGTGCCAGACCTGGAATTAGGAAAACTCATCTTCCTGAGTTCAAATCTGGTCTCAGATACTTACTAGCTATGTGACCCTGGGCAAATCACTTAACTCTATTTGCTTCAATTTCCTCATCTGTAAAATGAGCTGGAGAAGGAAATGGCACTCCAGTATCTGCCAAGAAAACCCAAAATGGGTTCACAAATTTTGTCACATGACTGCCCTCACTGGGCTTCCAATCATTATAATTTTGCCAGGCCCATGTAGGCATTAGCTAGTGATGATGACATGAGGTGCCAACACCATGGCAACGGCTACAACCAATGGGTGGAGCACTGTGCCACCCACAGAGCCCCTAGGCCAGTATGTGCACTGAGGGCTCCTCAAACTCTAGCCAAAAGATGGGGCCATAAAACCCTCAAATAACAATCATTTCTTTACAGAATCCTGGGTTTAGAGTCAAAGAACCTGCCACATAGTACCTGTGTTACCTTGGACAAATCATTTAATCTCTCTAGACTCCGTTTCCTCATCTGTAGAAAGCAGGAGTTGGAGAGTACATGGCTTCTGTGGTCTCTTCCAATTATAAATCTAGAATCCCATGGACCAGTTTGAATTCTTGGAGTATTACATTTGAAGTGGTTACACCAGAGCCATTTGGGGGAAAAGACAGCAAGAAACTGATGTGTCTAAGAGTGAAGAGCCAGTTTTCCCATGCTGTCTTGAAAGATCATCCAAAAGAATTGGGACTAGTTAATCAGGAAAAGAGAAGGCTGGGGGAGGAGAAGGTGGGGTGGTATAATAGCCTTAGGTTGTCTGAAGATCTATTACATGGAGGAGGAATTGATTTGTTCAATTTTGCCCTAAAAGTTAGAATGAGGAAGAGTGGGTGTAGGCTTCAATGGAGCAGGCTTTGACTTGATACAAGGAAAACATCCCTAAAAATTATGTCTACCCCAAAGTGAAATGGGTTGCCTTGGTGATAGAACCCCCACACACTTGGAGGTCTTCAAGGATGACACAGAGTGTCCCTTCTAGAGATTCAGGTATGAATGAGATGGTTTCTATAGCTCCTTCCCAATCTCTATCTTAGGACCAAAAATATAGAGCCAAAAGATTCCTCAGCAGTCACCTCTTCCAACCCTGTCATTTGATAGGTTGACTAGCTCTAGGACCTAGAGAATCTTAGAGGCATCTCATCCAAATGTTTCATTTTATAGATGGGAAAACTGAGGCCCAGAGAGGTAAAGGGTTTGTCCAAGGTCCTCCAGGTAGTGACTGTGTCCGTTGGGATCTGACTCCAGCTCCTTGGATCCCCCAGCCAGGAACATTCCACTCTGCCCTGATGCTCTGGGATTCTGAGAATCTTGTGAACTGCTCCCACTCTTCTATTCCATTTTTCACATGTTAATAACTATTGCTCTCTGCCGGAAAAAAAAACAACTTTGGGAAAACTTCATATTGGGGAATGACTGTTAATATATCATTCTTGCTGCCTTTCATTTTGTGCCAATGTCCTGAGCCATAAAGAATGAGGTTTCGTCTGTCATTAGGATTTCACAAGCAGGGGATTATGTGACTTCAGATGGGGAATGAGCAGCTGGGAACAGGAACAAATGAATGTTTCAAAAATGCATATCTGCTTCATGTAGAAGGCTTCCACCACCAAACATATGGAGAAGGAAAATATTGAAATATTGCACAGGGAACAGTCTTGCATAAAAGCATTTTTCCAAAAGGTACAGGCTCTGCTTTTGGAATACTCATTATTGAATTGAGGTTAATCGTTTCTGCAAAGCTTCTCCCAAAAGATGGTTGAGCCAACTCTACCAGGTGACAGCATGGGCTAGTGGAAAGAGAACTGATCCCAGAGTTAGGCCCACGAGTCCTTACTCTAGTCCTGGCCATGTTTTCCATTTAACATGGGATCCCTAGTCACCACGCCTCTCCATGCCTCCATTTCCTCATCTGTAAAATGCTAAAGGTTGGGTTAGGTTTGGAAACTCAAGTGATTCAGGAATTATTGGGGTCCTCCATGTAGAGCTAGAAGGGGCCTCAAAGTCCAACAAGCCCAATTCTCTAATATTTCAAATAAAGAAACCAAGGCACAGACAGGGTCAGTGTCTTGCCAAAGGTCACTTCAAACTCGGGGATTTGCCACAGAGGAGCCTCCCCATTGATTTCTTTGTCTCAAGGTCAAAGTCTATCCCATTTTTACTTTGTTGTCCTAATATTGGCTAAGCTCACAGTGCCTGAAATATTTGGGAAATTAAATTCAATTAATCTCCAAAGGACAGGGAGAAGCAGTGAAATGTTCCTTTTCATATTCTACAAAACACTTTCCCTCTGAATGTCAGCAAACTCTATAAAGCAGCCCTTGTTGTTTTTCAGGGTTATCAAGGATACCTAGTGGTATCCCAACAGGTTAAGCAGCAGCAGCAACTTTAGGTCCTGACTTTTGGGATAAGATGGCTGCCCACCAGGAATTCCCCTTCACAGGGGGACCTGAGAGATATAACTCAGGCAGGCAAGAGGGTAGCTGACCAGAAGAGATTCCCTTACGGTGTAATCCAGGGTTGGAGGATGTGATGGGATAGCCCACAACATGTAGGGAAATGGTTTCCTTCCCCAGGAATAGAGAAGTAATATCATCCCCTATGCAGAGCTCCACTTGCTTCTGGTGTTCAATTCTCAGAACTGAATTTTGGGTAGAAAATTGCTAAGCTCCTCAACATCTGGAGAACCGAGGCCAGGATGGTCTCAGGACCTCATGTCATATGAGGATCAGGTGAAGGAACTGAAGATCTGTAACCTAGAGAAGAAAGGCTTAGGGGGAACGTGATACCAATTTCTCCAAGTCTCTCCTGATCCCTCCTCCCCAGCTGCTTGTGCCTCCAAAAAAATCACCTTAGATTTGGTATGTATACTCATAGATGTACATGTTCTCTGCCTCTGTCAGAAGGCACTTGTGTTCCTTGAGAGCAGGAGCAATTTCACTTCCATGTCTGTATTCCCAGAACCTGGCCTAGTGTCTGGCATGTAATGACCACTTAATGCATGTTTCTTGGCTGGTCGATTAGTCTTTGGTCATATGGATGAGGGAATAGACTCTCCTACTGACTAGAGGAAAGACTTCCTGGCAATTTGAGGCATGATCCATCAGTTGAATGGCTGCCTAGGATGTCCCCTCCTTCTGTCCCCATCCATGAAACACTTCAAGACTGGAGGACCACATGTGAGGTATGTTGTGGGGAGGATTCTCGTGCCCATACAGGTTGGATAATATCTGAGGTCCTTTACAACTCAGAGATTTTGTGAAGCCAGAGTAGAGCTAATGTGCCTGAAATGGACTCACTGAGAGCTCTGTAGACAGGAAACCCTACCCTTCTTGTAGCAGGATGAGGGGAGGGGGTGGATTGAGTGGGGGAGTGCACAGCTGTGCAGAATGACTGTCAGCTAGGGGGGAGGGGAGGAAAGAGGGAGCAGGTGTAGCCTCCGGGCTAAGAAGGGTGGGCACAGTCTCTTCAGCCCTTAGGAGAGCTGCAATTAGCCAGAGTGCAAAAGCATTGAGGGGCACCAGGACTTTCCTGGGCTTTCCCTTGAACAGACCCATTCATTTTGCTGCTGCCAAGTGAATGTCAAGCAGACAAGAGAATGATGAGAAAAGCAAAACCTTTAACCATGAGACAACCCAGCCATGGTGGTCTAGGACTCACAGGCACCTTTGCTTCCCTATTACTTTCTTGGTGCTATACTGGCTACATAAAGCCAAGAGCAGACTGAGGGGATTTGGGTGTATTTCCAAGCTATGCACTGTGTGCTTGAACCCCTGAGTGTGAGCTCTCTGAAGGTCAATCAGCAAACATTTTGTAAGTTCCTACTATTGTGTTAGGCATTGTACTAGGGGCTGGCAATAGATATAAACAAAACAAGCCCTGTTTCCAAAGATCTCATATCCTAACAAGGGAGGCAGCATGTTTCTATCTATATATACATCAATAGCAATGTTATATCATCTCTATCTATGACTATTTCTATATCATCTATATATATTCTATACAACTATCTCTGTGTGTGTGTGTGTGTGTGTGTGTGTGTGTGTGTGTGTGTGTACAACCTACACAAATAGATTCAAGGTGACTTTAAAGGACACCAGCAGATGAGAGAACTGAGAATCACTTGATAATTTTTTTGCCTCAAACTCAGCTGTCATTATGTGTCTGACACTAACCCCTGAGTGCATTCCTTTTCCTTGGGGTGCACATGAGGTAGTGGTCATTCAAACTCATAGAATTCTATATTTAGGGTTGGAAGGAAACTTAAAGGTCACTTAGTCCAATGCTTCATTTTAAAGATGGGGAACCTGAAGCCCAGAGGTGCTACACACAATGCCTGCCATATAGTAAGTACCTAACTAATATTTTCATTCATTCATTCATTCATTCATTCATTCATTCATTCATTCATTCATTCATTCACTCCTGTTACATAGATAATAAATAAGAGCCAGCATTGGAATCTGGGTCCTTGGCCTCCAAACTGAGATTTTTTTTTCCCATTGTACAACCCTTCAAATGTCTCCTAGTTGAAAAGACACCGAACTTGGAATCAAGACATGTCTCTGATATTCCTTATGTGACCCGTGGCAACTCATTTAAAAGAACTCTGATTTCCTGGGATTTAGAGTTAGAAGGGACTCTGCAGACCATATGATCCAACCCCTTTGCTTTATAGAAAGGAAAACAGTATCAGGGAGGCTGAGTGACTTTCTCAGTGACACATAGCTAGTCTGTGTGATAGGCAAAAATTGAGCTCAGGTTTTTTTGTCCTTTAAATCCAGCACTCCATGCACTCTGCTGCATCCTTGACCCCAGACCACTGGCATGTCCAACATTCCTAGGAAGGTATTGGTTTTCTCTTCATCTGAGTCTCTCAAGCAAAGCTAGATCACCATTTGTGTCCTATATTACAGTGTGCATTCTTGTGCTGGTGCCCATTTGCCTAATTGGCTCATGAAGTCCCTTCAATTCTCAGAATTGTGATACCCAACAGACAAGGCTTAAAGGCCAGATCATATATCTGAAGTCTAAGTGACTACTTAGCTATGGCTAGGAAAGGTCATTATCACATTGGCCAAGAGGCAATAATTTATTTATTTGTTTGTTTGTTTGTTCGCTTATTCATTCATTCATTCATCTATCTATCTATCTATCTATCTATCTATCTATCTATCTATCTATCTATCTATCTATCTATCTATCTATCTATCTATCTATCTATCTATCTATCTATCTATCTATCTATCTATCTATCTATCTATCTATCTATCTATCTATCTATCTATTTACCACAGCCAAGGAGGGGTGATTATCTATATTGGGGGAAGATGCTACTAATGAGATCAAGAATGCTTGACATAATCCATTAGTACTAATCTCCTTATGTGCTAAATAAAGTTAGATTGCAAGAGGTTCTGTGGTTTGGGGAGCAAAAGAAGGGAGAGGCAGCATACCCTCAAGACCATATGAGTCTTCCTAAGCATGCTTCTGCCTTCTGTTGAGAGAAGGGGTGGGGGACAGCAAGGTTGAACAATTGAGTTCCCAGCCAGTGCTGGAAATGCGTGGCCTCAGGAAGAACTTGTCAATCTTAATTAAGATATCAGCAAGTCAGAGGAAGAAGGTGTTGTGGTGCTGTCTATTGTTGAACTGTGTGTCAGGTGAAATCAGGACTAATTATGCCCGAAGCCAAATATGTCTGTTTGGTCTCACTTCCCAAACTAAGGTCACAGAGTTATTAGAGAGTAGGAGTTTGCACTCTTTTGGATCCCTCTAAGTAGCAGGTGGCCTTACAAATAAGCAACTCAGCATGTTTCATTGGGTCCCCACAGCTGTCCTGCCAATCAGTGAAGGATGGATGCAAGTTAATGCTAATTAGCTTCTGTTGATCTGCATCTAACAAGAACCTCCCAGGATTCTGGTTTTGATTTGCAAGATTGCCAGTTGGGTAAGTTCAGGAATTAAGAATCAGAAAAGAATTTCGCTTCCCTGAAGGAAAAAGAGATGGGACTGAGGGAGGGGGTGGGGTGGGGTTGAATCCCCAGCAGGGGCTCCACAAGGCTCTTAATTCCTTATGGTGAGCAGATCTTGACAGTCCCCAGCTCTGGACTCATAGAATCTTCCAATTGGAAGGGAGTTCAAAAGTCAAATTGTACAACACTAACTAGATGAAGAAATCTGTCTTCGATGTTTTTATAAGTGGCCATCTAACTCTTGCTTGGAGACCTCCAATTCTGAGGAGCCCATCACCTCTTTGGCCAACTCTGCTCATTTGGACTGCTATAATTATAAGGAAGTTGTTGTTGTTGTTAAATAGAGACATAGCTCTCTGCCATCTCTTTGCCAAACTGAATATCATTGAATTTAGGAGGGCATCTTTGGTCTACTCTTGGACTTAGAACACTGAATATGGCCCACAACACAGGACACTCAGAAATGCCACAAGGGAACAATTCTGCTTTGTTTCTACGGAAATCCTCATGGGTGGGATGGGAACTAGGGAGCAGAGGCCGGAGGCGAAGAGAGAAGGCAGGCAAGAATTCCTGCAAAGTTGGCCATTTTCACTATGCTGAGAAAGGAAATGAGTGGAAAATCACCCTTTGGGGACCAATGGATTTAAATTTTGCACCTGTACTTCATCAGGGCAAAGTAAATATGATCTCACTGGGTAAACATTACAAAAACAATTTTCAAGAGTTTGACTTGGCTTTGGCCTCAGAATGTTCTCCTTCCCTGCAGTGATTAAACAATATTTCTTGGAAACCATTCACTGAATATGATAGCACAGCAAAATCTGCTTCATTTTGAGCCTTTTTTAATAGAAAGTATGCTCCCCCACTTACCTTGATTAAATGGTGCAGTGAAATTAGGTAAGCTTGGTGCCCAAAGCTTCATAACAATGTGAACTACCCAGAAATAAAACAAGCTGCCTTAGGAGAGAGGGAGTTCCTTGTCATTGGAGTGTTAGCCTGGTATTATTCTTTTGTGTTTACTATTCTGTAGAATTTTGCCATATTGTAGAATATTATAGGGCAAAATAACTGCTTTTCAAGTTGTAGTACTATAAGTTCATCTTTTATAGATTCAATGAAAGCATTATCAGAATGACTATGGCCACAGACAGATGACAAGAATATGTATGGTATACCTTACCCTGTTCCCTCATGATTTGGAGGTCTTCCATTGTCCTCTGGAAAACTTTTCATCCCATATCTCGTAGAGATGGTGAGTATTTAGTACAGCAACACCTATTAAAGATGTTGCTTATGAGATTTTCTCTATCAGTGCTGAGTTGGGCAATAATCCCATCAGTGATAACTGTCCAGTTCCAATACAGCCAATTATTGAGCTCCCTGAGATATTTTGAGGTTTGTATTGTGGTCTGGGAATTTGTTTGATTATGAAAGACAGTCACCTTCCAATGTTTAATTCTAGTTGCCATATCAATGCCTTTCTAAGTATTCAGTAGGCACTAAATTTTTCCATCCTGCATTGATCTATTGCTCAATGTCTACCATATTCTTGCAAAATCTGCATTCATCGATAATCCAGGGTCCTTCAAGTTAAAATTTCTGATGACCTAATCCTGAATTCCTATCATAAACCTATTTCTATAAAGGGATTTGCAAGACAGACTTTTTTTTTAATTTTTTGGTAAGTTTACTGCTGGCATTATTCATTTATGGCTGGTAGTACAGTGTCTAAAGGTCTAACCTTGAAATCAAGAAAACAAAAGTTTGAATCCTGCTTCAAATGCTTGTGTCCCTGTTCAAGTCACTCAAACCTTCAGTTTCTTGATCCATAAAAGGAGATAATAATAGGCCTAAAATCACAGGGTTGTTGTGAGGATTAAAGGAGATATTGGTAAAGCCCTTGGCAAACCTTAAAGAGTCTTATAAATATTATTATTGCTATTAATGTTATTAGGATGTCACCCTGCACTTAACACCCTGCCTGGCAGACAGTAAATGTTTGTGGATTGATTTATGGATGGAGAACCTTTTGATTTAGCTCTTGAATATTATTTGTTTCATAGGATGTATCCAATGGTAAACCACTTTTGGATAAATTTGACAAATTGAATGTACCTATCATCAGTTTTTAATATTGCTGGATGAAGTAAGGCCTTCCTCTCCCAAAGAAATTTAATTAAGTTTTTTGGTTTCTTTATTATGTGCACTTAGAACATTTATCTATCCTTTTCCTTCCCTTTGATGAGGAGTGATTAATCTTCCCATAATTCCATAATTTCCATAATTCCATAATGGCCCTGTGTTTTGCTACTATTGTATGGATATTTTGTTAGGATACTTTTCAAATCTGTTATCATCTTGATATGGGGTTGGGACATATCAAGGAATTTGGGATATTAAAAGTTTAAACTGGCCAGATAAATGAAAGGACATGGGTCTGGGGTAACTCTCCTGGAGAAGCTAAACTATCAGGACAGGCCCACCTAACAAGTAAGGGAGATAAGCCAATTAGGCATGGCTGCTTCCTGAGAGGCCCAAGGGGGCAGAAATAACTCCAGAAGTCAGGACCACCACCCCTAGCTCTAGCTTTCCCCACCCCCAAAGGGAACTTTCCCTTGTCAAGTGGTCACCCCATCTGTCCACCCCATCTACGATCTATAAAAGCTTTTGCTTTCTGTTTGAGGAGAAATGTGCCTCAGAGAATCATGTGATCTCTAAGGCATTTTCTCCCCTCAAGAAAAGTCTTTGACTTTTCTCTTGGCCCCTTTCTCTAGTGCCTAAATAAAAGGCTATTTTATTCTAATTGGATTTGTGTGTAAGAAGGTGTAATCCTTTAAAAAGGAATACCTAATGACTCCCACCACCTCTTTCCTCCTGACGATCCATTTAAAAATTCTAAAATGAGATGTTATGGTTGCCTATGAACATGCATACTGATTGCTTTAAATGATATTAAGGTGTATTTTGGACTTGATGAGTGTAAAATTCTTCATGTATTCCAAAGAAAGATAGACCCTCCAGGATCAAAACTTTAATCCAGAGTTTGAATTGAGCCAATGGACAACAGCAATATTTACACATACCAAAAAGATCCAACCATTCTGGAGAGCAATTTGGAACTATGCCCAAAGGGCTTTAGAACTATGCATACCCTTTGATCCAAGAATGCCACTTTCTTTCCCAAAAAGAGATTTGTACAAAAATAATTATAGCAGTTCTTGTTGTGGTGGCTAAGAATTGGAAATCAAAGGAATGCCTATCAATTGGGGAATGGCTAAACAAGCTGTAGTATATGATAGTGACAGAATATTATTGTTCTATAAGAAATGACAAGCAGGATGATTTCAGAAAGACCTGGAAAGACTTGTATGAACTGATTTGTAGTGGAGTGAGCAGAACCAAGAGAACATTGTACACAGAGAGAGTGATATTGTTTAATGAATAACTGTGAATGACTTTACTATTCTCAACAATACAATGATCCAAGACAATCCCAAAGAATTGATATTGATGGAAGGCATACTGAAGCATTCTTTCATTTTTTATTGAAGTTTTCTTATACAAAATGACTAATATGGTAATGCTTTACATAATCATACATATATAACCCATATCTGATTGCTTAGCACCTCAGAGAGGTAGGAGGGGAGAGAGGGAAGGAGGGACAAAATTGAAACCTAAAACTATTAAAAAAATGTTTACTACATACATACATACATACATGCATACACACACACACACACACACACACACACCCAGACTCTCCCCTCATTAAGATACAATTTTATTGGCCTTCTTGAGACCATATAAACCAGAAATTTTCCAGATGCTTCTTCATGACTCTTCTCTCTTCTGTAATTGATTTTCTTCTCAAGCCTCCCTGGTAAAGTTGTTGATTGATGTTGAATTGCTTATTTTGTTCTTTGTGCTCTTATTACCTTAATTTTTTGGCTTTCCTTTTTAATTATTGATATTTCCTGTTTAGTTATCAGAATTTCAAATATCCTTTGTAACAATTGGAGTGATGCCACCTGCTGGAGAGTTACAGTAGGAAAGCTCTGCCATGAGGAGAAGGCATTTGAGGTCAAGCCATGTGGTTTGGAAGGAAGGTCAGTTCCTTGGCATCAGGAAGTGATGTTTGCTCATGGGTACTGTCAATCAACGCTACCAGCCAATTAGCTTGGAGTTGTGTGTGTGTGTGTGTGTGTGTGTGTGTGTGTGCATGTGGATGGGATGTTTCCAGTTTCATAGGAGGCTTCTGGGAGGAAGAAGGAAGTGTTGGGTCCTTTTGGTTCCTGACCCCGACATGGCAGGTCGGATGATGGGGTCTCTTAGAAATAGTTAGATTTATACCTTTCTCTCTCTCTGATCATTAGATCCTAATGCTCTTTTTTTTTTTTTGGTGGGGCAATTGGGGTTAAGTGACTTGCCCAGGGTCACACAGCTAGTAAGTGTTAAGTTTCTGAGGCTGGATTTGAACTCAGGTACTCCTGAATCCAGGGCCAGCGCTTTATCCACTGCGCCACCTAGCTGCCCCCTAATGCTCTTTAATAAATATTTAAAAGTCTAAACTCTTGCTAAAGCTCCTAATTTATTGGTGACCACTCATTAGATAATTTAGACAGTATAGCTAGATAGCAACTTTACACCTTCTGTTTTCTGGATTCTGTTCTATATATTTCTTTTCTGTTACTTTGATGATATGACATTCAGTTTTTCTACTGCACCTCCTGAGCATGTAATGATGTAGCCTCTAATGTCTTCAGGTCACCAATAGTTTTCTCAAGTCCTTTAACACTTGTCTTTAAAAGCATTCCTTGATAAGAACACCTTTCCTCCTGTTTTTCTTTTTCTTTTTTGGCCAGGGCAATGAGGGTTAAGTGACTTATCCAGGGTCACACAGGTGGTAAGTGTAAAGTGTCTGAGGCTAGATTTGAACTCAGGTCCTCCTGAATCCAGGGCCAGTGCTTTATCCACTGCAGCACCACCTAGCTGCCTCCTCCTCCTGTTTTTGCTATAGCACACATAATAATAGTATGTGCTGTTGCTAAAATATTTTTATACTTGTGGTCAAGTTTTATGAGAGAATGTTTTTTTCTAATGACTATAGAAAATGCCAGTATTGTTTTGAATACTCTGTCTGGCTACAATTGATCTTCCCTTTGGCTTCAGGCCATCAAACTCCAAAGTTTTGAAATTCCAATGTAAGTATGCTCACCTACTCCTCAAAATTTGTTGAGGCACAAATGTTATTTTATCATCCATATTGTCACCAGGTGGAATTCCTGGAAACTGCTGCATTGTGTGAAGATTTTCAGTGGCCTCAAGTGCTTCCCCTTTTTACTCATCATAATTGAGTAGTTACTCAAATTCAGCTCCAATCTAGACTTAAGGAGGAAGATCTTTCTGACATCACTCTGCAATGTGACCTTATCGGTTTCCAAGGGTTTGGTCTCCATCTCTATGCCAATGACTCTCACTCACATCTATATATTACTCTCTATCTTCTCTCCTAATTTTTATTCCCACACCACCAACACTGTATTGTGCATTTGAAACCTGAAGTCCTGAGGCAACTCAAACTCAACATGTTCATTCAAATCGTTTCCTTTCAAATTCACTCCTCTTAGGAACTCACCATTTCTCTCAAGAAAAACACCTCTTGGCCCTGGAGTCAGGAGGACCTGAGTTCAAATCCAGCCTCAGACACTTAACATTTACTAGCTGTGTGACTCTAGGCAAGTCGATTAAACCCAATTGCCTCACAAAAAAAAAAAAAAAAGAGAGAGAGAAACACCTCTGCTCTCTCATCTCTCATGTCCAATCAGCTTCCATACCTTGCATTGCTACCTAAACAAAACCTCTTACATATATTCCCTCCTCTCTACTCATATAACAATCACCCTCTTTAAGTCCCTCATCACCTCTCACCTAGATTATTGCAACAGCCTCTTATTATGTCTCCCAACCTCAAGGTATTCCCCATTCTAATCCATTTTCCACCAACCAATTTTTCTAAAGGCAGGTCTATTCATGTCATTCTCCTATTATCTTTCAGAACATATATATGGTCCTCTGTTTGGGATGGAAATCTCTTCACACCCTGGGCCTTCTCAGCTTTGCAATCTTATAATAATATATTTCCCTCCTTATACTGAGTCCCAGCCATATTGAGACATTTCATCAATGCTGCATTCCTAGAAAAATCTCCATCCTTATCTCTGCCTCTTGGAATCTCTGGTTTCTTTCAACACTACTCAAATCCCGCCTTCTGTAGAAGAGCTTTCCTGATTCCCTAGCTTTTACAGTCAGCTGACAAACATTTTTGAAGCATCTACTGTGTGTCAGGCACTGTGCTAAGCGATGGCAAAACTACCTTGTACTCTGGATTTATTCTGTAAGTACTTAAATATATATGTATTGTCTTCTTTATTGGAAATGTAAACTCCTTGAGGTCAGAGACTCTTTCTTTTTTTTTTTAAATCCCTAATATATTGATAGACTTAATAGCAACTTAAAAATGTGTGAACAATTGTCTTTATGATTTCAAGTAGTCTGAAGCTTTATGCCACCTGGTCAAATGCTTTCACTCTTAGGAATAATGCATTGTAGTGTCTGGCATATTAACCCAATCTGTAGTGTCAACAGAGCCCACCTGGCTGGCATTTTAAGGTTCCCATTAGGCCTTACCACAGCCATCATGGTCCCTGGAAACACAGAGCCTGCTGTGTGTCACCCTGGCTAGCCTTCTCCTGCCCCATTCACTCCCCTGTTTGCAAAATGGAGGATGGTTTGGGTTTGGATGGCATTATTATAACCTGTTGACAAAAATGATGATAAGGTATACAAATGAGATCATGGGTGTGACAGGGACTTATACTGGTAAGAGACTCCATAAAGAAATATTCCTTCCCTTGCTAAGTAAGGTCCCTTTTTGGACTTGGGATTGTCCCTAGAGGCCAGAGGAAAATGAATGCCTTTATGACTGTAGTCCCACATAAAGGAGAATGTTTTAATGCAAGAGTTTAAAATGGGGTGACATGTGTTTGGAAAGGCACCTGGAGGTGTTGAGGAACATTTGGAGGGGGATGGGGATAGAGAATCTGGCTTGTTTCTTCCCCACTGGAGCAGACAATAAAAAGCTTTTCCTCTGTAGTCAAAGAAAATTAACAAGCATCCAAAATTCTGCACTCTATTATGTAACAAAACACTCCTTCCTAATACAATACCATGCAACATAAAGCCCCCTATTCATGGAGCTATGGGGAATCACACAATCCTGGCGGGCTGGCCTTCTTAAAAAGCCCCTCATCCACTCTGGAATGAAAGCCCCACCACTCCCCAAATGATGTGAAAACAGCACTATTTCTCAGACACTCTAATAAATATAAAATGAGACCTCAGGCTAATTTTTAAGGAGAAATTTATTTTGTAAGGGAATGGGAGGGGGAATTTTTGTGTCTTTTAAAGAGGTGGGATGTCTCTTTAAGATCAAAGGCCTCTTTTAATGAGCAGAGGTGGGGCAAAACCCTGCAACCCTGCCTCCCCCTCCACCCTGGATTCCCCTGGGGATAGAGGAAATGATCTCACAGTGATAACACAGAAGGTATTTGTGTAACTCATGAATGATCTTCTTTAAAAAAATCAAAGTTAATTATGAATGAATCCTGAGGCACCTCAATTCAGAAGGCATCAGGTTCTTCCTTGGTCTCCTCAGGCTGTAAGAACAATGCATCTTGCTGAAAGCCTGGGCAAAAGGTTTTATTGGGGGCAAACTAGGTTTAATGGGCCTACTTCATCTTTGTCTTTGAATTATGATAGGAATGGTGAAGGCCCCAACAGAAGTTCCCAAGACTTGAGGGAAATCTGTTTCATCTCTACCAGCTGTTGGTCTGGCCTCCTTCTGTAACGCCAAACCATCAGTCATTAAACATCTTTAGAAGTCCTGTTGTGCCCAATACAGGACTAAAAAATCCCAATATTTGCCTCACCAAGCCCTTCATGAGATAGAGCATCATTTAGAGTTGAAGTTGGAAAGATGTGCATTCAAATCCTGCCTCTGAATCACATTAGCTATATAACTACAGAACAATTTACTCAATATCTGAGTCTCCATTTCCTAGTCTATAAAATATAAGGTCTCCACCAGGAGAGTATGAGACTCAAATTATATCCCTTTCATAGCACTAGAGATAAAGAGCAGAAAGAAAAATCAGACATGACTGAAAAGTGACTTAACAATGTAGCTGATAAACTCTGTTTATAATAATATGCTTATATCTGGTTATGATCATAGGGATTATTATTATATGGGAGATGCTTACTGATTAATTCCAGTGTAGTAGAAGGGGCAGGTCACTTGGGATTGGTAACCCTAGTCCTGCTTTTGCCACTAATATAGTATAAAGAAGGCGATGGACTGGGAGACAAGACCTGAGTTCAAATCCTAATTCTGTAGCTTTGGATAGTTCATTCTCCCTCTGCAACCATCACTTTCATTGACTATAAAGTAAGAATAATAAGTTGACTCAAAGTCTATATCTCCCTTGGCTGACTTTAAAACAGCATTTTATGATGTAACCCCATTGAAGCTCTAAGTCAAAGGTGAGTCATGGCATAGAAGGGATTATGAGTTATTGAAGGCTGCACCAAGCTTGTGTAGAAGCTTGTCTTCCTTCCCAATCTCTGATTTCATGATGAGCTCCTTAGGAGAAACTTCACTTACCAATGCAGATCAGCACCTTCTTTGCACCTCATAGTCCTGAAGGTTATTTGGGGCACTGAAGTGATGAGATTTGCCAAAGGTACAGTATATTTCAGAGGCAGCACTGGAACCCAGGTCTCCCTGCGTCTGTCAGCTCTCCACCAACCAGACTGCACTGTCTGTTAAAGGATTCTAATGGGCTTCTGGCCATAGGCTATATGTCCATTGTCCATTGTCTAAGGGGATAGCCCCTTCCAGTTCTAAACAAGATTTTTTGTTTAAATGTAGTTTTTATTGTCTCCTACAAAAAATTAATAAACAAATCAGAGAAATTAATTTTATAATCTCTCCCACAATTTGTTTCCATGCCTGTCCTCCTATGAACAAAACAGATCAGAGAACATAATATTGCCTACAGGAAAAATCAGATCAGAGACAGGAAAAAATATAATACCAATTTATTTTTGTCCCAAGAAGAATTAAACATGATAATGCTGGAGACTCAGTCCTAAGGAGAAGTTCGAGTACCCTCTCTTTCTGAGGGTATATCAGGTTTTCTTTACTCACTGGTTACAGGGTGGCATCAGTTTTATTAGCATGATACACATTAACCGAAAGCAAATACAATAACAGGCAGCTTAAAGACACAGGAAGGGTTTACCAAGGACAAGGATGCCTAGGTATTTGATAAGGAGAATAATAAGATCTATTTACTCTTTTGAGGAAAGAAGATAGTGAATGGGGGACTCATTAGTTGAAGTTTAGTCAAAAGGGGCATTTTGATTTGTTTCCTCTCAAGGGGAAAGAAGTTAGTAAATAGGGACTTATCTACTAGCTATCTGGGTTCAGACTGAATTTTTAGTCAAAGGGCATTTTCCAGGGTCTCATAAAATCCATTTGGATAATAAGGCAGCTCCCTCAGATCCAGGTGATCCATACATTCATATTAACACAGGTAACCTGGTCCAACTTCCCTTCCTCTGAAAGTTTTTCCCCATATAGTTTCCTCATAGAGTTCATCAGGTACCTGGGTGTTTGAGAGGAAGCAGGCAATATACAACTGAATTCACTTGTAATTAACAAGCAGTTATTAATTTCCTATTGTGTGCAAGACAATGGTCTAGGGTTGGGCATGTGCACACAGCCCCTGCCCTCCATGCACTTACAATCTACCACAGCATACACACAGATGAGGAAAAAAAAAAAAGACGAGAGTGTGATGGGGCAGGGAGAGATCTAGATAAGGTGTCAGAGGCAGGAATGATCAAGTTCACTTGGTGGGATCCAAGCAGGCTTCATGGAAGAGGAGGCATTTGCACCAAGCTTTCAAGGAAGAGAAAGATATCAATCAGAGGAGATGAGGAGGTTGAGAGTTTGGTGCACCTGCAAAGTGCACACAGGTGAGAGACAGCAGCTGGAGAACAGTAATGAAGGTGATGGCATGTAAGCTATTATTTGCATAGTATCTTGCATAGCAAATGATCCTTGAAGTAGAAAAGTTGTAAGTTCACATGCCACATCTGACACACACTAGCTGACCCTGGGAAAATCCTTTAGGCAACCCTCTAAGTTGTAAATAAGATACCACAGAGAATTTCCTCATCAGTTCCACCTTAAACAAAGGAAATCACATGTCCAATTAAAATGTGGGGTTTTTTTGTTGTTGTTGGGTTTTGTTTTGTTTTGTTTTGTTTTAGTGAGGCAATTGGGGTTAAGTGACTTCGCCAGGGTCACACAGCCAGTAATTGTTAAGTGTCTGAGGCCAGATTTGAACTCAGGTACTCTTGACTCCAGGGCCGGTGCTCTATCCACTGCGCCACCTAGCTGCCCCGGCAATGTTTTTTTAAAAAACAAGCCTATGATTTTATTTGTTTAGGGAACTTCCCAGTAAGGACACTCCATCTACCCATGCACATCGTCACCTTCACTATAATTTAGTCTTTTAAAAAATTGTTCGTTTTTTTTTTCAATGAACAAAAATAGATTTTATTTACCCTCACCCCCAAGTTGGAAAACAAAATAAAAGAAAAACAAAACCTTCGTAACAAATACATATTGTAATACATAACAAATTGATGGGAAGAAGAAGAAAGAGGAGGAAGAGCCTGGCACATAGTAGGTACTTCTCAATTTTTAATTGATTGCTTAACAAAATCCTTGTTGAGTCAGTGTTTGTGCCTCCAAGGGCTATTAAAAGGCCCAGAATGAGATCCCCAGGGCATGTGGTAGATCCTCTGAGGAGGTTTTATAGGAGGCCAAAAGAATAAATAGCAAAAGACAAAAGGCATAGATAGATGGGTTGTGTCTTCATCTCTGACAGAGAAAGGACAGAGCCCACCCAGGCTTCTGAGCCTGTGCCTCAGTCAATAAATGTTTATTAAGTACCTACTATGTGTCAGGCACTGTGTTAAGTGCTAGAGATACAAAGAAAGGAAAAAGACAGTCCCTGATCTCAAAGAACCCTATTCCAAGGACCCAAGGCGGTATGAGATGGATTCTTAGTTCTCTGAGTCCTTGCCAGCACAACACAAACTCTGCCACATGCTGCCAATTCAGAAAATATCCAAGTTCGGGCCTAGTGAAAAGCAGATCAGCTAAGTTTGGAGAGACTCATTATCTGAAGGTTAACAGTGAGCTAAAATCTTCCTGCCAGTCAGAGCTATCCCAAAGTTGAATGGGTAGCCTCAAAAATCAATGGGCTCGGGGCAGCTAGGTGGCACAGTAGATAGAGCACTGGCCCTGGATTCAGGGGGACCTGAGTTCAAATTCGGCCTCTGACACTTAACACTTACTGGCTGTGTGACCCTGGGCAAGTCACTTAACCCCAATTGCCTCACCAAAAAAAAAAAAAAAGGAAGAAGAAGATAATGACTCTTGAACCCCTTTAACTCCAGACTTTTGTAATTCTATGAATGTTTTTGACCATAGAAACTCATGAAGAGCACAAAGTAAGGAGGTATGGGGTATATTGGAACAAATGTGGGTTCAAATCCTGGTTCTCCTGCTTACCACTTCTATGACCTTGGACTTCTCTTCCCCTCCCTGGTCCTCAGTGTCCTCATCTGTAAAAATATTGGTGTTAGGCTAGATGACCTCTGAGTTTCCTCCCAGCTCTAAATCTCTGATCTCCTGAGGAGTCAGCATGGCTAATGAGGTACTTCAGTCCAATGAACAAATCACACTTCTTTGAAGAACAGGAAATAAGTTTGGATTAAAGGTAATTTTTAACTGTTATTCTTCCCTGATTGTATGCCAATCAGGAGAAAGCCTTGTTTGTTTGTTTTCCATAAAGTCTTTTTTTTTTAATAGAATTTTATTTTCCAAAATATATGTAAAAACAAAAGTGGAAGTGACTTTAAATCTATTTTGTATTTACTTCAACTTGTACAAGTCATTTCCCCCTAATAGAATGTAAGCTCTTTAAGGGCAAGGAATATTTCATTTTGTATTTGAATCTCCAGCATCTAGCATGACCCCTGACACATAGTAAGTGTTCAATAAATCCTTGTTGAATTGAATTTTGTCAACTGAATTAAAAATTAAAATGATGGGTTTGAGGTCAACATCTCAATATCTCCTAGACAATATCTCAGAATAATATTTTTTTTGAGACCAGGTCTCCTTAATTTGACTAGGCTGTAAATAGAGCAACCACTAACTGCTGGACCCCTCTGCTGACCAGAATGGAAAGTGGTTCACCATTCCTTAGACAGTCTAGTGATTAGAATTAATCCTAAATTCATGCCCTCCACTCCCAAGAGGGTCACCATATTGGAGTTGAGTTAGTAGATATGCCCTATGGGCTTTATGTAGTTCAGAACTCCTTTGTTAAGTTACCTGCCATCCTCAGCCTCTCCAGTGGTTGGGATACAGATGTGTATCACCACTGCAGCTGGCAGAATGCAGTAATGAGGTCCCCTCCACATGGAGGATACTAGGAAACAGATGGCTTCTCCCTGGATGGAGGATGCTGGGGAGATAGCTTCTTCTAGGAGAACTGTGATGATGTATAAAGGAAGTACCTTGGAGATATTGGACCATATGTATCAGATATACTTTAACTGGTTCTGCTTAGTTGACCTTAAGGTCAGGAAGAGTCTTTTTCATTTGGCTGCAAGGCAAGAACTGTTGGCACCTTCAGAAGGACCTAAGTAAGCTTGAGTTTACCTCATTGTCTTCAGCTGGGCTTTATGAGAATGATGCTGTAAACGGAAAGGCTGAAGCCTAATAGTTACTGTCCTTGGGATGGCAAAGCTTTGCTGCCTACAAAGCTGCTGGCCTGGATTTCTATGCTGGGATTCGTATGGCTTTAGTTCCCAGGCTTTGAAACTCCCAATACGAGAGAGACCCTTCCTATAATAGAAAAGAATGAACAGAAAGCCCGTATTTGGGGATAGGGACAGAGACTATGATTGCATTGGCATGGGGAACTCCCGGGTGAATAAACTCTACCAATGCAGGTTGGCAGCTTCTTATTGTCTTAGAGGCAGTAACCCTAACCTTAACCCTACGGCACTGAATGGTTAAGTGGCTTGCCCTCAGTTCATAAGATCACAGGGTAATAGATTTTGAAGCGGGCAGGATCAGATAGGCCAACTTGTCTAACTTACTCATTTGACAGATGAGCAAACTGAGGCTCAGAGAAGTGACTTACTAAATGACCAACAAGGACAGAGCTGGGGTTTAAATGTAGTCCCTTCAATCCAAATGCCACACTCATTCTACCAAGCTATGAAACCTCCCTTTGCAGCATCAGAGAAGCTCAGCCTTGGAAAGTACCTCAGGGGCCAATTAGTCCAATTCCCACCTACACAGAAATCCACTCAATTAACCAAGAATTCCTTCCCTAATTTTTGCCCCACAACATAAATTTTCAAAGAAGTGTTAAACTCTTGCCTTCCCAGGAGCACTCATAGCACCCCCTTTAATTACATTTCAAACTTTAGGAGCATTAGTTAGTAACCAACATTTTCCATCCACATCCTTGATTTTTATCAGATCATGAAATAGCAAAAGACAGATGGCTTCCAGTCCCAACTGTTGGGGTATTTTTCCCTCTGCCAGTGAGGTTAGCGATCTTTCAACCAACTGGTGCCCCAGACCATGTGATAGCACTCATTTGTACATTTCATCAAAAGCAACTTTGAAAATTTCTAAATGTTCCTTCTACAACGTGGAAGTTATTTGGTGACAAGTCATCAGCATATTCCTTGGAATGAGGACTGATTTCCGGCTGGCCACAGACTTCATAGCCTCTCATGGAACAAGTACTTATTAGACGTTTGATTAATGAACAAATGAATGAATAAGGCAAAGAAAGCCTGATAAAATGATTCATCTCAAGAGCAGTTCTCTTCATGTTGATAGTCTGATATGTAACCAGATGGGCAATTCATTGAATTAATAATAACCATAACTGACATTTCTATAATGCTTTTATAACTTTATGTAGCTTTATGTCCGACACATCAATAACTCAGCATGGTAAAAGCTCCAAGTATTATTAACCCAGTAGATGGTGGATAGAAAGTTCACCTCAAAATCAGGAAAACCTGAATTCAAGTCCTGCCTTTGAAGTGCATTGGCTTTGTCACCTTAGGCAAGTCATATCCTCTCAGTCAGTCAGTAAGCATTTATTTAGCACCTACTATGTACCAGGCTCTGCCCCTGGCAACTCTTTTAAGACACCAAAGAGGAAGTACCGGCTCATATTGCTAGAGGGAATTCCTTCACCAAAGAGCTTCCTAAGGTATCACAACTCTAGCACCTATCCTTGTTTTCAAGATGAGGAAATGGAGGCTAAGAGACTGAGTGATGAAGCTCCCTGAGGGAAGGAACTGTTTCATTTTTGCCTTTGTATCTATCCTTAGTGCCTGGAATCTAATCAATCATTCAATACCTATAGGTCCTGCTCTGCTCTAGGCCCCCTCCTGGGGACACAAAGGCCAAATTATTCCTCTTCTCTATTCTCTTCCATTCTGTTACTGGAGACCATATATATGCATACAAAGACACACAAAATACATGTGAATTAATTTTTTGAGGGGGAATGTGCTATGAACTGGGAGATGAGAGAAGACTTCTCACAGGAGGTGCCTGAACTGAGCTTGGAAGGAAGTTATGGATTTTAAGAGTCAGAGGTGAGGAGGAAATGCATAACTGACAATTAGCAAAGCTACCATGTACATAGCAATATACAATATATGTAAATATATATTGATGTAGATGTAGAGACACATAGAGACACCCAGAACATTAAGGGTGTCACACAATCGACGTGCTTCAGAGGTAGCACTTTGCTGCTATAAAGCACCACATACACAGAAACTCCAGCAATCATCATGTATGCACACTTTTCTTAATTGCTCTTGGACATGAAACATAGGCGAACAAGGACTATTTTCACCAACACATCCTTTTCTGTCTCCCTCTCCGCCCCCCCCCCCCGCCCCGTGCAAATTATGCAAACATTTATTGTGAAACATATTTTCCCTTGCTGTAGTGTATGATGTAAACAAGCTCCGGTGACATATGGGGCCATGTGTTTCTCTAAAGAGGTGTTATGTCTTTCCAAAGCAGCATATGGCCCAGGTGAGGCCGAGATTACCCTGCTAAGTGCGGGTTTATTATTGTGGAGTTGAGCAGGTGCACCAAAGACCATGTAAATACATGACCCTGCTGGGCTGCTGCTGTAGACTCTCAGTCCTCTCTTCTCTAGCCCGAGAAGGGCTTTGAGAGGCTGAGCCTGGTGCTGGGAAAGGGGACTTTACAACATCAAATACCTGTCCTGTTTTCCTTCTCAATAGGAGACAGTCACCTCCATCCACACAAAAGTCACTGTCCTCTTCTGGAGCATTAGACAATGCAAAGCTGGGAGGGACCCTGGACTGAAGTGTCTTCCAACATAGAACAAGGAATGTTAAGGCTGGAAGGAACCTTAGAAAAGAGAATGTCAGACTTGGAAGGAACTACAGGATAGAATGTTAGGGTTGGGAGAAAAACTTTACGAAGTGGAAGTTAGAACCTAGACCATGGAATTTTAGAACTAAAAGGAACAGTGGGATGCTGGGAAATAGAATATTAGGTCTAGAACAGATGTTCTTAACATGGGGCCCATTAACATTTAAAAATATTTTATAACTATTCCAATATAATTGAATTTGATTTGATACAACCAACTGATTGGAATGAATCCAAGGGAAATTCAGTATCACTAAAAATCCTAGAACTGTATTTTCTGCCTTTAAAAATGTGCTTTAGAGAAGGATTCCATAGACTTTACCAGACTGCCTGGTCAAGGGGGCCAGGACACTCCCCCCTCCCCCACCAAAATGCTTAAGAATCTAGCCTGGAAAGAACCTTTGAGCAGAGGAGGTTTTGCAGGAAGGCTCTTAAAATTTAGGATTTTAGCACATATAATAACTGTCACAGGGGAAAGAGGTGTGTGTGTGGGGGGGGGGGGGGTCCTTAGGCATGCCTCTTTAAAGAATTCCACTCTCCAACACAGTCCAATTAGAGTAAAATGGTCTTTTATTTGGGCGCTGGAGAAAGTGAACAAGAGGGAAGTCAAAGACTTTGCCCTGAGGGGAGGAGATGGCTTAAAGACGTCTTTCTCCTAGACTGGAAGGGAGGCCAAAGCTTTTCTAGAGGGTGGATGGGGGTAGGGGGATGGATGACAATGGAAAGTTGCCTTTGGGGGGTAGGGAAACTTGAATGAGGGATGGGATGTTTCTTTGAGAATGATGGTCTTGACCTCTGGAGTTATCTCTCTCTCCTACTTCAGGTAGTAGCCACACCCAACTGACTTTCCTGCTGTAGAATTCAATCTCCCCCTACTTCGTAGGTGTGTCCCTCCTGATAGCTAGTTGGCCAGTTTAAACTTTAATAGTCCCTTAATTCCTCAATATGTCCTAACCCCTATGTCAACAACAATGCTGAAAATGTATGGCTCATTTTGTCCAAACACTTCATTTTACAGGAGCAAAAAAGGAATATCAGAGAGAGGAAGTGACTGCTCCATGTCACCATGGTCATCAGTCAGAAGTTGTGGACAAACAGGGTCTCCTGATGTTCTGTCCAGTGCCTTCACCACTACTCTCCCTCCTTTGGTGGAATTCAGTCTGTGATGTAATGAATATTGTGGGGATTAAGAACCAAATCTCTCCCAATTAATGCAATTTGGAAGGGAAAGGTAAGGGGAAATACACAAGTAAAGATGGTCCCCAGGAACATTGAATTGAGTAAAATCAAAGCTCACTTAATTAAGCACTTCCTGTGGACCAAGAACTGGGATAGGTGCTATGAACACAAAGACAAAAATGAAAGCTGCTTCTGCCTTTAAGGATCTTCAACTGTACTTGGGGATATAGAGAGGTTAGAGTTTAAGTTCTCCAAGGTCCCTTTTAGCTCTAAATTTATGATCTTATATCTAAAAAGTAAATGAAATGGAGGCAAAGTAAATACAAAATGATAGTACCTTAGCCTTGATGGAGCCAGGAATTCCATGAGTCAGGAACAGAGGGAGTACATTCCAGACAGACAGACAGCCTGCCCCCACAAAGGGAGAGAGGAGAGATGGAATGCTGTATCTAAGGACAAGAAGAAGGCAATTTAGCTGAACTATCAAGGAGATGACAGACAATTTGAGGTAACAAGCCAGGAGAGATCAGCTAGAGTCATGGGGAAGGACTTTAATCCCAAACAAAGGAGATTTTGGTTTATCCTAGAGGCAAGAGGGATCCACTGATGTTTTTTGAGCAGGGGAGTGACAGGGTCAGACTTGTGTCTTAGGAAGACCATTTGACAGGTATTTTAAGGATAAATTGGAGAATGGAGAGACTTGAGGCAAAAAGAATAAAGAGAAGTCTGGGGGGTGGGGTGGGGAATGACCGTATGAGTAGATAGGAGGGGACAAATGGGAGACGTTGTGGAGGCCAAAAATGGCAACACTGTAACTAATTGATACTTGGATGGGAAGATTGAAGGAAATCAAAACATTGAGGATGACCTTGAATTTGGGAACCTGCTTGACTGGAGGATGACAGTGTCCTCAACAGAAAGATGGAGGTTGAGAAGAGGAACACCTTTTGAGAGAAAAATGGGTTCAGTATTAGGTATGTTGAATTTGTAATGTTTACCTGAATCTATTCAGGCGATGTAGCAGTACCAGCCTTAGAATTAAGAGAAGTTCAAATCTGGCCTCAAGCAGTTAGTAATTATGTGATCCTTGGACAAACCATTTAACCTCTGTCTGCCTCAATTTCTTCAACTGTGAAGTGGAGATTATAAGAGCATCTCCCTCACAAGATTGTTATGAGGAGCAATTGAGATAATATAAGTGCATCCCAAAAGTCTCAGTTTTGTTGAAAGTCTTAAGGCTTAAAGCTATACTGAGACATTTGGAACACCTTGTATGTGTGTGTGTGTGTGTGTGTGTGTGTGTGTGTGTGTGTGTGTGTGTGTATCCATACATACATATCTGTGCATACCTAGGTACTTGGTTATTCAGAGTTGGTTATTCATAGACAGGCAGAGAGACAAAGAAACAGAAAACAGGAGGAGAGATCAGAGAGAGAGAGAGATATGGAAACAGAAAGGACAGTAGAAGAGGGAGAGGGAGAAGGAAAAAGAGGGACAGGGGAGTGAGAGTGGAAGAGAGATAAGTAGACACACAGAAAAAAACAGACAGCATGAGAGATGGGCAGACACATATGAAAACAAACAAGGGGGAAAGGAGAGGTGGGAAAGAGAGAGGAAAGAGACAGACAGGAAGGGAAATGGAGATAGAACAGAGACAGAGAGACAGAGTCAGAGAAAGAGAAAGGAGAGATAGCCCTGTTTATTATTAAATCAATGGTCTTTTTTTTTCAAGTATCCTTCCATAACTCTGCAACATAAAATACTGATAACCATTCCCTTCTCCTGATTACTTTTTCTGCTCTGAGTTACCAAGACATTCATCTCTCTCAGTTCTCTACTTTGTGTGTCACTCTTTGGTCCCCTTTGCTGGAAAAAAATGATCTCTATATTTTATTATTTTGGGGTTTTTGTTTTTTTGCCGGGCAATGAGGGTTAAGTGACTTTCCCAGAGTCACACAGCTAGTACATGTCAAGTGTCTGAGGCCTGATTTGAACTCGGGTCCTCCAGCATCCAGGGCTGGTACTTTATCCATTGTGCCACCTAGCTGCCCCCAGTGACTTCTATCTTGACCTCTAATTGTACAAATTCAGCACAAGACTGACTCAGTCTATCTTTGACCCCCTCTTTCTCTTACTGTGCACTCTTCTGAGTGAAACCTTCCAGACCTAGTCTCTCCTTGACTTTTAGTCCCACATCACTACCTGCCTTTTAAACATATCCACTTAGTATCCTAGAGACCCTTCAAACTCAGCATGGCCAAACAGGAGCTCATCTTTCCCTTAAACTCAGCTTTCTCCCAGTACAACAGAATTCCATGTAGGGCATCACAATCTTTCCAATACAGTCATCCTGCATTCTTCATTTTCTTTCTACCACTTCCCCACCCCCAAATCCAATCACCTTTATAACATATCTCACATCCATCTAAATACAAATGCCTCCGTTTGTCCATTGAAGTCCTTCACAATCTGGCTCCAACTTGTCTTTTCAGTCTTATTATATTATATATTACTCCCTTTCACGTATGAACTGCTCTTGGAGAAGCAAAGTTGGTTCTTTATGATCACTGCTTCTTTTTCCAGTTATTAACTCACCATCCCTTTAACCATCCCTTTTCCAGTTATTAACTCACCATCCCAGAAAAATGCATTAGGAAAGTCATGACCAATTAGTTCCCAGGGGCAAAATAATAGCTTTTAGAATTTTGTCCAAAATTGGAATCTTGCTTCCTAATCTGTGGTTTGCAGATTCTATTCTTTTCCTGTGTTTGAAAATCTGGAAGCACTTGCCCTTTTCCAGTCCTGATGCATCTCTCCTCTTCTTAGTCTCTCAAAGAGCATCAACAATGACTCAACAATCAATCATCCGTCCTGGTTCTTTTGGTACTCTGGGTTAGAGCTTACTTGGGTCTGGCACCTTGAATTCATTGAAGGCATTTGCTATTTTCTTACTATATCCCTTCTGGTCTTGGGTATAAATTCTCTGTTAGCCAATTTTTCTCCAGACTTAGTGATTTGGACTTAATTCTGTGTGCAAAAGGGAACTATTTATAATTCTTTTTCCCTTCCTATTGGCAGAGAAGTAATGTGCAAAAATCAATATTTCCAGGAATATTTAAATCTGATAGCCTCTTTTAAGTGAAGGAGACTTGAAACATGGACTTCTTAGGAAACTTTTACAATACTAGTCCAATAATGAGGTGATGATGGCCCAGATTTTGATGGATCAATGGGGCTAGAAAGGGGAAGACACATGTGAAAAACAGATGTTTGGGGAGTAAGAAATGAAAGAGGCCAATGCTAGTAGACTTTTCACACCATGTGAATCTTTTTTTCCAGAGGCAAGTCAAAAGTGCTAGATATGGCAAGCACTAAAAAAATTATAAAATTAGAATTGATGCTTTTTCATCAGCAGGAAATGATTGGTTATTGGTTTGGGAAACATTGCAGATTCAGTCCCTACATGCAATCAGATCACTTTCTGAATTAAGCGAAGTACCAGAAACCTTTCATAAACTAAGAGTAGCTAGAGAGACCAACTAGAATGGTGACAAACCTTGAATCCATGTCACATCACATTTGAAGTCAGTCTGTCAATAAACATTTATTAAGTGGCTATTCTGTGCCAGGTACTGGTGGAGCTTGAGGTATTGCAACATTGTTTGCAGGATCCAAGCACTGGAAATTAGGTATATTGTATAAGAAATAAGAAGACTTTAGTGGACTGAAACAGAGGGATATTTGCAAATCCAGGTTAATAAGATATACATTGATTACAACAATGTAAGTAGAAAGAACTATAAAATGAAACTGAGTGATGTGCAATACAATTATAATGACCAACCTGGTCTCATGGAGAAGCTGACCAAATGTACCTCACTCCCTTTATTATAGAGATAAGGAACTATTGGAGGTGTGGCTAGAATGGTAGCTTCTCCCTAGTTGAATGAAATGAAGCACATAAGTCATTTGACATTTAACAAAGGTTCTCTTTGCCTTAACACAGCAAGAGTATATAACAAAGATACAGTGACACTCAGCTTCTCCAGATGTTCTCCCATTGTTTCTATCTAGAAATGCAACTGGCCAGTAGATCATCAGAGTATGACAACTTACAAGGTCTTAGGCACCCACCAAGTCTGAAAGGCACAAAATCTTGGTGGCAGGGGATATGTTATGCCTTTAGATGATCAGAAAAATGCATTAGGAAAGTCATGACCAATTAGTTCCCAGGGGCAGCTGTGTCTTCTCTTAGGTAAAGTCTCCCCAAATTGTAGGTGGGAGAAAAATATTTGCCTCAGGGAAATGTGGGTCCTATCACAGGGACTATGGGTGTCTAATATTTTCTATTCTGTCAGATGTAGTCAATGTATTGCTTGGTTTGGTAACTCATGTCATAAAGTTATAATATTCAAGGTTTTAGAGGAATGTTATAGATCATAGGCCATAGCAGCACAGATTGGAAGTAGAAGGGACTTTAGGGTGTGGTGAGTCCAAGCCATTCATTTTGTAAGTGAAGAAATTGAGACCTAAAGGGACAAATTTATTTGTTCAGGGTCCTACAACCAGAAAAGTTTCTGAAGTAGGATTTGAATCCATGTCTTCCTAACATGAATCAAACATTCCATCTATTACACTACAATGGGATTCTTAAACTCATGAATTTCAAGGTTGGTTTGAGAATCTGTTGTATGTTCCTTGACACAGCTGCCAAAAGTGCTTGTTGCAGATCTAGATAAGACAGTTTGAAGGGATAATAGATGAATGTTCCTAAGATTTCAAATGTATTAATGAATTATGAAAAGAATAACAGTCCTCAAACATGACAAAGTAGGTGATCTGGGAAAGTATTATAAAAAGATATGGAAAATGGGCATAGTGGGTAGACCAGCCCTAGAATCAAGAAGACCTGAGTTCAAATCTGTCCTCAGACCCTGGGCAAATCACTTAACCCCAATTGCCTCCCCCCAAAAAAGAAGAAGAAGAAGAAGAAGAAGACATGGTAAAGAATCACCCAAGATGGGAAGGTGGGGTTGGATTTTGATCTTTACTGGGAAGAGAATGTCTACACTAATCATGGATCCATTAACATGTTAAAGGATATACAGAAAATGGAAATAAAAGTGGGCAAGGACAGATTAACTGAAAAACATGATATGATCTTTTAATAAAAGTGTTAGGAGAGCTAATTTCAAAATGAGCTGAAACTGTCCAGAACCATTATGACTATTAAAAAGGGAATGTCTAAACATATCAGAAGCAAAATGAAGAGCAAAGAAAGAATAGGATCATGGATGAAGACAGATTGGTCAAAAATGATAGCTGATGGAGAGAAAGCAAAATTAATTATTTTACTTCTATAATTTTCTTTCAAGAATAATCTCTAGATTTGGAAGGATAGGACAAAGATGATTTTTTAAAAGTGTAGAATGGTGGAGATAGCACAGGCAGGGAGATGAGCAAATGATCCCATCTCCAAACATACACACACACACACTATAAATATAAAGACACACATACATATATATACATCACTGTATACATATGCATGTATGTGCATGTGTGAGTATGTATTGCATATACATATGTGCATGTATATGGAGAGATAGCTTGAAAAGTATAGGTTGATTAAGCTGACTTAATTTCTCAAAAAATACTAAAATTATAATTTTTGTATTTTTTAAATTCACATAAACACAACTCCAATTCCTCTCAAAGAAAGGAAGATGGTTTTGGGTGGGAAATGCATCTTAGAAGAAGAGAGAGATTCTAAGAGACTGAGGCAAGGAAATTTATTCCATGCTTGGGGGATGGCCAGTTGCAAAGACACAGAGACAGAAGATGAAGTGTCATGTCCTGGCTGACTCTAAGTTCATTTGCCACCTACACTACTCCCTCAGTTCAATCCAATGGAGAGTTGCAAAGTACCTACTAAATACAAAAGGGATAACAATCACTGTACACATGTGGGCTCTCCCAGCAGTGCCTTGTGCTAGTCTCTGAGGGTAAAAGAATGAAAGAAGGTCCAATACTCAAGTTTCAATCTAATAGGGGAGTGGGGATGGGATCCCATGCATAAAGAAAAGGATGATATAAGGTGAGAAGTAATGGGGCATAGAAGAGATGAAGAGAAAAAGAGACCTGGGAAAATTGGAGGAGAAAAAGAATATTTGAACTTGTGAGAGACTTGAGAGATGGGGAAAGGGAGAAACAGGGGGCAGGGAAAGCTTCCCAGTGGACATGGAATCTGAGCTGAACAAGAAAATGGAAGTGTGGAACAGGCAAAGATGGAAGGCAGCACATTCCAAACTTGAGTTTCATGGACTGAATGAATATGTGGAGGTGGCAGATGGCAGGTCAGGACTGGGCAATAGCTAATAGTCTAGTTTGGCTGGAACACAGACTATGTGAAGGAGCTAATGTGAAAACCCGGAAAGGAATCGGACAATCCAATTCCCCAGACTGGAAAGGGGCTTCAGAAGCCATTTAAGCCTCAGCAAGCATCCTTTGGACAACATCCCCAGCAAGTGGCCATTCAGTGTTGGCTTGAAGGCTGCTCGTGAAAAGGGAACCTATTTCTCATACCATTGGGAGATTACTCAAATTATTATGGTTTCCTCTCTTGAAGCCCAAATCTACTTCTCTGCAACTTTTACTCATTGGTCCTGGGTGTATGTTGCCAGCGTCCAATCACACTAGGTCTACTCCATTTTCTATATGATAGCCCTTCCAATATTTGTAGCCAGCCATTGTCACCTTTGTTTGTTTCCACTTCCTTAACTGTTAAAAGGGGGAATTTAATAGGACCTACCTCAGAGGGTTGCTGTGAGAATAAAATGAGACATTTGTAAAGTGCTTGGCAAACGTTAAAGGAATATATCAATGTTAGCTATTATCATTAAGATAAAATACGGGGGGCAGCTAGGTGGCGCAGTGGATAAAGCACCAGCCCTGGATTCAGGAGTACCTGAGTTCAAATCCGGCCTCAGACACTTGACACTTACTAGCTGTGTGACCCTGGGCAAGTCACTTAACCCCCATTGCCCCGCAAAAAAAAAAAAAAAAAAGATAAAATACGGTCTCTTCCCTTTGGAACTTAAAACTATTCACATTCTGGCCCCCACCAATGTTTCCAAGTTCATTCCACATTACTCCCTGTCGTTTACTCTACTCTCCAGTCAAACTGGCACAAGCCATGTTCCTTGTACAAACCATGCCTTCTCCCACTTCTACATAAAATGCCTTTGCTAGTCTTTGACTCATGACTGACATGCCCACCATCCTTACTGCTTCCTCCTGGAATCCTTAGCTCACTTCAAGGCTCAGTTCAGGTACGGACCACCTCCTTTAGGAAGGCTTTGTTGATCTCCTCCTATTAACGCCCTCTGCTTCACCTAAAATTACTTTTGTAATCCTTAAAAATGTATTTTATATATTGTATTTTGTATTTTGAATAAGTTATATTTTATATATTTAGTTAATGTTATTATATCATATTGTATTATAAATTGTATTTGTATATGTTTTTACTTATCTAGGTAGATTCTTTTTGCACCAATTAGAATGTAACCTCTTTGAAAGTCAGAACTGTGTTGTTGTTTATTTTGTTGTTATTGTTTGCTGTTTGTTGTGGTGGTGGTTCTGTTGATGATCTCTGCTACCACAGAGCCACACAGATAGTAGAGACTTAACAAATGATTTTTAGTTTTAATTGAAATATCTCCATATGCCTATCAGCAATGCCTGACATTTTTGAAGGACCTAGTCATGAGTGTTATTGAGCTTGTGGTAAAATAATAAAATGGGCTTCCTGTGACCCCTCCAGCTACTAAAAAGAAAAACCTGATACCAATAAACCCCTGCTCCCCCAAATCATGCCTGTATATTATGCACCAGCAAAATCCTTCTCATCAGGTTACTGATTCTGGTTAACCTGAAAACACCTATCCCTTGAAATACTATTTCTAATGCTTCCTTCTTGCATAGAGGTCAAGCTTGGTTTTCAAGGATTTTCCAATAAAATATAAGGTCAGGTCCTAACCAGTTGGAAAGTCTTCAGCTGGACCCATAAGATATATAAGTATGTATGTATGCATATATATGGACTTATGCATAGCCAAAGATGTTGTGTAAGGGTGGGGTTCCCACCCACCCCAATTCATCAATCAATAGACTGAACTGCATATTAACAGAAATGTCCTATAACCCCATCATAATATATAAACAAACTACTTACACCAAACTAATTAGAGAAGACCTATGCATATTGATTGAGTCAATCAACACAGTAAATTAGGTATTAATGTATTTTCCTATAACCTCACTGCAACAGGTGGACAAGCCCTTAAATAATTGGAAAGGATCCCAGGATTTTCAGACATTGGATAGAAGGCAGATGACGCCATACCAGAACTATCTTGTGAGAAAATGAAGTCATTCCTCGTGGACTAAGTATAATTTTCACCCAGTCGAGTGGTGAACCGATCCAACAGAAGAGGATTTCCATTCTGAAAACTCCGTCAAGGACTCTTAAGAGGAAATCTCTTTGGAGAGATATGGAAAAGAGCTTCTCTTCTTTCATCTCCTTCACCCCATTGACCAAATAATCAGAGACTAGGACAATACCAGACAATGTTCACAAAGTATGTGCCAAGAACAAGCACAGGCGCAAAAACAGAGAGAGGCAGAAAGAGAATGACCTGAGAGAGGGAGAAGCTTCCTCACCGTGACCCACTTGTGATGGAGAAAAGTACCAGCCACAGATTCTACAAAGGAAATGACCCTTCAAAGCTGACAGAAATATAAACCTAGAGGGAGCTTCCTAAGGAGCCTAGAAGGAGGACATATGTGATGCTTTTATCATATGTTCTCTCCACATGTGCCTAGTTGACTTTGTATTTAAATTGGAGTCCACTCTCCCCAGGGACCTTATATGTGCAAGGGGGAAATGTGCTCTCGGGTAGGTAGAAGGGCATTTGGTTTTTTGTTTGTTTTACCCAACTGTTCTTAATATGCCATCTTCAGAAATACTCTTTATAAAAGCAAATTAAAGCTGATTGTTGATGAGAAACACATTGGTGGAGGCCTTGGGCAAAGTGTTAGAAACACAGCCCTTCCTGTCTAGCCCTGAAGCTCTGAGGAAAAGATTAATGAGCCACTTTCTGGGGACCCAGCCCACCAATGCATGCAGAAAATAGGGAAGGGATGGGGTACTACAGCAGAAAGGATGTTGAAAAGGTCAAAGAACATTTGTTAACTTAAATAGATTATGTGATTTCATCAAAGTGGAGATTTTCTTCAATTCAAGAGATCACAGCCTATCTGTCCCTTCTGTTCCTGAACAATTCACATCTATGTTCTCCCATACATCCTCCATAAAAAATCTAACCAAATGACTTATCTAAGGTGACAGAACCAGTCAGTCAATAAACATTTAGGAAGTACCTACTGTGTTCCAAGCACTATTCTAAGTGCTGGGGATACAGATACAAACAAAAAGAGAGTCTCCCTCAAGTACCAAAAAGAAGTCAGTGGAAAATGAATAGATTGTTGGCCTAAGAGCCTTCCTCAGATGAAGGTTTGGGGAGTACCATGTCCTCCAATCTGAGAGATCCCAGAGGCAAAGAGTACTGATGAGGTGTGAGGATACAGAGAATGAGCTAAAAGGCAGGATCTGAATCCAGTCTTCTGACTCTATACACAGTTTAGTTCTGGTTGGTTTTCCCGACTGTGCCATACTGTAACCTCATTTTCCATAAGATGGAAAAATGTCATTTGTGGCAAAGTGAATAAGTCCCTGGAGCTCCAGTCAAGACAACATAGCTTCATGTCTTGCCTCAGACAAACAAAGGGACAAAAGTTTCATGGAAAATAATGAAAAGTCAATACTAAAGAAGATCCAGTATTATAATATCTCAAAATATGTAAGAAAGAAGTACTCATTTAGACTATTTAATATTGGTTTAAAAATAGAAAAGTAGAATGATAGGGGAAATAAACAGAAATACCTAGAAGACAATCAAAACCATTGTTAAGTGTTTGATAGAAACTACAAACTACTAAGGGAAGAACTACACACACACACACACACACACACAAACCCAGTGCCCATCCCCCAACACCACCACCATTACCACTACTACCACTACCAACAATGACAGAAAAGTTGGGACTATTAGAAAAGAAAGGAGCAAAAAATAGATGTAGATCAATTTCTTACACCAAATCCTACATTAAGTTCCATATGTTTATTATCTAAATATTAAAAAGTCTAATCATTAAAAAAGAGAAGAAAAGCAAAGGACCTTTTACCACTGTGTTTAGGAAGATAATTCATAACCAACAAATGAAAGAAGTGATCACAAAATAGATAAAATTTTAAAAGCTTTTGCACCAAATAAATTCAGCCAGAATAAAAAGAGAAACTTCCATTTTGGGGAAAAAGGACCTATAACACAAACATCTATGAGGACAATAACCTAGATATATAGGGAATCAAAACAAATTTTGAAGATTGAGTTATTCCCCAATACAAAAGTAACCAAAGGACACGAATGATTGTCAAAAGGAGAAATACAAACTATCAAAAACATATGGGAAAATGGTCTGAATTACTAATAAAAGAAACACAAATTAAAACTTGTCTGAGGTTTTACCTCACATGGTACTGGAATCCAGTATTGATGAAGCCATGAATTGACATAACTGTTCTGGAAAACATTTTGGAATTAACTGAGAAAAGTAACTAAAGTGTTCACATCCTTTGTCCCATAAAATGTAGAATAGAACATGGTCAGTGACACAAAGGGGAAATGAAAGTGCCATACATACAAAGATATTCAAAGAAACCCATAAGTTATTTTTTTAAAAGCTAATAACTGTAAAGCAAATACATGTCCAATGCCCATCGACTAGAAAATGGCTGGGGGCTGGGTATGGGAAATGGGTTATATGGATAGAATGGAATACTCTTGCACTCTAAGAAACAATGAATATTAGACACTTAAAGACCATGGAAAGATGTATATTAAGGGAACAGAACACCTGGATTCCAACTGGTTTTTCCATTTACTAGCTATGTGACCTTGGCAACTCAATGAACATTTTCAGGCCTTGGTGTCTTCAACTATCCCTCTCAGTTCTAACTCTATGATCTTGTAAATCAGAAAGAAGACAGTCAAACTGGGAGGAGCAATATATACAATAATTAAAACAGGGTAAGTAGCAACAATAAAAGACATTGTTCATTCACAAATAGGACCAACATTAACTCCAAAAGACAGATGCTGAAGCATGATTTCCTTCTCTCACTAGGGAAGTGGTGAACTATATGTGCAAAATGTTGCATACACGGGATGTCCCAGAAGTCCCAGTAACATCTGATAAATCATTGACAATACATTTTTTTTCAACTGTGGTTTTTTTCCAAGGGAAGGTTCTCTGGATAAAGTGTTTATCAAGAATCAACGGTAGTATAAATAGGCAAAGCATCCACATATAACCTTAAAAATAAGAAAACAAAAATTATGGAAAGGATAGCAGGGTCAAAAGCATTGTCAAATATGTGGTCAAATGCCATGATGTTCTGATTAAGGAATTAATAATGTTGTGATTAGTTAATGAATGATGTAGGCTCTTTTAGGAGAAGGGGTGTTCATAGAAACCTTTTAACCAGTTGAGAAAAATTGTGCCAGAGGGAGGTGTGGTAAGGGATGGAGGGGGGGGTGCTTGGAGGCGAAAAAAAAAAAATCCATTTTGCCAAACACAAAAACGTTCAGCGTGGGCATTCTAATGAGAATATACACCATATGTTTCTGATTCATTTACATGTAATCCATCAAAATATTATTTTGTAAGAGATATTTAATGTCCAAGAAACCTGCCAAGCCTTGTTCTAAACATTTTTTCCCCTGAAGACCAGCTGTGTTTCAACAGTCATCAATGAACTTATCCTTGAAAACTGGAACTTGCATCAAAGCAGTGGAATCCTTGAGCTGGGGGTACATTTTGATTTTCCCAAGGTACCACCTCCCAGCTAATGGATCGGTGTCTCCTTACTAGAAACAGAGGATCAAGAAGATGTTGGATGATGATGTGGGGAGAGATGGATTTCAAGGTTGGGGAATTAATCATGTCCTAGGTCTTTAAGAACCATTCATTAGGGTCTTGTTACAATCTTGACCTCCATTCCTAGAATGGAAGGATAAGGCTAGAAGGGACCTTCGAGACCATCTCATCTTACCCCCTCTTTTTACAGATGAGGAAACTGAGGCCTGAGAGAAAGAATGTTGATGTCTCAGGCCTGAAACTAGTTAAAGTGTTAGCTGGGTTGTGTAGTGGATAGAGCATTGGATGTGGGGTCAGGAAGACCTGAGTTCAAAGACCAGTGTGCATCAGACACTTAGTACTTGAGGACTCTTTCATCTTCAGTTTCCTCTTCTGTAAAATGGAGATTATGATGGTAACAACCTCACAGAGTTAATGAAAGGATTAAATGAGATGACCTAGTTAAAGCACTCTGCAAACCTGAAAAGCCTACATAAATGCTGGCAAAATATAATTTGTCATCACCAAGATTATTCTGGGATGCGGAGGTGGGATTCAAATCCAGTTTTCCTGATTTCTGGTTCAATCTTTGGAATAAAAAAGTTCTGTATATGAAGTCAACAGTATCAGAATTGGAAGGAATTCAGAAACCATCTAACATAATCCAGTGTGGCCCGGGTCAGAAATCCACTAGACAACCCTCCCAACATGCCATAATCTGTTCTTTGCCTAAAGGCTTCTACTGAGAGGGGAGAAAATCTGGGTTCAAATCCCAGCCTTTCCACTGGCCAACAATGTGAACTTGGATAAATCATTACATGAAGACTTTTCTGCTCTCCAATTCTTAGTGCTCTCCCCTGAAATGACCTTGAATTAACTTTTTATGTATTTTCTAGTTAGTGGAGGTCCTCAAGCAAAGACTGCATGGGAATTTATCAGGATATCAGAAAGGGGAGTATGGCAGGTTGGGATTGTCAAAAATGCAGGGTTTGTCCAGGGCACATGGAATAAGCCAGTCTGAAGAGCCTTTCAAGTTATCAAGGCTTTCTATGCCAAAATAACCAATGTAGGATGTTGCTGTGTGATCTTAAGGAAACCCTTGGACCTCAATTTTCCCATCTATAAAATGGACGGATTGGACTGATTAAAGACAATTTCAACAAGCATTTATTTCTTTTTTTTTTTTTTGGAAAGGCAATTGGGGTTAAGTGACTTGCCCAGGATCACACAGCTAGTAAGTCTCAAGTGTCTAAGGCCATATTTGAACTCAGGTCCTTCTGACTCCAGGGCCGGTGCTCTATCCACTGTGCTACCTAGCTGCCCCAACAAGCATTTATTTCAAGCACTCACTATTCTAGGCTTATGAAAGGACAAAATAAAACATCAGGAAGCAAAAAGGTCCTGCCCTCAAGGAGATTACTTTCTGCTGCTTCTAAAATACTCTTTTCTTTGTTTTTCTTTTTTCCACCCCAGGTCTAGCACACTGCCCTCCAGTTATCTTTGGGCCATGTCTTCTTGTGAATATCTCTCCCCTACTCCCTATTTTCCACCTCTCACTCTGGGAATAGTCAGCAAATTAGCATGACCTACCATCATGGATAGGTTATCAATCTATCTCCAATGATTGTATAGGGGCCAAATTTAATATTGGAGGGCAGCTTTGGTGACACATTTCTCAATAAACTATTTCCAGGTCTATTTCAGGAGGGGGTCAATATTTGAAGCTGTCCTAGCAAATAAAAGTCAGAAAAAGCAGGAAAATGAAACCCAAAGCCTTCCACTTGAAGACCAGAGTGAGAAGAGAAGGAAAGTAAATAGCAGCCAGTGAGAAAAGAAAAATGAAATGTGAACTAGACCCCACCCCCTCCTGCCGCCCCCCACCCCCAGACCCCTGGGATATTGTTTGCTTAAAAAAGGTTCCACCCCCTCTAAAGAAATGCCCTCAGACAGGAAGGAGGCCAGTATTTACAGCTGAACCCCAAAACAGCCTCCCTGGAGTTTTCACAAAATTAGACTCTTGGAATTGGACAGCTCCCCAGAGGACGTTTAATCAAACCCCTATCTAAAAGCAAGAATTCCCTCTGCCTTGTTCTCAGCAAACCTTTCACCTGAAGATCCTGTGTAGGAGGGAAATTCCCTACCTCCTCATACAATAACAGCCCAGATTTCTCTCCTTCCCTGTGAGTCAAAGGAATTGTTTGAGGAGTGGGAGCAATTTATTTTCTCTCCCTTTGCCAACAATGTTTGACCATTGCCTGTTAGGGGTCCCAGTGTCCTAGGGTTTGAAGTTAGACATAAAAAATAACGAAGCCTGTGGGTTTCCAGTGCTACCCATGATCAATACCAAGCTTTTAAAATGTCAGGGAAAGTTCATTTTTTTGTTTGTTTGTGGGTTTGGTTTGGTTTTGTTGGTGGTGGTGGGTTTTTTTGTTGGTGGTGGTTAGCTTTGTTTTGTTTTAAGAAAAAATTCAAAATAAGAGAGACTATTGCCTGTTTCTTAGAGATAGGTTTCACTTGTGACTTCATAGGGCTTCCTGGGTAAGGAAACTCCCTACCCTAGTCAGAAAACAAATAGTTATTAAGTACTTACTATGTGCCAGGCACTGGAGGGGCAAGAGAACTGTGAGAGGATCTTTGAATAATGAGGTATCAGTAAGATATGCAGCACTCATCCATATCTTGCATATCATCTTGCAGACCTTGGTATTGCTTATCAGTGCCCCTGAGTCATGCTCAGCAACACCCATTCCTGAGGTGGGAGACAGAGCTGCCTTTTCCTTGGCCTTGGGGGTTGGGATCTTTAGGTTTTGGGGGGCCCCCACTGCATTCCCACAACAGTTATCCACTAGGCATGCCTGCCACTGCTGTTTTTCCTTAGATAACTATAAGAAGAACTCAATGGGTTTACCTTATTTCCTACCATCCTTCTGTAGAAAACACAAACATAGAAATCAGGACTTCATGGAGAAGTTTGTTTGGGTTTAAAACGATAGAAATAAGAGGTTGAGGCAGAATGTCATAGTGGAAAAGAACCCTGGATTCACAGTCACAAGTCCAGGGTTCAAGTTGCAGCTAAGCCATGTATCTTAGGGTATGCTACATAACAGTTGTTCAGAAGGAATCATATGTTGGGTAATTCAGAAACAAAGTTCAAAAAACCTGGCAATGGGACAAGACATTGTAACAATAGGGAGCTTCAAATATCCAGACAGATAAGCTTTGCCAACAGTAGAAAAGCTGGCCAGTGTGTGATATTCCTTAATGATTTCTTCTCCTTTCAAAAGATTTGGGGTTTGGGTCTTTTTCCCAAAGAGATCATGGAAAGGGGAGAGGGACCCACATGTACAAAAATATTTATAGGTGCTCTGTACGTGGTGGCAAGGAATTGGAGGTTGAAGGGATGCCCATCAATTGGGGAATGGCTGGACAAGTTGTGGTATATGAATGCAATGGAATACTAGCGTGCTGTAAGAAACGATGAGCAGGAGGAGTTCAGAGAAACCTGGAGGGTCTTGCGTGGGCTGATGATGAGTGAGGTGAGCAGAACCAGAAGAACGTTCAGTATCATCAACATTGTGTGTTGACCTACTGTGATGGACTATATTCTTCTCACCAATGGTACAGAAGAGTTCCAGGGAACTCATGATAGAAGAGGATCTCCAAATGCAGGAAAAAAAAAAAAAAGAACTGTGGAGTATAGATGCTGAATGAACCATACTATTTCTTTCGTTTTTGGTGCTGTTGTTTTTCTATTTTGAGGTTTTTCATCATTTCTCTAATTTTTCTCTTATAACATGACTAATGCAGAAATATGTTTAATGTTATTATGTATACACACACACACACACACACACACACACATATATATATATATATGTAAAAAACCTATATCAGATTACCTGCTGTCTAGGGGAGGGAGGAGGGAGGGGAGGGAGGGAGAAAAATCTGAAATTGGAAAGCTTGTATAAACAAAAGTTGAGAACTATCTTTACATGTAACAGGAAAAAAATAAAATACTTTATTAAAAAAAAAAGATGTGGGAATGAATGAGGGCAACTTCTGGTCTGGAAAACAAAGAAAAAAATTTTTTTTTTTTTTGGCCAAGCAGTTGTTGCTGTTGTTCAGTTGTTTCAATTGTGTCCAACTCTTTGTGACCCCATTTGGGTTTTCTTGGCATAGATACTAGAGTGGTTTGCCATTTCATTCTCCAGTCCATTTTACAGATGAGGAAACTGAGGCAAATAGGGTTAAGTGGGTACCAATAGTAATCTTACGGAAGAAGCAGCTACTCCACCATAGATTAATGTGGAAAGGCAAGCACAAGCAGACAAACATCCTAGTACTGTAGAAGGCAGATTTCAAAAGGTTCAGCAAAAATATATACTTCAGACTAAAATTCTACAGGGGAAGTCAGACTAAAAGGAAGGGAAGCTATTCAGAACAAAATTCTGAAGACGTAGGCAGAAATGATTCCAGGGAGAGGGAGCTGCCGAAGTGCAATTTGGATGCACAGAGAAGTCATTGATCAAGCAAGATTTTTAAAAGGCCCATGCAGAAGAGGGAATCAAGGGCCCAGAGCAGAGGATGAATACACAAGCCTGGTGCTGTCCTGCAAGAACATTACCCTGAATGCTGAAGCTTTTGGATAGACGGGGCTGGGGAGGAAAACTAAAGGCTGGGGAGGGATTAGACTAAATTAGGGAAAAGAAAAGGATCAAAGGCCCTCTAGCACCCCGGCTTTGGGGGAATGGACTGAGGAAAATGGGGAATAATGAGGAAGCTGCACTCCTCATTGCTTATTTGGACTTAAATCCTTCGTGACCTTCCTTTTCCAGTCTTATTGTGTAGTATTCCCCCTCAGACTCTCAAAGGTCCAACCAAACTGCTTTCTTACCGTTGGTCCTCCAGTGCAATATGACCTTTTCCCCTGCCTTTGTGCAGGCTGCCCTCCCCACCCTACCCCACCCCCATATCTGGAATGCAATCTGTGCCCAGCTTCTTCTGAGCCTGGGTTTCCTTTCAAAGTTCAGTTGACTTGCTGTTTCCTGCCTGAGGCTTTTCTGGATGCTCCAGCTCCTGGGGTCTCCTGTCTCTCCCCACCCAATAGCAAATGCCTTGGTTGTCTATAGCTTGAAGGATAAATAATAATAATAGCTAACATTTATATAGAATTTACTCTGTGCCAGGCGCTGTGTTAAGTGCTTTATATAACTATTTCATTTGATCCTCCCAACTCTGGGAGGTAGGTGCTATTATTATCCTATTTTATAGATGTGAAAATGTATGTGTGTATGTGTGTGTGTGTGTGTGTGTGTGTGTGTGTGTGTTGTCTCTCCTAGTAGAATATAAGCCTTTTCAGGGCAAGAATGACTTCATTGTTTTTATATCCATAGCAGGTAGCAAAGTGCCAGCCAGTCAGGTGGTCAGTTAATAAACATTAATGAAGCCCTACTGTGTGCCAGGTGTTATGCTAAGAGAGTAGGTGCTTAATAAATTTTCATGGATTGACTGATTAAATGTTCTCTTCCAAAGAGAATGATCTTTGGATGACAAAGAATTGGATACAAATATTAAGAAATGAACACTCACATAATTTACTTCTTACATATTCCATTTCATCAACCATTAATTTTATTCCATTAATTAATACTATTTGATGCACTGCTCTTGCCCACTGCGTTCATAGAGGGCACCACGGATGGGGGCTCTTGTGTTACTCCTCCACAGGAGCCAGGGTTTTGTGACTCCAGATATGAGTGGGGCCCTTTTGACACCTGGACCATGGCAGAGGGGATTCTCTCTCAGTGTGGATACATTCACAAAGCAGGTGATGTCATTCTCATTCTAAATCCTGCTTCCAATCTCATGTCCTTCTCAGTACTGTTTTCTCTCAATAAAGATCACAAAGAACTTCGATGCCAATTTGAGAATAAAATGTGTCCTAACTACTAAAATCGTAGATTTAGAGAGAAAAGAGGACTAGGAGCTCCAACCCATTCGTTTTACAGAAGAGAAAATGGAAGCCCAGAAAAGGGATTTGAGTTGCCTAAAATCAATCAGCAAGTTGTACATGTTAGAGGCAAAATTTGAACACAGAGCCTCTAAATCTAAAATCAGTGTTCTTTCCATTATACCAAAGGTGTGTGAGAGCTAGCTAAAATTTCTCAAAAGCTGATTGTTAAATTTTCAGTGTGAGTATTTGTACCTTCAAAGTTGATGAGGTCCACAAATCAGGGCTTGATTTATGGTTTTGCTGATTGTCTAGACATAAGAAATTGATGGAGAAAATGTTAAATATGCAGATTAAACTTAAAAGTGTGTCTATGGTTTTGGAGAACTGGTTGTTAAACATTTAACAATACACTACTTGTTACACCTAACCTTGGATCATAAGGAAAGGATGTTGTAAACTCTGAGTATATATATATATATATATATGTATATGTGTATATATATGTATGTGTATATATGTATGTATATATATACATACATATATACACATACACACACACACACATATATATATACATACATATATACACATACATATATATACACACACACACACACACATATATATATATATATATATATATACCTGTGAGTTATTGTAGGTTAATGATAAGGAATGACATATGAGAAATAGGAGAGAATGATGGAGTCACAGAATCATAGAACTGGCAGGAATCACGGAGGCCATCAAGCCCACCCCTCCCCCATTTTACAGATGAGGAAACTGAGGCAGAGAGGTGAATTTATTTTAAGTGTCTAGATTTTAACCCGGGTTTTCCTTACTCTAAATCCAGCACCCCATCTGAAAAGACCTGAGTTTGAATTCTACCTCAGACATTTATGCTATTTGTGAGACACTCAACAAGTCACTCACTTCTCCGAACCTCAGTTTCCTCATATATAAAATGTGGATAATGCTAGCTCTTGCTTCACAGGATTCTTGTGATGAGCAACCAAATTGTAATAAAAATACTAGTAATTGCTAGCATTTACATATTACTTTAAGATTTACAAAGCAGTTTACACAGGTTAACTCATTTGATCCTCACAACAACCCTGTGAGGTAGGCACTATCATTATCCCGTTTTACATATAAAGAAACTAAGGCACACAGAGGCAAAATATTTTGCACAGGGTCACACAGTAAATAAATGAGGCAGAATGTAAACTTGGGTTTTCCTGATCCAATTCTGTCTGTCTGTGTGTCTCTGTCTTTGTCTCCCTCTGTTTCTGTCACTGTCTGTCTCTCATTCCCCCATCTGTCTCTTTATATATATCTATAACATACATGTGCATATGCATATGGATATATATACCCATATTAAATACATGTAGTGCTCTGTGCAGCTAAAAGTGCTGCATAAATGTTAGCTATAATAGAAAGAGTTAGCCTCAGAGCCTAGAAGATTTGGGTTCAAATTCTGCTTTAGATGCTAACGAGGTCTGAGACTCTGCGTGAGTCACTTAACTTCTTGACTCAGTTTCCTATAAAATAAAGGTGGGGGGTGGGGGGCGGAGGATCGACTTGATGGCTTCTACACTTCCTCCGAGCTTTAAATCTAGGATCCTGTGAAGCACCTGACCAAGGTTTGAATCCAAGTCTGCCTGACCCTAAGCTCACCCCATTGGCTCCTCTGTCTCTGGGTTTTTCTCTTCTTGCCCACTCTACCTTCCTCTGATTTATTCCAGGACATGCTATTCTCTGTGCAAAGTGGCTAGCCCCCTCAGAGGACAGGAGGGGAGGATGACATTATGAAAACAGCCCCTCTTCATTTCAGGCCTTTGTTGACTACATGTGTCCCCACAATTGCCACGGCCAGCTTGATCACTCGTGCCCCCAATGTCTTGTGAGTTTCCACCAGACGGAAGTAATATAGAATTATGTAAATCAACTCAACTTGAAGTCAAGAATCATGGGCCAGTCAGTAATGTTTATGCATCAAGAAAGGGCAGATCCTCCTGGAAGAAATAAGGCAGCCAGCCCGGCTGTAAGCAAACCTTTCTAAGCAGGCAGAGGCCTGGTCCCTGCAGCACATTGTATTATCATATTTCCACATAATTAGTTTGTTTTCCACTTGAAATCCAAAAACGATTCGACGTAGGGTTCTGCGCCTCAGGACGGTGCATCCGCTGGAAATTCTCCTGCGAAGGTTCATATGTTGAATAATTAGAAAGAATTAATCTGTTGAAATTAAAGTTTGGGATATTATGGAACTCATGAATAGTGTATGGGCCAATCAAGGAAATGAAAGGGGAACCTGCATTTCAGGCCGGCAGACAATAGCAGATGACTGCCGGCAATCTGTTTTTTAATCAGTGTCTCACCAGCCAGAGGGATGAATATGGTGATGGGCTGGTTAGAAATATTGTCAAACTTCAGCAAAAATAATAAGGACCTCTCCCCAAGTCAGCCCCCATCTTCCTTCCTGACAAGGTGGGTCTTTGGGGTGGTGGGAGGGGATCTGCCCGATGAAGCCAGGGGGTCCTTGACCTGTCAGGGTGGGATGGTCTGAAGGTGAAGGACGAAACCTTCTTCATTAAGCCCCTTGGCAAAATGAGTGAGTTTGCCCTTCCAAACAATTGGGAAAAGAGTTCAATCTGGAGTCGGAGGAATTCCTATGAAACCTCGGTTTTGCCAAGACCTCTACCTATATGTTCTTGTGTAGCCTCTTCTGGTCTCAGCATCTTCATTTAACATGTTCGGGCTGGACTAAATAACTTCCCAAAGGGTGACTTCCAAGGTGTAAATCTAGGAGCCTTGTTCTGTTGCAGGCTTTACTTTCCTCTGATACGAAATGAAGCATTTGGGACTGGATGAGGGGTTCTCAGCCTTTTTGTGTTTCATGGACATCTGCAGATCCCCTCTCGGAATAACGTTAAAGGCACAGCATTGAAAACAGAAGATTATAAAGGTAATAAATGAAGCTGAAATAAAGAGATGAGTTTTTTTGTCCTCCATCCAAGTTCTTGGACCCCTTGAAATCATTCCTGCCTTGGGACCCCTTGGAGATGAGATAATCTCTGGGGTCACTTCAAAGGAATTAGTGCATGAATCTATGAAACTAGGTGCTGGATGGTCCTTCATCTATGTGGCTAACCTGGATGCCCTCCGACGCCTCTCCCAAGCTTTAAATCCACACTTCTAGCCCACAACCTGATGTCTGACCCTGCTCTGGGTCTGGGTTTCTGCATCTTCTTCTTCTTCTTCTTCTTCTTCTTCTTCTTCTTCTTCTTCTTCTTCTTCTTCTTCTTCTTCTTCTTCTTCTTCTTCTTCTTCTTCTTCTTCTTCTTCTTCTTTTTTTTGCCAGGACAATGAGGGTTAAGTGACTTGCCCAGGGTCACACAGCTAATAAGTGTCAAGTTTCTGAGGCTGGATTTAAACTCAGGTCCTCCTGAATCCAGGGCCAGTGCCTTATCCACTGTGCCACCACCTAGCTGCCCTGGTTTCTGCATCTTCTAAATAAGGAGGACGAACCAAATGACTCCAAGGCCCCTTCAAAGTTCCACACTTATGATGCTGGGGTACGCTGCCTCCTAGAGCCTCCATTTCCTCAACTGTAAAATGTGAACTTCGGACAAGATGACCTCCAAGATTTTTTCAGTTTTAAGGTCTTGTGCTTTAAGGGAAAAGTTGAATGGGATCTGGGGCTAGTGGCTTTAATTATTGCAGGTTTGGGGAAAAAAAAAAAACAGACGGCAGGAGTGCACAGCAGGGGATGCCTGCTGGAAGTGGAGAGTGGGGAGAGTTCTAATAGATGATGGGGTGGTTTCATTTTCCAGGGCTGCAACAGACTTAAAGGATATTTGTTTACATGTCTTGCTTAAAGCAGGACAATATGGTGACCAGAGATGCAGAAACGGGAAGAACGTTTAAGCGGGTGGAAAAAACAACCACAGAGGAAGTGAGTAATTTAGAGGCAGAAATTATAGGAACACTAGTTGTGTTAAAGGATGCAAATTTCTCCTTGTTGTTCCCCCTACCCCACATTAAAAAAATAATAACCTTCGTTGATTCTCCATGGAAAGAGCGGCTCTTAAATCCCATTGCCCTTTGGCCTCTCTGTCATCTGTGAGGACTTGGAGGAGGCTTCCAGATCGAATTGAAAAATGGGCATTGTGGCAGGATTGCAGCTTCAATCTTGAAAACGAAGAAATGGATCCCGTCCAGTCCCTTGGCTGTCCACCAGTCTCTAAAATCCAGCTGAACAATGAACAAGGGGATGGGATTCACAGCCAGCTGGTGTCAGAACTGGGCAGGGAGTGTGTCAAAATATTGGTGACTTTTTCACATTTGTCAAAAAGCATGGCCAATCTGGGAAACCTCCCCAGCCAGCTTGCAAATGTGGGTCTTGCACCGATTTTTCCCCCTCTCTTTTTGACATCTCGCCTCCTCCTCTCTCAATGTCAGTGCTCTTTGGACTCCCACTTGCTCCATCGACAAGGACAGAATAAAATATCTTTTACTTAGAAAATGAAAATCCTCTATTGATTTATCATCAAAACATCAGTTGCTAATTTATTGCAGTTGAGCTCCAGACCTTGCTGGAAGAGGGGCATGGGCATTTCCATGCTGAGCCCTTCACTTTCTGAGCTTTACAACTCATCCATTTAGCCAGTCATTCCCCAAACCTGGCATGCAAGGTCTCAGTGGGAGAATAAATATATTTATACAAAATGTTTAAGAAAGCCTGCCCACATTGGAGTTAGAAGAATAAGCATATGTTAGTGCTGTCTGGCACTCTCTCTTCAGCTCTCGTATCTCTCCAGAAAAAAAAAATCCCACAACCCAACATTTTTATTTTATTTTTAAATGAAATGTTGCTGGCAGTCAACATACAATATGGGCTGGATGCTTTTTTTGCTATTTGGGAGGGCAAACTCTACAGGAGAAAGTAGTGAGGATTGTTGTTTTTTTCCTGGTAGAAGGAAAATAGATATTGGTAGTATGTGTGAGGAAGAGGGGCCACTCTCAGGACTGAAGACGCTGAAGGCACTTCACAGGTCACCTATTCATCCATCCTGGGGTGAAAATTGTTAGGAATATAGATTTAGAGCTGGGAAGTCACTCAGTCAGCAAGCTTTCATTAAGCATTTTCTCATGCCAAGCTTGGAGTATACAAAGAAAGCTCAAAAGTCTGTCTCTGTTCTCAGAGAAACCCACATTCTAATGGGAGAGACACTTTGGGCATTCAAGATAGAGAAGGCTAAATTGGAACTGAGAGCTGGGGTGCAATGAGACTCACTCAACTTGCCTCTCATGACCATTGTAGGGAAAGCTCTTTGTAAAACTGAAAGTTCGATAGGAATGTTCAGTATGGTTGTCGCTGGTTTTCTTCTCCGTCTTGTTCTCCTCATCTTCTTCTGATGGTTTTTATATAAAATGGTCCTAGGAAGAGTTGTTATTCTGCTATTTTTGTGTTTAATATTTTATTTGTTTATTTATTGTTGCTTATTATTATTATGTTTATTCTTCTGTGGATCACTGAACAGATGGACAACACACTACTTTTTGGAATTAGATAAAAGTATTGGGATATCATCTCATCTTGGCATTCAAAGAGCTTCACCACCTGGTCCACTTCCTACCTTTCCAGGCTTGTTACACCTTACTCACTCCCATATACTTTGTAAAACAGTGAGAGTTGGTCTCCTTGCTGCTCTCACAAGAGAACCTCTATCTCTAGAGCCTGGGCATTTTCATGTGGCTGTCCCTTATGCCTAGAATGTTCTCCCCTCACCTCTTCCCCCTTTCTTACTTCAAATCCCACCTTCTGCAAGAAGTCTTTTTCCAATCTACCCTAATGCTAGTGCCTTCTCTGCAATTATCTCTACTGTGTCCTGCCTATGTTCTGTTGGTCCACATTTGTTTGAACATTGTCTCCCCAACAGACCATGAGCTTCTTGAGAGCAGGGACTGTCTTTTGCCTTTTCTTGTGACCCCAGTGCCTAGGACAATGCCTATGCCTAGTTATTAAGTACCTGCTACATCTGAGATATCATCAATCCTCTTCAAGAACAAAGGCCGAGGGGCAGCTAGGTGGCGCAGTGGATAGAGCACAAGCCCTGGATTCAGGAAGACCTGAGTTCAAATCCAGCCTCGGACACTTAACACTTACTAGCTGCATGACTCTGGGCAAGTCACTTGACCCCAACTGCCTCACCAAAAAAAAAAAAAAAAAAGAACAAAAGCCAAACAACAAAAATATAGCAGGTACTTAACAAATGCTTTTTTTTAATTGACTAGAAATAAGATATATACGCATTAGGGATATATGCTCAGAGGAAGATCTGAGTTCAAATCTAGCCTCAGACACTTACTAGCTATGTGATCCTGAGTAAGTCACTTAACCCTTATTTGCCTCAAGTCCTCATCTGTAAAATGGGAATACACTGGAAAAGGAAATGGCAAACCACTCCAGAATCTTTACCAAGAAAACTCCAATGGACAAAACCCCATGGTCATATAGATTCGGACAGGACTGAACAACAAACATTGATCTAAAAATGTTCTTAGATTTATAAAAATGGTGCCATATGTCCCAGGTACTTGGGTCCAAGCCAAGAAATGGAAATCTTAAAGATTCATTTGTTTAAATCCTTATCAAGTTATCTCTAATTCATACACATACATATACACATGTATGTATGTAAGCATATGTGGCTATGTGCAAATATGTGTATATATGTATGAATATGTATATATATGTATAAATATATGTATATGTGTGTATGTATATTTAGATATCTTGTTTGCACATTTATTTTCACATTTTCTCCCCCTGCTTCCATTACATTGTAAACTCCCTGAGGGAAAGTTGTTTTCCACCAGCTTAAACATTCTTACTTTTTCTGAATCTCTGGTCATCATATTGTCCTGCTTTAACCAAGACATGTAAACAAATATCCTTTAAGTCTGTTGCAGCCCTGGAAAATGAAACCATGCTATAATCTATTAGAACTCTCCCCAGCCTCCACTTCCAACAGGTAACCCCTGCTGTGCACTCCTGCCGTCTGTTTTTTCCAATCCTATAATAATTAAAGTCACTAGCCCCTGTACTTAGCATAATGCCTAGCACATTGTAGGTGCTTAATAAGTCTTCCACAAATTGTTTTATTTGAGATTAAGACATTAGATCTCTAAGGAACCTATGTTAAAATCCAACTAGCCTAGAAGGAATAACCCTTGGTGCCAATAAGCACTATTCACAATTTACCGTTAATTAATTAATCAGATTAGCTCCTAATGCCTGTTAAAATGCTGAAAGAATTAAATTCTGGCAAAAGTTACATTTGGGTGGAAAGGAAAAGGCTCGAGAGTCAGGAGCCCCAGGCAGTCTTAGGGACACACTCAGAAGAGCCAACATGGCAGAGGGACTTTGCCAAACAGAGCAACCCTGTGATCCCTGAGATCCTGAGGACAAGATGCCCACAAGAGGAGAGAGTAGACAGGAAAGATAAGAGACAATAAAGTCAGACTTGTACACTGACGTCCCAGGACAAACATAAGGAACTGCCGACATCCACAGTCATTTATAAAGTATCTACTACATGAAAGCCTGGGTTTGAGCTCCATTCTTCCTGACTCCAAGTCCTTCCTTCTGCCTATTAGCAACTCTCCCCTCCTTCAAAGCACAGCTTACATGCCACCTCCTCCATGCAGCCTACCATGATCTCCCCATCTGTTAGCTTTCTTTGTCTCCTGAAATGACTTTGAATTACAGCCTCTTTACCAGAGTGTGCACAGATGATTCTATTCCCTTGAGAGCAGGAAGCCCTTCGTCTTTGTAGTTGTACCTCTAGTCACCAGCACCGGACTAGGCACACAAAAGGTGCTGAATCCATGGTTGCTGCTGAATTGTAAGAAGCAAAACAGTTCCTTCCCTTTCTAGGAATAGCCAGCAAGGTGACCCTTCCCCATTCATGCATCCAAGCTCCTCATATCCCAAGCCAAGCAGACAGGGCCTTGAGGCCTGAGAGATTCATGTTGTTTGGCCATCAAGCTGGAGTGCACACTCTGCAACTTTTAAATGTAAATCCAATCAGGATTCACTCACAAAGTAGTTTTGCCTTTTCTTTCTTTCATTTTTTTTAATTGATTAGGATGCAATTCAAAAGCCTAATGACCACAGTCTGTTAGGTTAAAATGCTCATTCAGAATTTAAAACAATTGCCTGCCCTCTGAGGAACTCTTAATTTGTGGAACAAAGAGATCATTTTAGAGTTTGGTCAGTTAACATTTAACGAGTGCCAACTATGGATGGAGGGCATCATGGCTGCGTACAGAGAAGCCTGTGGTTGGAATAAGAGGCCCCAGGTTTCCAGCTTTGCTGCTGACAAGAGGCAGCTGAGGGTAAATTACTTCACCCCAGCTCCTCCTAGGTAAAATGAGGAAAGTGGCGCATAGTAGGCGCCACTTGTTATGTGATTAAGACTGTTGAACTAGATCTGAGATTCTTATTCTAGGCTCCCCATTCTTCCAAGGCATCTATGGCTAGATTTTAGAGGGTTCTTGAACCCCTCTGAAAAAAAAATCCATCCATATTTTTATTAACCTTTGGTTTTCTTTGTAATTCTATGTGTTCGATTGTATTTAAAAGTATTCTTTTGAGAAGGTGTCCACAGGCTTTTCCCAAACTGCCAAAGGGGGCGCACTCTCTCTCTCTCTCTCTCTCTCTCTCTCTCTCTCTCTCACACACACACACACACACAAACACTCACACAAACATGCACACATACACACACACACTGCTTAAAAGCCCTTAGACTGGACAATATTTGAGGTGCCTCCAACACTGAGTCTCTGACACTGCAGATTGTTGGAAAAGAAAACCCCTGGGATTGAGGAAATAGGGTCCTCCAGTCTAACCTTCTCCTTTTACAGATAAAGAAACTGAGACTCACTGATGATAAGTATGTGAGTCAGAATTCAAACCCAGATCTTTGTGACTCCAAGTCCAGCACTCTATCCACTGAATCCCCCCAGCTCCTTCTCACACTGGGATTCTGTATTCTCCTTGTATTTTGGGGGCACTGCTAGAACTCCAAAGTCTGACTGCTAAGTCAGCCTTGAGCTCTGATCATTTGGCATAATGGATCTACAGGAATAATACCCCAGACTGGAGATTTCAATTAAAAATAGAAATATTTGAATTAAATAGCATCCAGAAAGAGAGTGGCATTTATGAACACTTTTTACATTTATGAGAGGTCTTATTGTGTGCTCCCCAATCAATATACACATACACCTTTATAGAGTTGTGTATTTGAGTAAATATATTTATCTGTACATATGTGTGCATACATCTGTGTATATCTACATATACATATAGATATACACATATGTGGTATGTATACACACATATTTATAAGGGGTAGTGTTGTGTGTCTGTGCATATATAAACACAAGGCCAAGTGGCCACCTTCACCAATGTTGATATGTTTGCTACATTAATGATGAATTAGTCTGGTTCTCTCTTTGTCTCCTCAACCTACTCTAATATCCAACATCTCAGGGGCATAGAGACAGGTGCAAAAGATAACACTTTGTCTCCTCAGTTAAATGGATAAAAAGTCCAAAGACGCCAAGAAAAAATTAAGGGTTAAAAATAAAACCCTCCCCTCACCAGAAATCTTTTCCCAAGGATACTTTGAGTTGGTTTGAGACTCCACCCTTTCAACAATCCAGGAGCAGTGTCTCCAACCCCAACCCTGAGCAATGGGAACATCTTGGAAGGGAGGGGAAAAGACAGCACCCCTTTACCTTAATTAAAGACTATGGAGTCACTTCCTGAGGTGCTGCTGAATTCAAGTCAACCAAAGACAGGTGTGTGAGTTGCGTTTCTTTCCATAATGAAGGTATTGATAGGAAAAAAATAGAACATTCATAGAGCAAATTTTCAAAGGACTTCACATGTGTTGTCTCATTTGATCCTCATAACAGCTCTGGGAGGTAGGTGCCTCCATCTCACAGATGGGAAAACTGAGGCTCAGAGAGAAGTAACTTGTCCAGGGTCACATTAGCCAGCACCTGCAACCAGATTCAAAGCCAGGTCTTTCTGACATCTTTGTCAAAACTTTATTCACTCCCTCTGCCTCTGGGAAGGGAAACCTCACTTTTGTCACTGAGGTACAGATTTTGGATGCAGAAGTGACTGCGTTCCTGGTGTTGGCAAAGCTGACAGAGCCCCTACCCCCATCGGCAGGGGAATCACCTCCTCCCAAAGTGATGTAGTAGACTCCTGCCGGCCCTAAAGGGGAGTGAAGGAAAATCAATAGCTCGACTGAATTTGGCTTCGCTCTTGTCATGGATGGCTCTCCCTGGGCTCGCCCACCACATCCCCTACCAAAAAAGGCCTCCCCATAAGGTCTGAGGCTAAACATCTTCCCCTCAGCCTCAACCTCTTCTTTCTTGTTGGATGGGTGCCCTGTGCCCACTGACCTTCACTCCCTACAATCAGAGTGATCAGATGTGATCGCCAGGAAAACGTGATGAGGAGTAAGGCTAATCAGTCCAGAAATGTCAAATTTGCATACATTCCCAGTGACCCCCCAGTCTTCACCTCGGAGGGCAGGAAAGCTTGGGCTTCCTGATGGTTGCGGCTGCAGAGGGGCAAATCCCTGGGCATCACCGAGTTTCCTCCTGTCACCGGCTTTTCTTTCAGACGTCCCCCTCTGCACTTAGCCCCAGGCCTAATGAGATTTGACAAATGGTGCTGCTTTTGATGGGGTCACTAACTACAGGAGCTGCTGGAGCCCGGCAGAATATTTAAATAGCTCACTTGGCAAATTTGTACTCAACTTTTCAGGAGGGACCCTGAACTAGGGACTAGGGTTCAAACACTGGGTGAGGAGGGGACCCAATATAGAATTGCTGACCTGGCCCACTCCCATCTGCTCCTTCACACAATCTTGTAAACCTGACCCATCTGGATTCCCTGAGCTCAAATTCCACTTCTGATGTTTACTAGCTGTGGGCCAATGGGCAAGTTGCAAATCTCCCAGGCCCTCAGTTTCCTCATCTAAAAACTGGGAAGAATAGTAGTACTCTCTTCACAGTGTTGTTCTGAGGATCAGCTGCTAATTCTGAGGTGAATATGAAGCTCGTTGCATGACTTTAAGTCATCCAGTGAACAAGTTCCTGTTAAATACCTACTTTGTGCCAGGCACTATGCTAAACAATGGCAAAAATACAGAGATCCCATTCTAATGAGGGAGACAACAGGCAAAAAATACATATATTCAATGCAAATGAAAGGTAGACTTAGAGGGAAAGTACTGCCCACTACCACCACCGCTCTACAGAGCCATAACTACTGCAGGGCAACTAGGACAATCATGGCATGTCTAAGCTGCTCTGCCTCCCCAATTCAACCCTCTGGGGCTTTAGGGTATCAGTTTCCCCAGGTTTTAAGGTGGGGGGTATGATTTGGATGGGGCAACTTCTAGGTTCTCTAAGTATGCCATCATTAACCATCTTCCTCTGGAGAAAAAGGAAGGAAGGAAGGAAGGAGGAAGAGAGGAAGGGAGGGAGTCAAACATGTTTGGCCTTAAAAAATACAGTGCCAAAAATAAATAAATAAAAAATAAAAAATACAGTGCCATAACTAAGACAGGGAAACTGGGACTTTGCACCAGGACACTGCATCAAGTTGGGAATTGAGGGGATAATGAGTCCTCCCTACAGCAATCCAAAAGAATTTTGAATTATGGGTCTGTAAAAGTTTTTTTTTAAATCTCCTATTTATTGAAGTTGTTTGATTGGATGACGTTGGATTTAGAATCAGAACAATTGGGTTCCCTTTCTGTGGAGGTCTGATAATAGCTAGTATTAGAGTTTGAAAAAAGCACTTCACAAATGTTATCTCATTTGATCCTCAAAACAACCCTCTAAGATACATGCCATTATTATCCACAGGGAAACTGAGGCTGAGTGACTTGCCTGGGGTCCCCAAAACTAAAGTGTCTAAGGCAGGACTTGAACTCACATCCTCTTGACTCCAAGTGTAGAATGTATGCTCCTTGAGATCAAGGACTCCTCAGCTTTTGTTTTGTTTCACTGGTATCTATTAATCAGTCAATCCATCTATATACATCTATTAAGCACTTACTATGTGTCAGGCAAAAGACAATCCAACACAGGGCCTGACAAATAGTAGGTGCTTTATATAAGGATTGCATCAAATTATTCTCATCACATTAAACAAACGACAGTCGTTTCCACCCCCCAACCCCGAAATAGGTTATTTGCATGGAGCTTCATGACCAGCAGAAACTCTGTTCATATAGCAAGGAGCAGAAGAGGGGATATGGACATCCTGGACCACAGAGTCAGTTCTTCCGAGCTGAGCCAGCTGGGGAAGAGGGCTGTCTCATAAGTGACAAATCCTCTTCTCACAGGGACATCCCCCAGGGTGATGGACTTGAGGATTTTGTTTTCTTGTAGTTCTTTGAGGTATGAGAAGCAACCAAGTACTTGTTCTGGATTTGAGATGAGAAAGGAAAGGGAACTAACTCCAGAGACAAACAGCAGACCAAATGGAAACCAAAGGGAAGCTGTCCAGGACCAAGGATCCAAAGCCAAGTTCTGGGATAAAGACCATGGGATGAAGATGAAGGAAAAGCAGGGTCAGGACCCCGCATATGATCCCAAAACTCTTGCTCATGGCTCCAGAAATAGCCTTCCCCTTGGTCTAGAGATTATGTCAGTCTTTTTCCTACTTATTTAGGGATCAGTTTCATTTTTTCCTTTCTGTTTTCTCTGTGCCATATTTGTGACTGTCTACATGACTGGAGTCTGTCCAGCGTCACTAGCTCCCAGAGGAGATGCAGACCAAGAACTCTGGGGGTCAACTTTGTCCAAATGGTGCTTAGGGACATGCCCTACTGAGAGGCACAACACCCCACGAGTCCCCGGGACATCTAAGCATCTTTCTCAACAGCATCTGTCATCTTGGCTTGGAAAATATTGCCTTTCTTGGTTGGCTTCAAGTCTAGGGCCATGAATAAAAGCTGTAGACAAGATGTCCTTCCTGCCCTTCTTTTCATTGCCTCCAAGAAGCTAATGTTCCATTGGAGGAGATAATGTGTACATAAATAGTCATGTACAAACATGCAAAATAAATACAAAGCACATTTACGGGAGATGTCATCTGCAAAATGGAAAGTGAGAGAGGAAGTCTTCTACTCACATAGAAGAGGCCACTTGAAGACAACTCTCAAGGTAAAAATGGATTGTCTTATTGAAACCCCTCAACCACACTGTGAGGTAGACACTGCAGGCATAATTATCACCCCCATTTTACAAATAATAATAACTAACATTTATTTATTTATTTGTTTTTGTCTGCCTATCTAGCTGTTTGTTTGTTTATTTATTTATTTTGTGGGACAATGGGGATTAAGTCACTTGCCCAAGGCTCATACAGCCAGTAAGTGTCAAGTGTCTGAGACCAGATTTGAACTCAGGTTCTCCTGAATCCAGGACCAGTGCTTTATCCACTGAGCCACCCAGCTGCCCTCAATAGCTAATATTTAGATAGCACCTACTATGTTCCAGGCACTGTGCTAAACACTTTACAAATATTATCTCATGTGGTCCTCACAACCACCCTGGGAGGGAGGTACTATTATGATCCCCATTTTATAGATGAGAAAACTGAGGAAGACAGGAGTAAAGTGACTTGCCCAGGGTCACATAGCTGAGATGTGCCAAAGGCAGGGTACAAAGTGAGGCATCTCTTGACCCTAAGGGCAAGGTTCCTGACAGTAAATCATGTTACTGGTCCATAGATCCAACTTTTTCCTGATTCCTTCCCTTCCCCTTCCCCTTCCTCTACTCCTACCCCATCACCATCCTTTCCCCTTTTATCAAAATGTGTATCACTCTCTGTCTGGCTCCTTCCAGATTCACCTTCTGCCAAGTAACTATAGGTGGGAAATCAGGTAAAGTAATTCCAGCCAATGTATAAAGTAAGGAAAATATGAATCTCTCTGAGGTGACATTATACTTTAATCAAAGTACTATGTTTTCCAAAGGCCACCCAATGGAACAATTCCAGTCTGGGAATTCCTGATGCCAGGATGCCTATACTGACAGTGATGAAAACAGCCATTTCTTCAGTGCTTTCAAATAGTTGAGACCCTTTGCATACATGATGTCGTTTGAGCCCTAGAGGTAGGTACTAGTTTCATTCTCTTCATTTGACAAATAAGGAAACTGAGGTCAAAGAAAATCATGGCTTGCTTGGTCCAGTTCAGATTTAGAGACAGAGGAGGCCACCCAGTCCAACTTCCTCATTAGTAAAGTGAGAAAACCAAGGTCCAGAGAAATGAATCGATTTGTCCAAAGTCGCAGTGGTAATAAGTGAAAGAGGCAAGATTCCATCTTAGGGCCTCCAGCTTCATGAGCTAGGGCTCCTTCCACTGGAGTGCCTGTGCACCCCATTCAGTGGTAAGAGAAAAGAGCTGGTATGAAGCCCAAGCCCAGCATTCCATCCACCAAACTAGAGTTTCTAGAGTCAGCCACTTAGGAAGAAGTTCTGAGGGAGACAACCATGTCAGGACAAAATTCCATCATGGGAAGCTCTCTGATTCCATCCAAATGAAAACTGACCCTTATCTTTCATTCTACCCAATCTTCACTAACATTTCAGAAACATTGGTATAGGAAAGTAGGGAACTCCCCTATCCCTTTTCCCCTTCCACCCATGCCCAAACCAGTGTTCTTAGAGAGTAAGTAGCCTAGAGCAGGGCTTCTTAAACTTTTTCCACTTGCAACCCATTTTGTCCAAGAAATTTTTACACGACCATGAGTATATAGGTATATAAAATAGGTATAAATAACCTTTTCCTGTTGTCAAATTTTTCACAACCCCCACATTCAGTTCTCTATCCCTATGCAGGGTCTCAACATATGGTTTAAGAAACATTGGCCTAGAACACTTAAGAGTTTAAGTTGCTTGTTCAGGGATGCAGCCCATATATGCCAGGGGCAGGATGTGAACTCAGGTCTTTCTACCGATAAGTAAACACAAGGTAATCTGAAGATAGAAAAGTAACAACTTTATATATATATATGGATATAAATTATTACTCTGGGCAAATTATTCTCTCAGCTTCAGTTTCTTCATCTGTAAAATGGAGATAACATTTGTGATCTATTTCATAAAGTTGCTGTGAGGAATAAAAGATATTTTTAAAGAGCTTTATAAACCTTTAAAAGTGCAATATAGGGGCAGCTAGGTGGCACAGTGGATAAAGCACCGGCACTGAATTCAGGAGGACCTGAGTTCAAATGCGGCCTCAAACACTTGACACTAGCTGTGTGACCCTGGGCAAGTCACTTAACCCTCATTGCCCACAAAAAACAAAAACAAAACAAAACAAAAAACAAAAAGTGCAATGTAGACATTAACTATTATTATTTTTCATTATTATTGTAATTATCAAAAAGTTGAGCTGGGGCATTGAGAACATGAATGCAGCTTTCAAATTTGAAATTCTTCATTGGTTTGCATATTTCCTGTGTTCTTTATTTTGCAAGGTTGTAGGGAAAGGATTTTGATGGGTGGTGGTGTTATTTTCTTCTCATTTGTAAGACTGAGAAATACACCTGGATGCCCAGCAAGGACAATAATTTCTGACACCCAGCTTTGGTGACTCAGCTAAAGCCAAGTTTCATCACAGCCTCAATGAATCACAAACACTCCAATTTAGAAGAGACCTTAGAAATGATCTTACCTACATTTCTTTTTTTTTTTTTTTAGTGAGGCAATTGGGGTTAAGTGACTTGCCCAGGGTCACACAGCTTGTAAGTATTAAGTGTCTGAGGCAAGATTTGAACTCAGGTACTCCTGACTCCAGGGCCAGTGCTCTATCCACTGTGCCACCTAGCTGCCCCGAGAAATGATCTTGCCTACATTTCTTAATACACATTGGTGAATAACATTTTATTTTGTTTTGTTTTTAAGTGCACACCTTTGTACTGAGAGGTTAAAAGATTTTGCATCCAAAGGAATTACAGAGTTGGTTTTTTGTTTGTGTTTTTTAACTTGAAGGGCCCTCAGTTGACATCTTCTTTAACTCATACCAGAAAGGAATGCCCACTATAACATACCTGACCAGTGGTCACCTTGTTAACATTGGGACCTTACAAGGAAGAATTCTGCATTGTCTGAAGAATAGTCATTTCTGAAATCATCCAATACTGCTTAAAGCCCCCAACAAAAAGGAATCCACATCTTCCTAAGGCCGTCCACTTCATCTGGGGCCATCTCTAACTGGTAGGACATTTCCTCTGACAGCAAGTCTAAATTTGCTTCTTGACAGCAACACTTATTAGCTGTGTGACCCTGGGCAAGTCATTTAACCCTCATTGCCCTGCAAAAAACCCCAAAAAAGCACAAAACAAAAAGGGGACAGCTAGGTGGCACGGTGGATAAAGTATCAACTGTGGATTCAGGAGGTCCTGAGTTCAAACCCAGCTCAGACACTGGACACTTACTAGCTGTGTGACCCTGGGCAAGTCACTTAACCCTCATTGCTCTGCCACGCCCCGCCCCCCAAAAGTATCAAAGGCAGGTGATTTTTTTTTCAATTTTGTCTTTGTATTCCTTATGCCTAGAACATGATGGGTGCTTAATAAATGCTTGTTGACTGACTAAAATCTGGATGGAAGGATAGGAGAAAAGACCATACCTTTACTTTCACTGGGACAGGGAATTACAGGTGAGGTAACTCCCTCTACTGCTGCAAGTTGTCACTTCCTCTGCAACTCACAGTCTTAGTTATCCAAAGTGCTGAGAAGTCAAGTGACCTGTCCAGGGCAACACAGCCAGTACGTGTCAGAGGCAGGACTCACACTCAGGTCTTTCTGACTTCAAAGCCAGTTTTCTATTCACTATGTCATCCTGCCTTTCATCTGTATGGTATTCGAGTTTCATAAAATGTTTTTCATTATATTGACCTTTGAGATTAAATAGCAAAAATATTATTATCTTGTTTTTACAGAAGAGGAAACTGAGGTCTAGAGAGATGAGGTCACTTGGCTAATTTGATGTAGCTAGACTGAGTTGAGGCTGGGGCTCGGACCCAGTTGTTTTCCCTTAGGCATGGTATTTGCTGAGTGTGTCTAATTTGAAGAATCACTTTGTTACTCATCCTGGGAAAACCAGGCAATGTGTAAGGGGGGCATTCTCAATCAGGACACTTCATCATCCATCAAGCTAAGCAGCTTAATAATTCTAAAAGCATATTTGGCCACCCTGAGGAACTCTGCAGAATGCTCCCACAAAGTGGGGGCCTGCTGGGGTTGCTTAGACTCAGCCTCCAAGAGCTGGGAGGACAATTAGGGCTCACCTCTCCTCCAAACATCCTACCTCTGCCCCCTAGAACCTTAAGGTTCTCTGGAGGTTCAACCCAGGAGCCACTTGTGACTAGGGCATGACCTACTGTTGAGACACCTTCGACTTCCCACAGACCCATTCACTCCTACTCCATTCTTTCCAAGTCATTCAGGAATTGTTTTCTTGAACCTCCTGCCATTCCTCAGCACAAGGATCTATACATGGGAGGTATGTGCAGGACACCTGAGGCCACAGATTGAAAGCTAGAAGAACCTCAGAGGCCAACCAGACTAACCCCTTTATTTTGCATGAGAAGAAACTGAGATTGAGGTTAACTATTCCAATCCCTTCTATGATTAATCCCATCTATAATTTATTTGTGACTAAGAGTTTTTTCTGTGTATAAATCAACAAGGTTGCAATGAAAAACAAATTTAATTAGATTGTGAGCTCTTTGAGAACAGAGATTGTCTTTTGTCTCTTTTTGTATTCCCAAGGTTTAGCAAATGGCAGGTGCTTAATAAATGTTGATTATTGATTGATGACTCTTCTGAGTCAGAAAGTGCTGGATTCAAGTCCAGACTCTGACACTTAGATTAGGGTCTGTGTGACCCTCACAAGTCATTTTACCTCCCAGCTGAGCTCTCCAAGGCAGGAATTTGTCACCTTTTTGTGTCTTTATTTCTCATGACCTTCATTGACAATAAGATGAAGCCAATGAAAGGCTTCCCAGAATCATTTTTAAGTGTAAAATAAAAGTACACAGAATTTCAAAGGAAACCAAATACATTAAAATAGTTATCAATTTTTTTAACTGATGGACTATCTGGATTCAAATCTTGCCTCAGACACCTGCTGGGTGACAGGGCAAGTCACTAATTCTCTATCTGCCTCAGTTTCCTTATCTGCAAAATGGGGGGTAATAATATCTACCTATCTACTTCCCAGGGTGCTTGTGAAGATTCAGAACCTTTGCAAACCTGAAAGTGCTATACACGTGCTGACGATGATCATGATGATGGTGGTGCTGGTGGTGGTGGTGGTGGTGATACAGTAGCAGTAATTGTTGTCATTGCTGTTGAGAAGCTGCTGATATTCATTAATAGAAGTATTTTCCTCACGGGGATACCCACAAACTTCCATGTTTGATCTAAGCTGATTAAAATAGTCACAACATTTTTGGAAGAGTTTGAAACCCTCTTTGTAAAATGGTGACATGGCAATGGTTATAACTGTGGTTATTTATTATTATTCCAGTTATAGGGAAAGGGCAGAGGGAGAACAGGGCCAACTGTTTTCTAAACTGATGAGGAAAAAAAGGACATGAGGCTGTCAGTGCACCTGAGTTCAAGTTTCAGTTCTGCTCTTAGTAACTAAGTGACCTTGAGCTGGTCACCTTGCTCCTCTAGACCCTCATTTTCTTTTTCTGTAAGAGAGAGTGGTTCAACCCAAGCTCTAAGGTTCCTTCCAGCTCTCACTGCCTATGTCTCTCCACGGGATGGGTGCAACTAGGAATAGGAAGTCTCTCAGACAGGATGTTTAGAAAGTTAAGCAACCCCTCTTGGCTACAAAGCATGTTGGCTCAAACCTGGGCCCAGGTCATGTGGCCCAAAGTGATAATGTGGGGATATGGGGGATATTCCTGGGAGGAGACAGTAGGGTCAGGTTAGGGGAATGGTACAGGGGCCAGAGAATGTTTTGAAAGGGAGCCAACCCTGCTGTGTAGGTCCAGACGGTCAGGAGGAAATTCCTATTGGGATTCCACAGCTTTTCCAAGTATTTGGAACTGGAGAGATTTCCAGAAAATAGCCTCCAGGAAAAGTTGGCTGAGTTCTAACTTATTTTTCACACCCAAGAAAGGTGAGGAGATGATAAGGGAGCATATAGCTGCCCTCAACAAATCCAAGACATGACCCCCAGACAAACAACCCTGTAGAATGCTGAAGGGGCTGGAGATGGGATTGCTGAAGCCATGGAGGTTGTCTTTGAAAAGATCAAGGCAAACAAGAGAGGGACGATTACGATGACAATGGCAGTGGTGGTAGTGGTGGTAGAGATGGTGGTGGTGACAACTAACTTTATACAGTACTTTAAGATTTGCAAAGAACTTTACAAATATTGTTTCATTTGATCCTCCCAACAATCCTGAGAAGTAGCTGTTGTCATCTACCATTTACATATGAGCAAACTGAGGAAGAAATTAAACTTTCTTAGGGCCACACAGCTAGTAAGTGTCTGAGACTGAATCTGAACTCAGGTCTTCTGATTCCAGCTCCAACGTTCTATCCACAGGCCCACTTCGCTGCTTAAAGAGTGAAAATTAGACAGTTTTGTTCAACTTTTTTAAAAGGGAAGGAGATTATCTACCACATGCAGACCTGTAAATTTAACTTGTATCCTCCATTTAGCCACCAAAGTTATTTTTTCTACAAATCCAGCCTTGTCACTGCTCCTACTCATTAAACTTCAGGGCTCCCTATCACCTCTAGGATCAAATACAAAATCACCTATTTGCTGTCCAAAGCCCCTCATAATCTAGCCCCCTCCTACCTTTCCAGTATTCTCATACCTTAATCCCTGTAACAAACTCTTCAATCCTGGATGAGGCCTGCTGGCTCTGCCACAAACAGCACACTCCATTTCTTCACTCCAGGGGTTTTCTCTGACTATTTCCCATACTTAGAATACTCTCCCTTCTCAACTCTGTCTCCTGGATTCCCTTCAGTCTCAACTAAAATCCTACCCTTTGCACAAAGCATTTACCAACTTTTCTTAATTCCAGCACTTTACTTCTTTTATTTACTCCCTATTTATCCTGTATACAGCTTTTTTGTATCTACCTGTTTGCATGTTGTCTCCCCCATTGGATTGTAAGTTCTCTGAGGACAGGGACTGTTTTTTAACCTCTTTTTGTATTGCCTTAACACAGAACCTAGCACATTGTAGGTGCTTAATAAAGCTAACTAGGTGATCAGTTGATCACAAAGAAAAGGCATACATTCATCAAAAAGAGGTCAAGCCAAGTTGACCTCATTTCCCTTTTCCAAGTTCTGTTAGGCTGGAGCATCATGGGGATGCCTGGGAAACCATTGCTATGGTTCCCTTGAATTTGAACAAAGCATTTGACAATGTGTCTCATGATATCCTGCTAGACCAGGTGTTTTAAATGTTGTATATATCATTGATCCTCTTTGGCAGTCTGGTGAAGATTACTGATGCCTTCTCAGAGTGATACCATTAAGTAAATAAAATAAAATGCTTGGGATTGTCAGGGGGACCAATTTATTAAAATATATCTATCAAAATATTTTGAAAAACAAATTCACAGATCCCAGGTGAAGGGTCCCTATTCTAGACAAAAAGGAGAGACAGAGATGGCAATAGGAGGTTAGGCAGTCATAGAAAGAGTTGAATTGCCATACTCCAAGAGTAAGTGATAAAAAGACAGATGCAAACTTGGAATATGGCATCAAGTGAAGAGTTCCTGGGTTCTGCATTGGGCCCTGTACTGATTGATACTTTTAACCAATGACTTGGATAAAACCCTTAATGACTTGCTTATAAGCTTTGAAGTTGACATCAAATTGAGATGGTTAAGGTACAGGAGGATCTAGACAGTCTAGAACTGAGAGCAAAATCTATGAAATTTAGTAGGAATACATTGAATCCTGGAGTTGGGCTCATAGATCAGCAATACAAGCACATGATAACAACAATAAGGATTGATGATACAATAGAGCTTCTTGCCTGGTCTACACAACCTGACTGAGACATTAGTCACCAGCTATCAAAGCTAAATGCACCATAAAGAAATTCTAGTCATAGGGGGTAGCTAGGTGGCAGAGTGGCTAAAGCACCGGCCCTGGATTCAGGAGGACCTGAGTTCAAATCCGGATTCAGACACTTGACACTTACTAGCTGTGTGACCCTGGGCAAGTCATTACCCCACCAAAAAAACTTATAATCATAGATAGAGATCTAAGAGGAATCTTAGAGGCTGTCTAGTTCAGCCTGTCATTTTACAAATGAGGAAACTGAGGGTCAGAGAAAATGCTTAGGGTCACACAGTTAATAAGTGCCTGGGATTTGAATCCAGTTCTCCTTGACCACAAATCCAGTGCATATTTACCATGCTATGCTGTCTTTCTCCTGACCAAGTATTTGGAAGAGGAGGAAAGGCATAGGATGATTGTCTTTTTACTATCATATTGAACTTTCAGGTCCCTTATGTCTCTAGACATTTTCTAGAAGCTTTGTCCAGATAATTCCTGAATAAATCTGATGGCATTTCTTGATGGATTGTGGGAGAAAAAAAAGGATGCAATGGATGGAAATGGAATAAGTAATCCTGGTGTCGGGTCTGAAAACTAATCACTAGGGTCCATTCCTTTCCTAAGCATGATGGCCTATGACCGTTGTATGAAGAAAAAAAAAAGATGGGTCAGAGTACAGAGCCCTCAGAGGGGAAAAAGCTTTCAGGGGGCAAAGCCAAGATGGCAGAGGAGAGGCTGTGACTTCCCCAAGTTCCCGATAAATAATCCAAACACTCCATAAATAATGCCATAAGACAATTGCCAGAGCAGCCTAACTCCCACAAGAACAGAGTGAGACTATTTTCCATCCAAAGACGTCAACTGAGATCACCTACTATTTGGGCTTAGAGAGGAGCTCAGCCTGTTTTACCCAGCCTGGAACAGACTGTGCCTCCAGGGCCTTGGGGTCATTGGTCCCAGCAGCTTCTTCTGACACTCAGCTTGTGGACCAGTGAGGTGGTTTGATGGTTGGCTGGGGCAAAGTGGCTGCAATCTCTGCTGCAGTTGTTGCAACGTTCCCTGATTCTGAACACAGACTAGAGTGTTGGGTGCCCAGTTGGGGAGGGACACAGGCATGCCAAGCTTCCTACCATAGAGAATCAGATTTCAATCAGACATCTGTTTCCAGGTTGAGACGAGTAAGCAAAGAAAACAGTGGACAGTAGACAGCTTCTTTGGGGTAAAGTTAGACCAGAATACACCCTCAGAAGAAGATAATAACAAAGTCAAAGCTCCAACATCCAAAGCTTCTGAGGAAAATATGAATTGGTCTCAGGTCAGGGAAGCACTCAAAAGGGACTTTTAAAATAAAGTAGAAGAGATAGAAGGAAGATTTAGAGAGGTGGAGGAAAGAATGGAAAGGGAAATGAGAGTGATGTAGGAGAGTCATGAGACAAAAGTCAACAGCTTGAAAAGCCAAATGGACAAGGAGATACAAAAACTCTCTGAAGAAAATAATTGCCTAAGAATTAGGATTGAACAAATGGAAGCTAGTGACTTTATGAGAAACCAAGACACAGTAAAGCAAATCCAAATGAATAAAAAAAATAGAGGGCAATATGAAATATCTCCTTGGAAAAACAGTGGACCTGGAAAATAAAGCCAGGAGAGGTCATTTGAAAACATTGGAGTACCTGAAAACCATGACCGAAATAAGAGCTTAGACATCATCTTCCACGAAATTGTCAGGGAAAATTGCCCTGATATTCTAGAAGCAGAAGATAAAATAGAAATTGAAAGAATCCACCAATCACCTCCTGAAAGAGATCCCAAAAGGAAAACATCCAGGAATATTATAACCAAATTCCAGAGATCCCAGATCAAGAAGAAAATATTGCAAGCAGCTAGGAAAAAGGAATTCAAATACTGTGGAGCTACAGTAGGGATAACACAAGATCTAGCAGCTTCTACATTAAAAGATTGGAGGGCATGGAATATGATATTCAGGAGGGCAAAGGAACTGGGACTACAACCAAAAATAACCTACCCAGCAAAACTGTGTATAATCTTTCAAGGGGAAAAATGTGGCTTCAATAAAAAAAGAGGACTTTCAGGCATTCATGATGAAAAGACCTGAACTGAATAGAAAATTTGATTTTCAAATACAAGACCCTAGAGAAGCATAAAAAGGTAAACAGGACAAAGAAATCATGAGGGACATTAAAAGGTTAAACTGTTTATATTCCTACATGGGAAGTTGATACTTCTAACTCATAAGAACTTTCTCAGTATTAGGGCATCTGAAAGTAATATACTTAGACACAGGGTACAGGTGTGAAATGAATATGAAGGGATGATATCTGTAAAGCATTTATTTTTTGTTTATTCTTTTTTTGTGTGGGGCAGACAGGGTTGGGTGGTGTATGTCTGGGTCCAGATTTGGGCTTGGTGCCTTCTGGGTCCGGAGCTGGTGCTTTGTCTACTGTGTCACCTAGCTGACCCATGATAATATCTTTAAAATAAAGTTGAGGGGTAAGAGGAATGCACTGGAAGAAATGGAAAGGGAGAGTTGGACTGGGGAAAAGTAGCTCACATAAACTAAACAAGAAAAAGCTTATGGAGTGGAGGGGAATATGGGGAAGGACTGGGGGAGTGAGTGAAACTTGCTTTCATCAGACTGGCTCAAAGAGGGAATAACATACACACTCAAGTGGGTATAGTAATATATTTTGCCCTGAGGGAAAGTGGGAGAAGAAGGAGATGGGGGGAGAGTTAAAGGAAGGAAGGGCAGATTGGGGAAGGGAGCAGTAAAAAGCAAAACACTTTCGAGGAGGAATAAGGTGAAGGAAGACAGAAAATAGAGTAAACATCAAGGGGAGGGAATAGGATAGAGGGCAATATAGTTAGCAATAGTAACTGTGAAAGAAATGATGAGCAGGATGACATCAGAAGGATGTATGAAAATGCAAACCATCAACAGAGGAAGAACTGATGGTATCTGGATACAGATTGAAGTATAATTTTCTTTGTTAGCTCCTCTTTCTAAAGTTATTTTGTCTATTTTCTTTCACAACTTGATTAATGTGAAGATGTTTTGCATAACTGCACATGTATGACTTATTTTGAATTGCTTGATTTCATAGAGAGGGTCAAGGAGGGAGGAAGAAAATTTAGAACACAAAGTTTTAAAAAAAACAATGTGAAAAGAAATGATGAGCAGGAGAAGTTCAGAGAAACATGGAAGGACTTACATTAACTAATGCTGACTGAGAGGAGCAGAACCAGGAGAACATTGTACACAGTAATAGCAACATTGTGTGATGAACAATGGTGATACACTTGACTCTTTTTAGCAGTGCAATGATCCAAAACAATTTCAAAGAACTTCAGGATAGAAAATGTTCTTAACATCCAGAAAAAAGAACTGTGGGTTATGAATGCAGATTGAACCATACTGTTTCTACTTTGGAGCTGTTTTTTTTTCTCTTCCTTTATGAGGCTTTTCTCTTGTGCTCTGATTCTTCTTTTAAAATATGACTAATGTAGAAATATGTTTAATGTGATGGCACATATTAAGAAAAGAAAGAAAAAAAGATGAGGGAGGGAGATTGGAGACAAAAATGGAAGGCTTGGAATCCCAAGCTGTTGTGCTTGTTTACTAACTAAAAGGCAATAGGGAGCTTCCAAAAGCTTTTGGGCAAAGGCATAACATCACCAATCTCTACCATAGGAAAATTGTTTTGATGGTTGCATGGGAAATAGATGAGAGAGAGACAAATCTAAAAGAAAGGAACATCAAAATAACCAAATTTCAAAATTGGATGAGACCATCTCTAGCCTAACCCAATATTTTCCCAAGAAACTCTTTAGATATATACCTGACAAGTAGTCATTCAGCATCTACTTGAAGACTTGTCAAGTCAATGTAAGATTTGAATACAGATGTTGCCTTTTTTGTTGAAAATTTGAAATGAGCTACCTATTTATTAGAATATGCCCAAACATCATTACTAGCCATTCAAATAGCCAGAAGGCCACTGGGCATAGGGTAATCACTATGATATCACCTAAAACTGCATTACAACAAAACAAGAAATTTTCAAACATATTAGACACTCAGATAGCAATGAACTTCAACACAAAATAGAAGAGGGCAGAGAAGTTGGGCATATGGCTAATAGAAATATATCCCAGAGATTAAATGATACAATGGAAAGAAACTAGGATCCATAGTCACAGGATCTGAATTCAACTCCAATTTCTGTGGCTTACCACCTGAATAACCTTGGCCAAGTCATTTAACTTCCCTGGGCTTCAGTTTCCTTAAATGTAAGATGAAGAGATTGGACTAAATGAACTCTGAGGTCCCTTCTGAGTCTAAATCCATGGTTCTTCCTATGAATACAAAGATCAATAAGATAAAATCCCTCGCCTCATTAGTACACAGTGTAGTAATAGAAAGGAGACATTGAGACACGTAAGACTATACAGACAGTTTCACAAGACAAAGCGAAGCTTGCTTCTCATTGAAGGAGGAGAGTCATGAGAGAAGATGTCTTGGAGAAGATGATCCCTTAGCTAGACCTTGATGGGGGGAGAGGCCCAATATCCTCCAGTATGAGAAAATAGCATAAGCAAATGCAGAGAGATGAAAAACCTCAGGATGTGCTGGAGAATGGGAGAGACATAGGGGAGTTGGGATTCTCCAGTGTTGCTGCCAAAGAACATTGGAAAGGAGGCAGAAATCTCCAATCACCTACTTCTTTGGCCAATTTGTGATTGCCTCTTTTTTTGAGGATGACTTTGCATCCACCTGAAAATACACATTTCCCCAAGGCATGACAATAGCACTGATTAGGCTTAAATCAAGGGGAATGGGGATAGTCCCGTTTCCAGAGCCAAGCCCAGAAGGCAGGTTCTCAATAGCAATGAAATGCTGTGATTGCAAACCTCTTGAGATTTGGCAGGAACACTGGGACATCATCAGTGGAAATGAGGCTTGAGCTGATCATTACAAGCTTATTGGGAGCAGGAGAAGAGACTAGAGGGTTAGAATGGAGGCTGGAAGATCTCTCTCATTACTCCACTGCCTCTCCATGTTACTGAGCATTTGCTGATTAAAGTACACCAGATCTGGAATAAGAAGACCTGTGTTCAAATTTTGGCCACTAGGTGGCACCATAACGCATAGAGGGAGCCTGGAGTCAGGAAAACTCATCTTCCTGAGTTCAAATCCATCCTCAGACACTTACTACAGGTGTTACGCTGGACAAGTCACTTCATCCTGCTTGCCTCAATTTTCTCAAACCATAAAATAAGCTGGAAAATAAAATGGCGAACCACTCCAATATTTCTGCCAAGAAAATTCCAAATGAAGTCATGAAGAGTTGAAGAATGCAACTGGAGCAAGAGAACAAATAGAACAAAATTTCAAATCCTGCCTCTGCTCCCTATTATCTACGAGGGAGAATAAGGCAAATCACTCATCTTCCAGATTTCAGTTTCCTTCTCTGTAAAATGAAGGGGTTGTATTAGATGACCTCTGAAGTCCCTTTCAGCTCAAAATCTATGACCCTATGATGCAACCTGATATAATTTGAACATAGATATTTGGTTTGAAATCACCTACCCAGCTAGGTCCTAGGAGTGTGACCATGGGCATATCACCAAGCTGTCCTCCAAAGCAAAGTTCCCTCATTTAGGAGGTTTATGCTCTGCCATGAGGCTGTAGTGAAGAAATGGCTTTGCAAATCCAAGGGTTTTAGTATTGTTTTGGTTTTTGGAATTCAAATAGAAAATGTCCTATTGTTCTTTTATATTTAATATTGAGTGAACTGTTACACAGGTGGATAAAATGGCTGCTTTTTGTAATTTAATAAAAGTATTGGGATGGGAACTTAGCTTGTGTAGGTTCACTGAAAATATCTTTAGGGACAACTCAAATAGCAGATTGCATGACAAGGTTGATCTGTACAGGATTCTGTCCCTATCTGGCTTTGATTATTTATTTTTCTGCTAGGTCTCTATATTTGAAAAGTTATTTTAATTTCATGCATTTTGGAGATTATGAGTATTCTATATGGCAACATCTACTAAAATATTGTTCATAACTTTTTATAGATCAATCCAGTCTGGACAGTTGAGGTAACATCTTTATCTGTGATGATGCTCCCATTCTGATACTTTATTTTTTGGATTCTCAATATTATTTTGCGTCTATATTTATATTGTGGAGACTTATCATCTGTTAGATTATGAAGGACAGTGAGCCTCTAGTATATAATTCTGGTGATGTACTCAGGTCTTTCTAGATAATTGATAGGTTCAAAACTTTTGCAATCTGCAGTGACATGTCATAGTTTACACCATTTTCTGACATAACTAATCAATAAGACCAGGCTCATTAAAGATAACTTCTTTTGTAATTTCTAGTGTCAATGACTTAATTCTGAATTATTATAAAACATACATTTGTTTCTATAAACAAGGAGGTGAAGTACAGGATGACCACTGAAAAAGTGGGGCTGAAAACCAAATGTGACCTCCTTGAAGAGGAGGGAGCTGGTGGCTCTGATGAAGATGAAGCTACTAACCCTCCACTGAATGACAGCAGATTTATGAGGTGTGAGATCTCCCAGAAGAGGAGGGAATAGAGGTTTGTTACTCTCTCTTCCTCAAAATACTAACTTCAATAAAATGCTCTCATCTTCCCAGGGCATGTATCATAGACAGGGTGGAGAATCTCCCCATACTTATTAAAATGGATGACTACAACCCACTGCTGATGACTCATGGAGGCACATGTGATACTAACAGAAATGAGCAGCTCTAAGGAAGTCGAGAAAGGATTCTTTTCAGGTATGTGGGTTGGACTAGATGCCACTGAACTCCATCCTTTATGAGATTCCTTACCACTTGGACATGGGCACAGATTGGATCTGCCAAGTCTCCTCCACTAACTGTGGATGTCCCCCCAAGTTTTTTTTTTCCCTGGGTCCTCTTCTCTAGTCTTTCTTTAAACTCCCTCTTTGCATTTTCAGCATCTCTCATAGATTCAATTATCATCACTGTACAGAGAACTCTTCAATATCTGTTTCCAGTCCTAGTCTCTCTTCTTAATTGCAGTCCTGTATCACCAACTGCTTATTGGACATTTTAAACTACAAGTTCCAAAGGCATCTCCGGCCCAACATATCCTAAACAGAACTCACAATTTCCCCCTTGAACATCTCCCCTCTATTACTGTCAGTGGGACCAGTCACTCAGGATTACAAGCCCATTGTCATCCTCAACTCCTCAGCCTAAGTCACCCCACATGTGTAATCAGTTACCAAATCTTGTGATTTCTGTTTTCCCAACATCTCTCCCATCTATACCCTTTTCTCACTCAGGCACTACCCTAGTTCTGGCCCTTATCACCTTATGCCTCAAATATTGCAATAATCTCCTAATTGATATCTTCCTCAAATCTTTGTACATTCCAATCTGTCCTTCATAGAACTGCCAGAGGGATTTTCTAAATCAAGATATGACCCGATTACTGCTAGGATCGAACAAAAAACTCGTTTAACATTGAAAGTTCTTCACAGCCTGGCCCCATCCTACTAGTTCAGCATTGTTATCTATATGACTCCCCTCCATATACTCCATGATCCAACAACACTGTCTCTCTTACTAATCTTCAAACATGAAACTCCATTTCCCAGGTCCACGATTTTCCATGATCATCTCTCCTCACTTCTACCCCTTTAGAATCCATATCTTCTTTAATTATTTAACTCAAACACCATCTTCTTCATAAAGCCTTTCTTGGTCACCCATTCTGCTACTATCCTTGCCCCTAAGTTTACCTTATATCATTTTCAGTCCATCTTCCACTAAGTTGATAAACTGATCATCCTAAAACATGGTTCTGATCATGTGATAGCCCTGTTGAATAAAGTATTCATCCCCTAATTCTTCTAGAATCAAATATAAAACTCTCTCTCTGGCTTCTAAAGCCCTTCATAGCCTGGCCTCTTCCTGATTTTCATCTTCTTAGGCCATATACCCTGCCTCCCCCTATATATATCCCACCACCACCAAATACACTGCAATCCAATGAGAAACACACAGATTCCCCACTGTTCTTCCTGCAAGACACTTCATCTTCCAACTGTAAATTTTCCCTGACTCTTTCTCCTACTGGGATTCTTTCCTTCTTCATCTCCATTACCTGGCTTCCCTAACTTCCTTCATTCCCAGCTAAAATCCTACTCTCTACAAGAAGCCTTCCCTCTGTTGATTATCTCCAACACTGTTCAGTCATTTGAGTCATGTTGGACTCTTCATGACCCCATTTAGGGTTTTCTTGGCAACAATACTGGATTTCCATTTTCCATTTCTTTCTTACAGATGAGGAAACTGAGCCAAAGAGGATTACATGACTTGGCCAGGGTCACACAGCTTACATATGACTTACCTATACTTATATGTGTATATGTTGTCTTGCCATAAGAATGTAAACTCTTTGAGGTGTTTAAATCCCTAATACAATACCTGGCATATAATAATTAACTTTATTATTGTTATTATAATTCTATTCATCTAATAAATGCTCACTGATTTATTAATTGCAAAATTAAAACTAGTCACTTTACCCTGCCAGACTTCCTATTCTATAAAATTATGGAGTTGGTTGTACCCATTATTTTCTGCTTTTGGTTCAAAGAATTTGAAAATGGTTATGAACTTTGAAAAGTTGAGAGAGCAAGCCATCAGAAATCCAGGAGAAGGGATTTGTTAGAAGAGAGACTTTAGGAAATAAAGTCCAGAAGAGCCTGGACAGTCCAGTCTAGCAGTAACAGAAATGAAGACTCATCCATCCATCAATTCTGTCACATTTGGAAGTAAAAATGGTGGGAGGAATGCCATGTAGAAATTGAATAAAGTTTGAGTCCACTCTCCTCAGGAACTGAGTCAGTACAGGAGAGAATGTGCCTCCGGATTTGGAGGGGCCAAGGAACATTTACTAAATTTTCATTGTAACTAATCCTTTATGAAAATTAAAATTTAAATTTAATTTTAAAGAGTAAAATAATACATTTTGACTATTTGTTATCTAAAGTCCCTTCCATTTTTAAAGTTTTATGTTCCAATATTCTATGTGTCACTGTCCCTTCCATAGCTCTCTCTCTCTTTTTGTCTCTGTGTGTCAATGAAATGTATTACAGCATGGTTTATCAAATATGTCTGTCCTACAAATTGCATCATCAGGGAAAGAATTTCATTTATTTCCGACACACGTTTTGCCAGGTTCCATTCATTCTGGACAAAGGGATTCTCAAATCTCTAGCCCAAAGTTCAGATTCTATTTTCCAAATGATTGTCACATGTCCCATTTCCCATTCCCACGTTGGCCCTTTACCTTCATTATCGGCCCATGTTTGGAACAGGGATGCAGGAGTGGAGATAAAGTTGATGCCTGGGAATAAGCAAGAGCATTTTTCTTGGGTTAGCATTAGAGATCGACATAGCCCCAGTCCCAGTGGCCAGGAGGAGTGACTACAACCAAATGAATAACCCATGTTCCCTGCACAGCCGCTCTCCCTGGTGCTGATTCAGCAGTCACACCACATACCTTTTGCCATTAATACTGCTTGGCCAAATGTCTTTGACCAATAGTACAGGGGGAGACTTGAAACTTCAGACAAGTTCTGGGCTTTCTCATAGGAACTGTGGCTAGAGGAAGGCCCCCAAGAGGAGAAATTAGAGTTAGAAAGGACTTCTGACACCATTTGTGCAGTGGACAGAAAATGGCATTGGAAGTCAGAAAGGCTGGTCTCAGTTTCCTTGTGTACACAAAGAGATTTTTGCTAAATGATTTCTAAGACCCTTTCCAGCTCTAAGCCCTATGAGAGCATTACCCTCCCCCGCCCCTGCCTCCCCATCCCCAAATGCCTTTGACTGGAATTCCCTCTCCCGCACCTCCAGAGACAAGATAATACAGTGGAAAAGGCAAGAGAACCAGAATTCAAATCTTGGCTCTGATACTTACTACCTATATGGCCCTCACCATTTTTTTCACTTTCTGAGCCTCTGTTTCTTTTTCTGCAAAATGAGATATTGGCCTCTGGACAGGCTTTAAAGTCCTTTGTAGCCTGTGATTCTATGATCTTTATTTAGCATCCTCTCTCTCACACAATCAGAATTTTTGCCAAATTGTTTTATTTCTAGCACCTTTTACACAACCATCCATCCCCAGACTTTGTGTCTTTGCATTCAACATTCTTCATATGATCAGTGTTATCCCTCACCACCACCTCTTCAATCAAGAATTCTCTTTAAGGCTCAACTCATGTGTTACCTCCCACAGCCCAAATGATCTTCCCAATTATGAGCAATACCCCACCCCCAAAAAAGGATTGACTTTGCTTTTTGTATTCCTTTTATTTCCCTCTACTATTTTATATTATACAATTTTGTCTATTTATTTTATCTGCACATGTTGCCCATCTACAGCTCCCCCAGGCTGAATGGAAGAGAAATTCCTCGAGCACAGAGATTGTCTATTTTTTGTCTTCTTATCCCTAGTACCTAACACAGGGCACTGCCCAACATAGGACATAGGAGTCACTCACTAAATTCTTAGTGAATTGAACTGAAGACCCATTTCAGGTGTAAAGAATTAATTGTTATTTGAGGTTTTTATGCCTTGGCATGCACTGCCCTGGGGCTTGGACGGTGCTCCACCCACTTGTTGTAGCCTTTGCCAGGGCTCTGGCACCTCAGGTCATCACCGATCGCTGACACCTACATGGGCCTGGAAAAATTATAATGATTAGAAGCCTAGTGAGGGCAGTCATGTGACTGTCAGAGCGGCCATCCCATTGGCTGGGGCTGTGTGGGGTTTTCTAGGTTTGGGGGAGGAGAATTGGGCATTCTAGGTGGAAGCTGGAAAGTGACAGGCATTCTGCTGCATATTTTCAGCTGATTCCTGGGCAGTGGTATTTTTTCAAGTATTATAATTTCTCTTTCCCCATTTTATTTCCTCTCCCTTGATCCTACTGATCCTGTTTGTGTTTTGGTTGTGTTTTTTTTAAGTTTGTTCTTGTTAAAATAAATCTTGTTCTGTTTTGAGGGAGGCTGCCAGTCTCCTTCCTTGCCCCAATATTGCAGTGAGCTGCTTAGCTAGCACTCCCCAATTAAAAATTGTTCCCCACACAGGAGACTGTTTCACCTCCTCCATGATGCATTCTAGGATCCCCATCTGATCAATTATCTCCCCTTGCTTTAATCTGTCTTAACTATTTCTACACACATCTGATTTTTTATTGTTGCTATTTGTCTACACATCTCATCACTCTCACTTGGATATCCTGCAAGGGAAACTGAGAAGGAACAGTCAGAGGGGTAGGAGGGGAAACAAGAAATCCTCTCACCAAAACCCACAATGAAGACAGGGTCAAGGAGAAGAGAAGGGTCAACTGGGTCAAATGTTGCTGAGCGGTCTAGAAGTATGAAGCCTTTGGAGATCATGGGTGACCTTGCAGGGAGCAGCTTGACTTCTGTCCCCATCTACCCCCTTTCCCATCATCCCCAGCCCTAAACCTTAGCTTCTGACTCCTTGGGCTCCTGGACCGTAATTCTCCATTAACCCGTTCCTTTTTTCCCCATGTGGTTTTGTCATCCTGCCTGACTTGGAGCCCCCTTGGCCTCACTCTATGATGGTACCTGAGCTTTGATTAAATAGGAAACATAGTTGAAAACTATACCTTCCTTTGGCCTCATCTCCTCCAGTCTACAACTGAAATGGGAATCCTCACAACCTGACCTTCTGAGTTCTTACTTCTGAGGATTCAGTGCACAACCATTTGGAAGCATTCTGCAAACATATAAAAACCCAAAGAATGATGAAGGGTGAGTTGGGGAGAGCACTGACTCTCACTGTGGATGGGGAAAGCTCGGGCTCCCATCCCACCTTATTTACGACAAGGGTCCTTACCTTCCATCCTGCTAGCCCAGCAGTTTAAGTTCGATAAGCAATCTTCGCAAATACAGTCAAGTGAATTTGGTGAAGAGTAGGCCTCTCAGACTGTTCCTCGCTGTGCTTTAGTGCAATCAATAACCAATCCAGATGACAAATTAATGTTAAATATAATTTGAAGAACGGTAAGAAAAACCGCACTTGGGTGGGGATTAGTAGCAAAGGCTCTTCGGAATTTCTGTAAAGACCCTGCTGAGATTTGGTGATAACAGAGCTCAACATCAAACAAGATGGACTGCAGATCAAGCTCAGAATGATCAGTAATCCAGGGTGCAGGAAATGGAGTTCTCATCTCTGCTGCTGAAATTGGACCAGTGAATCACAGCCATCGAGAGCTCGCCGGGAGCCTCTCCAAATGTCGATTGCAGCTGTTTTAATGTCAGAGAGGAACAACTTCTTGTGGGGGAATGCTTGATAGTGTAGAACCTCCTACTGGCTCTTTAGGAGAAGCCCTCACACAACACTACCTGGGACATTAAAATAACTTCAGAATTTTAATTGATAATTGAATGTAATATCTTGGAAACTTAGATGTGAGAAGAATGGGTTGACTATAATGAATAAAATATATTCTGCATTTTTTTCTTTATCATCATTATGATTTATCTTAAAACATACACACAAACACTACAGACCTATTGATTCTGTCTTGTCACTGGACTCCAATGACTCTGAAGGAGAGAGTGAGGTTGGTGACTTTATATAGCTCTTCCTCACTTCCATTCGGTTCACCCACAAGTCAAGACATCACCCTATGATGTCATCAATCCTCTTCAAAAACAAAGGACGAACAGCAACAACATTCAGGCTACAGAGCCCTGAGCAAAAGAGCACAAGACTTGGAGTCATAGGGCATGGGTTTGAATTCTGGATCATCTGCTTATTACCCATGCAACTCAGAGCAAATCACTTTTCCTCTCTGTAGGGCATTTAGACAGACTAACAAATCACTATATTCTCTTCTGACTCTGATCTATGAACAAGCCTGAAACTGTGGCTCCAAAGAAATTCCCCTCCCTGTGCTCTTGCCCTGGCTGTAACCCCTGCCTGGAATGCCTTCCCTCCTCATCTCCATATCTTAGAATCCCTAGCTTCTTCCCCCTTGGCTCAAATCTTACCTTCTTCAAAAGACCTTTCTTAGTCATTCCTTCCCCCAAGTGCTAGAGGTATCTTCTCCGAGGTTACCTGCTGTTGTTTAGTCATTTAAGTTGCCTCTGACTCTTTGTGACCCTATCTGGGGTTTTCTTGGCAAAGATACTGGAGTGGTTGGCGATCTCCTCCTGCTCATTTGGGAGATGAGGAAAGTAAGCAAACAGGGTGAAGTGACTTGCCCAGGGTCACACAGCTGAGGTAAAATTTGAACTCAGGTCCTTCTGTCTCAAGGGCAGACATTCTATACCAGTGCTTCTTAAACTTTTTCTGCTCATGCCCCCCCTTTTGCCTGAGAAATTTTTACAAAACCCCAGATATCTAGGTATATAAAATAGGTATACATAAACTTTTACTGTTGCCAAATTTTTCACTACCCCCACATTCAGTTATGTGATCCATATAGGATCAAGACCCACAATTTAAGAAGCTGGGCTCTATACACTGCCCCACCTAGCTTCCCTGGAAAGTTACCTACTCGATATGTATTTATGCACAGGTTGATTGTTTCTTTCTTTAGCATGGAGGCTCCTTGAGGTCAGGGGATTATGCTTGTGATTTTTTGTTTTGTTTTATTGTTTTTTGTTTGTTTGTTTTTAATATAACTTGACTTAGCACAACTCCAGCTTGGTCAGGGCTGATTGGCTGCGTGTTGATCCTGATTCTTCATTCTGACCTTTAGATTTTTTTAAATGAAATTAAGTCTTTATCTTTATTTTTATTTTTTCCATTCTATTTAGAATTTTTATTTTCCCAAATTAAATGTAAAAAGAAATTCTGGGGAGCAGCTAGGTGGCACAGTGGATAAAAGCACCAGCCCTGTATTCAAATCTGGCCTCAGACACTTGACACTTACTAGCTATGTGACCTTGGGCAAGTCACTTAACCCTCACTGCCCCCCCCAAAAAAATTACATCAATGTTTTAAAACTTTGTGCTCCAAATTCTCTTCCTCCCTCCCTCCCCACCACCTCCCAAGAACTCAAGCAATTCATTATAAGTTATACATGAGCAGTCATGCAAAACATTTCCACATTAACCATGTTCTGAAGGAAAACAGAAAAAAAACACAACTTTCCTAAGTCCTTTGGAGTTGTCTGACCTCTACATCTTGACAGGTTCAAAAGAAAACTTTCAGAAGTGGGGGACCAAGTTCCTTTGCCTCTGGTACTGAAGGAGGCAGGGTAGTAAAAGGAGAGAAGTAACTCGCAAGGAGTACCAGCTTCCCACCCCACTTCCTGGCTTCTCTGGCTTCCTTCAGGTACCAGCTAAAGTCCTCCCTTCCCCATCAACCCTTTCCCATCCCTTTAATTCTAGCACATCCCCTCTGCTGGTCATCTCCAATTGATCCTGTATATGTGTTGTTTGCAAATCATTGTACAAATGGAAAAAAAAGTTTGTACATCATTTCCTCCATTATATTGTGAGCTCCTATAGGGCAGAGACTGTCTTTTGCCTTTCTTTGTTATCCCCATCACTTAGCACAGCACCTAGCACATAGTAGGTTCTTAATAAAAGTCGATTGACTCACTGACCCCTGCTCAAAAATAGGAAGGGGAGCAGATTTACTGTATTTGAAAGCAGGAGACCTGGGTTCAAAACCTAACTATTTATTAGCTAGGTGAACTTGCAGGAGTTACTTTATTTCTGTATTCTTCTTTTATCTGTCAAATGTCAGGATCAGACTCAAAAATCTTGAAGTTAACTTCTAGCTCTAAATCTTATGGCCCCTAGGGTCAACAAAGGCTTCTTTTAAAATGCAAATAAGGCCTTGGATTGACTAAACATTTCAGTCCCTTAGAAGTGTAGTCAGGAGCCTCTAGTTAGAGGTTCTGCTCCTCATGGAGCTCTATGACCTGAAGGTAACTTCTTGGAAGCTTGCTGGTTTTGTCTGTAAAATGGGGGTATTGGACAATAATTCACAGTACTACAGCATATCTGTTCCTCCTAATTCAAACCAATTAATGCCTACCGGGAACTGTTTCAAGCAACAGTTAATGTCCTTTTAACACCAAGGTTATGTCATGAGTAATAATTAATATATAACACCATAAAGAATAATGCAAAATTGATTTAATCAGGATCCCAAGGGTGGCCTTGCATTGAAATGATGTTTTCTATCACACATTGATTACAAACATTTTACAAAATTTATTCATTCAAATAAGTGTCAGTTACATGCTTTGCTAGATGATCCTAAATAATAATAATAACATTTATAGCCACACTTTGCAACACTCTTAACATGATGATAACCTCAAAAAAACCATCAGGAGAAATGTTTACACTTCCAATTTATGAAGAAAGAATCCAAATTATGAGCTTTGCTTTTTATTTAAAAAATCTATTTGCATAATGGATTAGGTTAACTGGTTCTGACTTTTTATTTGTTGGATAAAATGTTACTCATTGCTTTGAAAAAAAGATCCAAGAAATTGTACCTTTTGGTTTTTTGTGGGGGAAGGAAGGATAAATGACTTCCCAGGGTCACACAGCTAGTAAGTGTCAAGTGTCTGAGGCTGGATTTGAATTCAGTTCCTCCTGAAACCAGGGCCAGTGCTTTATCCACTGTGCCACTTAGCTGCCCCTTTCTTTGTTGTTAATGGTGAATGGATGGAAAGAAGGCTAGTTTGCATTATCTGATGGCAAGAAATCAATACAATAATCGTGATTTGTTTTTCACAAAAGCCCAGACTTACATAGCATGGTACAAAGCCTTTTCTTTTTTAGCATCCTTATGAGTTAGTTCACAAGAATTGTTTTTCCTATTTTATAGCCAAGGAAACTGAGGAAAGCTGAACATCATATAAGCAGTAGGAGGCAGCACTTGGACTCCAACTCAGAACCATCTGAATCTGTTGCACACTATTCTGTTCAGAACACATCAAACAGAGAAAATGGTGTAAGCAAAAGATACCGAGGAAGGAAAGGTTTGCCAGACTGTAAATCATGTAGTAGCTGGAGGAAAGGGGTAAGATGACCCCAGATTATAGATAGGCTTGAATGCTAGGTTAGGAAGGTTGAACGGCATTCCATTGGCAGTAGGGAGCTATTGAAAGTTATTGGGCATAAAAGTGATCTTGAGAGATGCATTATGAAGATTATGTGATGAATGGGTTGATCAAGAGAAAGACTAGTTAGGAGATTATAGCAATAATTAAGATGGGCAAATGGCATGGGGAGCCTTAAATCTATTTGTTCCCAAAGCATTCAATATCACTCAAGCAAATGCCATTTAAAAAAATTCTTTGATAGATGGCAGACTGTCATTTCCTTAGAGAGCCTGTAGGAAGATGTGTGGCACAGTGGATATCATTTTAGACTAGGAATTAGGAAGATATGAGTTCAAATCCTGCTTAAAACACTTAATTAGCTTGTCTCCAGTCAAATCGCTCACTGCCTCAGTTTCCTCTTCTGAAAAATGTCTACAATAATAGCACCTACCTCCCTGACTCATTGTGAGAACCAAATAAGACATTTTGCAAACCTTGAAGTGCTCTATAAACAGTTTATTTTTTATTATTATACTTCTTGGGGAAGGAGCCATGTTATTTATCTATATGTCTTTTTTATTGGATCATAAATTTAGGAAAGAAGAGACTTTTGAGGTCACGTGATCAAACTCCTTTATTTGGCAGTTAAGGAAATAAAGACTACAAAAGTTAAGTGACTTCCCCAAGGTCTCATGGCTGGTAGATAATGCATTTCATTCAATCAATCAATCAGCAAGCATTTATGTAAGTGATGAGTACACAAAGACCAATATGAAATAATCCCTGCCTACAAAGAACCTGGGTTCCACTGAGGGAGCCAACACGTCTTCTTGGATGTATAGCACAATACAGACCCAATGAATAGGAGGTCATTTTGAGAGAGAGGATGCTGGGAGCTAGGAAATCAGGACAGGCTTCACACAAAAAGTGAGCCAGCTAGGTCTTGAGAGAACTCAGTGATTTCAAGAGGAGGAGGTAGGGAGGGTGAACCTTTCAGGACAAGGAAACTGGCTGTCTGAAAGCAAGGAGGCAGAAGAGGACATGATGAGATTGGGAACCGGCCAACAAACCAGTATTCCTAAAATGTCAATCATGAAGGGGAATTAGAGGAAATTAGGCTGAAACGCCAGGTGGGAGCTATATTTTAGAGGACCTCAGGGCCTGTCATTCTCACAAAAAGCCCTTTTCTTTCCCTCTTCCTTTGAAACCTGGGTGGCTGAGGTTGGCTCTTCTCTTTGGTTACCTGAGAGCTCCCCTGGGGTCTGCAGACAGGTAAATGGCTCCTGTCTTTCTCTCAGCCCTGCCATTTTTTGGAAGGCTTTAGCCTCTGTTGAGGAGCCAGTAGATAGAGGGCCAAGCTTCCTCCAGATCCTCCCAGGATGCTTTGTGTTGATGCCACTGGCTTTGTTCTTTCAAATGTGCTCCAGGTGGGAGAGATGACAAATTGCCTTTCAGTGATGGCCAGCAGCAGGGGAGGGGAGAGTCTGATGAGCATCTGAAACAGCTGGACTGTGTGGATTCAGGGCTATCTGTGGATGGACTGAGAGAAAGGGTGAATGTGGGGAAGAGCCCTTGCCTGGCACAGTTCGATGGATGAAAGAACAAGGGAAGCCTGAACCTCGGTCCTCTTTATGCCTTCCCTTAGTCCAACCAGCACACAATGCAGCTCTTAAAAAATAAATCATTGTGCAACTATAACAACCAAGTTTGGCCCCAAAGAAAGGATGTGGGAATGCATCCCCTCTTTTTTAGAGGCGTGGAACACTGAATATATGACCTGACTTGGGTGATAGGTTGGTTAGTATGACTGAGTTGATTTTTTTCCTTTCTTTTTTAAATCTTTGTTGAAAGAGCTGACTCTCTGGATGGGAAAGGGGATGGGGTATATTGGAACATAAAGAAATAAAAGAAGTGAAGAAATAAAATAGAAATCAATACTTTTTTAAGAGAAAAAAAGGAAGGCAAGAAAGAAAAACCTATATTTCAAAGGACCATAGATTTAGAGATGGAAGCAACACTCCCATTTTATAAATGAGGAAACTGAGATCCAGAGACGTTAAACATCTCACCCAAGCTTGGTCAGTCATTAAAAATTTACTAGATGTCTATTGTGTCAGGCATTGTGCTAAGCTCTACTAAAAAGAGGCAAAAGACAGTGCCTTCCTGGGTGTCAGAAGGTGTCAAGTATCAGAGGCCAGATTTAAAACTGGAGTCTCCTGAACCCAAGTCCCGCTTCTCTCTCCACTTCAGTTTATAAAATACTCTCCTTTCCACAAGCCCGGGAGGAGATTGGTGAGAGTTTTATTATCTCCATTTTATAGAGAAGGAAACTGAGGCTCAGAGAAATTAAGGGACTTGCTTGGGTTACACTGCTCATGTCAGAGCTGGAATTCATTTGGCCAGTGTCCTCCCTAGAAATCAGCAGCCTGCACCAACCTCACTTTAGTTGCCTCATGGGAAGACAAGGTAGACAGATGATGACATAGGGGCTTTGAAGGGATGCCATCAAGCCCCATTCCACATACTTTGGAACTTAAATCCTCCTACCATCAACTGCTAGAAACTCAATGCTAACTAATCCATTCCTTTGGACTAAGCATTGCTCTGTCCCCTGGTGTCTCTTATACAATGTAGATGCACCAAGGGAAGGTTAAAAGCATGAAGTCCTCAATTCATCATAGGACAATAAGAGAGATAGAACCAGGAAGCATCTAAGTAGTCCAATTCATTTTTTTTACAGAGGAATAAACTGAGGCCCAGAGGATAGATGTGACCACCTCCCCAAGGTTGTACAGATAATAATAAATGGTAAGGTCAGGATTTGAACCCAGGTCCTCTGACTCTAAATCCAAGGTTCTTCCCATGATAAAAATGCCAACCCCCTGTACTTTGTGTTCATATAGTACAATGAACATGCATTATATGCATTATTATATATTCTATAGTAGCAGCAAGGAGGTGCCCTGGGGAAGATTTCCATTTAAATTTGGCTTTAGAAATGTACTAGCTGTGTGACCCTGGGCAAGTTGCTTAGGATCTATTTGCCTCAGTTTCCTTATCTGTAAAATAAAAATATAATAGCCCCTATCTCCCAGAGATGTGAGCATCAAATGAGATAATCTTTGTAGAGTGTTTTGCAAACCTCGAGGGCCTATATAAATGATAGCTATTAGCTAGATCATTTTATCTCTACTGTAAAAAAGCACTAGATTCTTCTGGAAGAGCCATATGGCACAATGCATGGTTGTGGCCCAATGCTTGGAGTCAGGAAAGACATGCCTTAGATGCTTATTAGCTATGTTACCCTGGGCTAGTCACTTGACCTCTCTCTGCCTTGGTTTCCTCATTCATAAAATGAGAATAATAACAGCACCTACCTTAGAGAGTTGCTGTGAGGATCAAAGGAGACCATATACATAAAGCCCTATGTAAATATTAGCTATGATCATGACATGGGATGACAGCCTCAATCATCAAGCACTTATCAAATACTTACTGGGCACCAGGCATCGTGTTAGACACTTAGGCTACAAAGATTAAAAACATCCCTGTGATCAAGGAGCACACATCTTATCAAGGGACACAAAATAAATACAAGTGGTTTTTTGGGGGGGAGGGGAATGAGAGGCTTCAAGTCTGAGCATTGCCGCAAATTAGCCATGTGACCTTGAGCAAAGAACTGAACCCATATGACCAGAGTCTCTTCATCTGTAAAATGTGGGCGATTAGCTGTTCTCATGATGACACTAACCATTCTCATAAATCACTTCCGGCTCTGGTGGACCATGATTCTGCAGTAGCACTCAGAGACAAAGACAAAATCAAGAGCCCTGGAGTCATATCCTGGTTCTGATTCTAACTGGGTGACTGTCGGCAAATCAGTTCATGTGACTGAACTTCAGTTTCTTCATCTTTAACCCAAAGGACAATAATCCTTGCATTATCTACCTTTTAGGGTAGTCAAGAGAAAATAGCCTTATAAAGTGCTAAAGAAATGGATGTATGTGACTGATCATCTTCCAAACAAACATCCATGGTACTGAAGACAAGTATTCTTATTAATTCATTGAATATTTATTAGCCTTTTACCAAGTGCTAGGCACTGCGAGGTACCCCTGCCCTCAAGGGGCTTGCATGCTACAGGATATGACAAACTGTACACTGATAATTCAACATACACCACAAACATGCACAGGATGAAATGCCTCACATTGAAGATGATGCTTGAGTTGAGCCTTAAAAAGAGTGCCAAGGATTCCCAGAAAAAGGAAAGATGAGGCAGAATTTTGGGCAAGGGGAGCAGAAGGTGGAAAGGCCCCAGAAGATGGAATACTGAACACAGGGAAGAGACAAGTTTGGCTGAAAGGTAGAGCACATGAGAGAGAATAACAGTCTGAAAAGATTGGCTGTAACCTAGGACAGGAGTTAAATGCCAGGCAGAGGAGCTCAAATTTTGTCCTTGAGGCCATGGGAAGTCCCTGAAAATTGTTGAGCAGAGAATGAGAAGAATTTTGAATTGGAAAGGATCTTAGAAGTCATCTTGTCTAACTATCTCATTTTACAGTTGAAGAAACAGAGACCCAGAGAGGTCAAATCAAGTAAATAAGTTTTTAATAAGTGCCTACTCTATTCCAACTGTGTTCCAAACCCAGTATTCTTTCCCCTTCATATGAACAGACCTGTGTTTTAGGAAAATCAATTTGGCAGATCTTGGAAGATGGATTGGAGAGAGAAGTGGCTTGAGGCAGAGAGACCAACTAGGAACCTACTGGAAAAAGTTAAGTTAGGCAAGTCAACAAGCATTGATTGAGCATCTGCCATATGCCAGGCACCATAATTCAAACCAGAGATGATAAGGAACTGTGTGAGGGGAGAGAAAGAATCATATGTGACAGATGCTGAGGAGGTGGAATTGACAAGACTTCCCAATTTTCTTTCTTTCTTTCTTCCTTTCTTTCTTACTTTCTTCCTTCCTTTCTTTCTTTCTTCCTTTCTTTCTTTCTTTCTTCCTTCCTTTCTTTCTTTCTTCCTTTCTTTCTTTCTTTCTTTCTTTCTTTCTTTCTTTCTTTCTTTCTTTCTTTCTTTCTTTCTTTCTTTCTTTCTTTCTTTCTTTCTTTCTTTCTTTCTTTCTTTCTTTTTTCTTTTTTTTAGCGAGGCAATTGGGATTAAGTGACTTGCCCAGGGTCACACAGCTAGTAAGTGTTAAGTGTCTGAGGCCGGATTTGAACTCAGTTACTCCTGACTCCAGGGCCAGTGCTCTATCCACTGCGAAGACTTCCCAATTTTCAACAGACAAAGCTGAGGCTTCAGGGAAGTGACCTACCCAGGGACATAAAGAAAGTTCATAGCCAAAGCAGGTGTTATGATTGGCAAGATCCTCCCATTAGAATGAGCTGCCTTCATACCGTGATTGAGACACCTTTGTCTTCCATAACTTGGATCATCAGGGCTACTACATGGAAATATTGAAAGAAGGGAAAGAAGTACAGGAAGGGCATGTGGCAGGGTGGGGGGAGGTGGAGGTATTGGTAAGAAATTCCCCTACTTCACAGCTTTGCCCTGGACCCAATAGAAAAATGTTCCCTTTTTTGCTAGAGTTATAGGCAAGAAGACAGATTCAAATCCTGCCTCTGACCTTGTCCAACCCTGGACAAATCACAACCTCAATATACCCTAGGACATACCTACCAAGTCATAGACCTTGTGGGAAGAATTTTCCATGCTATTTGGTATGGGGGTTTCATGAGTATAAGGAATACCTACTGTAGAACCCCTTCTGCTGATGCAGATCGGCAACTGGAGTCCCATAAATCAATTGCTGCCTAATTTACCTTCCCATAAGGTAGCATTGATACAGTGGGCAAAAGCCCTGGACTTGGGCTGAAGAAGAGCTGGGTTCAAGTCTTAGCTCTGAAATATGGATACCCTCCCTGAAACTTGATTTGCTAAATCTGAAAAATAGGAGTAATACAACTTGCCCCAGGTACATTTATAAATTGATATATGTCTAATAAAAATATAGCATAAAATTAAATGTATAGAATTAGCAAGGGAACCAGTTCTATTGAATTAAAGAGGTAGAATTTTCCCATTCTAGTTCAAGGATCCCCTGAAATCCAAAGGGTCCAGGAGCCCCAGGTTGAGAACATGATTTCTAAGGTCTTTTCCAACTTGGACAGTCTATATTAGATGGTTCCTCCAAGTTCTAACATTCTATGTTCTACGATTCACTGCATGTGGCACATAGATTAATGTCAGAATTTATCCAGTACTTTAAGGTTTTCAAAGCATTTTATATATGTTATCTTATTGGATACTCACAACAACCTCGAGAGAGAGGTACTATTATTATTACCCCCATTTTACAGGTGTGGAAAATGAGGCAATGAGAATTTAAGTGACTTGGAATGGGTCACACAGGCAGGAATCAGATTCAGGTCTTCCTGACCCTAAGTCCTGGACTCTATCTGTTGTGCCACCCAGCTTCCTAGTAAATGTTCAAAAATCCTTATTGACTGATTTTGTGTTCTAGAGTACTTTCCATGTCTATTATTCTACCACTATGTAAAGTGAGGTTCATTCCAGTTCTAATGTTCTATATTCTAAGGTCCCTTTCAACTCCAACATTCCTAGTTCTGACATTCCTTCTGGCCAGAACATTCTGTGTTCTAAAGGTTCTCTCACTGTGACATTCCATGTTCTAAAATCTCTTTTAAACTCTCCAGTTCTATGCTCAAAGGTCCTTTGAAGCTCTGACACTCTATGTTCAACCAGGGTCCCTTCTAGATCCCTTATTCTGTTCTAAGATTTCTCTCAGCTGTGGCATTCTGTATCCTTAAAATGGGGCAATGTAATCAATAAGACCCTTTTCTTTTTTCTTGGACTCCCAAGGATCAAAACCTGGAAACATCCCTCTTTCAACATTCCTTCACAAGAGAGGGTCAAGAATTCTCCAGGTCAGTCCCATCCAAGGATAAGGGAACAGAAATCCCATGCAGAATTGGGAAATGTTGCCAAAGTCCCAAACGCTGGGGTGCTCCCACCTTTCATCTCCCTTTGGGGGAGGCACGAATGTAACCCTGACACAGCATATAATGGGAGGGCTCCCATTCAATAAAGGAAATCAGCTGCCTGACTCCTTTAAGACAAACGATGTTATTACATCCTAATTGTATAAGCCCTTGTCGTTTATGCTTACAGCAGTACTGGGGATGTGTAGTTCACATGCCCCGCTATAATTACAGCCCCATTATAATTTTGCAGTTAGCTGCGATGAGCTCTCACTCTGGTCAGGAAAACATGCCAGTTTTGTGGGGGATTGAAGTCTGCCTAATTTTAGCAAATTGAGAGCCACACAAAAGAAAAGAGATAAATACTATGTTGTTATTTTTCATTAGAGAATTGCTATATTAAGAGACTGTGATCCAGCTGTGTTTGTTTAAATAAAAGTACGATTTGAATACCTCCTACAGCTATGTTCCTGCCAATGAATAAAAGATAAAATGCGGCTCTTGCTGGATGGGAGTCTCGGAGTTCTAGCTGACTCGGAGATTTATTGTTTAACATAAGGTGGTGGAAAGAGTGGAGAGCGGACCACACGCGGGGCTCCTTTGTGTATTGTTTCAAGCCATCCCACTAATAGATTTCTTCCACCAAGGCTCCCAGCAATTCAACTGTGCTCAAATGCTCCACTTAACTGTGAAAAAAAATCATAATAAAGTGGCAATTATGTCTAAATGGTAAGTGGAACCCAGACCCACACCATGAGCAATGTAAACGGGAACAGAGACCATCCGAGTGGCGATGACACTGTATGTTAGCATCATTATGATAATGAAATTAAGGTTCATTTATGTCCTCCAGAGCAACCCTTTAACTTATCCTCAGGACCTCGCCATTCACAACATCCCCCAGCAGGACACTGTCACTGGAGGGTATTCGCCAGCTCAGGAGGGAGTTCCTGAGGGATATGTCTTATTGTAATGGAAAAGGTGAGATCTGAGGTAGGGTTGGAGATGGAATTGGGAGTTTGGGTGTCGTTGGTAAACTGAGAAAGTAGTGCTTATTTCATCTCTCCTTTCCCTACCTCCAGCACCTAGCACAGGGCCTGGCATGTAGTAGACATTTAATAAAAGGTTATGATGGACTGATTTAATGACTGAGGGCAAATCACTTGTTAAAGTAAGCCTGAGGGTAATGATTCCTAACATGCCTCTCCTGGCTCATGGCCTTGCTAAGAGGATTGTAGGTTTGTTGATGCAGAACTGGAAAACTGTTGGGATCTTAAGATCATAGATTTAGATCTAGAAGGGACCTCAGAGCCCATCTGGACCCCTGTTCCATGGGCCCCTTTGGCAGAGTCTGGTGAACCCCACAGACTCTTTTGAAAAATAATGTTTTCCAATGCAAAAAGAAAATCAATTATATTGAAGTATAGTTATCAATTTAACAAAACCCTGAGTTCATATACCCCAGGTTAAAAATCTCTGACTTAATTCAACCCTCTCATTTTACAGATGAGGAAACTGATGAGCATGTAGGGCAAGTAATTTGTCCAAGGTCACACAGTGAAATAAGAGTCTAATAAAATGATTCACATAAAGCACCATATCTCATCTCCAGTCAGACCATTTTCTGCCCTGCTCAGGGCCAAGGATAAGGAAATCAAATCACTACATCCTTTACCCTGGAAAGGAGACCTATAGCTCCACTTACCATCCCTGAGCCTTCTCAGACCAAAATACCACATATGCACTAGGCTAACCCTCCCGCCCATATTGTTTCCACCATTAGAAAGTAAGTTTCTTGAGGGCAGGCACTGTCTGACTGACTTTTGAATTTGTAACCCTGAGTTTAGCAGTGTGTGGCATATAGTAAACCACTAAAAATGATTTTCCTTCTTTCATAGGACATTAAAAAGTATCCCCCCTAAAATCATGTTGATAAGTGATATAAATAAAGCTCTTTAGTGTTTACAAAATACATTGCCTCCTTTGATCCTCATGACAACCCCTTGAGGTAGGGTAGGGCTGACTAACCTGGGGTCCATGGACTTTTTAAAAAGTTTGGATATTTGCATTTAATATCATTGGCTTCCTTGGTAATCTTGTGTATTTTATTTACTCATTTAGAAAAATGACTCTGAGAAGAGCTGCCCAAGGGGGCCAGGATCCAGGAAAGCTTGAAAAACCCCAGTCAGTAAAGGTCCCTTCTAGCTCTTTCTATATGGTCCTTCTAGTTCTGAACCAATGATCCCACAACAAAGTTGCAATGCTATGAGTAAGGCAAGGCAAAGCAAAGATTTTTATGCCTTTTTCACATATAAGGAGGGGCCTTCCCAAGACCTGGCGGCCTGGTTTTCCTGACTGGAAGTCCAGGGCTCCGTCCATTAGACCACTCCTAAAATCAAAAGATACATCTTTCTAGTGACTTTCTCGAATAGATCTCACAGCTGCTACCTGATCTATGTCTCCTCGATCTCTCTCTTCCTTTTCTGGAAGACACCAACACCTGGGATCAGGCCACCAGGTCTTGGGAAGGCCCCTCACAGCACAAAGGCAAGCAAGACAAACTTCTGGGAGAGCAGCTCTGGGCACATCAGTATTCCGGCCTGCCTTTGGAGTTCTCTCCGTTGTAATCCCATGACCAAGCACGTAATTCTAAAGAGGGGATGTGTTGGAGCTGATTTAGCTACGGCCAAGTGATGGGAGGAGTGGCTGCCTGCCAGCATCCGTTGACTGTGGCAGGGTCTAGAATGTCACAGGGACCGGCTTGTACTGTCTGAGTCAATTTAAATAACTGAAATGCCTCAAGTTAAAAATCTATTCCAACAGTAACCTTTACGGTCAGATTCCAACTACATGTTTTTCATAAGTTTATGGCGTGGGGACCCAAAGTACTTTGTAAACTCAATGTGAAGTCCTCAGGGGAACGTGATTAAGAGCAGAAGCGCTCTGGCCTGGAGGAAGTCAGAGCATACTCCTACCACCCATCCATGCTGATTATTATTGGTGTTGGCTACAATAATAAACCTCGTTAGAACAGCATGCTAGGCCCTCAGCAGACATGGTTCCTATCAAGTGGATGATGCTAATATCCCTCTAGTAGAAAAAACAAATTATTTGGGGGTTACTAGGGAAGATTTGGGAACTGGAGGTGGAGGATAGAGAATGCAAAATTAGACCCTGGGGGGATGTTCTTTCTCCCTCTACACAGTGGAGTGTTGAAACTGCCTTAAGGAATGTGAGTGTGGGGATGGGGAGGAGGGGGGAATCTCACACACCACATTTAGCAAACACCTTTTTGAAAATAATCATCTGGCTCTCTTAGGACTTTCTTTCTCTCTTTGAAGATTTCAGACCAGAGTTGATGTGAACCATTCCCCAAAGGAAATTCTCATAGGTTACATAAACAAGATATTGAAAAATGCCCTTTGAAGATTTCATACTTGGTTGGGGGTGGTAGACACGCTTTCTAAACTTGGATTTTCAAGTTGGACAGCCCTGTGACATTGAGCGTCTACATTGGCGTGTCTCAGATTGACTCGGGTCTTCAGGGGGAGCAGAATGTGCTGACAACCGCTCACAGTCACACAATGGGCAGGGTCGAATCTGTGGCTGGGGAAGGCCAGCTCAGCCCCGTGAAGCTGGGGACCAGAGAGGAGTGCCACCCAAGTTGACAGTTGAGTGATGGAGAAGGCGCTAGTGATCAGAGAGGAAAAGGTTGGCCAGGGGCTGCCCACAAAATGTTGGATTTCCCAGTTGGCCCGGACTGTTCTCAGGAGCTCAGCCCACTGAGAGGAGATGGTATTTTACAGTCTTACCAGATCCTTGTGGCTTATGTGATCACAATATTGGGAGATGGAGGGGGGAGTACGAACGATATATATTCTTTCATTAGTCGAAATACTGAGGAGGTGAAAGACAAGGAGGGCAGGCCTAAACCCAACTCAGCATGTGATATATGTTGTTTTGGAAAGAGTTTGGATGAGAACTAGGATAACCTTCTGCTTTCTCAGATGCTGGAAGGTATATCAGAAAAATGATATGATGTTTTTGAAGCCAATTAAAACTTTAAGGAGTTCTATAACTGTCACTTATTAATATTATTATTTTTTTCTCTTGTTCAATACAGTCCAAACAGAAATTGTCCTGGGACAAGCCATCCTGCTATGATACTTCTTTGGTGTGTAACAAACTATCTCATAGACAATGAAAGTGTTGGGATATGAACTCATCTTCAGTAGACCCATTCAAAGCATTATTGGGACAGCTTCAGTCACAGACAGGACCACAAGGATCCTTCTCCTACCTCTGTTGAGCATCACACCTAAGGAGAGAAAAAAGAGAAGGTCTTTGAGTAGTGGAGAAGGTGCCGAGCTGCATGGTGTAGGGACTCTCCCCATATGGGAGTCTTCCATATTAATGAAATCATAGATCTAGTCCCTGTTGCTTTAATTTGTATTATTTTCCCCAATAGGAATGTAACTTTTCTATGTACTTTTGTTTTGTTTTTGTTTTTTGCACAGGGCAATGAGGATTAAGTGACTTGCTCAGGGTCACACAGCTAGTAAGTAAGTGTCAAGTGTCTGAAGTCAGATTTGAACTCAGGTCCTCCTGAATCCAGAGCCAGTGCTTTATCCACTGCACCACCTAGCTGCAGGAATGTAACTTTTCGATGATAAGAATTATTTCACTGGAACATCTTTATCTCCAGCACCAGGCACATAGTGGGGGACTTAATCGATCCATGTTGATTGATCTATTAAGGACTAATTGACTAATTCTGTGATTTAAAAATTAAGTTGGGAATTTAGTAACCTTGGAGATGGCAGTTTCAGCAAAGTTGTGGGGTTAGAAACTAGACAGCAAGAAATTGAAAAGTGAGTGGGAAGTGAGGAAAAGGAAGCTTCAAATGCAGACAACCCTTTCTAGGAGTGTAGCCATGATGGAGAAAGAAAAAAAAAAAAACTAAGATGAAATCTTGAGGGAATGACAGGATGAAGTGAAGTCTGTTTATCATTTGTGGTTTTTTTTTAAGGACAAGGGGAGACTTGGGTGTATCTGTCAGTGTCAGGGGAAAAAACGTGTGAACAGAGAAAGATTGTAGATTAGGGTTAGGAACTGATCAATGGAACAATGCTTCCAGAGGAGATAGGAAGGGGAGGGTCAAGTCCAAGAGGAGAGGTCAGTCTTGAGCCTAGAACCACAAATGATGCCAGTGTAAGTTCCGTAACATATGTCCTCAGTAGTGAGACAGCACCTCATGGGGTGAATTCATAGGAACATGACCCAAAGATTTTTCATACTGAAAGTGCTTCCTATCTTAATTTAACATTATAGCTAAATATGTGCACTGCTCTACTATTTGTATGCTGATGCAAGATCTTAAGTGCCATTGGCACCTTCTAAATTCAGTATCCTGGGGCAAAGTCCCAGTAAGGGTATTCTAAATTGGGCCCCTAACAACCTGCTTCACAAAGTGGTAGTAAGGAAAGCATTTGTAAGGCAGCAAGACCGCTTGTCATTGGCTGGGCTGTAAAGGGCCAGAAGAACACTGGGCAATACTATTAATGGAAGAAGAGTCCCTGAACCCTAATATTGGCTGTCTTTATGCTGCCACATCTAGAGGGGGTGTGGGGAGGGGAGATGAATCCTGCCACAGTCAGCTGCACAGAAAGAGACCCTAGGACCCCCTCCCAATGACAGTCTTTGTCAATCACTGTAAGTCACTCATCAATGAAGTCTGAATTAAATGAACTGACTGGTCTGCCCAAGATTTAAAATTCAGATGGAGATTGCTGCAAGAATAAAAATGAAAGATAGAAACAATGATAATAATATTTTTTACTCTTATTTCTTTCCTTCCTTCCTTTTTATCCATCTTTTCTTTTTCTCTGTTATCTCACTGGGTCCTAACCATAACCCTTAGATGTGGATACAACTAGTTACTATTATGTCCATTTTGCAGATGATAAAACTGAGGCATGGAGCTAGAAAATCACTTACCTAGTGTCACAAATCAGTCTACAAATGATGCTGGCATGATAAACTAGATTTTGATACCTTGTTTGGGGTTTTTTCACTCATAAATATTTTTTTTTAAATAGGGATTTTGTTTTAAGTTTGGGATTTTGTACACCCGACAACTAATATAATTGCTGATATATAGTAGCCACTTAATAAATGCTTACTAATTGAATGACTGACTGACTGATTAATAAGTTTCTTCCAGTTACAAAGCATTTTTCATCCATGATATCATTTAATTCTCACAACTGCTTTAGGAAATAATACCTCATGGTTTCTAGAGGAGAAGGGACCTTAGAAGCCACTGAGTATACCTCTCTCATTTTATAAATAAAGAATCTGAGAAAGGAAAGAGATACCTCCTAAGTCACATAGCTAATACATAATAGAGTCATCAAGCGTAGATAGAACTGTAAGAGTCCATAGGGCCAACTAGTGCAATCCCTTCATTTTACAGATGAGAAAACTGAGGCCCTGTCATTCTTTACCCCCCACCATAATGCCCTTTCCACTCCAGATCCAACAAGACTTCTGCAGAGATGTTCTGAGCCACTTTGTGGCTGGGTTCAGACCTCAGGACAACCAACAGGAAAAGAAGGGATCCCCACTCCCAGGAGGGAGTCCTGGCATCTCCAGGAGGCAAATTCTCACAACCCACCAAGGTGCTTCCTTCCTCAGAGCCCAGAACAGTCACAGCCCCTTCATGCCTCCCCATTAAAGCCCCTCCATGCCCTGACCTTGGCCTTCCTGGGAGCCTTCCTTTCACTTCCTCCTCCACACCTGCCTTTCAGACCTGGGGAGCTTAATTCCTACCTGGGAAATCCCCAGATGTGTTGTTTTCCATCTGTGCCATAGACTGAATACCCAAAGAAGTGCTGGAGGCTAAGGGGCTACCAGTCTGGGCAGCTTCAACAGCTCCCACAGATCAGTTCTTGGGCAGCTGCTTGAGTAAAGAGCTGGCCTTTAATCTGATTTCTGAGGCATCAAATGCCTACACTGAAAATTTAACAATCAGCTCTCCATGCTGGGTTTGATCTGATTCCAGCACGTCCATGTTGGGTGGCATTGGCAGACCTAACGTCTTTTGTATGGGGGGTCCTTTCACCCTCCTCCAATTTTCTAATTCAACCCCCCACCACCCTTCCTGGAAGAGGAAGGCAACAATGGGACCCTTCAGACATGGGACTGAGAGGCATTTCATTGTGTCATATCAAATGAGAGCATATATATGAAATACTTTGCAAACTTTGCTATATAAAGAGAATATGAAATTGGTAAAGACGGTGAGGGCAGGGGAAGAGAAGGAAGGAAGGAAGGGAAGGAAAGAGGGAAGAGAGGGAGGAAGAAGGGGAAATGACAGAAATTAGCAAAAACATTGCCTGAAGGCTACTGCCCAGGGAAACAAGGAGAGGAAGAAGTGTGGAGAGGGAATGTTTGAAACGTCTGCAAAATATAACTCAATTATCTGAGCTCAGCCATAACAAGGAAAAAAATCCCATCAGGTTGTAAGAGCCGTAAGTACCCAAGAGTTACGTTGACTGCATTTATAAACAGATATCTTTTGGCAAGAGAATCAAAAAGGCCTCCGCAAGACACGCGATTCTGGGCTGGAATCCATCCCCTCCGTGCATTAATTGACTCGGTTTGAACTCTACTGTTTTCAGTCGGAGAATTTGCTGTGAACATGTTGTACATATCTCAGATATCAAATAGCAAATGTGCTGCAGCCAGATACGGAACCAGAGCCAGACATTTTTCATTAATCAGTCGTGTACGATCCCCATGAATAGGAAATGGAACGCAGAAAGGGAGAAGAGCATGGGAGAGATTCCCACCAGGTCTCCTGGGTGTCCATCGCCTTGTCCTTCCACCTGAGCTGCCCAAAGCAGGTTAGAGGCAGAGCCTTCTTGCTGGCCATAGGAGGTCAGTATTTGGCAGCTCCTGCCCAAGAAATCGGCTCTCTGGTGCATGTATGGACACCCTTGTTCTCAAAGAGCTGCATGGAAGCTGGCTGCTCTCCTGGGAAGATAGCAGGCCCGGGAGTAGGAGGGTCTGCTTTCTCTGCCCAGCCTTGGGCGATGGGGAATCAGAGGATCTCCCATTTGGAAGGGGACTCTGGAGCGGTTAACTCCAACCTGTTCCTGATCAAGAATCTTGACTATATTATGTCCAAAAAGGAGCCATCCCTTGGATGCCTCTCGCAAGAGGGTGCCCACTTGCCCATTAAAGTCAAGCCAAGTCAATAAGTACTTATTAGGTCCTTGTTCTATGCCAGGCACTCAGTGCTAGAGATACACTTACAAGCCAAAAAAGGTTGATACTTTCCAGCAAGAAGCTTCCATTCTAATGGGGAAAGTCAACACATACCAGAGAGCTGAGGCAGGGAGGGGTTGAGGAGAAGAGGGAAATTCAGAGGCAGGATTACAACCCAAGAGAAATGGAGGGCTCAGACAATTGGGACGATTTGCTTGGTTTGTTCCTCCCCACACCCTCAGCCCCGTCAAGCCTAAAACTGCTTCATCGAGACACCCACCTACCACTCCTAATTCCACCCTCTGGGGCCAAACAGACTAGACAAACCTTTCTGCCTAGCTAGCCCTGGGCTCCCCTTTAACCTCTACCACTTATTATCCCTATCAGGCAGCTGGGTGGCCGGAAAGATGGAGCTCTAGACATAGAATCTAGAAGACAATGAAAATCCTGTCTCTGTTTTTGGTTTTTTGTTTGTTTGTTTTAAAGAGGGGCAATGCTGGTAAGCCATTTAACCTCTCCTAGACTCAGTTTGCCTCATGTTTAAAATGGGAACAATGATGAGGACCAAAAAAGATATGTATGAAGTGCTGTGCAAACTTTAAGGAGCTATATAAATGCTAGCCGATAATCATTATAATCCAAGTGGGATAAAAAGATTTGCATCACAAACATCATGGGATAGTTGCAATGCTCAAATAAACACTGTTATAAAAAACATTTTTTAGGGGTAGCTAGGTGGCGCAGTGGATAGAGCACCGGCCCTGGAGTCAGGAGTACCTGAGTTCAAATCCTGCCTCAGACACATAACACTTACTAGCTGTGTGACCCTGGGCAAGTCACTTAACCCCAATTGCCTCACTAAAAAAAAATTAATTTTTAAATATACACATATATGTAAGTATACATTTCTATATAGATCTACACATGCATATATGTATGCATGCATGTGTATGAATATTTATATGTAGCTATGTAGAGGCATGTTCACCCTCTCTTCTGGAAATTACTTTACATTTTCTTTAAATATGTAATTTTTACTTACATATTAGTACTCAGATTCTTCCACCACATGGATCATAAGTTACTTAAGGTTAGGGGCTATTCTTATTGCCTCTTTATTGCCCAAATTTGGCAAAAAGTTGATATTCAATAAATGTTTATTGAATGAATGAATGAATGCCAAAGACTTGGATACAATGATTTAACACAGGTGACATATTGCCAAAGGGAAAGCAATAATGGAAGGTACAATTCTGAACCTGATTATGATGGAAAAGGAAAACTTGATTTGTAGCATAGAAATCATAGGCACTTTCATTTCCTATAAGTGGTGACCACTCCAGTTTATGGATAATGATGAATAGGAAGATAAATGGTGGGGCTTGTATGTAGGGTACATGGTCAGGATGAGTCAGTAATCACATACAACAGCCTAGAAACCTAATGCAACCTTTGTTTTCAGGCCTCAGGAGTCCTGGTCAGACTACATAGAGTATCATGTCCAGTTCTGGGCACCATGGTTTGAGAAGGGTATTAGTGAGCTGGTGACCCACCAGAGAGCAACCAGGATGGTGAAGTTCCATAAGCAATGGCCAAAGGAACCAAGAATATTTAACTCATAGAAGAGTAGACTGAAAGGGAACATGGCAACCATATTCAGGTATTTGAAAGGTTTTGGGGGTAGTTAGGGCCCAGTGAATAAAGCACTGGTGCTGGATTCAGGAAGACCTGGGTTCAAATCTAGACTCAGACACTTGATACTTACTGGCTGTGTGATCCTGGGCAAGTCACGTAGCACTCATTGCCCTGCAAAAAAAAAAAAAAGAAGAAGAAGAAGAAGAAGAAGCAAACAAACAAGCAAACCAAAAAACAAAGAAAAGAAAAGAAAAAAGAAAGGTTGTCATCTGAAGGGAAGATTTGATTTGTTCTGTTTGGACACAGAGGGAAGAATTAGGAACAGTGGGTATAAATTCTCAAGAGACACATTTAGGTGTGATGTAAGGAGGAAACAACTGCCTTATAATTACAGCTATCTTAAAAGCTAATGGGCCATGTTGGCCCATGAAGTGGTGAGTTCCCCCTCATTGTAGGTCTTTAAGCAGTAGCTGGATGTTCATTTCTTAGGCATATTACACTGGGGATTTCTTTTTAGGTATGTTGTTGTTCAGTCATTTCAATCATGTTCAACATTTCATGACCCCATTTGAAGTTTTCTTGGCAAAGATATTGGAGTGGTTTGCCATTTCCTTCTACAACTAATTTCACAGATAAGGAAACTGAGGCAAACATGGTGAAGTTACTTGCCCAAGGTAACAGAGCTAATAAGTGTCTGAGGTCAGATTGGAACTTGAGAGGATGAGTCTTCCTGACTCCAAGCCCAGTATTTTATCCACTGCACCACCTGGCTGTTCCCATACCTTTTAAGGTATGGGTTGGACTAAATAACTACAGTGATCCCTTCCAACTAGGGGTTATTTATTTTAGTTAAGGGGATCCATGAACTTGAATGAGAAAAGGTTCTACCTTTAGTTTCACTAACCTCTAATTGAAATCTGGCATAGCTAAGTTTTTATAACATGATTCTGAGAAGAGGAACATAGATTTCACCAGACTGCCAAAGGGGTCCATGATTAAGAAAAAAATTAAGAATTCCTGCTTCCAATTTTAACATTCTGGGATTCTATAAAGATAAACTAGGTAGTATCTTATAAAGGAATTCCACTAAAGTGGTAGGAGGAGGGGTTTCTCAAAAACAGAAATAGGATGACCCAGAAATTATTGCTACCGACAAGCAGGGACAGGAAAACAGAGATAAATGTGGCTAAACAGAGAACCCAGATTTGAAAGGATCAGTACAAGGAATCAAAGTGAGAGCATAATAAGCAGATTGGCCTTGTCATAATATCTGGAAAACAAATGTCCACTATGAGTTGAGACTGGTAATAAATGTTTTCAAAGCATTTCTCACTCTGTTTGGAGGAGGAAAAAGATCAAGAAAGGAGTAGGATCCATGTTTGACATGGATGCGGAGAGGAAAAAGAATGGACAAAAGGTAAAAAATACTAAACTCTTATTTTGACTATTTGTTCTACCAAGAAGAATGACCTAAAAAACCTTGGAAGGATAGAATAAAAATAACTAATGACTCATTATAACCCAAGGTAAACAAGGCACTCATGAGAGAGTTCCTAGCCTCCCTGTGAGGAATATTCTATTTAGATGTAAAGGCAACTGAGATAGCTCATGCTCACTGGGAGCTTAGCTAGATATAATTTGGAAATCATTGCAATCCAACCTTCCTCATTTTGCTGCTGAGAATACAGAGGCCCTGGAGAGATGTGATTTGCCTAGTTTCTCAGAGCCAAACCTAGCGCTTCCTTTTTCCAAGCCAAGTGGTTTGAAACATACTTTCATTCAATACATTTGGGGAAGGGAAAGGATGATGGAGAACTCCAGGATTCTGGGAGGTTGGAGATGGTGATGAGAAACAGGGTGAGGTAGGGCCAGAAAAGAACAGCCACACCAAAGGAAAATATCAGGGAGCTATGGACTTGAACTAATAAATTTGAATTTCCTTGGACAAAATCCTAGTTGTCCTAGCCTAGACACAACCCCGTAAATCTTAGCATGTGGATTTGATTCCAGTTCTTCTCACTCCAAGTCCAGTGTATTTTCCACTCCACCATATTGCTTTCCCAAGCTTCCTTCTCTACTTGGAGGTAAGATTAAACCTTCACTTATAACTCAAAGAAAATTAAAGTTGGAAGGGACCCCTAGAGATGAACCTATTCAACCTCTACATTTCATAAATGAGAGAACTGAAGGCCATAAAAAGGAAATTTCTCACCCAAGGTCCCACCACAAATTATTGGAAAAGCCAGGTTCAGAACCCCTTGTGTCTAATTCCCCATCCGATTGGTTTTCCTTTGTTCCAAGCTGCCTCCTTCTGTGCATTTGGCAATCGCTTCAGGGAATCCTCTGACTAGATCAATGCATCTAGGGTTGTGGCAGAAAATGCTCAGTGGCTTTGTACAACTTTTTCTCCCCCTTCCCCTTGTCTACTTCTTTCACATGTCTTTTCTTTCCTTGATATCCTCTTTGGCAGGAGAGATCTCCTGCTCTTGAATCCCCAGCAAGTTTATTTAATCTAGACAACTGCTGTCTCCCTTAAATGAAACATGAATATTTATCATAACGAAAGACATGAATTATTGAAACTCTGTCCTGCAAACCTAATAAGATGTGAAGTCTTCACAAAAGGATGGATGGAGAATGGACTTGTCATCTCTAAAAGGGACAAAACTGTTTGTTCCCAAGAAACTGGCACAAGGCTCCCCTGCCTCATGATGTGATTCACACTGGCTAAACCATTCAAACCCAGAGTAAAGTGGGAACCCACGGTGAGGAGCCACAAAGCTTCTGATGTCTACTTTACATCCCATGCCTGCTCCCCTCCTTGCTATTCCCTCTTAACTCTTTCAAGTCCCTCCATTTCAGGAAAACTGCTCTAGTAGCTATTCCTTTTATACTACTTTTCAGCTCCCAACTCCTCACCACTCCCACTTGACACAAGTGGTCTCTTCTGCCTGGACTGCACTCCTTCCTCTCCTCCACCTGGAAAAATTCTTACCTTCCTTTAAAGCATATCTTAAGTGGCACCTCTTACGCAAAGTCTTTCTTGATCACCACCAGAAGACCCTTAAATTAAGGGCAACCTTTTGCTTGGAATTAATATGTATATACTTTATATTTGCTTATCTCTATGGTCTTCCTCATCCCACCCCGCCACCCCCCCCCAAAAAAAAAACATTAGTAGAGCAGAGGGTCTTTGAAGGCAGGTATTATTTCATTTTTGTCTAGAATATTGCCTGAAACAGAGAAGATGTTTAATAAATGCTGGTTGAATTCGTAACCAAACAAAGGGAGGATCATGTGAGGTAAAGTGGATAATTTTGATTGCATTGTTAAAATGTTTTGTTTTGTTTTGTTTGCACAAATAAAACTAATGCAGTGAAAATTAGAAGGAAAGTCGAAAACTGGGGAGAAATTTTATAGTTAGTTTCTCTGATTAGAGTCTCATTTCTCAAATATTTAGAGAATTGAACAAAATTTATTTTTTTTAAATGAGACATTTCCCAACTGATAAGTGGTAAAGGAATATGAACAGATAGTTTTCTGAAGAATAAGTCTATCAATAGTCCTATGAAAAAAATACCCTGTCATTACTAATTAAAGAAATGGAAATTAAAATAACTCTGAAATGCTACCTCACACCTATCAGACTGACTAAGATGACAGAAAAGGAGAATGACAAATGCTGGAGGGAAAAGAGGGGAAGATGGGCACACTAATGCACTATTGGTGGAATTGTGAAGTAGTCTAACCAAGCTGAAGAACAAGTTGAACCTATGTCAAAAGGGTTATCAAACTGTAAATACCCTTTGACCCAGAAATATCACACTACTAGGTCTGTATCCCAAAGAGATTAAAGAAAAGTAAGAAGGAACCATATGTACAAAAATTTATAACTGTTTTTTTTTCAACAAAAAATTGGAAACTGAGGGGATGACCATCAATTGGGGAATGACTAAAGAAGTTATGCTATAGGAATTTGCTGCAATATTGTTGTTCTATAAGAAATGATTAAGAGGACAATTTTGGAAAAACCTGGGAAGTGATCAGCACCAGAAGAACATTATACATAGTAACAACTATTGAAACAATAGTCAATTGTGAAAGACTTATTTACTCCTTTTTTTGTTTTGTTTTGTTTTGGGGGGGGGTTGCAGGCAATGGGGGTTAAGTGACTTGCTCAGGGTCACACAGCTAATAAGTGTCAAGTGTCTGAGGTCGGATTTGAACTCAGGCACTCCTGAATTCAGGGCCGGTGCTTTAACCACTGCGCCATCTAGCTGCCCCCGACTTATTTACTCTTAACAATACAATGATCCACTTTTTGAGATGAATGTTGGAAGTCATGCTTTTTCTTTTTTGTAAAACAAAAATAGGAGCTGTGTCAGTGATTCAAAACTGAAACATTTGGCATGTTTGTTCTAGTGTATTTCACTTACTATCCTGTAAGGTGCATGTACATTTAACCTTTTTTTTTTAATTAACAGGGAATTTTAAGTTAATGCATCCAAAAGATGCATGATGAAATATGCTATCCACCCACAAGGACCAATGAACTCTGAGTACAGACTGAAACATTGTTTTTGTCTTTCTTTATTCTTATTCTTTTTTGTGATATGAATAACATGGAAATGTTTTATATTACTTTATATGTATAATGGATATTATTTCTCGTATTCTCAATGAGTGAGGGATGGGGTAGGGAGGAAAGAATTTGGTACTGAAAATAATTTTTAAAATAATATAGTAGCAAAATAAATAAACGCTGGCTGAATTGACTACTATGAATTAGAGGATCCAAATAGTCTCATCTCCAGTTTGTAGATGAAGAAGAAAACTCAGAGTCTCAGAGGGGAGAAATCACCTGCCCACTAAAGTGCATCTTAGAGGAGGCATCACTGGGACTATAAGCCATTCCTTAGAAGGCTTTGGGGCTCTCTGTTTTCCACCATGCTACCTCAGGAAAAGGTAGGCATCAGGATTCATGTGTAAATCATTTGATTGTTTTCAACTATCACCCACATATTTGTTGACAGAGCAAACTTTTCTAGAATTCAAACAACTGTAAAGTTAAAAAAGGCAGAATCCCCCTCCCCCTTTTAGAGTCCTATGAAATGAAAAAAATATTCAAAGCAATACTACTAAGAAATCATAGGCTATTGAAGTTCCTTCCATATATTCAAAGAAAAATTTCAGTGATATTATAGAGGAAGGCATGTCTTTCCTTCCTTGTTATGTCTAGATCCCATTTCCTTCAATTGCCTTCAGGAGCTTGCGGCTGTGTGTGTATGTGTGTGTGTGTGTGTGTGTGTATGTGTGTATTTCTTTGTGTCTCCATCTCTCTGTCTCTGTCTTCAGTTGTCTCTATCTCTATATGTCTGTCTTCCTCTCTCCAATAAGAAAAGCCAAATGGTTCAGGGAAAAGATGTGCATTTAGCCCTGCCCCACTCCAGCCCTAACTCAAACAAAATTACTTACTTTTTTCCAGTAAAGAGAAACAAGAATTTCTATCAAGGAACTGAGTTCAAATTTTGCCTTGCTCACTCACTATGGGCAAATGATTTTTTTTTAAGTGAGGCAATTGGGGTTAAGTGACTTGCCCAGGGTCACACAGCTAGTAAGTGTTAAGTGTCTAAGGCCAGATTTGAACTCAGGTACTCCTGACTCCAGGGCCGGTGCTTTATCCACTGTGCCACCTAGCTGCCCTATGGGCAAGTGATTTAATATCTCTGAGCTTCATAGGATCATAGATCTAGAGAATGAAGAAAGCTCAGAGGTCATTTGGCCCACATCCATCATATTACAGATAAGTGACTGAGGACCAAAGTTTGACTACTTTACTCAAGATCACACAAATAGTATTAAACAGGATTTGAACACAGGTCTTCTGAATACAATGTCACTATACAAAACTAAACTTTGTTTTTTCCTCATTGTTGAGGCACTGTTCAGTGCACAGGAAATGCTTAATAAATGTTTAATGAATGAGTAGATGAAGAAATGAATGGATAGATGGATGATTAGATGGAAAGGTGGGTGGATGAATGTCTCCATTATGCAGAGCTAGAGGGTGAAATGTTGATCACTACAGGCCTGGGAGAGGAGAATCACTCTGATAAGGGTTGTTCTGTACTAAGCCAATCATCTGTTATGAGAGGGGGAAAACCCGTGGAATAAGAGTATTTGCTTATTGATTTGTGTTTCATTAATATGAGTTCCTGAAAGACCTCTTATCTAGTAAAATCTGATTGAAATTATTAGCCTACAAGTATTTATAGTTATATGACATAGCCCTCTCTCTAATAAAACTTGATAAACTAGCTCTCTCCCATATTTTAAATTGCATTAGACAATGAAAACTAAGCTTGATGTAACAGATTCTTCTGTGGTTTTAATCATAACAATTTTATCAAAAATGACTTTTTCTTGCCTGAGATACCATCATAATGGAAAATGGGATCGATATCACATTTTTCTCTATAATTATATGTTTTGCCTCTCCAAACTCATCTTAATGAAATACAAGAAATGGGGAGAGAGGGTGGAAATTAAAAATGATGGGAAAAAACAAGTTGGAGATGCAAGGATATAAATGATGTCACCCCAGTCTCTACCATGGTGATTGAAGATTAAAGAAAAGGAATCCAGAGGTTATTCAAATAACTATTCTCTCAAAGACACAAGACCTCTAGCAGACTCATTCTAACCCACTAACATTCAGTGGAGGTTGAGGAGGGAAGGCTGTGAGATAGAGGTGTCCACCTGATCTAAGAGACAAATGTTTGATCTAATATAAAGAAGAATAGATTTGGTGCCAGGGGGCCATGATTCAAGTCCAAGTTATGCTATTGGATTACCATGGCTGAGTCACTGATGCTTCTCAAACTCCTGCTCTATAAGATCAGGGACTAGAACACAATAATTCTAAGATTCCCTCCACCTCTGAAATTCACAAGTCTATGATCCTAGAACTTTCCTTAACTCCCCAGTCACTCATCTTTTATATTATATGTAATGTAATTATACAATTGCATCTTTTCTTGTATTTGTTACTACTGTTAACTACAAATACTTGTAGGCTAATAATTTGGTCAATACAGCTCAATCAATCAATGAGCATGCATCCATTAAGCACCTACTACGACATATGCCAGGCTCTGTGCCAGGAGCTAAGAATGTAAAATCAACTCAAACAAGTCCTGTCCCCAAAGAGTTTGAAATCTAATTGGAAGAGACAATATAGACTTATAAAGTTACATGCACACGGTACATACAAGATACATCTTGGTAGTAGGTACCAATCAGAAGGAGTGGGGGTACAGAGGAGATAAGGAAAGAGGAGGTAGAAAGTAGCATTTGAGCAGAATATTTAAGAAAAAGAGGGATTCTATGAGGAAGAAGTGAAGAAAAACACCTTCCTAGCATGGAAGACAGCCCAATACTAAGACATGGAGATGGGAAATGCAATATTGTATATGAGAAGTTGTGAGAAAGAAATATACACAGAGAAGTATATACAAAATAAATATAATTAAGAAAGTACATATGTGTGGGAATTCATCTCAACATGTATTCAACTCTACAACTCCCTACTCATATCCATCCATCCATATATATATAGAGAGAGAGACAGAGACAGAGAGAGAGGGGAAGAAACACCTTTTATGTGGTAGGCATTAGAGAAAAGTCATTTCTCAAAGCTCTCTCCCTCTTGCAAGTCACATGAAAACCACAATAGTGCAGGATCTCATCACTTCTCACCTGGACTAGTCGTATCATTGTTCTCCCTCTCTGATACCCCTATCCAGGTGTCCAAATGATAATCTTAGTGCTTTAATCTTCCCATAAATCATAGCAAATCACCATATCTCAGACTAGGAAGGGATCTTAGGGAGCATTAAGTGAACTCACACCCCCAAAGGAATCTCTTTTATGAAATACCCAATGAGTGGCCATCCAACCTCCATCTGAAGACCCCCAAATTAAGAAGGCAATCCTATCTCTGGAGATAGCTCATTCTACTTTAGGACAACTCTAACTGATGGGAAATGTCTAGGTTTCAAACCTAAACTTGCCTCATTTCAAATTAAACACCACCTCACTCCCTTACTCAAGGATCTTCAGTAATTCCGAACCCCTCCATTTGGCATTTATTCTACAATCTAACTTGAGTGGCATCTTGGGGATACAGTGGATAGAACTCCAGGCCTGTAGTCAGAAGGATTTAGTTCAGAACTGGCCTCAGACATTTACTAACTGTGTGACCCTGGGTAAGTCACTTTGACCCTGTTTACCTCAGTTTCCTCATCTGTAAAATAAGGTGGAAATGGCAAATCACTCCAGTATCTTTGAAGAGAGAACCCTGAAAAAAGGGTCATGGAGAGTCAGATAGGACCAAAAACAACCAAACAACAACAACCATATAACTTGAGCCTAAATGTCCATTTCATAGTATTTCCTCATGTACATTCTACATACCTGCCAAACTAGACTCTCTGTTAGGCGTTCAGTTCATCATATGTAGTGTACTTGCTCTGACCTCTACACCATTTTGCACAAGCTGTTCTGCACCCTGCCCCATGCCCACCCTCAATGTCTTGAATGTATAACCATCTCACCTCTTCCTCTATAAATCCCTACCTTCCATTAAGGCTCAGCTCAGGTGCCTCCTAAAAGAAAGCTTTCCTAATTCTCCCAAAGAAATTGGTGCTCCTCCCCTTCTTGAAATCCCTTTGTATTTACTTGTGTCCACATCGAGGAGGTATAGAAAAGACTCACTCCAGAGTCAGCAAGGGATCCCACTTGACCTCTGATGCTTGCTACCTTTGTGACTTAAGGCAAGCCACTTAACCAAGATGTCTTGGTTTTCTCCTTTGAAAAGTGAAGGATTGGGGAGGTTCTTCTCTGAGAAAGCTTCTAGCTCTAGTTCTGTGAGCCTATGCTATATTACCTGCACCCCCTCCAATAGAATAGAAGTTCTATGAGGGCAAGAATTGTTTCCTTTCTGTCTTTGCATCCACAGAACTGAGTGTAGTGCCTAGCACATAGTAGGTACTTAATCAGTTTTCTTTTTAGTTGATTAGATGTAAAATCGAAATGAATCGTGTTGGTCTATTTATCCAACAAAGAGATAAGGCACTAGACTGGAAAACACAGCACTCCTAGGCAGTCAGATAAACTGAGTTAAGTCCCTGCTCTGCTTTCCACATTTCTTAGCTGCATGACTGTAGGCAAATCAATCCATTTGCTGATCTATCAAATGGGACTGGGAATACTTTTACATTTTCCCTCACAGATATGTAGTGCTTTGCAAAACAAAAAAGCGCAACAACTAATTCACTAATACATCTGGAAAGCATTTTTTCCAGTCATTCCTATCACCTGAAGCAGATTTCAAATTCATTTGGATGAGCTGGAAAAAGACTCTTTGGAAAACCCTTTTGTTAATGTAGCAGCCACCTCAAAGAAGAGGGGACAGGTTCTGCTCCCCTATAAATGGGGAGACTGGTCCAGACTTTCATAATCTTCCAGGCCCCCTGTCACTGTAAAATATTTCCTTGGCCAAGGAGATGGGAGAAAACTCAGAATCCCTAAAATCTATGATGGGGCAGGCTGCTCCTCTCAAGTCATAGGGGAAGCCTAATTCAGTCCCCATTCCCCTTCCTGAGGGTTGTAACATAAAAAAGAAGTGTCTTTGTGTAAAGTGAATAACAGCTTTTAGAACATACCTTTTGTATAAATTCACATTTTCATTGCTGCCTATCAGGTTGGCTTGGCACACTTGAATGCTGATCTGGGTTAGCATTGTCTTGTCTTTCTGCTCTGGGTTTGAAACCCCTCGAGCTTTGCAGAGCACATCTGTTTCATTCATTGTGTCTAGGGCCATGCACAAGTAGGCTCATTGTAAATATCTCTTGATGATAATCAGGATTCAGAAGAGATGCTCAGAAGGCAGAAACCCCAGGGACCAGCTACATAGAAATGATGGTACTAATAATGGTAGTAGAAGCAATAATAACAACAACAACAATAATGATACCCTCAAAGTCCAGCCCATCATCTGTGCTGTGAAAGGAGGAGAAGAATAGCAAATTAGGGTAATGTCAGCTAGGACTACATCCAATTGGGACTTAGTATGCCCTGAGGTCATTACAGGACTATAGTTGTAAATAACTGGAAGGAATGCTGAAACATTGGAAAAATTGAGTCCTGGAAATGCCCATGATTTGGGTAGTAAGAGTCAAAGGAACGGGGCGGGGGGGGGGGAGTTGCTCAGAGACAAGTTAGCCCTACTCAACTATGCTTGTTACTTGAAGCTAATTCTGCTTTTTGGTTGCCAGTAACACATAGACTTTCCATAGGATCACAGTATCTTGAGGCACCAGAGGAACCATACCATTTGGAGAGCTCAGAGCTCTAGCTGGAATACCCTCCTCACTTCCATGACTTATGAAGTATTGAGGAATATACAGCAGCAGGCTGAGAACACTGTAACTTATGTCTACTTTGTGGTCCATGGCGGTAGGAGTTGGAAGGGTGGGAGAGGATTGATTAGTATATTGTTTTATCAGAACTACTAGGTACCATGGGTTCAACCAGTTCAGTAGTCCACCAGAATCAGGCCAGTCCACCCAGAATAATAATGAATTAAAGGTTCTTGGATGTCCCAGACAGTGACATCAGAGGGCAGAAGGAGACTTGATCATGGTCTTCTCCCCTTAGAATTTATGTAAGCCCATTTGTACAAAATCCAAGCAATTTTACTTTGAAAAATTATTTTTCAAAAGCTTAAGATTAAGTGTAAAATATGACTAATTAAACTTACTTTATAATTGTTTATACTTAATTAAATTGATTTCAATACTTCCCAGGAATTCCACACATCATACAATGGAAAAAGTACTAATCTTAGAATCAAATGACCTGGGTTCAAATCTCCCCTCTGATGCTTACTACCTATTTGACTCTGGGCTTTACTTCCTGAGTTTCAGTTTCCTTGTGTGTAACTTAAGGGGATTGGATGAGCTGACCTCTGAAGTTCCTTCTAAATCTATGATGCTATAATCTTCTAAATCTCTTTGTTCATTCTCTTTCTCTTTTCCTTCAATATAGTCAGAGAAAAAACACTCTCCTCCTTCCCACTCCACCCATGATGGGGAAACACCTCTCAAGGTTTTGACTCACACTAGAAATCTTGAACTGAAATCATCTCCCACTGTGTTGGAGCCCTTTGGATTGGGGGATAGCCGAAATGCTCTAGTATATTCTGGTCTTCAGTATGACTTCATCTGGAATTTACTAGAGCTCTTCATATTTCTCATTCATGTTGGTGACAATTGCCTAACATTATTCAATTGCTTGCAGAGCATCCTTTGTGGAGCTAATTCTCAAATTCCCACTAAGACTTGCAGGCTGAGACTCCAAGGGGTGGCTATTATTCCCATTCTGGGTTCTAACCATACAATGTTTTGTTCTGTTTTAGGATCTATCTTAAAGGACAAATTTCACTAGGGCAGCACCTGTTGAGTAAGCATTTCTGGCAAAGGAATGTATCACGAATCCTGATCTTTTCATCCCTTAAAAAGTTAACGTTGATTTCCCCTAAGGTGTAGCTCTTTGCTGGGTTCTTAGGACTGGTGCTTTCTAAAGGTCTTGGCTGGCATTCTCTTCATGATGGGAGTGGGAGGATGAATCTTTGTCTGTGTTAGGCTGTGTTTCTTCTCAATATGTGTCTCTCTGCTCCCAATGGATGTGTTGTCTCCTACAGATACCTTCTCTCTCATAACAAGGTCAAATGAAAGGAGGGAAGAGGTGAAAGAAGGAGAAACTCCCCTTGTCTCCCCTGTCCCTGGAGCAGTTCCCTCGAAAGGATTTGGCTCAAACTGGAACCCTCAACTCCTAGACTGAAATCTTCCTTCACTGATCATTTAAACCAGCTCTCATTTAGCCATCCAATAATCCTAGGGTTGGGGTAATTTATCTCTTTTCTCCACCCCCAACCCCACCCCAGAATTCAAAGAGGTTTGGAGAAAGCACATGGCAATGATGATCAATAGCTGTTTGCCAAGATGATCCTCAAGAGACCTGGCTGCCTCTTCTGTTTTACGTTTTGCCCCAATCAGCAGCCACCACACAGAAATGCTAAAAGATGGATGTTTCCAGCCTTGGTGTGTACTTCAAAAATTTGAGAAGTCTTGATTTCTTGTGTCACACAGAGCTAGTTCCCGAGTAGAAGGCATTTCCCGTAACTACTGCTCAGAGGAGGAGGAGAAATACCATGCTCAGGAAATACCATCAGGAGGATGTCATAGCTGGAAAAACTAAAAACAAAAACAAAAACACAAGACATCCCCTGCTGGACAGGATCTCTGGACATTTGTGATTAGCACAGACAGGTCAAGTCTGAGATGAATGGGAATTATCTGTTAAGCATTCCTACAAAAACAGCTAGAGGGCACCACAGTGCTCAGAACATCATGCCTGGAATCAGGAAGACCCGAGTTCAAATTTTATCTCAGATACTTACTAGCAATGTGCCCTAGGGCAAGTCACTTAATTTCTATTTGCCTCAGTTTCTTCATCTCTCAAATGGAGATAATAGCAGCACTTACCTCACACAGTTGTAAAATGCTTTGTGAACCTAAAATGACCATAAAACAAAATATGTTTTATATGTAAAAATATTTATTATATATGAATTGTAATCTTTATGATCTATATAAATTATTATTTTTCCTCAAAGAAAATAATAGGTGACTTTTAAATGTTTCCTGTTTTAAGCTTTTGTTAGCGTGTGTTTATGAGTCTTGAGTTTTAGGTGTTTCTATCCTTTACCTGAGATCTATTTCATACAATGAGCACCTGATCTATAAGGAACCTTGAGAAACCCTAGATGTGAACCATACCTAAGTTTTATTTAATAGATACAGAGAGAGAGAGAGAGAGAGGAACTCAAAGGTGGGACAAAATCCCAACTCCCAAAATGAGGCAGAGTAAAGTGAGCAGGACCAGAAGAAAAATTCATGCAACAACAATATCATTGGAAAGACAAATTGGAAAACATGAAGAGCTCTGATCTATGCAATATCCAATCATAATTCTGGAGGACCCACAATGAAAGATGTTGCTCCCTATCTCCTGATAGAGAAGTCATGGACACAATATCCAGAAAAATATGTGTGTATGTGTATATGCATGTATATTTGCACACATTTCTGTGTATATATGAATACATATATGTCTGTATCTTTATATAAGTACATACATATACATACACATAAATATGTATGTACTGCATATGACAAATACAGAAATTCATTGAGCTTGAGTAGGAGTATTTGTTACAAGGCTTTTGTTTTTCTTTCTTTTTTCTCAGGGTAGGGGGAGGAATACATTTTTGTTAATTGAAAAATATTCAAACCACTCTGACACCTTGCTGTTCCTTCAGCTTGAGTGAGAGGTGCCCTCCCACAGTGGGTCTGGCTCTGGGTGAACTTCAGCAGCTCCCTCTCTCTCTAAGCCTGAGTTTCCTCATCCTCTGAGATATTGTTCATCTTTTGGCTTCATTAACTGAACCATTCCATTTCCCTTTCATTGGTTTTGTGTTTCTGGTTTTCTTTCCTTTTCAACATTTGAAGACTGACCCAAAAGGGAGCAGGCTGGGAAGGAGAGCAGAGGGCTGTGACCAGCTGTCTTACAGCTGGAGTGGGTGTGACCTCCAAACCTTAGATTGTTTTCCAAAGGCATGGATTTTTGATAGCTACATGAGAATGGTGTGGTTTTATGGGCCTTTGGCTGTGACTTTTCAACATGAGCATTGTTTGAAGGGAAGTATTAGATGGACTGGGGGATATGGCAGCTTTCACTGTTTGAGCTTCTGCCAGCATTCTACATAAATTTTCAAGCTCCTTGTGAGGTGCATGTGAACAAAATGGGGAAGAGGGGAAGGAGAAGGGAGGAAGAGAGGAGGAGGGAGTGAGAGAGGGAGGGAGAGAGAGAGAGAAGGAGACAGGAGAGACAGGAGAAAGAGAGACAGAGAGAGAGAGAGAGAGAGAGAGAGAGAGAGAGAGAGAGAGAGAGAGAGAGAGAGAGGTGGAAGGCAGTTGGCTTCTAGGCAGGTGACCCTGCCTGCAGTGAGTTGCATTGCCACTTCAGAATAAAATTACCAAGCAACATGATTCCAAAATGAAGGTGGACTGCTTTGATGGTAAAATCAATTAACTAAATTTTCACTGAGCTCCTCCTCAGAGCAGGGTCCTCTCTGCCAGATGCCTGGGAGGATACAGTGGCAATAACAGCAACCCTAATGATCACCATAGTTCCCATTTCTGTAGCAACCTAAGATTTACAAAGCACTTTCCTCTTTGCCAATGCGCTGACATTTAAAGCCCTCATGACCTGGCCCCAGCCTATCTTTCCAGAATTAAAAAACATAGTGGGTTGGCCACTGGACCTGGAGTCGGGAAGGTCTGAGCTCTAATTCTCCTGCCTCTAAACCTTATTCTCTGTATGACCCTGGGCAAGCTGATTTACCTCCATCTACCTCAGTTTCTTCATCTGTGAAATGGGGATACTAATAGCACCTCCTTCCCGAGGTTGTTGGAGAGGACAAAATGAAGTCATATTTGTAAAGCGTTTAGTAAACCTTAAAGAACTCTATGAAGGCTAGCTGATGCTGTTTTTACTAACTTTCCATTACTCTCCCTCACACATTCTAGCTTTATTTCCACCACACTGCCTTACTTGCTGTTTACTCTCCATATATGACAATCTGTCTCCAATCTCTGTGCCTTTGAACAGTCCCCACTCCCTGCTCATCTCTGCTTCTAAATCCCCTCAGATGCCCCTGCCTCCATAGAGACTATGATTCCCTGCCTTATTAGTGCTATGCTCTGCCTTGACAGTGTATTGTGTTTATTTTGTTTGTTTTAGGGACATAGATCACTGATTTGTGTCCTCCTGTTTATAGTACAGTATATGGTAGAATTTAAGTTCTTGAGAATGAGAATTGTTTTTGATTTTTATCTTTATAGTCCCCCAATATGGTACCCTACCTGGTGGCAATAGGTATTTGACATGATTTGAATTGAACTGTTATTCTCATATTATCCTCAGAAGTGCCTAAGGCAAGATTTGAATTCAGGTCTTTCTGATCCCAAGCTCAGCACTCTATCCATCCAGCTACATTGAGGTTGAAAGGATCTCAAACATCATCTATCTAATCCAGGCCTAAACAAAATTCCCCTTTACAACATCCACCATATGTTGTCACCAAGTCTTTATCTTTCCATTGAGAGAGAATAAATCACTTTTTGAGGGACCCCATTTCACTTATATGTCGCTATTGTTGTTAGGAAGTTTGTCCTTACAGTATGCCTAAAAATTTGCCCAGGATCATGACTAACTATCCATTCCACTGTAAATCCCAAGAAAAGTTTCATGGCCATGTTCCAATTTCTTGGAGAATTTTGACATTTCCAAATATCTTATCATCAGGACCAGCATGTACAGATAGATTCTGAGGCTGTGTATTATGGATGATTTGAGGAATATTTCAGCAGGGGTTACCTCTGTCTCTGTGACTCAAACAGCTTTGGAAAATGAATTGAATTCTGATGAGCTAGAGAAATGATAAGAGTCCAAGGAAAAATCAAATTCTTATTCCACACAATTATTCAACTCCTTGAAGACATTTCTAATTTGTCTCCTGTGCTTTCTTTCCTCAGAGAATCACAGAATTATAGGGTTGGAAAGCACCTCAGCATTCATTTCATACAAAGGAATCTCCATTACAACCAATTGTCCTCCAATCAATCTCTACTTGAAGACCTCCAGTTTCTGAAATCTGATGACTTCCTGAAAGAGGTCATTCAATTTACAGATAGATCTTCCCAGTGTCTTTAAATGACCCTTATTTGATGATGTTTGAAACCCAAATACTGTTTTTTGCTTTGTTTTCCTAACTCTTCCTAGAAGCTCCTGATTTTCAGATAAAACATAGGCCTGGGGCCAGTTCACCATATTGTTAATAGAATGTTGGCATAGCCACATACCTCCATTTTGTCATCAACAAAATGGGGACGGTGCCAGCTGGTTGCCTCTTCAGGAATAACGTGAGGACATTTTGCTGTAATATCTCCTAGGTATCTGGAGATCACCACATGCAAAGTCATTTAAATATACAAAGTTTTGAGTTGATTCTGCCAACCCCAAATCCCCAGGTGCTGAAATAAAGATAACTATAGTAACAATGAGAGAAAGAACAATAAAAAATAGACTGTATCTGAAATTTTAAAAGGACAGTAGAATCACAAGGGAAAAGAGGCTGTGTGAAAGTAATGGATTAAAAATACCCGATTAAGAGTTAGCAGAAACTTGCCTTTGGATCCTATCTCTGGCACATACTAATTCTATGACTATAAATAAATAAATTGCTTGATCTCTGAGGCTCTATGTCTTTATCTGAAATGAGATAGAGCTTATTTATTATTATTATTATTATCATCATCATCATCCTGCCTAAAGGGGTATTGTGAGGAATAATTATTTTTATTATTTTTATTATTAATTATCATTTATTATATTATGATTCTCATTATTATAACTAGTAATTATATAGTATTACAAGGTTTGAAAAGCTGTTTAAATACATTATCTCAATTGATTCTCACAATAGCTCTTTGAGGTAGGGGCTATAGTTATCCCAACTTTTTATTATTGTTCAGTCATTTTCAGTCATATCCAACTCTCCATTACCCCATTTGGAGTATTCTGAGAAAAATACCCGAGTGGTTTGCCATTCCCTTCTCCAATTCATTTTACAGATGAGGAAACTGAGGCCAACAGAGTTAAGTGACTTCCCCAGAGTCTTCCTGACTCCAGGCCCAGTGCTCTATCCTCTGAACCAACTAGCTGTCCCCAAAATGCTCCCCACCTTACACATGAGGAAAATGAAGGTGGGAGAAATTAAGTGAATTGCCCAAAGTCACATAGCCCATGTCAGAAGCAGAATTCTAACTCAGATCTTCCTGTCTCCAAATCCAGAACCCTATCCACTGAGCACATTAGCTACCTCTATGAACAAAGAAAAATACTGTTGCCAAGAGGCAAATTTGGACTTGATGTCAAGAAAAATGTCCAAAGCTAAGAGTTTTCCATAATTTGTCTTTATCTTCCTTGTGTACCTTACTTCATCATCCTGAAAGTTTAAGCCCTACTCTCCTTTGGGACCTTGAGTGTACAAGGGGAAAACATGCCCCTGAGTTGGGGGAGGATATTTTATAACCATTGTTCTTGCATTAACTTGTCAGCCAATCCCTTTCTTGAAGAACTAATGAAGTTCTACTTATTGATTCAAAATGGGGAGCACACCTACTGGGGGCTCATGAGTGACAGTAGGAGTAGCCCAAATCCTTCAGAACCACCTCTAGAATTCTGAAAGGAGTAATGACCATTGTTCCTTGGGAGCCCAACCTACCAATTTGAGTGGGAATTGGGAGAGTGAGAACAAGGAGGTGTTACATGGAGACCAAAAGAAGGAGTTTCTGTAGAGGGACTCAGAAAATTCCCACGGTGAAAGGGTCCAAGAGGCCATGCAGTTTAACTTGTAACTGAGCAGGATCCTGCTTAGCCAGGAGTGTGAAGAATTGCAGTACAGCCTTTCCCTGAAGTCTTCTGTGGCCTCACAATGTCACAAGTCAACCAATGTCAGGGTTGTGTGCCAAAGCTATAGGATATAAGCTCAGAGGTGTCCCATTTACAGCCTTAAGAGCCCATCTGCTCAACCATCTTCACCAAGATACCTCATTACCTTCTAGCTCTTTCGAACAGAACACATAACAATGCAACCTTCTCACACTTGACCTCAGTCAATCAATTATTAAGTGCCAACTCCAGAAGTCACTTGTGGTTTCAATGAGAAGTAGATTCCCAGCATGGGAGAAGATTGAGGCTGCTTTGAAGTCTAGCCCTGAAGGGATCATCAAAGGGCAAAGAGTCAGAAAGTGAATGACAAAGGTTTATAAAGGGCGTAGGTCAGGCCCTATCCTGAATATTTTATGAATAGAATCTCATTTCTCATCCTCACAACAAGTCTATGGCATAGGTGCTATTATTATCTCTATTTTAAAGATGAGGAAACTGAAACAGACAGAGGTTAAGTATATGACATGACATGACATGGCATGATATATTATAGGATGTGATATAATGTATGTATGGTATGATATAGTGTAGTATGCCATGGCATATGATATGGTTTGTGGTATATGATATAATATATAACCTAACACCATATGATATGATATGAAATATGAGATTTGACATGACATAGCATGATTGTAATGACCGCTCTTGGGCCCAGAGATCAAAGGAAATACTGCCTCTTTAAACATACACAGTGCCTGACACATAGTAGAGACTTAATAAATCTTGTTACTTGACTGACATTCAGATAATAACATTTTTTATTCTATTGTAAGGAAAATGTTTAGTCAACTTTAATGTCTTATGGGTTATTGAGTGATTACATGGATTGTGAGTGATGCAGATGGAGTTATTCTGTAGATTATGGAGTTACTATATACTGTGAGGGCCAAACTTTTATATATGGAGCGTTATTTGGGTGACTCGCCAAAATATTGGGGTCCCGAAAATATGAGGGACCTTTAGGTTCACCCTCCCCTCTGAAATGCCCTTTTAGATATTTCTCCCAGCCAATAAGAAAGGAGCCTTACAGCTTTAATTCACAGAAGGATCATATTTTATTACTTGGGAATTAATTAAACAACGAAGGTGAAACAAATAAAAATCAAAGATAAGGAAATAGGAAAAAGAAATACAGATAAATACTCTTAACCCTAAACTTAGCCTATGCAATCCCCAGACTATTTCCAATTAAGCTAATTCAAAGGAATTTAGTGTTTTCTGTGTTCACTCACCAAAACCTGGAAAGTCTACAGTTGCTCATGCCACCTGAAGGACAGAAGCCAGAGAGAGAGAGCTAGCATTCTGGAAGTTTCTCCACCTCCCCTCAGGAAGTGTTCAATCTTTCCTCCCCCAAAAGGGGAGGTCCTTCAAAAAACTGCCTATGGAGAGTTCTCCTTCTGACCTCAGTAGCATACATAACTTCAGGGTGGGCCAGGTGTGGCCCCTCCCAAATGAGTCAGCTAAAACTCCAATAATTTTTATCACATTCCCCCCCTTTCTTTCTTTGGAAAACACGTATGGTTTGCTCAATGAAACAGCCAAAAAATAACAGAACATAATACCCAATGCTAGCAAACAATATGTTAATAACAATATAGAAAAGGGAGGAAAGGAAAGTTTTGTCCAGAGGGGCGGTCCCTTGTGAACCAGTGCTTTGACACTGGCCTACAGAGGGAGGGCTTCTGCAGAGAATACATGTTACAAATGGTGCATATAATAACAGAAGGAAAAAAGAAAAACAACAAAACAAAATTGTTCATTTAAAGTCTCTGAGATCTTGTCTTCTTAGAGTGGTCATCTGGAAAAAACTAGACTCTGGTCTGGACTCTTCAGGAAATCTGGACTCTGGTCTGGACTCTGGTCTGGACTCCGGTTGTCTCTGGACTCACTTCTTTAGCTGTTGAACTGCTGGATTTTTACTAATCCTTAGCATAGCATTGTCTATGATAGAATTAAACAGTGAGAGTTCTTCAAAATATAACTCATACTCAAACTCGATATATATATATATACATATATATATAATATTAAAATACATATACATGTATGTATAGTAATTCATATATATGTATATGTGTGTGTTTTTCTACTCATGACCTCTTTAGATGTTCATGCTCTCTTCTGATTCTTGGAGGAATTGTGGGAAATTATACCACAGGCTTAGGAAATGTTTGGCTGCTTCTGTTCTTAATATGGCTTTTTGGTGACTATCTTTGCTTTGAGCTAATTCTGTTCCCTCAGCATGACAGAAAAACAGATCAATGAGGACTTGTAAGCACTGATGTTTAGAGTGTGGAACCAGAGAGAACTTGAACCTGGAATATCTATCCTTTAGGCTAACCACCCAAAGGGATGCTTCCTGCCAGTTCTGGGATTTTCAATTACACATGAATTGATTAGATCAGAAGTAGTAGAAAGGATCACATTAGGCTTCCTTCAGCTGTTTTCTCTGGCATCCATGTTAGAGGGAGTAACAATAATGGCTGATATTTATATAGCACCTAAAAAATTTATAAGCACCTTGCAAATATTATCTCATTTGATCCTCACAGCAACCCTACAATGTAGGTTCAAGTATTATCCCCACTTCACAGATGAAAACAGAGGTTAAGTGACTTGCTTGGGGTCACAAACATAGTATATGAACAACCCTGGAAGACAGATGCTACCAGTATCCCCCTTTTATAGATGAGGAAACTGAAGCAGACACATGGTAAGTCACTTGTCCAAGGTCACACAGCTAGAAAGTGTCTGAGGTCAGATTTGAACTCTATCTACTGTATCACCTAACTGCCCCTCACCTCATTGCCTTGTCTCTAGTTGGAAAAGAACATCTCTCTATTACTCTATTACTCTTAGTCTGGTTTTGTTTTGTTTGTTTGTTTTGGTGGGGCAATGAACATTAAGTGACTTGCCCAGGGTCACACAGCTAGTAAGTGTCAAGTGTCTGAGGCCGGATTTGAACTCAGGTCCTCCTGAATCCAGGGCCAGGGCTTTATCCACTGCACCACCTAGCTGCCTACTCTATTACTCTTGGAGAGGCTAAAGGCATTGCTTTAAGTCATGTCCAACAGGGCTTAGGACAGGTTTTGATTTGTAATCCAATGCCATCTTCCTTGTAGGAATGCCTGTGTGCCGTTGTCTTTAAAGATGGGGAGGTGGAGGAAGAAAGGGATAAGGTACTTACTCCTGGTGAGGAAAGTCCCTCCACTGATTCAGGTAATCAGCTTTCTGCCACTTGGGATCTCAGAGAGTTACCTGGGATACAAAGAGGTTGAGTTATCTGTGATATCCCTCAAGGTCAGTGTGTGGCAGAACAGGAGTGGGACCTAGACCTTGCTAACACTGGGGTCAGCTTTCTAGCCACCAGCAGTACTGCCTTTCCCCATTGTGGATATTGTCAAGAACTGTAGGATCAATTTAGAAGGCATTTTTAGACATGTTTGTACGGGGCCAGAAATTGTCCCAGGAACCCCCCATGTTTAAAAGTTTTCATTGGGTATCCCTCACCTTCTCTTTTAAGTCAAGTTTTCTCTTTGTTGAAAAAAGTTTGACTTAATCAAGGCACTTATTAGTTTCTTGCTTTAACAGATTACAAGAGCCACAGGTGGAGAAGGAAAGTCAATCAATCATATTCCTTCCTGAAGCAACAGAATCATAGAATCATATCATTGATTTAAGAGTCAGAAGAGACCTTGGAGAGTATCAGTGCAGAACAATGGAGAGACAGAGATGCTGGCTTTGGAGCCAGAGCATCTGGGATCGGAGCACGGCCCTCCATTTCCTACCCACATTTGCCAGAGGGACTCAACCTTTAAAGATCCAGTACTGGCTCCCACACTGTAAAGTCTCATGCTGGGCTTTTGTGCAGTACCTGGAGCCTCCTCATCACATCAACAGCCTTCTTACCTGGATACCCCTCTGCAAGTCCTGCCCCCTCTCCCTTCACTAGGGCCCTCTGAGGGCCTCTGTGGAGGAGCCCAGACTGGCCTTCCTTCCCTTCCTTACTCTAGTCCAGGTTCCTAGACTTCAAAACCCTGCACCTGCACCAACTACCTTCATCTGCATCCTACCCCCCACTTTTCCCCTATTTACTTGTTGAGCAAAGGGCTCTCATTCTTTTGTTTGCATTTCTATCTCCAGCACTACAGTACCTGGAAAATAGTAAGTACTTAATAAATGCTTTTTTCCTTCCTTCATCCCTTATTTCCTCTCTCCTTTCTTTCTTTCTTTCTTTCCTTCCTTCCTTAACTCTTTCTTCCCTTCCTCCCTCCCTTCCATCCTTTCTTCCTTCTATTCTTCCTTCCTTTCTAATCACAAAATATCAAAGTCAGAAGTGACCCCAGCAGCCATCTAGGTCAACTCATAGTCCCAAAGGCATCTCCATGTAACACAACCGAGAACTGGTCATTGGGCATTGACTTGACACTCTTGAATTGAGGGAAATTCCCTCCTTCCCAAAGAAGCCTGTTCAGCTTCTGGACAGCTCTAATTCATGGGAAGTTTTCTGTTTTGTTTTGTGTTGTTTTGTTTTCCCATCAAGCCAAACCTAAATTTGTTTCCTAATCTATAAAATGAGGCCTTTAAACAATGACCTCCAAGGTGCCTCCCAGGCCTAAGTTTATTATATTCTCACCATTTCACTGATGAAGAAACAAAGGTACAAAGAACTCATTTGCCCCAAGTTACACAGGAATTGAAGGGCAGAGAGAGGGATTGAAATCCAAGTTGGATTCTTAGAATCACAGGTGCAGAAGAGGATGGGAACAGAGTCAGTGTTTCATACTCTCTTCATTACAAATGAGTAAAATGAGACCAACAGATGTCATGTGACTTTCTCAAGTAACTCCACAAACATTCATGAGCACCTGTAGCAGCCAAAGACTCCAGTTTTTTAATAGATTTTTTTTTATTTTTTGACTTTTGTATTGTTGTTAAATTGAAACATGGACATTTTTACAAGCCAGTTTATTTGCTAGCCAAGACATCATGAAATGTTCTGTATAACAAGGATTTTCAAGCAACCATCCAGCTTCCTGTCAATTGGGCTAATCTCAAGAGACTCTTTGTTTTTCTATTTGCATTTTTCTTCTTCTTTTTATTCCCTCAATTTTTAAAAAAAACTAACTCAATGTCTAAAGGACTCTGAAGATTCCAAAATAGGCTATGAAGCCTTTCATATTTAGATCTAAATCTTAGATATTCACCAGAATCTATCAATTAAACAAAGAGCTAGATAACTGTACTAGAGCAGGAATTTCCCTGGATGACAAAACAATCTTGGTCTTAAGTAAAAGAAGCCTGTGGGGGGCGGCTAGGTGGCACAGTGGATAAAGCACCGGCCCTGGATTCAGGAGTACCTGAGTTCAAATCCGGTCTCAGACACTTGACACTTAACTAGCTGTGTGACCCTGGGCAAGTCACTTAACCCCCATTGCCCCGCAAAAAAAAAAAAAAAAGAAAAGAAGCCTATGGTCTGACCCAATGGAACATTTTCTTGGTTGGTTCACTGGTGTAGGATTTGCTGAAGGGTACATGGAAATGCAGAGAAGTTGGCAGTCTCTACATGACCCTAAGTAATCAAACCAACCTTTGTATAGGGCCTACCATTGTCAACCCCTAAACCCAGGATGGGATAGCTATCACTGGGAATCTGCTCTACAGAGAAGTACTTCCATTGGAGCTGGGGTAGGTAAGTAGTTAGATGATAGAGAGATAATAAATAGGTAGGTAGGCATAGATAATAAAACAATAGATAGGTGGATGTATATGTAAGAGAGAAGAAATATTAAACCAACAGATAAGTAAATCAATGTATCTTAGAAAGAAATACAGATAGAACAACAGTTAATTTGATAGATCATAGAAAAAAATGATTAATAGAAAGACATGAAAAATAGATAGGTAAGATAGAGCATTTATTAAATGCTTCAAGGTGCCAAGTATGTGCTATGTCAAGAATATATATACAAGTAAACATGATAGCCCCTGCCTTAAGGGAGTTTCCATTCTAATGGGGAAGACCTCCATCCATTTGGGGTAGGGTATTTGAGGTTATGACTCAAGTGAGATTTCTAAGCAAAGAAGACTTGTCACAAGCTCAGGAAAGCCCAAGTGGTATTCAAGCTGAAATGATTTATCCTCTCCCCATCCCCAATGTCAAACACAGGGCATGTTCCCAGGTCTAGGGTGGTAGTGCATGCAAGCCCATGGCATCTAAAACATTTCCCAGAACAGACTTATTTTCTGGGGTCAGAAAACTCTATTGGTTACTGATGTCCATGCTGCCACTAGCTAGACCAGCTGTGTGACCTTGGGAATGCTACTGAACCAGAAGGATATTCAATTCCCTCATTTGTCAAATGAATAGGATGGTGCTCGGGCAGCTTTTGGTCTAGGAACATGATCAGGTTCCAAGGTCCCTTCCAGCTCCAATGCCCAGTGATTTCATGACTATGCTGATAGCCTCTCAGCCAGCACAAGAGAAAGCTCCAAGGGGCATATGATGAAGACAGCTGTCTTTGAAAATTAAAAGGATGGTCTTGGGGGCAGCTAGGTGGTGCAATGGATAGAGCTCCGGCCCTGGAGTCAGGAGGACCTGAGTTCAAATCTGGCCTCAGACACTTGGCACTTACCAGCTGTGTGACCCTGGGCAAGTCACTTAATCCCAATTTCCTCAACAAAAAAAACAAAACTAAACAAACAAACAAATAAAAAGGAAGGTCTTGGAAGAGACATGGCCCTTGTTCTGCATGGCCCCCAAGAGCAGAACTGGGAATCATGGAAGGAAATTAGAGAGGGGCAGATGTCAGAACAGTACAAGGGAAAAAAAACTTCCTAACAACCAGGACCTGCCCATGGGAGAATTTGTTTCTTCAGGAGGAACTGAGTTGACCAAATAAATCCATCTATCAATTTTCATTTTGATCAATCAATTGCTCATTAATTTGATGAACATTTATTGAGCCCTTACTAACTACTGGGCTCAAAAACAAATAAGTAAATAAAATAATACCAACTAATTTCAAGAGGAAGAAGTTAACCATTTGGCATGATCAGAAGAGGCTTCATGTAAGAGGTGGGACCTAAGATGAGCTTTGAAGGGATCTCAGGATTCCCAGAGACAGAGAAGGATACATGCATAGAAAAAGATCAGATATCATTGGCTTACAGTGTTTGATTCCCCAGAAAAGGACTGACTGGTCTTTCAAAGCCTTCCAGGGAGTGGAAACAAGTATGTTATTATTCTGTGATTTTAGTCTTTATTTCCCTTTTTGTTCCTCATTTCTTTGCCCGTTGAAGGAGGAGCAAAGCAGGGGGGACAGTTCTTTAAGAGAAATGAAAAATCGCATTTTGAAAAGCCGCCATAAAGCTTTTCTGTAATTACCAACAATCCTATCAATTTTATAGACAACCCAACTGATAACATATGGTCCAACACTGTTTGTTTTGTGTCTTTTTTTTTTTGCTTCACAAAACCAGAATAATTTGGAGTGATATTTTAATTTATTATTATGAAAGGGATTGCAACTGGTTTTTAATGGTTACAGGATGGTGGCTCGCAGCGCTGTCCCAGATGCTGTCACCGTCACGAGGAGAGCAGATTTGCACCATCTTGTCTCGGCCACACATCAATGCCCATGCCTGCTGCCTCCCTCCCAGAGGACGGAACGACACCTGCTGCTGGCAACCTGCCGGCCCTTCAGGGAACAAATGTTCCATCGCTGCTGGGTGATGGGACAGGACAGACCCGGGCTTTCGAGTGAACTGGCTAAAGGCCCCCCAAGGCTGACTGCACCCACTCCACTGCCCAGATGGTGCCCTTCCTGGCATGGGATGGATGCCTGAGGAGCCTCCAAGGAGAAAAGTCTCATCGTCATGGAAGAGAATTGTGGAAAGGAAAAGGGAGGCGGGGGGGGGGGATGTGGATGAGGGTTGTTTGTTTGTTTCTCATTTTCCACACCAAGGCAGATTTCCCAGTCACCACCACAGCTGTTGGATGCCTTCCCTCTTTGTGCTCCTTTCTGCTGGCCAGGAAACAACTAGGGCAGAATGGAAAAGAGCTTGGATTTGGGGTCAGGGAGTTTTAAAAGTAATAGTGACCTAGGGCTAGTCTCTACTCCAGGCATCAATTCCCTCCTCTAAAAATCAAGGCAGCTGATTGGATGAGGCTGAAGATTTTTAACTGGAAAGGACCTTAGAGATCATCCATTCTAACCTCTCCATTTTACAGGTAAGTAGCCTGACATGCATAGTGCCATTATATCAGTGTTTTAGAGCTGGAAGTGAACTTGGGGGTCATCTCTAAGATCATCACAACTGCCTCATTATATAGATTAGGAAACTAGGACCCAGAGAGGTGATTTACCCAAGATCACCAAGGTGGCAAATAGAAGAGCTTGGACAGAAATCCTGGTAGATCCTGTAATCCCAAGAGTCGTTGACCTTCCACTATATGTCAAACTTCTGGTACACCACAATACTGAGTATGATGAGGGAATATGATGACATTTAAAGGATGCTGGTTTTAGAAGCAGGGACACTGATTTAAACCCTTGCCCTGTTATTTAGTAAATCAGTAACCTTGAACAGCTCATTTCACTAATTGGGGTCTCAGTTTCCTCATTTGTAAATTAGGGGGGTTAGTATAAAAGACCTTTTTGTTCTGCTCTGATTCTAAAATCTCTGATTCTGTGTAATATTGTGAAATGGGCTGCCTCATAAAGTAGTGAGCTCCCCATCACTGGAATCCTTCAAGAAAAAGGTAAATGGTCATTTATATAAGATGGTAGAGAAGGGAATCTCGATAGGATATATAGGCTGGACAAGCTGACTTTGGAGGCTCCTTCTAACCTTGAGATTCTGGGATTTGATGAATCTGGGTTCTCTAGATCTCAATTCAGTGTTATTTTTAACTCAGAGCCCAGGAAAGATTACCCTTCTCATTCTCTGATCATGTTTCTCTGTTTCAATTAGTCAATCAAGAAACATGGGTTCATCAGATCCTTTCCACATCCCAGGTAATGTACTAGGGTTCTAAAGAAAAAATGAAAGAAGCCCTACCTTTGAGAGGCTTCCATTCTAGAGTAAGAATCATTAAGCACAGAGAACACACAATAAAAATAGAGACACACAAGATAAACTTCGGAAGGAAGGCACCAGCAGCTGTGTGGACCAGGAAAGGAGGAGAGATTTCAAGTCACAAGGGACTTAACTAATCATTTTATGAGTCTCAAAGACTCAGCATGTCTAACATGGCTTTTATCCATATCCTGTCACAGGATGGAACCCTCTCATTTTACAGATGAGGAAACTGAGAGCCAGGGAAGCAATGTGCTGAAGATCACATAAGTAATAAAGGGCTCAGCTGAGATTTGAACCAAGATATTCAGACTCAAAAACCATGATTAGTTCCAGTAGACTCCTTCCATGTATCAGAACCTGATTTTTAAAGTGGAAATGTACTTTACAAATTCTTAATTTTCTCTTTCTCTGTATTGCTTTCTCTCAGTCACTATTTCTTTCTCTCTTTGCCTGTTTCTCTCTCTGTCTCTGTCTCTTTCTCTGTTTCTCTCTGTCTCTCTGATTCTCATTCCCCCATTGCTTGCTAGTAAGACACTGTGCACATTTGGACAAACTCTGCGTGCCATTTCTAAAGAACAAAGATTGTCCAGTGTGGGCCAGGAAAAAGCATCACCTGTGACAGGATGTGGTGAGATCCAGGAAAAATTAGATGTGCTGGGTCTCTGAGCTTCAGAAAATGATTACTAGTTGAATGACATGCACTTTCTCTCTTGTGGTGTTTGTAATTAATCATAATTCTACCTTTTTAAGTTGGTGAACAGAATTATACCTCCCAGATCATGGCGAAAGATTTTGGGAAAGGATTTGATGCTTTTTAAATTTCTTTATGAGTATTTATTTATTTCTGCAAATGGCTTGGTTGTAGTTCTGCATTCAATCCATTGGATTATAAACTCCTTGAGGGTGTCAAACTCTTCATGACCCCATTTAGGGTTTTCTTACCAAAGCTATTGGAGTGGTTGGCCATTTCCTCTTCCAGTTTATTTTACAGATGAGGCAACTGAGGAAAACAGGGTTAAGTGACTTCCCTTGGGTCACACAGCTAGAAGGTGTCTGAGGCCAAATTTGAAATCAGGTCTTCCTTACTCTAGGCATAGTTCTCTATCTACTTCCTAACTGCCCCTCCTTAAGGGCAGATACTGTCTTTTTCCTCTTGTTGTACCTCCAGTGTGAATTTAAGGTTAGTTGTGCCTGACACATAAAAAGTGTTTAATAAATGTTTATTTATTGAATTCAGTAAAATGTGACAAACTTTATGTGTAAGTCACCTATTACCTTCAAGGTTCTGTGTTCCATTTGATGGATACAAGAATAAAATAAGAACAGGATCCCAAATTCATAGACATTATGGTTGATTAGGGACATTTCAAGTCAACAAGCTCTTACTATACCTCTCTTATGTTCCAGGTACTATGCTGAGCACTGGAGATCCAAAGACCCAAAGGAGTCAGTTCTGTGTCCTCAAGGTCCTTATATTCTACTGAAATGACCTTCATACAGATGAGTATAAGATAAGGTAGAGAATAAAAGGGAAAATGAGAGGTCTAGCACCAATGGTCTACATGTATTTGTGGAAAGAAAGCACCTGTTCAGGTGAGGAAATGCAGGAAGAATTAGTAGGTGAAATTTCACTTAGATTTTATATACATTTTAGGATTTGATTCTCACAAGCTTGGAATATAAATATTATTATCCCCAATATTCAGAAAAAGAGCCTAAGAAGTTACTTGCCCAAGGTCATGTAAAGAGTGAATAGGAGAAGTGGTAGAATAAGAATCCAGATCTTCCTCAAACTCCAAATCTAGCATGGCTTCCCTAAGCCATAGTTTGAGCGTTATGTTGTTTGTCCTGGATCTCTGACTTCATCACTCCTATCTTGGGAATCCTTAATGCAGAGAACTCCCTGAAGCAATGTAGATCAACATCCATCAGAAACTTCTAATGATAGAGCACTGCTTGGGGCACTGAGAGGTCAAGAGACTTTCACTGAGTCACACAACTAGTGTGTGGTAGATGTGGAAGGTGAACCAATATTCTCCTCACTCCAAGGCTTACACTCTAGCTACTACACCATTCTAGCTCTCTTATAATAGGTGCCCCCTTCTGAACCTAATGTTTGCTTCTTGGAAGATGTTAACCCATGATATATTTAATCCATTATTGCACAGTAGTGCCCTGCACATAGTAGGTACTTATTGTTCACTGACAATACTTTTGCACCATGCCTTTCCCTGATTAGTCAAATGTCTTCCTTTTAAAAGTTCATGAAAATCCATCACACACAAAAATCCATATTCTTTATATTTTTATTGAAGTTGTCAAACTGTATGTAGTGCATGGATGGCTGAACAACTCACAGGAGCTTGAGTGAGCACACACACACACACACACACACACACACACACACATACACCACCTGCTAACAAGTGGTAGAATTCTCTGTCTTTCCCTATATCAGAAAGTCTGATGAGTAGAAACAGTTTTTGGATTTGGGGAAGAAGGAGCAGAAATCTCTCATGATTTTCAGGTTCACCATTTTCCCCCCAGAAGGTGGACAGCACTCAGCTTTGTCCATGACAAAGGAACCTGACCGATTACCAGGTAGCAGGTGAGCCTCTTTGTCCCTTCAGCATCCCACCCACCCTGAGAGGCTGAGAATGAATTCTGTTCATTCCTGGCTCCTTTCCATTTGGCATCTGCTCAGCTGCCACTACCACTTCATCCCTTAGAGCCCATGCAATGTCTTGATGGTTGACATGTGGAGCTGGGAGTCATCCATGGATGCAGGAGGTGTTGAGACAAATGCCTTTTATTTTCAGGTTGCCTGTGGTAGGCTTGTGATTCTTGTGATTCTTTGTGAAAGGGATAGTCTCTGTTTCATCAACCATTTCTTTCTAACTTTTTAAGGTTCTGCAGCTTCTCTTTCTCTCTAAAATGATAAAGTTCAATACAAAAGTAAGCTACTATTTATCAGGCATAAAATGATTCCTCATGCATCAAAATGATCATTGTAGGGGGATGATTGGATAATAGATTCAGAGCCATTAATAAATGGCTCACCATGTGCTAGGCAATGTGCTAAGCAATGAGCATTCAAACAAAGGCAAAAGATGACCTAGTGGCAGGTCATCTCAAAAGAAAGGCATTAGCAGTGGTGAGATAAGGGCCAGGAAATATCCCTTGACAAAGATGGGATTTGAGCTGAAACTTGAAGGAAGCTGAGAGACAGATATGAGGGATAGCATTCTAACCATGGGAGGCAGATAGTGAAGAGGCCAGAGCTGGGAAATTGAGTGTCATGTTTGAGAAAAACCAAGGAAGTCGGTGTCCCTGAGTCATAGATTACAAGGAAGGGAGTAAAGTACATTAGAAAGGTAGGAAAAAGCCAGCTGAAAAGGAGTTCAGAAGGTACCCAGTCCACCCTTATTTTACAGATAAGGAAACTGAGGCATGAGGAGATTAAGTGACTTGCCAACAGTCACAAAGGCAATGTGTGAATGATGGGATTTGTAGTCAAGTTCTCTGACTCCAGAGCCAGTGCTCTTTCCAATGAACCTTAATATTTCTGTTCATGTAGCCACTTAACTAATTAGCTTTTGATTCTCAAATATAGCCCTATGTGTGGCTTAATGATGTCAGGATATTGTTGGAAGAAGAAGAATGAATAAACTTTAAAGGCTCTATTAATAAACTTCCAAATGATAAAAAATCTAATGTTTGGTTTCCCAAGCCCTCTACAATCTCACCCCTTATTACCTTTCCAGTCTTTTAATATCTTATTCGCCACTTCTACTCCCCACATACTCTGCTGTGTAGGAACTGGTATCCTTGTTGTTTCCCATAATGCTCTATCACCTAGCACCTGTGCATGTCCACTGGCTGTCCTCCATACCTGGAGCTACTCCCTACTCATCTACATGTCCTGGCTTCCTTCAAGTCCTAGCTAAAGTCCTGCATTCAATGAGGAGCCTTTCCAGACCCCCCTGAATGCTAGCATCTTCCCACTGTAATGATCTCTAATTTATCCTGTCCACATTCTGTTTATATAATTGTTTACAAGTTCTCTCCCTCTTATAAGGCTGTGAGCCCCTTGAGAGCAGTACTAGTTTGTTGTTGTTGTTGCTGCTGCTGCTGCTGCTGCTGCTGCTGCTGCTGCTGCTGCTGTGGTTTGACTTTCTTTGTACTCCCAGTGCTTAGCATAGAACTTGGCACATATTTAGTTACTTGATAAATGCTCACTGATGACTTCATGCATTGGCTCATACAGTGATCCAAGCAAACCATTTTTGTTACACACCACTACAAGTCTAGAAGACTTAGGAGCAATCTCATAACCAAGAAAGTGAGAGGACCAAGAAATCGATTGCATTTGCCAGTTGAGGATATGTCCCATCTGTAAATTCTAGTTTTTGGCTTTGAGTTGGTCTGTCACTTAGAAACTCAAAAACTAAAAATATCAAGCACAATTTTAAGTATAGACTGGCTACTGCTAAGATGGATGCCACCTTCTAGACTTGGCTGGCACCACTACAAACTTTAAAATCAGCACCCAGTGTAGACCAGTGTAGACACCCTTTCCCATTGTCTATGTGAGTTGGGAGCTGTGGCAGTACCCATAGAAGGAACAAAGGCAAGGATAGAAAATGGCATCCTAATTGATAGATGTAGGTGCCTGAGAGATGGTATAGATAGAGAAGAAAAGGAACCAAAGACAGAGTCTTAGAGAATAGTCACAAATAAGTGGCATATCAAAGATGGTAAACTTTTGAAGGAGATGGACAAGGGTTCAGAGAACTCAGAGGAAGACCAGAAGAAAGCAATGGTTCAGAAGTCATTGGAAGGGGGGTTGCTAGGTGGCGCAGTGGATAAAGCACAGGCCCTGGATTCAGGAGTTCCTAAGTTCAAATCAGGCCTCAGACACTTGACACTTACTAGCTGTGTGACCTTGGGCAAGTCACTTAACCCTCATTGCCCTGCAAAAAAAAAGAAGTCATTGGAGGAGAAAGGGCATGAAAGAAAGAATGTTATAGACTACAGGATCAAGGAGGATAGGACCTATGAAAAGAGCATTGTTTTTTTTATAATTAAGAGGTCATTGGCACTTGGTGAAGTGGAAGGATGGAAGATAGGAAGGCAAGAAGACAGGAAGGCAGGCAGGCAGGGAGGGAGGAAAGAAGGAAGGAAGGAGAAAGGGAGGGAGGAAGCACATAAGCATTTATTAGTAAGTATCAACTGTGTTCTGGGCACTGTACTAAGAACTTTACAAATATCTCATTTGGTTCACTATCTCACATTATCTCATTTTGTCCCTAAGCATGCTATATGCACCAGGGACTGTACCAGTGACCTCAGACATTATGTTCAGCCCCCTCATTTTGAAGACAAGGAAACTGAGGCTGAAACTTAACAGAGGAATGAAGTAGCTTACCCAAGGTTACAAAGCAATAAATAACAGAGTCAAAATTCACACCTAGCTCCTCAGACTCCAAATGCCATGTCTTTTCTACTGTACCTCAGTGTGGTCATTCCATTATGAGTCCTTGAGAGGACATTCCACTCATGGCTGATATTTCTACTCTAAATTCTTAGATTCTTAGAGTTCTTACAGAAAACACAAAGAATCCCTTATAAACATCTTGCATAATGCCTTCTGAAAGTACCCTAAGTTTGACAGCTCTAGTCCACCAGAAGCCACTGAAAAGGAAGCCACTGCTTATGCCAATGAGAAGAGTGAGCAAGCTATGAGTCAGTGGGCATTTTGCCTGAGCCAGGACTATGGGATTGGCCCTTTGAATAGATATGCAAATTGAATTCCATGTAATCTGTGCTTTTCAATAACCTCAGCATGTGTTGGATGTGTGCAAAAAGAATGGCAAAATAAAATAGCAGACAAAGGTGGGAGTCCGAACATAGAACCTGGAAGAATTGGTGTTCATTTCTAAAGCCCAACAATGAATCATAATAAATTCGCCCACCATTAGCTCTCTGGTTGCCTTGAACAAAGGAATGAAAACGAAATGGAAAAGAAAAAGGGAAAGAAAAATCACTGTTAACCGTTAGGTGGCTGGCCTGCTTCCCTTTTGCCAGCCAAATGAAGTGGTCAGGATGCTGCCCTGGGGCATCTGTTGTCTGCAAAGTGAAGGCTGTTTCAGCTTTCATATGGGCTCTGTCACATCCATATGTTCTACTGCCATCAGCAAGACCATTCGCCAGGAAAAAAATAAATAAATAGAAAAAATGTGAAATGTATGTTCTAAATCATCAGGAGGTATTCTTGTATCAGCCCAGTCTGGTGAAAGGAAACTTAGAGAAAGGCATTGGAGATGAGAAGTGGGCATAACCATTGGGAATGCTTTGGGATGTCTGTGGGGCACAGTTCCTATGATCCCCACTATATATTTGAAGGAGTGAGGTGGGAGAAGGGAAGGAAATGAGTTAGAATTATGTTGTGGGTTTTGTAGAAACCACAGGCAATAAATAGCAGTGAAGGTAGGTCATGAAAGGCCCAATTCTATGCTGGTAAGAAAGGCCAAGATTTGAGTTGCGATAAGAATTGGATTATAAGATTTGGAGTGTGAGCTTGTTGTGAGCACAACTTTATAAGAACATAAGTATAAACTGAGAAAACCTCCTTAAATCACGTCTCTGGTAGCAGGGGAGATAAGGCAGGTAACTGTCAAAATAGGTATGGTTATCACCAATGTTCCCAAGAGAAAGTTAAATCTTGCAGATGGCTCTGTGGAAGGTAATATAGCATAGCCCAGAAGCCTGAGTTCATATCCTGTTACTCCCATTTGATAGCTGTGTTCCTGTGGGTATATTGATTGGCCTTATTTTCCTCATCTGTAAAATGAGTGCTGATGATAGTCCTTGAGGTGCTTACCAGCTTTATATTATGAGCCTATGTTTGCCTGATACCCCATCTCATAAATTCCAGATTCTAGTCAAACTTTGAGTCCCATGCCTTTGTGCAGACTTGTCCTCATCTCAGGAATATTCTATCTTCTCACCTCTTTGTCTTAGAACCTCTAGCTTCCTTCAATTCTTGCCTGGGTTTCTCCCTTTTATCCATGGCTTTTCCTGACTGTCCTATTTGTCAGTGCTATCCCACCCCTGAGATTACTTATACTTGGAATATTTTGTTTGTTTGTTTGTTTTTCCCCAGAAAGGCAGGGTAGTATAGTGGATAGAAAGTAAGCTTTAAAAGCAATAAAATCCTTAACCTCTCAGTGCCCTGGGCAATCCTCTAAATTTCAGAGAAAATGTCTGACCTGTATCAATAGAGAGAGTTCCCTTACCAGTGAGTGCCTGATGCCAAAGAAATCAGAGGTACAGAACCTATCTCTATATAGTTTGCTTAAAATGTGTACACATTGTATCCCTCTTCCCCAAATACATTTGGGGAAGCTCTCTGAAGGCAAGAATTCATTTACGTTAAATTTGTATACCCAGCACTTTAGATAATGTCTCACGTACTTAATAAATATACATTGAATTAATAAAGATCAGGAGTGGAGGTAATTGCTGGAAATGGTTAGTCAACAAGGATTTATTAAGTACCTTCTGAATACTAGGCACTCTGCTAAGCCCTGGGGCTACAGAAGTGAAACAGACCCTGCCCTAGAACAATGAAATGAGATGAGGAGAAATAAAAATATTTCAGTTGCCTGCAGCTGAGGGGAGGGAAACTCCCTCAAAAAAAAAAAAAAAAGAGTCTCAAGATCATATATTTGGTGTGATATAACTTTTGACAAACTCATTAAACAATAAGAGGTGACAGCCCATAAATTACTCCCTAACATTTGATGTGGATTGTGATACTAGGCACTGGGCCAGAGGTCTGAGAGAAGGCTGTCTGAGATCATGGGTCTAAGGGTCCCAAGGGAGTCTGGCTCCTGGAGGGCCTTGGGAAGAGCATAGGGACCTTTACTGTGACACATCCTCCATGAGGGAACTGGCTTGGAAACATTCCATAATTACTTTCAAACATGTCACCCCCTTGTTTATCTAAGTCCAACTGCTCCCCATCACTGCCAGGATCTAATACAAAGGCATTTTGTATTTGTATTTCCTTGCAAAAAGAAGAGTGATACAGCTTAGGATGGTCTTTGTCCATAATTTTGGACAGCTGTCCCATCCCAGGATTCAGAAGCATATCCATAACTCTGGAGCTGAAGGGACCTTAGAGTTCACCTCGTCCAATCCCCTCACTTGACTGATAAAGAAGGGGGCCCAGAGAGATTTAAATAACTTTCAATGAGTCTCAGAGAGATAAATAGCAGAGCCAAGATTGGAACTCAGGTCCACTGACTAAGAGGCCGACATACTTTTCACTGGACCAGTAGCTGAATCAATCATAACTGCATATAATAGGACACCATTAATCCACTTTACTAGCAGAAAAACATGGCCAGTCACGAGAGGAAAGAAAAATTACATGGACAAATACAGTTGACAACTCCCTCTGCTTTTTGACAGAGAAGGGAGATCTCAAAGCAACATTCTTAAGCATGTTGGTTGAATGAAATGAATTTTAACAGGAAGTGGCATCACATAGTGAATGGGGATGACTTTTTGGAGCCACAAAGATCTGGATTCAACTATCACCTTTGATACATTCTGGCTATTTAACCCTGAGCAAACCACCCAGTTCTCCAAATTTATGGATTTCAGGAAAAAATGGCAACCCGTGTTGGTAGAGGCTATTTCCTCACCAGGAAGTTTCCCTATTGCCTCCTACATTAGAGTGTAAACTCTGGGAGGGAAGGACTATTTTTATCTTTTGTATAGCCATCTAGCTAAATGCTTAAAAATACTTGTTAACTAACAATACCTATACATAATTGTTTGCTTATGGTCTCCCACATTAGATTGGTAGTTCTTTAAAAGTCATGACTATATTTTCCTTTCTTTCTATCATAGTGCTTGGTATGTGGAAGGCACTTAATAAATGCTTATTGACTGACTGAAAAATGATTAGTATTTTTCTTCTGGGTTCCAGAGAACAGAACCAGGATCAATGGGGAGGAGTGATAGAGTCAGATCACAGATTCAGAGCCATAAGGGAAGTTAGAACCCCCTCATTTTATGTGAGTGAATGAGTGAGTTAATGAATGAATGAGTGGAAAAAAGTATGTATTAAGTGCTTACTCTATGTAGAGCACAAGCGCTAAGTTCTAAGGCTACAAAGAGCAAAGTGGAGAGAGGCCCTTGCTCTCAAGGAGCTCACATTCTAATGGGAGAGAAAGTCTACATAGGAGGCTTCAGCTGTAAGTCAGATAGAAATGTCCTGTGGACCTCAGGGCATAGCAGCAAAGCAGACAATAACACATCATCATTAATGTCATTTCCACTGATAAAACTATTAGCAGTTTCTGATGTCCAATGAATTGACAGTGCCAAGGACTGGGGTGTTGAGAGCTGTGGAGATGGGGAGCTGCAGCATCCTCAGAGAGTTGCCAGAACCGGTCCAAATCCCCATTGGCTGCTTCTAAGGATGATGCTTTGGTAACTAGGCTGGAAGCAGGATGTCAGTGGTGCCTATATAGGAGGACACTGAGAGACAGAAGATGAAACAATTTGTCCACAGTCACACAAGTGATCAGTTGGGAAGAGCCTGGATTTTGACCCAGATCCTCTGGCTCCAACATCACTGTGCTTTTCACTGGATCACAAAGATTTTGGCCTCAATCGAGTCCATCAATGGCAAAGGGGATGGAGAGAAGAAGCATTTAGTGCCTACTATGTGCCAGATACTGCTAAGTACTTTACAAATATCTCATTTGTTCCTCACAATAATCCTGCAAGGCAGATGCTGTTATTATCTCCATTTTACAGATGAGGAAACAGAGAGAGGTTAAGTGACTTGGCCAGGATCACACAGCAAGTGTCAGAGGCCAGATTTGAACCCAGATGTTGACTCCAGGCCCAGTGCTCTATCCACTTTAACCACCTAGTTGCCTCAAGCATTTATTAAGCACCTACTGAGTGCCAAGAAGTATACTAGGCCATGATGAAACAAAGACCAAAATTAATAATTCCCTCCCTTCAAGAACTTACATTTTATCAGAAGAAACATCATCTATACATACAAATAAATGCAAAGTAAATACCAGAGAATTTCAGGAGTATCAAGAAAGGTCTCACATGGAAAGCTGGAGCTGAGGCTAGTGCTTTAGCTGAATTGTAAAGGGAACTAGGGATAGCAAAGGGCAGAATGGAATGGAATGCATTCCAGGCACCTGGAAAATGAGTTTGTGCAAAGGTAGGCAGGAGATAAAATATTTTTATGTGAAGAACAAGAAGGACAATGAGGCTGGACAATAAAGTGTGGGAAGCAAGCCTGGAAAGGCAGGTAGAGAGTAGTGAAGGGCTTTAAATGCAAACAGATGAGTTTGTATTTGATTCTAATGGTAATAGGGAACCCTTCAGGAACATCACTTTAGCAGGTGTGTGGAGAATGGAGAGGAAAGGAGAAAGACTTATTGAGACAAGAAGCCCAGGTGATGAGGGTCTAAACTAAGGAGATGGCAAGGTCAGTGGAGAGAATTAGGAAGTTAGTAGAAAGGGAAAGTGGAAAGAAAGAGAACTTAGGTGGATACAATCTACAAGCCTTGGTGAGCAGTTCAGTATGTGGGGTGAGACAAAGTAAGAATTCAAGGCTTGAGAAACTAGGAGGCTAGAAGGATGGGGGACCAATGATGATAATAACAATAAGTTCAGAAGTGGAGTGAACTTGAGGAAAAGAATATGGGTTGTATTTTGGATGAATTGAATTTGAGGTGCCTATGAGACCCACATTTGAAATGACCAAAAGTTAGTTGGTGCTGGGACATTGGAACCAAGGCATGGAAAATTTCATAACATTTAAGAAGGTCTAAAAATGGAATGGGTCAGCATGGAAGAAGTGTATTCTTCTTCACTGTTGTCTTTCAAAAAGAATCTAAATGACCACTTATCATTATATGTTATAGAAGGAATTTGCACTTCTGGCAAGGAGTTGAACCAGATGACCCTCCTTATATGGTGTCACTTATAGTTCTAGAACACTTCATCAGACACACTGAGTGAGGACCAAAGAGAAGAAGAAAGTTCTTTAGTAGTGTGATGAAATAATGGGATTTAGCAGATACTCAAAGACCCACCTGGAGATTAATCTATACTGATTGAATCAAGTGAGAGTGATTGACTGCTGATTAAGCCTATTTCAAGTTAATTGGATTGAAATCACACCTGGCTATCCCTTAAGAAGGTATTGTTCTCAGAAACTAGACTGTGAACTCAACTTGAGAACACCTTCAAAGCCAGTGGATTTGGATGATGCCAACCAATCACCTTGAATCAGTGTGTAAGGACCACCTCTGTTCCAGATCTATAAAAAGCTTCCAGAAACAGCTTGCTGGGGTGTTCCTGATTAAAGCAGGATCCTCGAGCAGGACTTCAGGAAGAACCCAACCAGGCTGGAACTCTAGGGTAGACTGGAGTTGAAACTTCTGATTTAAGGCGACCACAATTTAGATTTTAAACATCACAGTAGTAACTGTGATGCTATGAGCATTCAATGGCTCAATGTGGAGAAACTAGAGTGGGTTCAATTGGGCTTCCATTCTTGGCCAAGAAGATGATGCCTTTTCTTTCCCAAGTATCATTTTTGGGACCTCCCACTTCTTTGTCCCAAAAGATACAGTACAGACCTGACCTCTGGCACCTTCTCCTACAAGCAGAGCCCCAGAGTGAGGGAAAACATTGAAGTTTGCAATCAGCCCATCATGTTATTAGTGAACTTGACTTTGGGAAACTGACAAAGCAACAGATGTTGGGACTATTCCATGTCATGTAAATACTGTAATGGTGTATAGTTGTCAGAAGCATTGATTTTCTGCATTTAAAGAGATGAGCATTTCATTGGGGAATTATGTGGGGTTTTTTCCCTGCTTGTGGTGTCAAGGTGTGTGGGGGAAGGAGGGGAGAGGAACAGAGGTGGGTGAACAGGGAAAACATAAACAAGGGAAGCCCGAGAAAAGATCTATGAAAGAAAATGATGAATGTTTAGTCTATGCCTAACAGCCTGGAAAGAACATGTGCAATCCATGAGGTTTCTCTCGGGGCTCATCATAGGCAGGGGAGAGTTTTCTCCAAGGTATGACATATTCAGAAAGCATCTTACTCTACTGCCAAGCTCTTTACTGGCTAACCCAGGCAGCGGCAAGCCCTGGTTCATGGACTCATAGGCCTCATCGGGCACTGTACATTAGAATGAGCAAGTGGTTTTGAAATCAAAGATCTCACTGCAAATTCTACTTCAGGCATTTGGTACCTGTGTGACCTTGACTAGTCAACTCCCTTTTGCTGCATATAATATCCATATAATGGGGATAATAATAGCATCTACCTCACAGAATTTTCGTGAGGCTCAAATGAGATATTTGTAGAGAACTTAGCAAATCTTAAAATACTATAAAATTCTATAAAATTCTTATTCTCTTTGAAGAAACAGGTTCCAAGACATTTCTATTTGTCCAAGATCATGGACAATAAGTGGCAAAACTGTAATTCAAATGTAGGTCTTTGGATGCTAAATGCATTATTCTTCCCACAACCCCATGCTACATCTTAAGTATTTGGAGTCCCATGTCTGGACATTTAAATGTAAATATATATATTTAAAGCTCCCAAGCCAACTAAGAAATGCTTTGGAAATTTTCCAAGTGTTTGGCTTATTCTCATCTCTGATAATGCCATTAGCCTGAATGATCAAAAGTCTTCCATTCTAGTCTGGCATTCTCACCATGGCTTCAGTATTTTTCTCCAGTTTTAAGAAGCAGGGACTCTCAAGATATCTCTTACCTACCTCATGCTTCCCATTCTCACTGACACCAAGTGCTGACCCTCCTCATATCTCATGTTTAGTACCTTTCTCCTGTACACCGGGAATCACTTGGTAACAGATAAGTCACTTCCTGCTCAGTCTTTCTGTTCAGTCTTTATCCACACATCCAGATTAATCTTCCCAAAGCAAAGTTTTCCTCAAATTCATCCACTGCTCAAATGCCTTTAGTGATTCCTTTTCTACCCCAAATTCAAAGAGAGACCTGCCCCTTCCCTCCAGGTCATGTGTTATTTCCATTCCAGCAACCAGTTTCTCCTTGTTAATGAGAATCAAATCCAGAGAAGCAGTTCTCTTCATTGATTTCTAAATTTTTCCAGGTACGGGTCCATTTATGGATGCAGGTAGGACCACGATTTTTCCTTACAATTCTAAAATTCCATAATTCTGCATTTGAACTTTACTTAATAGGCAGTAGGGGGCCACTGAAAAATGTTAGTAGAAAAGTAACCCAATTAAATGTCTACTCCCCTCACCTGATTCATTGAGTTCTATGTGGCATTAGAATTAGACAGGATTCTCTAATTCAAGTTTAAGCAATTCAGAAGACATCAGAACTGCAGCTTTTCTTCATGCTTACACTATACTCCTACAAATGCAACCTGAGAGCATTTTAGTATCTTAACCATATAGACCCAAGGGATGGACAATAAATTGAGCCCAGAGTTGAACAGGAAGAGGTGAGTAAGTTAGATTACCATCAGGAAAGTGCAAAGCTCCTTTAATGATCCCAAGACTATAATACCAGCAGGCTGTAGCAAGACAGGGAACACAAGCGTCCCTAAAGATTTGAAAAATGAATATTACACGAGGCAGTGGAAAGGTGTGTGGTGAGTATGAGCTGGCTGCAAATTCTAACCAGAGTGGAACTTGGAAGAACAAGGAGACTAGATGACATCATGGAAATGTACAATAGCAAGAGAAAAGAGGCTAGTTGTGTGTTGAGGATGAAGGGTGGTAGGGGAATAGCTAGAGTTCTCCATCTGTATTCCTCTAGATATCAAGAGATATTGAGGAAAGCTTACAAAATGGTGGGTGGACCCCTGTAACAAACACATGGGAGGACATGGTCAAAAGTCTCAGAAAATGGGTAGACATGGGTGGGTCGAGAACATTAAATTAATTTAATCACAGATCCATTTGAAACTCCAAGGAAACTTCAATTTCACTGCTGAATGGATGCAACTATCCGCCAGAGAGGCAAGGTTGCACTGAATAGTATACCAATCATGAGACTGTAGACCTAAAGGTGGAAGGAACCTCAGAATCTAACTAATCTAACTCCCTAATTTTACAGATGGGGAAACTGAGGCCCAGAGTGTAATGTCACACATAGTTTCATGGGATCATAGATCTCAGGGGCCTTAGAAACCATCCAATTCCCTCACTACAGATGAGGATGCTGAGGTGAAGGGAGCTGATGTGTCCAAATTCTCACAAGTAGCACAGGTTAAAAATGAGGGAGAAGAGGGAAAAGATGACATGAAAACCACCCAACGACATTTTCTCAGAGGCTGGATATGAGACTGTGTAAGAATCTATTATCAAAGCCCAGGGCTGGAAGGCACTTTGCCACTTCTTAATTCTCTAAGTAGTCAAGCACACTCTAATTTAGCACCACAGAGAAGATGGATGTTTCAGCATGGAAAAAGAAAAACATTAAAATGACTAAGAATAGAAATACTTGGGCAAGGAGAAATGAATAAGCATCCATTATATTTTAAAGGCAGCCCCCATAGGAAAGTTGAAAAGATCTTTATTATTAATGTCAAATATTCCTTTTTTTGTTAAGCTCATAAATCCTGCCAGAGAAATAGAGTGAAGTCAGCATAGATTTATATCCCCAAACCAAGGCAGAGCCTTCCCCAGATGCCCCCAGATAATCCAGTAGGTCATAAAACCCACAGATCTAATGAAGTCAACAGGTCATTGGTGCCGCATCAGAATTTAGATGGCCCCCTTTTTAATTATCAAGGTCCAGCCCAGAATATAGATTATATCCCCCAGACATTCCTAAGGAGTCATTTCACTCTCATGATTTACAGACCTTGCCCGAAGTTTCTGCAGAGGGTAACTTAGCTCAGAGGTGATTAGAAAGAAAGGTGTGGCTGGCATGGAAGGTTCATTTTTATTAAAAGTGGCCCAAATGTATCCTGGGACTTCTGAAGAGCTTGAACCAAACCAGAGCAGCAAAGTGGAATGTTTCCAAAGAGGGATCATTAGGAAGGCATTAAATCAAATGAAAATTGTGGGGTAGATTTCATTCATCCCCTTTCAGAGATGTGTTTGGAGTTGGTGGTATTTTTAAATTATTAATATTTTAATTCAACAATCATTCATAGGATCATAATTGCTTAAGATTGAAGGTACCTAGGGGGCAGCTAGGTGGTGCAGTGGATAAAGCAATGACCTTGGATTCAGGAGGACCTGAGTTCAAATTTGACCTCAGACACTTGACTAGCTGTATGACCCTGGGCAAGTCACTTAACCCCCATTGCCCTGAAATCAATAAAATAAATAAAATCCTTTAAAAAGGGGGGGGGAAGCTAGGTGGCACAGTGGATAGAGCACCGGCCCTGGTTTCAGGAGGACCTGAGTTCAAATCCAGCCTCAGACACTTAATGTTTACTACATGTGTGACCCTGGGCAAATCACTTAACCCCAATTGCCTCCCAAAAAAAAAAAAAAAAAGATTGAAGATACCTGAGAGGTCATCTAAACTAGTATCCTCCCATTACATTTGCTTCCAGAAGCAATTATTAAACACTTACTGTATGTCAGGTACTGGGCAAGACACCGAGAATGGAAATATAATGAATGCAACAATCCAAATGATGATGGTGGGGGGGGGGTAGTGGTGGCAGTAATTGCTCTAGATAAAGTTCACTAGAAGATGATTGCTGTAGAGTGATGGAACATAAAACAATTGGGATTGAATCACAGGATTGTAGAAAGTCTGCTCAACTTAGTCAGAAAATAGAATTTCAAATCCCATCTCTCACATTTACTATCTGGGTGATCCTGGACAATTCACCTAGCCTCAGTGGGTCTCTTTCTCTTCATCTGTTACAGAAAAAAAGGGATGGAGGCACTCTGGACAGTCAGAGGAAAGATTAAGGCAAAGGTTCATGGTGGCAAGGGAAGGGGTACAAGAATTCATAAAAATGACAAGAAAAGGGGAAGTAATGGGGTACCAAATCAAATTGTACCTACTTCCAATTTTGTCCTTGGTCAGTCATAATTATATGCTATGCCTAGTGTTGGAGCCCCCACCTAGCAAATAGATTTCCCATCTGTACTAGCCACATAGTTCTCTAAAGCAAGTAATGATTTTTGCTATCATGTTCACTCCTCCAGTAGAGGGGTCACATGCAACACTAAGTCATCTCTGCTCCCCCCCCCCTTACAACCTGAGACTTTCAGTGATGCAGGTATCATTACCTATAAGGCAGTCCAATTCTGGACAGTTCAAATCATTAATCAATTTTTCCTTACAACTCAGTGAAATCTACTCCTCGGCAATATGCCCAAGTCTTTCTAGTTCTGCACTGGGGGCCCAAATAGAACATGCAGCTTCATTCTCCCACATTATAGCCTGTCAAGTAGTAAAGGCAGTTTAAATTTCCCCCTAAATGTCTCCTCACTGCTCAACAAGCCTAGTCCATTAGATGACTCTCATGTACAATAGTCACACTCCCTTGGGTAAACTTATAATCTCAATGTTCCTTCTCTGCTCCTCAAACTTTCTCAATATCATCACCCACTTTCTGCTCCTTATCTCTGGTCACAGAAATGTAATTCAATTCAATGAGGATTTGTTACATGTTTATAACATGCAAAGAAAAGACACAGCCTGATCTAGTGGATGGAGAGACAGCATCTGAGCCCAAAGACCTGAGTTCAAGTCTCATCTCAGGTACATCCTGGCTACATGACCCTGGACAAGTCGATTTACCCTCCCTAACCCCAACCAACTTCCTACAGCTCTGTTATAGAGCAAGTGATGAATTACTTTGGTACAAGAAACACCTCCACTGGGAATTTTCAAATTCTATAAAAATACTAGGCAACAGTTCCTACCTTCGAGGAAATTACTTTTTACTTGGAATATTTGTTTGTGTGTGTAAGGGAGGGAGGGAGAGAGAGAGAAAGAGAAAAAGAGAGACAGAGACAGAGAGACAGAGAGAGACAAAGAGACAGAGACAGAGAGGCAGAGAGAGAGACAGAGACAAAGAGACAGAGAGGCAGAGACAGACAGATAGACAAAGACAGGAGACAGAATAAAAGACAAAGACACTAAAGGAAATTGGAAATTGTGGGTAATTCCTGACTCCAAAGCCAGTGCTCTATCCTCTATACCACTCAGTCTCTCAAAGCCTTCCAGATCTTTCTCCTCCTCTGGCTCCTCATCTCCTTCCCCACCTTTCAAGGCAATGCTCAACCAATGTATTGTTCTTGACCCTCTCCTCTGTCTTGACAAGTCACTCCTTGGCAGATGCATCCATCCCCTCCCTATGGTTCTGACCTCTCAGGGCTCTAAGCCAACATCGTCACCTGCCTTCAGGACACCTCCAGCTTACCATGCCCCAAACCAAACAACCTAATTGGGTTAAGTGCCCAATGATTTGCCTAGACAAAAAGGATTATGAGAGTCAAAAAGAGGGTATTGATCTTAGTAATCAAAATGAGTAGGATTGTGGGAAACATGAAGATAATAGATCATAGATTTTTACAGCTGGAAGATTTTATCGGTCATCAGGTCTAGCCCCCTATTATACAAATGAGAAAACTGAGCCCAGAGAGATAAAGCTCAGGGTCATACCAATAGTAAACATCTGAGGCAAGATTTGAAATCAGATCTCCCTGACTGCAATAGAGAAGGGCATTCTGGGCAAGGGAAATAGAAACCCAAAGAAACATTTAAAGGAAAAAAACTGGAAGAAAATAAGGTTTATTCAACAGATATATGCATTAGCTAAAGCAAGGGTACAAAGTTCAAATAGTATTCTTGTTACCTCATTTCCGTTGTGTCCAACTCTCTGTGACCCCATTTGGGATGTTTTTGGCAAAAATGCTGGAGGGGTTGGCCATCTCCTTCTACAGCTCATTTTACAGAGGTGGAAACTGAGGCAAACGGGGTAAAGTGAATTGCCCAGGATCACAAAGCTAGGAAGTATCTGAGACCAGATTTGAATTCAAGTCTTCCTGACTTCAGGTCTAGCACTCTATCCACTGTACCACCCAGCCACCCCTCAAATATGGTAAGGGGTCTTAATTATAATGCCCTAAGAAGCCTATGTATAGATTTCATGGGGCCCATAAATTTGGATGAGAAAAAAATACACCTTCTTTTCACTAACCTTGAACTGAAATTTAGCATTTCCTTTAATTAAATAAATACATTATTCTGAGAATAGGTCAGTAGGTTTCACCAAACTTCCAGAGGTCCATGACAGAAAAAAAGACTAAGCACTCCTGAAATGGGGCCTTAGATATGCCATAACTAGGGTGTGGAAGTAGGGTTTTGACACCGAGTTCTGAACTTTATTGGGTACCTTCTACAGTGTAAAAGCAAATGAGCTTAGTCCATGGTTGGGAAAACTATTAGATGGTGATGCTGGGGACTTTATGGTATCCCGGGTTCTGTCCCCACTCAGATCCATGGAATTGTTCTGTTTTTGAGTATAACTAGCTGTGGTGAGAAATTTCGCACCCAGATCCTTGGACTTGCTTTTCACTACTCTTTCTTCTATACTCATGGTCTCTCTCTCTGTAAGCAACTAATCCAGGAGGCAGTTTCCAGCAACTCAGTGAAAGGTAACACTCCACTGTTCTGGAAAAGTGGGAATTTCTCCTTTGCCACATATATAAACACACATGTGCACATACACATGTATACATATATACCCACTTGTTTACATGCACACAACATACAGGCAAGCACATAATACACACAAATTTTTGTACATACACACAGATTCACTCCATGTGCCCCCCCCAGGACAAAAGGTCACTCACCTGATGGGCTAATTGTGAACAGACAGGTGTAACAGGGACAGGTGCAGAAATGGAATTCAGCAGCCTTTGAAGGAGAAGGGTCCCTGGTGGTGACAGGTCCCAAGCACTGTGATGAAAGACGAACCCTGGCCCAGTGGGAAGGATTCGAGAAGCTCCATGGCGTGCTGGAGGCTGGGGAGCCCCTGGCCTCAGCTCGGGGCTGAGATCTGAAAGATGCCTTTGTTTGGCCCCAGGTGAGCTGCTGGGGGAAGGTGCTCCCCCAGCCTTCACCTGGGGGGAAGGCCCCGGGGACAATGGGCCCCTTTATCCGGGCGGGCCTCCTGCTCCTCTAAGGTTGCCTTCCATCCCAGCCCCCTTCTTGGGTTGCTCGGCTCAAGCTCATTTCCCCACCCGCCCCCTTTGCCCTCATCTCCAACCTTCACCTCTGCCCCCCAGCTCTCACCTGGGCAGCCAGAGAAGAGTCGGTCTTCAAGGCTGAGATTCGATGGCAAAGCTGAAAAATAACGTCACACTCAAGTGAGAAACTCCTGTTTCACTGTGGGGCTCCCACACAATGGGGTCTCTGTGCACAGCCTCTCCTGCTAACGCTTGAAGCTGCCTCCAAAGGCAACGCGGCTCTGCAGACAAACGTCCTGGATGGAAAACCCAAGGGCTGGGCTTCAAGAAGCTACTCGGCCACGTCCGTTAGCAAAGTGACCCTGGACCCTTCATTTCCCCACCTGCTGCGTTCCAGTTTTTCATCTACAAAATGAAGAGGCTGAGGATGATGGCCTCTGAATTCCCTTCCAGCTCTGAAAGACCTAGGGTCCTTCTCAGCTCAAGCAATCTGCACTAGCAACTACGAGGTGATCTCAAACGTAGGTTGTGAAATCATAAAGACCGAATCTGAGCCCAGAGAAGGGGCATGAGAGCAAATCTCCCACCATTCCATGGATTCAGAAATTGCATAGATTGTCCGGGTCTTTAAAATAGATATTCATTGGTTTTTGTTAGAAAAGAGAATATCAAAGCTAGGCGGGGCCGTAGAACATGGAATGTCAGAGCTGAAGGGAACTTTAGAGCAAAGAATGTCAGACTTTTGATAAAACATACTATCCACCTCCAAAGAAAGAACTGATACTGATAGAACAGACTGAAGAAGGCTATTTTTCACTTTCTTTCATTTTTTATTCAAGTTTTCTTGTACAAAATGACTGATATGGTCATGTTTTACATAATCGTACATGTATAACCTATGCCTGATTTCTTGGGGGGGAGGGAGGGATGAAAATTGGAACCCAAAACCATAAATAAAAATATATGTTACTTTAAAAAAGCACATCAAAGCCAAAAGTTAGGACTTTGATAAGGAAACCATTGGTGTGTGAGAATGGACTTTGCCATTTACTCTGTGTAGCCCTGGGCAGACCCATTGTGCTTTCTCGGCCTCAGTTTCCTCACCTGTTAAATGGGAGAACAGGACCAGGTGACATTTTGGGGGTTCCTCAGCTTAAAATCTACAAACAATGACCTCATGGCCTTGGAGGCCTTTAATGTTATTTTCCTTGATCAGACACTTAGTTTTGTCAACTTTATAGCCAGTATTTTCTTTCAAACACACCTGGATACTAGGTAGGTGGGGAAGGGGTTAAGCTCTCCATTTCTCAGATGAAGAAGAAGAGACTCTGAGGGCAGAGGAGAGGAATGCTCAGAGGCCCACAGGCAGTGCTAGACCCAACACTGCAATGCAGGCCTTTGCACTCTATGCCCCACCAGTGCCTTTCCCCCTTGGGCCATTTTGAAAAGACCTTCCCTTTGGCTTCATTAAGAGCCACCATTCAATCACCTGGTGCCCAGCTCCTGATGCATTCATGCTTTGTCGTTATTCCGAGAATAAGTCAGAACATTGGGTTGCAAAGAGAAGAAATTTCAGAAGAATTTAAATCCAATGGCCCCGGACCAGGACACTGCTCTGATGAAGGTCAGCCTCCCTGCCCACAGGGACCTTCCTGTCAGGTGCCTGTGTTTCAGTACAAAGTCACATTTCTAAGATTTGGCCCCCACACTTGCAGATTGAGGAGTCCAGAGGACAGGCCACACTTCTTTATTACATGTTATTGGATGGTGGGGTGAGGTGAAAGTCTTTCAGCTAGTGCCACCCTATGTGAATCTTACCTTGCTGTGACAACATTCCTAACAAGTGGTCAAGCATCCTTTGCTTGAACACAGCCAATGATGAAGAACTCACTACCTCACAGAGCAGTCTATTGCATTTTGGGTTTGCACCAGGTGTGAGAGCTTTCTCAGGCTGATCCAACACCTGTCTCCTTGTACTTCACACCAACGCCCTTTGGAAGGATCTAGTGCCACAATTAATATTTTGATAATCAGTACCACCAAGTCACCTATTCACAGACTTGAATGAAGGGAACTCACAAAGTTTTTATGTGTATGTGTGTGTGTACATGCATGCATGTATGTATATATCTGTATGTGTGTGTTCCATAACATGAACCTGATGCTGGCTTCTTTACAACTAACAACAATTTCTTTTGGTTTGAACATCCATGGACAAATAGAACAAATCTAATTCCATCTTCATATAATTGACCTTCAAATACTCTTACACCCCTTTTGAGTCTTCTTTTGGCCAGGGAAACATAGCTAATTTCTTCAAGTTATCCCAGGTAACACTACCATCTCAGTTGCCCCTTCTTGGACACTCTCCCACCTGTCATACTTAATCTGTGACACCCAGAACTGAATACAATACTCCAGTTGTGGTCTGGCCAAGGCAATGGACAGAGGGACCATCACCTCATTCTTGGAAACCATCTTTGGACATAACCAAAGACTGAAGTAAATCCTTTTATTACCAACCTCAGTCCTCTTACATGGAAGTTTCAAAACACTCAAACTCGTGGATTTTTTTTCCTAAATGAACTGATATATAATCATGCCTTCTCTTTTACTTCTGAAGCTGATTATTTGAATCCAATACTCAAGTCCCTACAATTCCCTACGAAATTCATTGGAGCAGTTCTAAATCTCTCTCTAATCAAGAGTTCAGAGTATATTGAATAAATCTCAGGTATGCCTGAGAAGAATCACATATTTGGAAGGGGACCTTCGCAGTCAACTAGTCCAACCCCCTGCCCAATGAACTCTGGGTTCAAATCTCACCTCTGATGCTTATGAAATGTGTGATCAGGGACCAATCATCACATTCCTCAACACCAGTTTCCTCATTTGTAAAATAGTAATAATAATTGTTGTTTTTAAGTCATTTTATTCGTGTCTGCCTCTTCATGACTCTATAATAACTGTTAGTCTAGTTCCCTTTACAATATAGCTGATAGCTGCCCATGCAGACTCTACCAGGATGAACGTATTTACAGGGAGTTCATCTCTTTGTGAATCAACCTTATCCCTTCTTGGATGGCTCTAATGTATGGGTAGTTTATTCTCATAGCCCAGTAATTAAAACAGATGCTCATTTGTGCCTATTTCCTTGATAGGTAAACTGAGCCCCTCGCATGGTCTGTCTCTGGCATCAGACCTCACTTTTCATTTCTTCCCCATGTAGGATGCTTGGAAAAAACTTGGCCTGGCTGTTTTCTCAGGGAGTTAACAACATGCTGCCCTCCAACCCACACTACCCCCACCCCAAGCCACTCCAACTGGGCAGGACAACAAAAGCCATTTGACATAAGATCATATCTGTGAAACTCATCACTGTTATAAGAACCTGGCAATGGGGATTTTTCATGTCTCTTTGACTTGTTCATCTGCCAAGGCCTTTTCGACAACAGAGGGGAAAACTGCTCCATTAATAAGAGGATGGAAGTAATGGCTAAGGTCCTTCTCTGCCCAATCTGGGCCCTCACTGAGCACGCACGTCAAAATAAAGTAACTCACGCCTCATTGAAATGCATTGTCATTTCTTGCAGCATATGTTACTTTTCCATAAAATCTTTCGCCTGGCCAGAAGCAAAGGGACTGCCCATAAAAATAAATTAAACCAGACAATGTCTGGGAAAGTTTAGAGAGGAAAAACTGCTCCAAGACACACTGGGCTTCTGTAGCAGCTTCTCAGGGGCTCTGAGCAGAGGGAGGGGCCCAGGAGGTTCATCCTGACAGTGATGAGAGCTTCTCAAGGCTCTAGGGAAAACCAGGAGGGGAACCTGTCAGGTATCATAGCTCCTATTGGTCCCACAGTCAGAGAAGCTCTCGGATTTGGAAGGGATGGCAGGAGGCTGTCTGGTCCAACCTATTCCCTCAGCAAGAATGCCCTGTATAACTTTGCCCAAGACCTAACCTACACAGTCCCTTCTTTCTAAAGCAGCCCATTCTACCTAGGGATAAATCTGATTGGCCACAGGTTGAGGCCAAACCTGCCTCTTTGAAGTTCCCATTCATAATTATCCTCTGCATCCAAGCAGAATAAGTTTAATTTCTCTTCCAAGTGATAATAACCATAACTCACAAATACCTTGCTATTTTTAATATAATGACTATAGCTAACATTTACATGCCCCTTTGTTGTTTGTCCTGCGTTCTTGAAGAGGACCTTGACATTGGAGAGGTAATGTCATGACTTGCAGCAAATTGAATTTAGAACATTTATATGACCCTTACTACATCAGGCGCTGTGCTAAACCCTTTACAAATTATCTCACAACAACCCTGAGAGGTAGGTACTATCTTCATAGATGAGGAAACTGAGGCAAACAGAGGTTAAGTGACTAGCCCAGGATCACATTGCTAATAAGTAGATGAGGTCAGGTTTGAACTCAGGGCTATTCTGACTACAGGCGCAGAGCTCTATCTACTACAGCCCCTACATAATCCTTCAAATCCCTGAAAACACTTGAACATGGCTCTCCTCTACCCTCACCCCAGATTTCTTATCTCCAGTCAAAACTTCCCCAGTTTCTTCAACTAACTGTTCTATGTCACAGGCTCAAAGCCCTTTGCCATTCTGGGTACTCTCTCCTGGATGTTCTCAAGTTGCTATATCAGTAGGTCTTCACAACCCAACTGTCAGGCAAGTATAAATATACCCATTTTACTGCCAGGCAAATCAAGGCTCAGTGGCCAACACAATAGGGAGCAAAGCCAGAACTCGGTCATAGAGCTCCTATCTCTTGTTTCTTAAGGCACCTCCCATCAGTAGTTTTTATGTTGCTATATTGTTAGTTAAGTCTATGTATGTAATCTTTCTGCTTAGAGTATCCACCTCTCTCAGAGGCTTGGTCTGAATGCTGCCTCCAGCAGGGGACCTTCCCTGATCTCTGAAACCATTAAGGCCTGGGATTACCCTGTATCTCTTTTTTTTTTTTTTTTTTTTAGGCAATGGGGGTTAAGTGACTTGCCCATGGTCACACAGCTAGTAAGTGTCAAGTGTCTGAGGCCGGATTTGAACTCAGGTACTCCTGAATCCTGGGCCAGTGCTTTAACCACTGCGCCATCTAGCTGCCCCCACCTTGTATCTCTTTTGAATTGGCTTATTTGTGTTCTGTTGTCCCCATCCTCCAATAGAATGGAAGTCCTTTGAGGGCAGGGACTGTTTCATTGTTGCTTTGCTTTCTATACATAGAACTTAGCCTAATACCAAACTCAGAAATCACTGAATAAAGGCTTATTGAATTCAGTTTCTTCAGGAGAAGACCAAAACAATCCTGCCATTTGGGTCAAGTCCTTTTGGTGGTTGCACTTGGATAAATGAGTCCTGAGCCTGTAGCATCCTCTCCTCCTGAGTGCTCATAGGAAAAGAGAATCAATAAGAAAAGGGAAAGTTTATCATCAGCTGAGGTTGGAGAGGGAAATGGATTAAGAAGCTCTTACCTCCTCCAGAAGGAAGCTATACGTTAAGGCATGGAGGTGCAGCCTAAGGGGCACTGAACAGGGACTCCAACCACGTGGACGTACTTCCCATAACCTTTGTGAATTGGGACAGGCCACCTTACCTCTCTAAGCCTCAGTTTCTTCCTCTGTCAAATAAAGGAATTAGATTAATGATCCCAAAAGTCTCTTTCAACACTAAATCACATGATCCCAGGGACTCTGCTAGTCTGAATGGTAGCTGCTCTCTTCCAGAACTGTTGTTTGTCCTTTGTTTTTAAAGAGGACCAATGACACCACAAGGTGATGTCTTGACTTGCAAGTGAATTGGATTTAAGTTAGGCAGAGCTGGGCAAAGTCATCACCCTCACTCTCTTCTCCAGAGTCATTAAAGTCCAGGAGAGGTCTTGACTCCTGTACCTATTGCTTTACCCTTGGACCTAGAATGCCACTGTCACTAGGAAGAAGGAGATGGAGAACAAGGTAGGGTTTTAGATTCTGACTCCTTCTGCAAGGAAAGAGACAACTTTTGGAAGAGCCCAGGATATGACACATGTTCCACTGAACAAAAGTCCACTGGGTGCTAAGCAACATGGAGTAATCATTAGAAGCTGGCCTCTAATCAGGTACAGCTGGACTCAAGACCAGAGGCTAAGTGATTTGGAGCCAGAATCTCTGAGAACCCACAAGCAAATTTGTAAAGTTGTAACTTGTGCTACAAGTGAATATCTGAACTGGCCCAGAGAGTTTCTTCTTCAGCAATTGCCTTGTGATGTTTAAAATCTAAATGTATGGTTATCTTATATTAGAAGCTTTAGCACCAGTCTTTGGGCATTAAGCATTTATTAAAGCATACCAGGCATTCACGTGGAGTTCAGAAAGTTAAGAAAAGGCCTATCTAGTCTAGAGTTCCAGCCTGGTCTGGTTCTTCCTCAAGTCCTCTGCCACATGCCTGCTTCAACCACGAACTCCCTCAAACTGAGTGTGGAAGATTTTTATGGGTCTGGAGTAGAGGCGGTCCTTACACACTGCTTCAAGCTGATTGGTAGGCGTCATCTAAATCCATTGGTTCACTTGACTTGAAGGTGGTCTCTAGTTGAGTTCAAAGTCGTTAGCTTCTGGGAACAATACCTTCTTTTTTTTTAATGTATAAGGTATTTTATTTTTTCCATTACATGTAAAGATAGTTTTCAACTTTTGTTTATACAAGCTTTACAATTTCAGATTTTTCTCCCTCCCTCCCCTCCCTCCCCCTCCCTAGACAGCAGGTAATCTGATATAGGTTATATCTATATATCTCTATACATATAGATATAGATATAGATATAGATATAGATATAGATATAGATATAGATATAGATATAGATATAGATATAGATATAGATATAGATATAGATATAGATATATACACACAGATGTATACACATAATAACATTAATCCTATTTCTGCATTAATCCTGTTACAAGAGAAAAAATCAGAGCAGTGATGCAAAACCTCAAAATAGACAAAAAAAACCAACAGCACCCAAAACAAAAGAAATAATATGGTTCAATCAGCATCTATACTCCACAGTTCTTTCTTTCTTTTTTTTCTTGGATTTGGAGATCCTCTTCTATCATGAGTTCCCTGGAACTCTTCTGTACCATTGCATTGGTGAGAAGAATATAGTCCATCACAGTAGGTCAACACTCAATGTTGATGATACTGTGTACAATGTTCTTTTGGTTCTGCTCATCTCACTCATCATCAGCTCATGTAAGACCCTCCAGGTTTCTCTGAACTCTTCCTGCTCATCATTTCTTACAGCACAATAGCATTCCATTGTATTCATATACCACAACTTGTCCAGCCATTCCCCAATTGATGGGCACCCCCTCAACTTCCAATTCCTTGCTACCACGTAAAGAGCAGCTATAAATATTTTTGTACTTGTGGGTCCCTTTCCCCCTTCCATGATTTCTTTGGGCAAAAGACCTAAAAGTGGAATTGCTGGGTCAAAGGGTATGCACAGCTTTATCGCCCTTTGGGCATAATTCCAAATTGCTCTCCAGAATGGTTGGATCAGCTCACAGCTCCACCAACAATGTATTAGTGTTCCAATTTTCCCACAGCCTCTCCAACATTTATTATCTTCCTTTTTTGTCATTTTAGCCAATCTTATAGATGTCAGGTGGTACCTCAGAGTTGTTTTAACTTGCATCTCTCTAATCATTAGAGATTTAGAGCATTTTTTCATATGGGAATAGATAGCTTTGGTTTCTTCATCAGAAAACTGCCTGTTCATATCCTTTGACCATTTCTCAATTGGGGAATGACTTGGATTCTTATAAATTTGATTTAATTCCCTATATATTTTAGAGATGAGGCCTTTCTCAGAAGCAATGGCCTCAAAAATTGTTTCCCAGTTTTCTGCCTCCCTTCCAATTTTGGATGCATTGCTTCTGTTTGTACAAAATTTTTTAAATTTAATATAATCAAAATCATCCATTTTGCATTTTATAATATACTCTATCTCTTGTTTGGTCAAAAACTGTTCTCCTTTCCAAAGATCTGATAGGTAGACTATTCCTTTCTCTCCTAATTTACCTATGGTATCACCTCTTATGTCTAAATCATGTATCCATTTTGACCTTATTTTAGTATAAGGTGTAAGATGTTGGTCTATGCCTAATTTCTGCCATACTATCTTCCAGTTTTCCCAGCAGTTTTTGTCAAATACTGAGTTCCTATCCCAGAAGCTGTAGTCTTTGGGTTTATCAAACACTACATTACTAGTGTCATTTACTACTGCATTTCCTGAGCCTAGCCTATTCCATTGATCTACCACTCTATTTTTTAGCCAGTACCAGATAGTTTTGATGACTGCCGCTTTATAGTAAAGTTCCAGGTTTGGTACCACTAACCCACCTTCCTGTGAATTTTTTTTTCATTATTTCCCTGGATATTCTTGATTTTTTGTTTTTCCAGATGAATTTTGTCATTATTTTTTCTAGCTGTATAAAATAATTTTAGGTAGTCTGATTGGTATGGCACTGAATAAGTAAATTAATTTAGGCAGTATTGTCATTTTTACTATATTAGCTCTGCCTATCCATGAGCAATTGATATCTTTCCAATTATTTAGATCTGATTTGATTTGTGTGAAGAGTGTTTAGTAGTTGTGTTCATAGAGGAACAATACCTTCTTAAGGGCCAGACAGGTGTGGTTACAATCTAATTAACTTTAAGTAGGCTAATCAGCAAAGTCAATCACTCTCACTTAATTCAATCAATTTAGATTAATTTCCAGGTGGGCCTTTGAGTATCTGCCAAATCCCACTATTTTCTCACACCCTGTACTAATTCAATTACTAGTCCAGTCTTCTCTGGGTCTCGTGCGAGGTGCTTTTCCCAGCACTGATCCCATAAACAGAAAAAAAGACAAAACATGTCCTGTCCTCAAGGATCTTCTACAAAAACATGAGTGAGAACATAGGAAATTCTACAAAGTGATTTCCAGGGGGAGAGAGTGCTAAGACCTGGGGGCATCAGGAAAGGACACAGCAGGGAGGTGGGTACTGCCTTAAAAGGAAGCCAACTGCTCTCAGTCAAACCTTGGAGGAATCTAACTGCATAGAAGGGCCAGGAGAGGGACTGAATCCAATAAATTGAGGGTTCCTGGGGGAACCACCTAGAAAAACCAATAAGATTCTCTGATCTTTGTCTAAGTCTTCTTTTGATTGTTATATTATTCACCTGTATAGGTTACTTGTGACATCTTCTGGTAAGTGCCACCTCCATAAATGTACATCTGCAAACACCACTTTGTATTATTTTCAGAGAGCACAGAGTTGGGGAAGTTAGGGTCTGTGGAGTCTACAGCTCAGGATAAGGTGGGTGCCAGGAGACCCAGTATGGAAAGGAGAGGTGGTCCCTTTGAGAAACCAGTAGAGGGCATGAGTGAGCCAAATCCTGGGGCATTTGAAAGAGAAAGTGGTCTCTGGATTTAGGGATTAAAAGGAACCTTAGAGGTGATCTGGTCCAGCCCCCTCATTTTACAGGTAAGAAAACTGAGGCCCAGAAAGTGGAAACAACCTAAATTCACATAGGCAGAAAGTGGGAGATCAAGGCATTTCAGCATGGTTTCCCATGTTCTCCCATTTATCCCATGCTTCCTTGATTCTCAGAGTTCAGTTAAGTTACAGATGATGCTCATAGGCAGAGTGGCAAGGAGGACAAGTAGTTTGTACTCCAGTCTTGCAGTATCCTGCCACTTGAATGTCCTGCCATCCCCTCCAACTCAAAATGACTAAATAAAGCTTCTCATCTTCCCTCCAAAGTGAGTTCCTCCAATGGGGCTCCCCACTGTCAGTTAATGGTACCATTTTTCTCTTCTTCACGCAGGCATCTTTGCCTTTTTCTTCACTCTCTACATATATCCATGAGCAAGCCCTTCCTTGGTGTTTCCTCTTGTATCTGGATCTTTCTATTCCCTCTATTGCTTTCATATACAGTTCCTAGACTATTGAAATAACCTTTGATGGAGGCAGCTTTCATTGGCTCTAAAGTCAAAAGATTTGAGTTCAAATCCCAACTCTGATGTCTACTACCAGTATGTCATTGGGCAAACCACTTAATCTATCTAGATCTAAGGTTCTTCAATTGTAAAATCCAGGGTATTCCTCTGAAGTCCCTTCTGGTTCTAGATCTTCAAGCATCCCATCTGCTCTCCCTGCCTCCAGCCTCTTCCCCTCCAATCCATCTTACCCATCACCATAAGACAAATCTTCCCAGAGCATATCTTTGATCATATCACCCTGAAGTCAATAAGCATTTCTTTATTACCATAGAGCAAGCTCTGAGTACATGTTACCCCAAAGGATAAAGTCCAAATTTCCTAACCAGCCTTTCCAGGCTCTCCATAATTAGTTCCCTTCCCAATTCTCAAAATTCTCATCATCTGCTATTTCCCATGTGCATTGTTTTAGAAATTGTGGTGGAGGCAAGAATGTACAACTGAGCATCATGAAGAGCCCTGGGCTGAAATCCCATTTCTGACACCATAAAAGATATGCCACCTGGGATAAGTCACTTAACTTTTCCAAGCCTCAGTTTCCCCACCTGCAAAATAGGATGAATCATCCCTGTGGCTCTTCCATACCAAGGTGGATGTGAGGATTGAATGGGAAGATGTAGAGGACCAAGGCAATGCTAAATATTGCTCTTTCTTTATCCTGCCAAACCCTTAAACATGCCATTGGCTGGCCTCTCTCTGTGCCTTAACTTCCAGATGGAATAATTAAGGATGGTTTCACAAACATCTTGACGTCCAAAAGAATAAGTATCGCAGATCCGTTGACATGAGCCATGTTGCCAATTGAAATTGCTCTCCTGCCCATCCTGTTCACTGAATCCAGTTTCCCTTTGAGGGACCAGTTCAATGGCTAGCACGAATCCAGCATGTTAGAATTTGCAGAGTACTTTATAAAGGGCAACCCATTTGCTCAAGTGCCCCCACCTTCATTTAGGTCTTCCCTGAAAATTTTAGTCCACTAGGCTTTCTCCCTGCACCAAACTCCCAAGTCCCTTAAATCGTGGCCCTCTCGTGTAGCATGTATCATATGATGGTTTGTGGTATACTATATTGAAACCTTAAATATTCTTCCTCCCAAATAGACTATAAACTCCCTAAGGTCAAGGACTTTAGGATGCACCTCCAGATCCCTCAGAGGACTTGGCAAAAGACCTTGTAATAACAGTCCTCAAAGATGCCAAAATATCATGAGGTCTTATCATTGTGCAAGTTTGTTCAGATGTGTTTTATCAGGCCTTGTCCAGGTTCTGTCTTAGATTCATCACAGAGGATACACCCAGTATTTTCACTTCCTCCTGATATCCCAAGGTACCTAATGGAGGCAAGGTAAAGAAACAAGCACTTATTAAACACTTACTATATGTGAGATGTTATGCTAAGCTCTGGGGATATAAATACAAGCAAAAATGAAAACAGTCCCTGCTCTCAGGGAGCTTTTATTTCAATGGGGGAAGACAACACACAAAAAAGGGTTTCGAAGATTTAGGGAGGGAGAGTACAGAAGGATGCAGGTATTCACAGGGACATGTTTTAAAGTAAAAAAAAATCAGAATCCAACCTGGCAACAGAATGGAAATTGGCCAGCATGAGTCCCTTTCCCAAATGGAGACCATAGTAAGAATTCACCAATAGGAGAAGGAGGCCAGCAGGGCAGAAGGATGTCTCAGGGTAAGGAGTATTTGGGTGCTAATTGGGGGATATTCCAGGGTTAGACTGCAAGTATAGGCATGGCATTGAAGTTAAAAAAAGTCCAAAGCACAGCTAGGAGAACGTTGCACTCCCAAATTGTCTACCATGCAACTTTGCCTCTTGCTCAAAGCCAGACAATCTTCTATGTTGATCACAATTTTTATAGTGATAATCCTTACTCTGAGCTTTCTTCCTTCTTTATTTATGGTGGATTTTGGCCTACTCACACCTACTCCACACCCTTCTTCCCCTCTGAGTAATATTCATTTTTAATGCTCCAATAGCTCTTCTACTTCTTGACATACAGGCATACAATAACACTGGTAGAATATCAGTGTAAAAAGATTAGCCTTTCTTTGAATGAATTAAGGGTCATTAAAGTAGAATTCCAATTGTCCCAAAATTTTCCAACTCATTCTCTTCCTTCTTTTTAATTCTGAACACATCATTGTCCACCTATATTGTCTCTTCAAGATTAGATAGATGGACAGACAGACAGAGAGACAGATGGAGTCACCCACTAGGTCTCCTTCTCTAACTCACACTCCAAACAACAGGCTAGATAGAGCACCAAAGAGCAGCTATTACTTACTGATGTCAGGTCTAGAGGAGTAACCCTAAGGAGTTATGGAACTTATGTTGCCCATAAGCCCCAACCAGTGTTCTTGCCAAGGATTATCAGCCAGACTTAGATTTTAGAAAGATATTTACTAAGGCAGTACAGCACGGACAGTTATTACAGGAATGGTTCCTCCCATTTTACCAGTGGGAGGCATCTTCTCCAATTACCCATAACAAGACCCCTGGGAAAAGTGGGTTCAAACTTGCAGTAAAATAGTAGTTAGGAAATACATAGCAAACACATATGGCAGAAGCTCCTGTTTACTAGAAGTGCTTTACTCCATTTGTGGAATCCTCATGAAGTTCCCCTTAGGTACAGGTCTCTCCTTGTACTATATAGGTATACATGTGTGTGTCTATGTATATCCAACTCAATCTCTGCACTGGATCCCACCATTATGATGGTGAATATGGGCAAGGTTATACCTCCTTTGCCTTGCCTGACATGATCAGAGAGTTGTCAATAAATGTTACCTGTTATATCTTTCAAGGAATATCAGATTACTCCTGTGAATAGATGGAAATGCTCTGTTAAGAGACAGCCATTAAATCAGCATTTTACTCTATTAAATCATTTTTTTCTTACAAACAGTAAGTAACATGATTCCTTGTGTTTTTATACCCATTAGTCAATTATGTGACATTAAAGCTGTGGTCTATGGTGGAATATTACTTATAAAGACCCTTCTATCATATACAAATCCCCTCACTGTAGATACTTTCAGTGTGGATACAATATTCTTGTAGCCATGTTAAGTATAGAAGATAGTAATAACACAAGCCCTCTCCATGTCCTTTTCAATATTATTAAGGTCCAATGTTTTCCACACATTTAATATCTTCCTCTCAGATATCTCAGCATGATCCTCACAATTATGTCACCTACAGCATAAATATCAGCTAAAACAGTTGGCCTAATCCATGCATTTTGTGTGTCTTTGTTCTCTTCAATCCTATTCCCACCTTTTTCATAAGCAGGTCCAGAATTTTGATCATAGAGTCCAAATGTCATGACCCTGCAGGACTAGATGCCAGAAAAGTGTGTTCAAAAGCCTTTTCAGATCTTTTCCATTTTTCCCCAATTTGTCACCCTCTTTCACTTTCATCCTTAAATGTTCTTGGGTTAATTTTAGATATTTGGGTTTCTTATAAAAATTTTTTTAAACTGTTTACCCTCCACTGTTAGTCGTGTTATGAGGTGACAGCTTATAATCCTATATAAATCTTGATAAGATATAAACATGAGTTGATGTTCTAAATCAGTGCTGCCTTTGGCTGCCATATCTTTTCACTTGACAAATAGGTTGTGTTTGATGACCAAGGTGCTTTTTAGGTTCTATGTTTTCCTTTTTATAGCAATTGATTCACATAAAGTAAAATTTCTATGTGGAACATTTGTTCTTTCACATGTGTTCCCACTTTTCCTCATTAAAACTTGTTTGACTAAGTCAAGATAGAGTTATTGCAGTAGAACAACACATTTTTTTCCTTATTTTTAAAAAGATTTCTTCTAGTTTTGAACAAACTTTGATCTTTGCTCCAATAGGCCAGTGTTCTGCTATACACAAACAGCTAATTCAGGAATGAATTCCACAACTGTAACGAGGAGATTTTTATCTGTGAAAACAAAATCAATCTCATTTTTAATGATGCTATATAGTATTCACAATGTCCAGTGCCTTCCAATTCCTTTCTTGAAGAAAATGGACCTGATTATATAAATGAGTTTCTGTGTCATTCACATCTTTGACCTCTCCTTCCTAATTTCTGATACATGTTTTCCAACATTTTTGTCATCCTCACATTTTGCACTGAAGTCATGAAAGTATTCATTAATTTAACTTTAGGAGAGGGCAGCAACTAAATAAAGCCATGGTCCAGGGAGGAGACTAGCAAGGCTTGGTAGGTGAGCTCTGTCTCTATCCAGGAGGAAGGAGAGAGAAGAAGGGACCCAGAATTAAGTAACTCACATTATCCACTGGTGTATAGAGTAGGATTTGGGGGAAGATAATATTAGTGTTTATATAGCACTTTTGCAAAGCATACACTGTTTTGTTTCCTCCTCATACATAACCTTGTGATACAAGTGCTTTGTTGTTGTTGCTGAGTCATGTCAGTTTCATCCTATTCTTCCTGACCCCTTTTGGGGTTTCCTTGGCAAAAGTACTGGAGCAGTTTGCCATTTCCTTCTCCATCTCATTTGACAGATGAGGAAACCAAGGTAAACAGAGTGAAATGACTTGCCTAATGTCACACAAGTGTCTGAGGCCAGATTTGAATTCAAGATGTCTTCCTGACTCCAGGCCTGGTGTTCCATCTGCTCTGCCACCTTGCTGCTTCATTTAGGTGCTACAAATATTTTAAGCCCATTTTATAGGAGAGAATATCAAGGCTCATAGAGTAAAGTGGTTTACCAATGGTCACACAACTAGTACGAATGAATATGTATGAATGAGGATTTTAATTCATGTCCTCCTGACTCCCAAGTCCAATCTCTATTAATTACACTATCTGTCTCCAGATCAGGGGTTTTTTACCTGGGGTCTACAAACTTGATTTGGTTTGTAATATTTTGATAGCTTACTTTAATATAATTAAGTTCCTTTGTAATCCTATGTAATTTATTTTATTCATTAAAAAGTCCTTCTGATAAGAGGGCCAAGGCAACTCAGGGATCCATTAAATAAATGACAGAGAAGGAAGTACCTAAACAGCACCTAGTATATATGAATCAACTAGGACATGGTAAGAGCATACGGGCAACTATTAAGTGGACATGTTACAAACGCATGATTACAGGAATATTCTACACTAGATATTATTTCAGACAAGAGACGCAAAGCAAGCTTCTTGGCCCCCCTAAACTGATCTCAGCCCCATCAAGGGAAAGTGAATCCTTGCAGAAAATATATTTTCAAACAGTGATGGGTTTGGCTTAAGGTTTGGCACTGAGAAAAAAAAAAGAAATTCTGTTTCCAATACAAAGACTCTGTTTAGGAAACCGAAGAACCAGATTCTAAACCGGACTTTGTCACTTTCTCACGATGGGATCTTGGGCAAGACTTCTGACCTCATTGTGCTGCCATTTCTTCATCTACAAAATAGAGATAAGTCAACTGTTATATCCACCACAAAGGACTGTCATGATGACAAAATAATGCAATGCATTTGATATCATTTGGAAAGAGGAAAGCAGTGTGGGACATTGGAGACGTAGTTGACTTTGTTGTTAAGGGTTGTTTTTGAGGCCTTTCCATTTGTGTCTGACTCTTGGTGACCCCATTTGGAGTTTTCTTGGAAAAAATACTGGAGTAGTTTGCCATTTCCTTCTCCAGGTCATTTTACAGATGAAGAAACTGAGGCAAAATAGGGTTAAGTAACTTGCCCAAGGTCACACAGACAATAACTGTCTGCAGCTAGATTTGAGATCAAGAAGATGAGTTTTCCTGACTCTAGGCCCAGGGCTCTGTTCACTATGGCACCACCTAGCTACTCCAAGTGGGAGATAAGACCCAGATATTTATGAACACAAGTTCCAATATACATGGAGAAGGATGAGAGGTTCAAGGAAGAGATATCAAACTACCAAGAAGAAAAGGGCAGAAACCCTGAACCCACAAAACCCTTGAGCTGAGACTGAGGTAAACACTTCCAAGAAAGCAAAACAATCAACAAGTAAAATACTACATTCAAATAATAATAAATAAACCCTATCTCATGTCTTAGGAACCATGAGCTAATGAATGAACAATGACTATGGAAACCTAATGAAGGAAATCAGCACAACTCCATTTACGTCCATTTTCAGAGGCACCAAGGACCAGAAGACATTCTCTTGGTGAGAGAGAGGAAAAACTGAGAATGTCTAAGTCTTTCCTAAGCAAGTGTTAAAGAAATTAAATTCAGCAGAGAATGGAAGAGGGACAACCTCAGAGCACCCACTAAGGTGGCAAAGCATGTAAAGGGATGGGAGCCAGTGTCAGAAAAGGAAAGGAACACAATTGAATGATTAGAGACAATGGGGAGTAGGCCCCCTGAAGCCAGCCCAGAGTTCAGCCACATGGACTGTCCTGCAGGCTCTTGGTAAATAACCTGACTTCTTTCTATAACTCTGTGATCTCTTGAAAGAGACTAAATTAAGAAGACTTAGTTAGGAGAAATACATGTTTGTTTGTTTTTTAAATCAATAAGGCATTAAATTAAAAAAAAGAATGACATGAATGTTGTACTCTTTCTTAAACCACAACCCAAAGATTAAACAACACTATTTTTATTCAAATAATCTTGTCTATGGAATAGGATTATTTTAACCTATATTTATTTTGTGTGTGCTTACATGTGTATATATTTTCTCCCTAAAAGACAGGGTTATTTCATTTTTTAAATATTCCCCCTAGCAGATAGTCTGAAATATAATAGGTACTTAATGAATATTTATTGATTGACTTATTGATGCACAATTTAGCGATATGACTAAGCATTTATTTAGTATTCACTGTATGCCAGGCACTGTGCTAAAGTCTAGGGATAATCTCTCACATGCCCCCAATTCCAATTAATATAGCTAACAAGGTGCTCATGCCCTGACACCTGTATAAAGTGAGAATGCCTCCTTGATTGAGTTCTAGAATCAATCAGTCAGAGATGTAAATAGGTGTTCCTGCTTGACATCCCCACTTGGAAGCCCCATCTCCAATGCCACATACCCCAAAGAAAACTCAGTCAATTTCCCAACTCATTCAAGCCCTACTCCTAGTCTCCCTATTTCTAGTGAGGGCACCACCATCTTTCTAGTCACCAAAATTGGCATCATCAGAGTCGCTCTCAAAGCTTCCTTCTCTCTTCTCCCTATTAACCAACCAGTTGCCATTTTGTCGATTCTGTCTATACAACATCCTTTGCATCTTCCCTCTTCTTTCCATTCACACAGCCACCAATCTGATTCTGGTCTTGACCACCTCTTTCCTCCACTTTCATAATGGTTTACTCATTGTTCTCCTTAGTTCCATTCTCTCTCTTCTCAGAAGATAATAGATCAGAAAATGTAAGGGATCTCAGAGGGTGTCTAGTCCAATTCCCTCATCTTCTAGGTGAAGAAATGGAGGCCTAGGGAGGTTAGATGATTTGTACCAGGTCATGCAGGCAGTAAGCATCAGAGGCTAGATTTGAACACAGCTCTTCTGGTAGTGAGAATCAGAGGTTAGATCCTACACACAGCTAATAAAATCATCTTCCTAAAATGTAGGTCTGCCCATATTTCTCCCCTGCACAAGAATCTTTGGTGTCTCTCCATTGCCTCTAGGAGGAAATACACACTTGCATTTAAATACATCTTGCATTTAAAGCCTCCCACAATCTGACTCCAGTCTCCATTTTTGGACATATTTCAATTTATTCCCTCTTTTTTCTGCTGCATTCTGGCCAAACTATCCTACATGCTCTTCCCCATTGGTGACATCCCATCTCCTACCTCCATGTCTTTGTACCAGTCATCCCATTTGCATGGAATAACCTCCCTCTTAATCTTTACCTCTCATAAGAATCCCTAACTCCTTGCAAAGCTCACCTCATATACTGCTTCATCCAGGAGGCTGCTCAGATTTATTAGTGCTCTACTCCCTCTCTATTTACTCTACAGTGATTTTGTATTTAACTTAGAGGGTATCCAAAAGGTCTTAGTGAAGATTTAAGAGTTTAATAATAGAAAACTGCAATAAGACCCTATATAGAGATTTCCTATCTATTTATGGTAATGAATGCTGTATCCACTCCACCCTTTCCCTGAGTACTTCTCCCTGCCTAAGTAGAATGTAAAGTACTCCAGAGATGAGGCTGTTTAGTTTTTCTTTTCTATTCCCCACATGGAACACAATGCCTTTCACGTGGTCAGGATTTAATGAGTCCTTCTTGTTGTTGTATTTTCCCTGGGAAAGACTCATGTTTTGAGTTGCTTGATGTCTGAGGTCAAGTGTTTGGATAACAAAGACATGAGCTGTCAGCTCTAGCCAAGCCCTTAACAATGTCCTCTAGATAATCACAGCAAGGTTTACAATCTGCTTAATGCATATTATCTCATTTCATTCTTACAATGATCATTGGAAGAGGCTGATATTGTTATATCCATTTTACAAATGAGGAAACTGAGGCTGAAGAAGATTAAGTGACTTGTTCAAGGTCACATTGCTAAGCAGCATCAGAACAGATTTTGAACTCTCATCTTCCGGACCCCAAGTCCAGCACTCTATCTACGGCACTAGCTAAAAACCCTTCTCCAAAAACCAATCTTAGGTGTGCTTATGTCAGAAGTCATGAGACCATGGCAGTCAGAAGTTGTAGGACCTTGACATTGTTGATAAATGAATGGAATTTCACATCAGCAGATATAAGGAAATGTGGGTTGTGCTCACATCTTATAATTTATAACCCTCTTTAGCAAATGGGCATCCCTCCAATTTTATTCAGCCCAGCTCACCTTCAAGCAATCAATCCACAAGTATTTAGATAGTTCTCATTAAATAAAAAAAGGAAGCCCAAAGGGCTATAAAATTGAGCATGCCCTTTGACCTAGCAATGCCACTACTAGGTCTATATTCCAGAGAGATCAAAGAAATGAGGAAAGGATCCATATGTACAGAAATATTGATAGCGGCTCTTTTGCAATGGCAAAGAATTGGAAATTGAGGGGATACCCATCAACTGGGGAATGGCTAAACAAGTTTTAGTATATAATTGTGATGGAATAGTATTGAAATGACTATAAGAATACTATTAAAATGATAAGCTGGATGGTTTCAGAAAAACCTGGGAAGACATACGACGTGATAGAAAGTGAAGTGAGCAGAACCAGGAAAACATTATACACAGTAACAGCAGTAATGTAACAGTGATCAGCTGTGAAAGACTTTGCTACTCTGATCAATATAGTGACCTAAGACAACTTTGATGGATTCATGAAGAAAAATTTTCTGTACTTCCAGAGAAAGAATTGGTGAATTCTGAGTGCAGAATGAAGCATATTTTTTCACTTTATTTTTCCTCTTGTTTATGTTTTTTCCCAAAAGGCTAATATGGAAATATGTTTTGCGAGACTTCACATGTATAATAGATATCATATTGACTTGCCTTCTCAAGGGGTAAGGGATGAAAGGAGAGAAAAAGAATTTGGAAATCAATTTTTTTAAAAAAATGAATGTTTAAAAAACAATGTAATTGGGAAATATTTAACAAAATAAATAAAACACATTTTAAAAATAAGTGTTCACAGTACTATTACTTATTGTTCTTTATCTGAAAGAGATCATTAAAAAAGGGAAAAGAACCCACATGTACAAAAATATTTATAGCAGCTCTCTTTGTGGTGGCAAAAAATTGGAAATAAGGGATGCCCATCAATTGGGGAATGGCTCAACAGGTTGTGGTATTTTAATGTAATGGAATACTATTGTGCGTTAAGAAATAATGAGCAGGAAGATTTCAGAAAAACCTGAAAAGATTTAAGTGGACTGATGCTGAGTGAAGTGAGCAGAATCTGTACACAGTAACAGCAACACTGTGAGATGATCAGCTGTGATAGACTTAGCTTTTCTCAGCAATGCAATGATCCAAGACAATTCCAAGGGACTCATGATGAAAAATTCTCTCCACATCCAGAAAAAATGAACTGTGAAATCTGAATGCAGATTGAACCGTAATGTTTCTATTTTTGTTGTTGTTGTTGTTGTTTTCTTTTTTGAGGTTTTTTTTCCTTTTTGTTCTTATTCTTCTTTTACAACATGGCTAATGCAAAAATATGTTTAACATATATAACCTGTATCAGTTTGCTTCCTGTCTTGGGGAAGGGGAGGAATGGGTGGGAGGGAAAAATATGGAACTCAAAATCTCATAAAAATAAATGTTGAAAACTATCTTTACATGTAACCAGAAAATGATAATTACTATTAAGATTGGGAAAAATAAGGGTTCAAGACTTTCTAGAATTAGGCCATCAGGTGATTGGGGAATTAGTCCATCAAAATACTGTAAATTAATCATGGTTCCTATTTTTCCCCACACTCCCCCTATGAAGTGGTTTTGAGGATTAAAATCTATATCAGCAGAGGCTAACTCAATTAAGAAATCACTAATGTGCTGAAGTGCCAAAACAAAAGAGAGTCTTCAAAATGATATAATTGTTCAATTGAAAATGTTATATAGAGCAGTAAAGTTTCAATGAATGAGACAAGCAGTAAGTACAATAGGAGCCGTGGGATGGGGGTAGGGGGAGAGATTATTAATGGGTCGGGATGATCAAGGATCACTTTTTGAGAAAGGCAAGACTTGAGTTGGGCCTTAGGAGTAAAGCAGAATTAGTTAGAAAGGAAGAAGGGGAGTATTACAGAAAGGGAAAAAAACCATCAGCAGCAAAGGAAGTCAAGCATATACAGACAAAGTTCAGTGATATGGCTAGATCTGTTCCAGATCACCACAATAAAGTGACTCACATTAATTTTTTGGTTTCTCAATGTATGTAAAAGTTATGTTTATATTAAACAGTAGCCTATTAAGTTTGCAACAGTATTATGTCTAAAAACAATGTATATTCCTTAATTTAAAATACTTTATTGCTGAAAAAAAACAATGCTAACCATCATCTGAGCCTTCAGAGAGTTGTCATCTTTTTGCTGGGGAAGGGTCTTGCCCCAGTGTTGATGGCTGTGACTGATTATTGAAGTGGTTGTTGAAGGTTGGGGTGGCTGCAGCCATTTCTTAAAATAAGACAGCAGTGAAGTTTGCAGCATCGACTGAATTCCTTTCACTTAAATACTTAGAGGCCATCCTGCAGTTCTTAATTGGTCTAATTTCAATATTGATGGGTCTCAGGGAATAGGGAGGTCCTAGAAGAGGGAGAGAAATGAGAAACAGCAGGTCAGTGGAGCAGTCAGGACACACATAACATTTATGAATTAAATTTTCTGTCTTATATGGGTGGTTAATGGTACCCCAACACAATTACAATAGTAACATCAAAGGTCACTGATCACAGATCACCATAACAGATAAAATCATTATGAAAGAGATTGAAATATTGCCAAGAATTACGAAAATGTGACACAGAGACAGAATGTGAGAAAATGCTGTTGGGAAAAGGATACCAATAGACTTCTATGCAAGGTTGCCACAAACCTTCAATTTTCAGGGGAGAAATGCAATTATCTGCCAAATGCAATAAAATGAAGTATGCCTGTATAAAGTATATTTGAGACACTGATTAGTTGCCTGGGAAGTTCCTCTGTGTTTGAAGTCAGAAAGACCCAAGTTCAAATATGGCCACAGAAGCTCACTGAATTGTGACTCTGTGCAAGTCACTTGACCTCTTCCTGCCTCAGTTTCTTTGATTGTAAAATGGAGGCATTTTACATCTCTCAGGGTGGTTGGGAGGATCAAATAAAATGTCTGGAACATAGTAGGCACTTAATATCTTCCTTCCTTCCTTCCTAGTACATGAGTCTGGCTAAGATCATAGACTTTAGAGGCTGTCTCCCCCAAACCCATCATGGGACAGATGAGGAAGTGAGATCAAGAGAGTCTGAGTCACTGACCCAAGGCCACATACATGGTAAAGTAGCAGATATCCTTTGACTCCAAGTCCAGCCCACTTTCCTCCATTCAGTGTTGGAAAGGGATAATAATGGCTGTGCCTTGCATTTCACTCACACTTTGCATTAGAGTTCTAGAACTGCCTCAAAGCCTCCTTAGCTACTGAGACCCACCTCTTCAGGTCATAAGGGAATTTAAGCTCAGGGAAAAGAAATCATTTCCCCAAAGAGACCCAAGAAGGAAATGGAAAAGTCAGAGTTCAAACTCAAATCCTATACCAAGATCAGCCCTCTAGACCTCGCTGACTCTGTTGGCAAACTGAAATGTTGGCACTTTACATACATGATCTCATTCAATCCTGTGAATTAGGGGCTGTTTTCCCCATTTTCTAGGTGAGGGAACTGAGGTTCAGGGAGGTGAATTGTCTCATCCATCTATTTATGGGTAATAACTAGAATTGAATCCAAGGTCCTTCCATTCCAAATCTATCACTCTATAATCTCACCTTGTTTCTCAAGACTGACGAGAATAGAAAAATTAAGGATCTCTTTATTTTTGCATAGTCCGTTGATGAATCTGTGAAAGGGTGTGATTACCTTAAACTACTTGTATTTAAGGCCCCAAGAGTAAGGAACAAAACGAGGGAACAAATCTCCCAAGTGTGCCAGATTTCCATAGCTGGAAAACCCAGAATCCTAGATAAATATTGAAAAATTCTGGTTGGGGAGCATGTGGCTGGGTAGGAGGGCCTACTCAACCGATAACACCAGCTGTAGGTGAACTTCTGGTCAATTTGCACAGCCCTAATTTCCTCTAATCCAAGATGAAAGGAGATGATTGGCTGCTGTTCCTGGGGCTGCTTAGCAACACAATATGTTTATGCAACAGGCCTGGTGACATCAAGAGAAAGGAAGAAAAAACCGTTGGAGGAGAGGCTGCCAAGGGCTGGAGCAGCAGGCATGATGGGAGCTGCCAAGTGCCAACAGCCCCAGCTTGGGAGCAGACCTGCCAAAGCTCTAGTTCACCATGTGATCCTCCAAATCCATGCCGGCTGAGCAGAGACATGGAAAACAGGGCCTGGTGGGCTCCCAGATCCCCACTTCATTCTGCTAATAACAGATTTCCTCCTCTTGGCCATTGTTTTCACAGCTGCTCTGGTGCCCCTGCTCCATAAAAGGACAGGCCGAGTCACTCTTAGATTACAGTGCTCAGGCCAGTGGAGAGAGAAAAGATGGGAACAGGGAAGAGTTCACCAGTCCCTTAACCCTTTCCTTTTCTTACACTTGAGTAGGATTGAATTCCTAATCTTAAAAGTACTAAGCAGGGAGTCCCTCATTTTTTTCAAGGTATATTCCAAAATATCTTTCATAGGTCAGTTGTTTGAAACTCTGCATACATCTCCCGGGAACAAAATATTGTTCTAAAAATTGTTAGGTGCCCAGGATATTCCACAATGTATTTCTTTTTTCTTTCTTTCTTTTTTTTTTTTTTTTTTAGGCAATGGGGGTTAAGTGACTTGCCCACGGTCACACAGCTAGTAAGTGTCAAGTGTCGGAGGCTGGATTTGAACTCAGGTACTCCTGAGTCCAGGGTCGGTGCTTTAACCACTGCGCCATCTAGCTTCCCCCACAATGTATTTCTTATTTTTATCAGTTGACCAATGCACCACAAAAAGCTTGATATTGTTTTGTACACATTTTTGTATACATTTAGATGAACTTGTGTTTTACCTGATAGAATGAAAACTCCTTGAGGTCAGGAATGCAGTCGTTTTTATCTTTGAATCTCAAATGCCTAGCACAGTAACCAGTACACACTTAAATATTCAGTTGGATCTGAGATCTGGTCCATTCAGGAGGTCCCCCCAGTGACTGAGAGCAGAATACATTCATACCTGTCCATCCCAAGCAGTTCTTGTCCATTTCCACCCAGAAGTTCAATGGTGGGAGGAGGGAAGATGTCACTCAATGAGAGATCATCACTTTCTCCCTCCATCACTGATGCAGCCCCCTGGCTGTCACTGGTCATCCCTGCCCTTCTGCTGCTTCACCAGCCCTCTTCCTTATCTTATCTTTCCATCATTGAGCTTTTGCATGACATCTTTTGATACTGTTTTCAGTATTCTTAACTCAGTCCATGTCAAAGTCTGCTCTCACATGCATCTCCATTGCCCTCTGTATGATGCTCAGCGTTCATTCTTTTTTTTTTTTTTTTGGTGAGGCAATTGGGGTTAAGTGATTTGCCCAGGGTCACACAGCTAGTAAGTGTCAAGTGTCTGAGTCCGGATTTGAACTCAGGTCTTCCTGACTCCAGGGTCGGTGCTCTATCCACTGAGCCACCTAGCTGCCCCCTCTCAGCATTCACTCTTTGGTACTGCAGAGACAATGGTATTGCACATCTTACTGAGAAAGAGCAACACCAGGAAAATGTTGTTACTAAAGAGATGGGGGCTTGTTTTCATGAAAAACTTGGGGTCAGATAAAGAGCTTTGCAATTTCCTGAAAACAATCCAGCCTGTTCTCCTGTTCGACTCAGAGCCCAATTCATTGGCCGTCACCACTGCCTGACCCAGATATCTCTACTGTTGGACAAACTCAATACAGTGTCCATCCAAATGCCTGCCATAACATTGGTAATGGAACTTCTTTAACACTTGGTCTTTCCTGTGTGGTTAGAGAGGCCAAATTCCTTTGACTGATGGTAGATCTCTTCCAGGAGGCTTTGCAATGTTCTGGGCCTGAGGCAATCAGCTCAATGTTATCTTCAAACAGGAACCTCAGGAGGATGTCACTATCCACAGGAAATCCTCTTTTGATCTGATCTCTGTGCTGGATCTCCCCTATCATGGTGGTGAATCCTTTTGGTGAACATACATCTCCCTGTTTTATGCCCTGCCTGAAATTTATCAAGATGCTCCACCTCTCAGCTCTAGGCATTTTCTCTGGCCATACCCAATGCCTGGAATGCACTTCCCCCACCATTCCAACTACTGACCCTCCCACTTTCCTTTAAGTCCCAACTAAGATCTCACCTTCTACAGTAAGCCTCCTAGATTCCCTCTTAATTCTAGTGCCCTCTCTCTGTTAAGTATTTCTTATTTATCTTGTATTTAGCCTTCTTTGTATATATTTGTTTGCATGCTGTATCCCCCATTAGATTGTGAGCTCCTTGAGAATAGAGACTATTCTTACATTGCTTTGGATCAATAGCACTCAACTCAGTGACTGACCCATGCCTGTTGACTGAATCAATATTTGTTCCCTAACCTACAAAAATAAGTACAATGGAGTCTTACATTCTCAACATCTTTCAGTCATTTATGAAATGACAAAAATGCTCAATCTCCATTCCTGAATATCTCTTGGGAAATTCTGCTTTTTTCCCTATCGATATCATCATTGAGGATTCCCTTATTCAATGTCTTAATGATTCATAAAGATTTTGTATAAATGGGAATAGGCGAGTAGTTCAGTAATTACTGGTATTCCCTTGGTCAAATTTTTAAAGTATTAATTAGGTCTGAGCCTTGGTTTTGATTTGCTTCCCCCCATCCCTGACTCCCAGGCCTTTGGTATCTTCACCTACCTACTTCAGATACCTTACATGTTGATCTCTCAATGCCCTCACAATTGCATGACCTCCAGTGGGGATCACCTCTGGGTATATTTGGTCTGACCCTGCTTCCTCTCTTGTCATCTCTTTAATACCATTCCAATCTCCGTTATAGGCACATCTGGGACTTGGGTCCAAATATATTAGTTTCACTATTGTTGAGAGAGAAAATAGTTTGTTAAAAAGACCTTTTACTATTGTTTTCCATTTTTCTTCTTCTGCAAAGTAGGTGCTTAGTAAATGCTTCATGAATTAATTGATACTTGACCCAGAATTTAGTTCAGATACAGAACTTCTAGTAGGAATCTCATTTCTGAGTCTTAGGTGCATGGAGACCCGAAAGGCCAGGGAGAGGAGAAAAGTTTTTCCTTCCTTCTACCGGGCACAGAAGCAGGCCTAAGGAAAAAAGTAAAATAGGTTCAATTCCACGGTAAGTATATATTAATCACCAGCTTTGTGCCAGGCAGAGATATGTTGGAGATACAGGACCCAAAATGAACCATTTCTGTTCTCAATGAGCTTTCATTCTCCTGGGTGAAAATAGCTGGCCTTGAATATTCACCCACTTCCCAGTATGCATTCCCTTTCTGCTTCCCATGGTGACTAATGTTCAATATTCTCCTAAGAATTCTCCTTTAGTGATGAGATGTGATTCCAATAAGCCAAATTAGGCAGAATTAGGTCTTAAAGTAAAAAATTCAGGGAGCCCCTATTAAATAGGCCAACACTGACTTGGAGCTTGAGGCTGGGACCAGCTCTCCAGAATTAATTATACTTGCCCCAGCTTCTCCCAAGCATCTCAAAATTTCTAAATCCTCTTAAAGCTCCTAGTGTCTAGTTTTGCCTCTGGCACAATGAGATTTAGAATTGGGAAAGTAGGGGAAGGGAAAGGTAGTAAGAAAATGATGTTGTTAAGAGTTGCGAAAATACTGTGTTAGTTACATAGTTATAGATATGAATAAGTTACTGATTGTCCATGTTGGTCTATCAGAGTAAGATATTCTCCTATATTCTAATGCTTCAGGGATCACTCATGGGAATGTCCTTCACCACTGGAGATCTTGGCCCCTTTAGGGTTTAATTGGTGGTTTTGTAGAGTTTCTATGGATGACCAATTCATCCCTCTAGTCACAGCCTGGCAATGAGCTTCTCTGAACTTAAGTAGGTTGGCCATTGAATAATCAACCATCACTGGGTCAGTGGGAAAATGTTTCCAGCTTAGTAGGACCAACCCAAACTTGGACTAACCTGGAATAGTTTTAAGAACCCAAAATCATCTCTATGCTACAATGGGGTACTGGAAAAGGATTCGGGGAGATATTTGTATCCAAATGTGGAAAATAAATGATCAAAAGTCACCATGGTCTTGCTTTATAATTACAGGCCAAATCAGAATCAGTTCATACTCTCTCCCTCCAAAGGGTATATCCAAACCAAAAGCTAACATAATCTGGAACAAAAGAATGTGAATATTTATATGAACTCTATACCAACTAAAGTCACATATTCTCTTCTTCTTCTTTTTTTTTTTTGCAGGGCAATGAGGGTTAAGTGACTTGCCCAGGGTCACACAGCCAGTAAGTGTCAAGTGTCTGAGGCCGGATTTAAACTCAGGTACTCCTGAATCCAGGGCCGGTGCTTTACCACTGCGCCATCTAGCTGCTCCCACATATTCTCTTCTAACGGCATATTTAGGCAAAATTTATTGAAGGCAAAACTAAAGGCAATGGGTAGAAGTGATAAAGAGAAAAAATGTAGGTTTGATGTCACAAAAAACTTCTGAACAGACAGAACTTTCCCAGAGTGGAATGGGATGCTTTGGGAAGTGGTGGGTCCTCCCTAACCTCTGGTCTAGATTGGTCCCTTGTCAGGTGTCTTCTAATTGAAATTAATCCTCTAGTCTAGGTCAGAGGAGATTGAAGTTCGCTGTGAAATCGGTCCATTCATCCAGTTCAGAGATGGTATAGTCCATTGGTCTAGAGAAAATATCAAGGATAGTGATACACACACCATTTCCCTCACAGTGGTACTGCAAAGAAAAGTCACTGTAAACCTTAGAGATTTGTCAAAATACTAGTTGCTGCGATTAGTTTAATAAGTATGCAAAAATTATCTACAGTTGATATACAGAAAGCAGAATTACATAATGGCTAGGAGACCAATATCTGAGCCAGGGCCTGACTTCAGGTCCTGACTCTCAAACATATTGACTGTAGAACTCTGGGTGAATCATTTAACCTTTTGGGGGGCTCTCCCCTGACTGCACCCCAGCAACTATTTAATACAATGTGTTGCAGGAGAGTTGTGAAATCAAATGAAACCTTAGGTCTAGATCAAAAGAAATAAATGATAGTATATTCAGAACCTAGATACCCAGGAGATCAAGAAAGAAAAAACTCTGGCTGGCATTTTCACCTGAACTCACAAGCAGCATCTTGAGCCATTCTTCCCCAGAATCAGAAATTTTGCAGCCCCTTGCAAAATCAAGCACAGCACATTTTAAATCTGATAAACCAGTAAAATAGCCCTAGGTCTCCAGTGACCTATATTCTCTCTTCTTCTCCTCCTGAAGTGGTTGATGATACAGGCTAATGATGATCCCTATCAGATTTAAAGCACATCACAGCATCAACATAAGCATCAGCACTTAGAAGAAAAGGGATGATTAATCCATCATCCTCTCAGGGCTCCATTCATACATACTGGATGATAGATACAGAGGCACTCTTGACAGGCTCCTTCAGTGGCTGTGGGTCTAAACTATGTGTAGGACATATGACATGCACTATTTACAACAGTGCACATAAATCCACAGAACACAAGCTAATATGCATCACAATAAAGCAAATTAATAGCATCAGCAGGCCAATACAGCATATACATAAAAGCAATGCAAATAAACAAAACTATGCATAAATAATAGATAAATATATCAATGGTAGATAAATGATATAAGCACAAAAACAAATAAAAAATCACAGTATTTTATATGCACATCAGTGAAAACAGAAGAGTTAGGGGATAAAAAAACAACTGGCCTTGAAGGCAGAAAGACCTGGGTTTAAACCCTACCTCTGACACATATTGGCTGTGTGACTCTGGACAAGTCCTTAACCTCTCAGTGCCCTGAACAACTCTCAAAGACTGTAAGTTGCATAGAGGGTGCCAGTGATGTTATGATTTTGTGTTTGAATTCCTACCAGTATTCATTTCTTTTACATTTCAAATTTCATCTCAGTTTAGTCAATGCCATCGTTTATCAACAACTCTGAAGCAAAGTTTTCCATCAAATAACAAATTATCATTATTCACAGAATAAATATAAACTGTTCTCTCCTTTATAAATGCCCTAATAGATATTCCTTTCTGAAAACAATAGCTACAATTTAATATTTCTCCACAGCTAGTATATGTACAGACACATAATAGTGTCCATGTATGGGTACTGTGTCATGGTGTAAGAAAAAGAATCCTAGATTTAGAGACAAGAAGACTTAGGTTCAAATCCTGCCTCAAATACTTAGTTGCTGCCTGACAGTGAGCAAATCACTCCACTTTTCTCCATCTGTATTCACATATGTAAAAATTAAGATAATAAGAATACATACATTGCAGTGTTGTCAGAAAGATAATGAGAGAAGTTATTACTTGTAATACATATTGCTGAGGTTCAGTCCATTATGAGAAATGATCTTTGTAATCACAATCTTGGAGATTCAGTCCTGACTTCCATACCAAAATCCTTCTTGATAAAATAAATTCAACTCTCCTTGGTCCTGGTCACGGCTATAAACCTCTAGGAATCTTGATAAGATCAACCCTTCTAAATTCTCTTCAGGGCCATACAGATTTGGTCTGAGGTGAAGGTTACCATTATGTCCTGCTAAAGAGAAAGAACTTTTATTTAGATAGAAAGATTTCTCCTCCATGAGGAGTTATTCAGCTTGTTTGTTTAAAAGAACACAGAACATTATGAGCCCAAATGCATCAGCCCAAGTTTAAGGGTCCTTGCATACAATCTAGCCTACTTTCAATTAAGTTGACCAATCAAATTTGATTGCTTCTCATTGGACCTCCTCTTGCCCCCAAAAGCATAAAAACCTGAAGAAGTAGCTAGGTTGAGGTTCTTTTCTTTTTTAGCTATGACAGGCTAAAAAGTGATTTGTGTCAGTCTCTTACAGGTAGTGATTGATAAACATGATTACAATTTATCCAGAATTTTGTCTCTTGTAATTAATTTACTAGTCACAATAAAAATGATATAATGCATGTAAAGCACTTAATAGATTTTTGGTAGGATAGATAAGGAACTTCCAGGTAAGGAAAGTCATTCCCCCAGTGTAGATCAGGACCTGTTTGGCAACTTATCAGCTAGAAAATTGTCTGGAGCCATGAGAAACCAAATGACTTGCCTACAGTTAGGCAGTAAATATGTGCCAGATGGGAGACTTGAACCCAGGTCTTCCTGACTCAGAGGCTAAAGCTCTATTCACTATTTCATTCTCTTTCTTGTTAAATACAAATGACTAGGGGAAGGTAGAGTACCAACCCTGGATTCAGGAGGACCCGAGTTCAAATCCAGCCTCAGACACTTGACACTTACTAGCTATGGGCAAGTCACTTAACCCAAATTGTCTCGCCAAAAAAAAAAAAAAATACAAATGACTGAACATCATCATCCCCGCTGGAAGATATTTCCCCACCACAATCATGAGCATTTGCAAATTTCAGGTCTGGTCCCCAAAGTATGACTCCTAACTCCAGGTTCAAGGATAATCTTGAATTTAGGTGTATGTCCATACTTCTAAAGCTATAATTTACAAGTCCCCACAATTGTACTTACCTTTGATTAACACCCAGCAAACACAATTAGTTCAAAACAAAAGCATTTATTAACATAGCATAGAAAAAATATAACTAAACACTAATTCCCCCATAAATCTCAGATACAAAGCATCATGGGAAGACTGGGCACTAGTGAGGTACATTCATAAAGAAGATGTGTGGTCAAGGCAACAAATGGCCCTAGGACTTCAGAGACCTGATTACTTTTCTCATGCCATGGTGCCCTGATGTTGCTGCTTTTCCCTATAAAGAGGGTCTCTGTGGTAAGGTCCCTTAGCTAGGTTCCCTAGGCCTGTTACTCTCCACAACCTATGCTCCAACTTGTCTGGGTTCATCCTTCCTTGGATCCACTTTTGGCTCGCTTCTTTGCTTCCAGGGATCATACTTCATGAAGCTGTTCTTGACTCAACTGTCTTTCTTTCTCCAGCTGCAGATCTGGATATAGTGTATACGACTGAGTACATAGTTTCACCACAAGACACCATGACCAGTGGGGAAGGGAAGGAGGTAGAAATCCCCTCGTCTCCTGTCCCCTGGGAGAAGAACAGGATTTTCAATGTACAAAGCCACGTCCATCTCTGTGTCTGTGTATCTCTGTCTGACTTTATCTCTTTATCTTTCTGTCTGTATCTCTATATCTTCCATCTCTTTGTATCTCTGTCTGACTTTATCTCTATACCTCTTTGTCTCTCTATCTCTGCATCTGTCTCTGTACCCCTATCTCTGTATCTCTGTCTCTAGCTATCTCTGTCTCTGTCTATCTCTCTGTATCTGTCTCTCTGTCTCTGACTCTGTCTCTGTCTCACTGTCTCTTTCTGTCTCTCTGTCTCTCTCTTTCTCTCTCTCTCTTTTCTCCTCCTGTCTAGTCAATTCTGAATGAGGGATATAGGAGTTCCTGACTCTCAAACTCATAGGATTTCCTATGAAATGCCTTGAAATGTCTGTCTAATGATTGTTCATTCACTTATGCTTGGAGGGGAAAATACAATGCCCAAGAACTTATATAAAATATGATCATAGATAATTTCATAGCATAGAGGAAGCATGAGGTAGTAGAGAGCCCTGCTTATATGTTTTATTATATATTCATATAAATGTTCATATATAAATATTATATATTAAATCATCCTGCAGAGCCTTGACATCATTACTTGGCTCACTGAGATAAATACATGCACTAAATCTGCTTAGGAACCACAGGAAAGGGATCTTCCCTTCATCCCAGCCCCACCACACAGACTCACATAAATACTCACACATGCACACACACACACACACACACACACACACACACTCACACACATGAGAAGTCCAAGAGGAAGCCTCAGTGAGTCCCTGGACTTACCATACACATGAGAAGAGACAAAGTGAGACAGGAAATTGTCATTCCCTTTAAAGCCAACCAAGTGGTCATCTCTTCCTAGTCCAGTGGGAAATCCTCTTTTGATTCACTTCTGTCCTGTTAGTGCCATGACTAGCACCAAGTGATCACTGTTATCTCAAAACTCTGGGTTCTTTAATGATGAGCCAGAGCAAATGTGGCCTCCAGAAGTAGCCAGGGGATCTCAACTCATCTTTGCACCTGCTTCACAGGGCATAGGGCATGTATTGAAGGGGGGGGACTTTGTGCTTAACCCCGCCATCACAGACACACACACACACAGAGACACAAATATATGGCTCTCCACCTCATTTCCTTTGCTATTAAATGATCTATAATCATATTTTGTAGAAAATGTTTCATCTATGAGTGAAATATTTATTTTAAATATATCTAAGCAGGGCAGCTAAGTAGCACAGTGGAAAAAGCACTGGCCCTGGATTCAGGAAAACCTGAGTTCAAATCCAGCCTCAGACACTTGACATTTACTATCTGTGTGACTCTGGGCAAGTCACTTAACCCTCATTGCCCTCACAAAAAATTAAAATTAAATTAAAATAAAATAAAATAAAATATATCTAAGCGTGGCCTCTTGGAGAATGTGCTGGTCTCAGGGTCAGAAATAGCTGGGTTTCAGGCTAGTCTTTGATCCAAATCAGCTGTATAACTCTTGACAAGCCTCTGATCCTTTCAGTGATCCAAGAAATTCTGTAAGATTATCAATTGCAGGGCAGGAGCTGAACTGAATTGGGAGAAATTCACACTCCCCATTTACATATTTATTATACATTTATAGAAATACTCACATATAAGCATTATATATTATACCATCCTGTAGGATGTCTTATAAAAATAGAAACTCATCCCCATGCCCAGTCTGTGTTTCTTAATTCAACAGAAAGGAGGGAAATAGTTCAAATCCCATTTGAGAAATATTGTCATGATCCCATAGTACAGAATGGCAGAAAAATGTCTTCCACTCTTTCAGATTTGGCAGATTAGTGGAAATATCCATGTACTCTCTGGCTTGGCCAAACTGTAGCCAGCCCATTTAAAACATGGCTGCCAGAGCCTTGGCTGGTTCCTGATGTTCTCTGTAGAGTAAGAAGCAGCATCCAATCATTGAGGTAGCTTCAGCCTCCGGATCTCGAGACCTCTATTTGAACTCTGGGCTGGGGCATAATTGACGGAGAGAATTAGAGGGGATATTAAGACCTAGGACTGAACTTTTTCAATAGTCTCGGCTCGTCTGACATTGCTCATGATATTAGATGCTGCCGTGACGATATTAAGAGACGCCGCATTGACAGAGATTAACAGAGTATGCAATTATATTTAAATGCTGTAATTGGAACATGCTGTTAAGTGCCTACTGTCAGGCCTGGATTTCCCCTTATGGCAAGCAAACGATTTCTTCCTTAGCTCTATAAATTTAACACCATCCTCACCAGGCCAGAATCCTTTGTGTATTATAAAGATGAAGCCTGCTAACAGCACTCAGCTGCCCATCTGTGAGTATGGGTGATGGCTTTATGGTGTCATTTCTATAGGGAACTCCCAGGTGAGGAAACTCTTCCCACTGATGCAACCTGGCATTGTCCCTGCAATTTAAAGTCTTGAGATCTTTCTGGAGCAATGAGAGGTAAAATGACTTGCCCAGAATTGGGTCATAGCAATAGCTAGCATTCTTATAGTGCTTTAAGGTTTGCCAAGTGCTTTATAAACAGGATCTCGTTGTATTCTCACAACAACCCTGGGAGGTAGGTGCCATTAATACCCCTTTTTACAGTTGAGAAAATTGAGGCAAACAGAGGTTGTCACTTCCTTAAGATCACATAGCTAATAAGCATTGGAGGCTGGATTTGAACTTAAGTCTTCCTGGCTCCAGACTATATCAACTGAGTCACATTCATTTTCTGTCAGAAATAGGATTTGAACTCTGGTTTTCTTGGCTCCAAGACTAGCTCTCCACGTACTATGTCATACTGCCACAGAATCTCAGAGTCCGGTGGGGTCTCAGTGGCTATTCAGGCCAACCCACATACAAAAGGAATTCCCACTACAACAGAACCAGCCAGTGGTTTTCCAGCCTCTGCTCAAAGCCCTCTAACATGGGGAAGCCACCATCTTCAGAGGCAGTCCATTCCACTTTGGGATGATTTGAATTGTTAAGGAGATGTTCCTGACATGATCGGGCCTAAATCTGCCTCTCAATGACTTCCACCCATTGTCCCTGATTCCAACCACTGAGGCTAAAGACATTGAGTCAAATTAATCTGTCTTCCAAAAACTTAGATAACTGTCAAATAATCACATCTCAGAGTCCTAAGGGCCCTCAGAGATCATTTCATCCATCTGGTACCTGAACAATTCCATCCAATGTAATAAGCATTTGTGAAGTGCACTGTGTGCCAAGAATTCTCATGATAAAGTCCCAATTGAGTGGTCATCCAGCTTTTTTTTTTTTTTTTTTTAGTGAGGCAATTGGGGTTAAGTGACTTGCCCAGGATCACACAGCTAGTAAGTGTTAAGTGTCTGAGGCCGGACCTGAACTCAGGTACTCCTGACTTCAGGGCCAGTGCTCTATCCACTGTGCCACCTAGCTGCCCCCGGTCATCCAGCTTTTGACTGAAGACTTGCAATAAGAGAGAAACTGAAGGTAGGTAGTCCATTCTCTTTTGGATTTCAGTAATTGCTAGGAGGGCAGCTAGGTGGCAGAGTGGATAGAGTGTCAGGCTTAGAGTTTGGAAGACTCACCTTCCTGAGCTCAAATTTGGCCTCAGACAATTCCTAGCTGTGCGACCCTGAGAAGGTCACTTAACCCTATTTGTCTCAGTTTCCTCATCTATCAAATGGATTAGAAAAGGAAGTGGCAAAGCACTCCAGTATCTTTGCCAAGAAAACCCCAAAGGGGGGCATGAAGAGTCGGACACAACTGAAGCAAATGGACAAAATGCTAGGAGGTTGTTTAATGCTTATCTACATGTTTCTGGTTTTGTTTTCATTCTTTCTCCTGATGATAAGTCTAATTCTACTCTGTTATTTCCACCACGGCCAGAAAGGACATGCCCAGTTCTTCTTCCTCATGGTCGTCCTCAAAACAAGCTAAAATAGTTGTCACCTACCCTCACCCCTCTCCAGTCTCTTCCAAGTTAAATCCCTAGACCTTTCAACCAATTATCCTGTGGAATGATATCAAGGCCTTTCACTCTCTTGGCTGCTACCTTCCTCCGGATCAAAAGACCTGAAGATCATAGATTTAGGACTGAAAGCAATCTCCAAGGCTTTCTGGTCTAAAAATCCAATTTTACAGATGACGAAACTGAGGCACGGGCAGATGAGTATCTGAAGTAAATCTAGCCTATGAATGTCCCACCTAAAATTTTAGCCTTTTTTTTAAGCCTGAGTATCCCTAACTCACCTAGGCTAGGAGTACAGGGACAACTCCCAGCCCCCAAGGCCACTCATTTTTGTTGTTGCTGTTTGATATTATTTAACTTTTCCCAACCCCATTTGGGGTTTTCTTGGCAAAGACACTGGACTGGTTTGCCACTTCCTTCTCCAGCTCATTTTCCAGATGAGGAAACTGAGGCAAATAGGGTTAAGTGACTTGCCCGAGGTCACACAGCTAGTAAGTATCTGAGGCTGGATTTGAACCCAGGTAAATGAGTATTCCTGTGTTCTGTGCACTATGGTGCCACCTACTTGCCCTAAAGCCCCTCATAACCTGCTCCATCTTCAGCCTGGCTCAGTTTGCCCTTCCTTAGACAGATCCCTTGCTCCCAGGGACTTGCCAGTGTTGGTGCCAGATTTAAAGCTCAGACACCTGATCAGTATTAGCCACGTCTCAGTTCAGAACTCCTGGACTCCAGCAATCCATCAGCCTCAGGCTCCCCAATAACAGGGATGGCAGGTGTGCACTACCACACACAATACACATCTCAGCCTTTCTTAAGGCATACAGCAAGTGCTCTGTGAACACTTTCTCATTCATTCTCAATACAGCCAAAGATTCCATCAGAGGGGGCAGCTGGGGGTGGGGGGGCAGCTAGATAGCGCAGGGGGCAGTTAGATGGCAAAGTGGTTAAAGCGCTGGCCCTGGATTCAGGAGTACCTGAGTTCAAATCCAGCCTCAGTCACTTAACACTTACTAGCTGTGTGACCCTGGGCAAGTCACCTAAGCCCCATTGCCCCGCCAAAAAAAAAAAAAAAGATTCCATCAGACATTTTGAGCTGCCACCTCAGTATTATTTCCTACTGAGTTTTGTTCTCAAACCCTTATAGCTTTTGGAAGCACATTGTTATCAAGCAAGGCTTCTCCCATAATGTACTTATAGCATTCCCTTTGGAAACTTCCGTGTAAGATTTTACATGTGATGGGATTGGAGAACCTCTTACCAATTCAGTCCAATTTCTCCAATCTCCACTCCAAAGAGTACTTGTGAGGCCTTGGAACAAATTAGCATAATTCAGTTTTTATACCATTCCCCTCCACTGGCAAAAATGTCCTTAATTAGTCCCTTATATAATTACATCAAATCTACAGCCATCCACTATAGACATGGCAGGTCTAACTCCCTTCAATTCCCCATCTCTGTAATCATCCCAGCATTTCTTAGCCTCTGAAGTTGTCTCCACCAATGCCAACTCTCTTCCATCTTCTTCCATCTGTGCCATACATTCCTTGTCCCTCCCTTGGATCCATGCGGCAGTCAAGCCTTTTCTCAGCCCACCCTGTGGCTCCCACATCAAACACAGATGTACCCTCTTTAGTAATTTCAAGAACTGATATGGAGCATTAGAAGAGAGGAGGCACACAAAGATGGGGAAATAGATGCCAACTTATGGCAGTTGGCTGTAATTTCCCATAGAAATGCCCACAAATTTTTCTAACACCGCTCTTTGGCTCCTACCGTTCCATCCACCTAGGATACAGGCCCTGTCTCCCTGTCCATCATAGTCCTACCTCCTTTAGGGCCAACTTTCACCCCCTCCGGATCTTTCCAATTGTAAGAAATCTCCCTCCCCTTCCCTGGACCTTCTGAAAAACTGAGGAGTATTCCTTCAGTCACGTGAAAGGTCATGATGGGTTTAGAGCCAAGTAGTTCTATAACTGAATCATGCAAAGGAAAATTCTTAGCTGTGTGGGCACGGCAGCATCTTTCACCTTTCTGAGCCTCAGTTTTATCATCTGTAAAATAGGGGTTATAACCTATCTTGCAGAGCTGTTATGGGAATGAGAAGAAGTGATAGAAGTAAAGTGCTCTTCAACCTCTAATGCACCATATGAATACCAGCTCTTATTATTAAGGACTGAGACAAGCCATGTGATTCCATTTACATACAAAAATCTTAGATGAGAGTTATCCAAAATGGGGGTGCTGCTCCCATTTCCCCACCAACAACATTTCCATGCACCACCGGAACCAGAATAAAATGTAATTGGGAAATGACAATAGAACCTGGGTAGTCAAATGTGGTTTTCTAAGTCAACATGTAGTCTGCAGAGATTTTTATATATGCTTTGGGGGCCCCCATTTCTATTTGAGCTTGACACCTCTGGTACAGGGCACAGAGAGGTTAAGTAATTTCTCCAGCATGAGTCAGTGGTGGGACGTCAACCCCAGTCTTCCTGGATCCAAGGCCAGCTTCCTATCTACTATATACCACCACCTCTTGAGCACTATAGAAATGTGAATTATTATTATTATTATTATTATTATTATTATTGTTGTTGTTGTTGTTGTTGTTGTTGTCATTATTATTATTAAGGACTGTGACTGAACCTGTGATTTCACTGATATAGGTAAGTCCCAGATGAGAAAGCTCCCCCTACCAGTGCAGGTCAGCACCTTCTCTACAGCTTGGAGCTATGGAGATTCATCTGGATCATTGAGGGTTAAGTGATTTGCTCAGGGTCAGAGAACCTAAGCAGAGGTTATCCAGACTCTTAGGTCAGCTCTCTACCCACTATACAACACTGCCTCTTAGGAACTCAGGATACAAAGTGAAAATGGAAACAATTGCGGCCCAAAGGCTCTAACATAAGATGTAAACACATAAATACAGAATACATATGTACAAATGTATATGTATATATTTTACAGATATATGTATAGCATGTAATACAATGTTACACAAGATTACAGATGACACAAAACCCAGAACAAGAGATCACTCACCATTAGTGGCATATCAGAAAAGATCTCACGAAGGATTGGGGATCGGAACTTTTCTCTGAAGGGAACAATGACCTCCACAAGGTAGAGGTGAAGAACATTCCAGGCAAAGGGGAATCATCAGTCAAGTCAACAGATATTTATCGAGGGCCTGCTATGTGCTGAGCATTGAAACAACCAGCATGTGTGTGCTTCATTAAGGTTTGCAGAGGATTTTCCAACTGTTATCTCATTTGATGCTCATAACAGTCCTGGGAGGTGGGTGCAATTACTATCCACATTACAACTGAGGAAACTGAAGATGACAGAGATGAAGTGATTTGCCCAAGGTTGGTTTTGAACTCAGGTTTTTCTGACATCATGTCAGTCCAGCAATCTATCCACAATGCTACAGAACTGCCTCCTACATGAAGCATGAGAGTTGGTTATGGAAGTCCATGTATGGGGAAGAACTAGGGAGCCAGTGTGACCAGACTAAAATGTGATTAAAAGGAACCAATGAGAAGAACCATGGGAGGGGAGGTGGGAGCCATATTGGGGGGGGGACTCTGAGACTTTGCCTCTCCTATCCAAGGACCCACCTACAAAGAGGCTCATGACCAGCTTGGCCTGAGGAGTTTGACAAGTGTTTTTTGAATGAAGGAATGAATGAAAGAATGAGCCAAAGAAAGAAAGATATAAAGCCATTGCAATACTGTATGAGTCTGAAACCTTTCTGAATATCATAAAGTTCTTATACATTAATTAGGCAGCAGTGGATAAGCACCTTCCTAGATTTACTGAAAGTAACACACAAATCGAGCTGTAATGTAATTAATTCAAAATTACACAAGCAATCAAGGTGTGCTCACTTTTCTATCAATCAAGGCATAATTACTTCACTGTGAGAAGGCTCCAAGGGGATTTGGTTAGCATTTAATGGGGCTTCCAGTCAATACCACTGCTCAGAAATTGCCAGATTCTTTTTTAAAGAAAACTGGATAAGTGACACTGAGCTAAATCTCTGGAGCCACATTTATAGCTCATCATGAATTCTAAGGGCAAGATTGCCTTCCAAAGGATAGGTCCCAGTACAGGTCAATGTGTTGAATACTACTTTCCAAAAAACTTAAGGAAAGAGAAGTCATAGAATGGGAGAATTTCAAAGTTGGAAAGAATTTCCAACTCCTAACCCTGCCAAAAGTCATTTCTAAAAAATATCCAATAGGTAGCCACCCAGTCTTTGTTTGAAGACCTCCAATGAGAAGGAAGCAATTACCTTCTGCTTCTGGACAGCTCTGAATAATTAGGAAATTTTTCCGGAAATCAAGCCTTAGTGTGGCTCTTTTCAATGTCTACCTATTGCTCTTGGTCCTATCATCTGGGGCCAAATAGAGGTTTTCTAATCCATCTTCCACATGATGGCTTCTTAAATACCTGAAGGCAGCTATCATTCCCTCCCCTACGAGCACAAGTGTGTACCTGTGTGCACACGCACACACATCCCCAAGTTTCTTTTTCGTGGGCAAAACAATCCAAGTTATTTCAACAAATCCTTACAACACGGACCGTTCAGCATTCTATTTGTCAGGTCCCTCCTGCAAACCAAGACCCCCTCTCCTGAGGGTTCAAATTTTACCCCGGAGGTAACTCACTAGGCAAGGGGGATTGGCATGGTCAGAGAGGTACTTTAGGAAAATCACATCGGCAGCTGAGAAATTTGGAATGGGAAGAGAATGGAGGGAGATGAATTAGAAGATTATTGAACTATTCCAGGTGATGAGTATTGAGGGTCTTAACTAGGGTTGTGGTTATATTCATGGGATCAAAGGGGATGTATCTTCAGGGGAAAAATACAGGAATCAATGATTCTCATAAGGTTAGTGGAGTAATAAGTAAAGAAAACCAGGCAGGAATAAACAGAATTGCACTGGAGTCACGGGGAGATGCACAAAATCTCTCAGGGAGTGATTCAGTAGAGGTGGTGTACACTGACAGTTTCTGTAGGAACAAACACTTTTTTCCACTGGGTACCCTAACAATTATTCTCCCCCCCTTGCATTCTCAAAAGGCAAAAGACTTGGATCCAGAATTTTACAGTGAGGGGATGAAGAGGTGTGACTAATATGACACCAACTAGAAAGGCCAGAACCTATAGTGAGGGCAGCACATAGGTTTCTGGATCCCAAAGGAAGAGAGGAAAACTGATAGAAATTTAATTTTCCCTATTTCATCATTCTGTATCTTCATCAACCCTAGAGTGAAGAATCAATTTGCTCCCAAACTGTGAGCCTTGATTCTTTCCTGAACACAACACATCACTGTAAAGATCTGGTCACCTCAAAACTACTCTCTCAGTAGATAAGATATGATCAATAAGCTACTCCATCATAATCCGAATAACCCCAAATAGCTTGCTGGTTCCCTTTTCGAGACATCAGATATTGCTCTGAAGATCAGAATTTAGCTGGGCAGTACTTTCTACTTCAGAAAAGAAAAGGAAGAGGAGAAGTCTCCTAGGCAATGTGTATTCCTTGAGATACCAAGTTTAGCTTTCCACCTCATTTTCTGGGAACATCTCAATTTCCTCCACTCTGCCTTAACTTCTTACATTCAAAAGGACTCATTTTGCTATAGATTGAGAAGGAAGCTCCATATGTGAACCCTGGGCAATGGTGCTCAAATTCATGTGGACATCCTTTTCCCTGATAGCTTATTAATGTAGATAATTACAATATTTGGTTGGTTAAATGCTACACACTCAAATAGCCACTGCCACCACCCAAATTTAAAGTGTTTATCATGCAAATAAAGGCAAAATAAATTATAAAAGTCATATTCTACCTACAGCAAACAACATGAGTGAATCAATCAATAAGCCAAAAATTAAATTAGGTGTGAAGAGTAATCAACTTGAGAGAATTATAGGGTTTTGACCATTCGATGAAAGGTAGGTGACAACTACAAGGGAAATATCTCACAATTTAGTTGGGAAGATTAAATCATACTTCTTGGGCTACATATGAAAACAGAAGGCTATTTGAAGGCTAGTAACCAAGAGGCAAAACAATCTAGTTTGGAAGAGGTGCAGTTCAGAAGATTCTAGTTCAAGTGTTCAATCCAATTCCTTGAGAAGGAATTGCCCTTGGAGCCTTGGACAGAAGGTAGGAAGGAATAAGAAGAATGTTTCTCTCCCTTAATCTCTCCCTCTCCCCAGGCATTGGTCTTGTTACCAGAGAAAGAGGAGCAATAGCAGAAAATTCATCATGTATGATCCAAGAGACACATTCAGCCATCAGTGATTATTACCCTTCATGGAGCATCAAGCCATGTTGGCAGAGAGAAACACCAGCTATAGCCCACTACAAGGATACTCACCTTGGGAGCCCAGCAAAGTTACACCTAACATGAACTCCAGGAGGACTGTGAAGGGAGGAAAGGACTTCTAGCAACCCTGTGGCCATCTGAATTCTCCACATGTGTGCCTCATCACTGTTGATTTTAAGTTTGTTCCCACTCTTCCTATTAAGCCTATGTTTTTGTTGTTGTTGTTGTTGTTTGTGAAAGAATATTCCCTGGGCTTTGAGGGGCAATGTTTAAAGGGAAACCTGCTAGTAGGACCTTTTCAGCTACAGTACTAGAAATCCAGTCCATAAGGGTGCCCATGTGTATTCTAAGAGCAATAGTTAGCCACCTTCTGTGGCATCAGCCTGCCAACGCAATTAAGAGTTGGGGAAGAAGCCCCAGAGTGGATGCTACACAATAAAGAATGACTGTGGGGGCAGCTAGGTGGTGTAGTGGCTAAAGCACCAACCCTGGAATCAGGAGGACCTGAGTTCAAATATTACCTGAGACAATTGACATTAGCTGTGTGTGACCCTGGGCAAGTCACTTAACCCTAATTGCACCACCAAAAAAAAAAGAATCATTTGTAAAAAATCATTCAAAATAAAGAATGATTGTATCATCATCTAATGAAAGCCAAATTTGAAGCACTAATGAAAGAGTAAAGAAGAGTTCGTTAAAACAAAATGGAGTCAAGGAGTTTAAACTCCACCCTTTTAGCTGGGAAAGAGAACATTATTCACCATTCATTTGGACTTGCCCCAGACCAGTCTCTCTTTGGGAAGATTTTTCATTTAATAAAGAGAATTACAAGGGGGAGTGGAGAGGAGCTCAGAAGAGGAGCTTATTGTATTCTCCATTCAAACTGTCCTTCATTCAGTTTCAGGGGCCACTTCCCCATATCGTCCCGGGCTTGTTCAGTGTACTGGGCCAATCTAACCCTTCCACCGTGCTCTCTGTAATGCCTG